>NC_134569.1:233288326-234488326 GCF_050947875.1 Dermacentor variabilis | reverse complement strand
GAAAAAACTGTCATGACGACGACTGTGTCACGAGACCTGCATGACAAGGATGGCGTGCCGACGACGGCATGACGAGAGCCGAATAATGAAGCTGACGAGACGACGATTGCACGAACACGACGGCGTGATGAAGACAGTATGAGAGCGAAGGCATTATAGCGAGTGCCTGAAGACGATGGAATGATGACGACGGCATAACCACGGCTGCAAGATTGAATGACACCAGCATAAATACGACAGAATGATAAAGGATTGACGTCGATGAAAAGACAAGCCATATGACGACGATGGCATGACGATGATAGGATGATGAAGTTAGAATGTCAATAATAGAACGAACGCGACGGCATCACCATGACGCTTCGACAAAGAATGGATAACGACGACCGTACGGCTATGGCATGACGACAATATGAGGACAATCGGATGAAGATGAATGAATGACGACAATGGCGTTGCGAATGAATCACCAAGCCTGTATGACAGCGTTGGCGGGACGACGTTGAGGTGACGATGATGGCATGATAAGTGGTGGCCAACGAAGTTGCGATTATGAGGATCCATAGATCAGAGCGGCATCACGACCACGCACCTAGTGGCTTGAGCTATTTGAGAACTCGATCCACTGGTCACGTCGGCCTAGAAGGCATGTCGGCGATGGCATAACGGGAGTCACATGAGAAAGTAGGAATGATGAAGACACTACCATGACGGCATCAGGACCACGAGCACATACTTAGTAGCGCAAGTGGTAGACAACTTGGGTCACTTCGTGGGCGTAAGAGGACAGACAGACAGACAGACAGACAGACAGACAGACAGACAGACAGACAGACAGACAGACAGACTGACAGATAGATAGATAGATAGATAGATAGATAGATAGATAGATAGATAGATAGATAGATAGATAGATAGATAGATAGATAGATAGATAGATAGATAGATAGATAGATAGATAGATAGATAGATAGATAGATAGATAGATAGATAGATAGATAGATAGATAGATAGGCAGGCTCGAAATTCCAAGAGTAGGCAAATGATGCTAACCGCAATAATAGAAAGTTTCAGCACGAACACCACATGTTTTATTGTTTATTCAATATCATTCGCCAATCAGTCCACTTCATCCTCCACCTCTGCATCCTTCTGTACGTCAGCTGCCTCACTGGAATCACGGCATTATATGTTCGAGAAAGATTCCATTTCATGTGTAGTGCACATTTCTTAATCTGCTTCACTGACCAGGCAGTGACATGATACTGGCTGAGGTATCACAGGATTCAAGAATGCTACGGGTACCGCAGTTGACTTCATTAGGCTGTTATGTACTTGGAAGTTTCATGAAAAAATAAAAAACCATGCGCCGCTTGCACTAGTGTTGCAAGGCTGGAGTCAACAGCGGAGCTTGTGATCACCTAGCTTTTACGTGGCTTGCCTAAGTTGCTTGTAGGTTTTGCGAGGTTATGCTAGGTTTCGATAAGTTGTTGGCAGGCTTGGTTAAGTCGTTTGTAGGTTTGACGAGGTTACGTTAGGCTTGGCTAAGTTGTTTCTAGGTTTTGCGAGGTTATGCTGGGTTTTGCTAAGTTGTCTAGGCGGGCTTGACGCCTGGAGTTTTCGAGCAGTCACAGGCTGGGATCGCTTTCTCGGTGACGTCGAGCATTCAGGCGCCGACTCGCACATTCTCTGGACTAAAGTTCAGGATCCTCAGCTTCGGAGTCACTTCTTCTCAGCCATAGCTTCGGCACGGTGTTCCGGATCAGCGCGGCGGCTACGCATCGCTTCTCGTTTAGCATTACGGCGCTCTTCCTGGTAAGCCGCTTATTCGGGCGTCCGGACTTTCTTCGACCTTCCCATGGCAGCAGCACGTGTGCACGGATTAGAGCAGGCGAGAGATGTGGCTCCGCGCCCGTTTTCCGAGCTCTTACTCGCCTATGACGTCACGACTCCGCCCTGCGCGCGTGAGGTGTGAGGAGGTGGCGTGGCTCGGTGCTCTCGCAGGTGGTTGCTAGCAAGGCGAAGCGGAGCAAAGCTCGGCTGAGTTTTCTGGTAAAGATCCGCGGCGGAACTAAAAGCTTAAACAACCCCGCTGTTAAAGAAAGAATGTCATAATACTATCACTAGCTATGGCCATATTGAGCTGACAAGCGCAGTGCACAGAATGCGCCCTAAAGGTCCCATCTGCTCAGCATTACATCGCTACGCACCCCCGAAAGATGAATTTTGAAAACAGACACCGTTTGCGCTTCTTGCGGGTGCCGTGCTCCAAGCCGGACAAATGACGCATATGCGCAAGTGCGCACACAAACATGTATATGCTGTGACGTCCTCCATAGGGATACGTGATTTCGAGAAATATTTAAGGCGACATCTGTTATTTGTGTCACCTAAGCCTTGAATAAAGGAATTCAACTTTGGGGAAACCATAAGTAATAAAGATTTGTACCGTAGCAAGAGAAATGCACTTCAATTTCCTCTGCATGGTCCGAGATCGTGCAGTCAAGTGCGCAGATAACGAAACTATGTCTTTTTTTCTACCGTGCTCCGGAGCGCGATCATGCTCTGTGATCCGCTTGTCTGCCTCAGTGTTCGTGTAGCACTGGCTTATACCGCTAGTCCGGTGCTCTCAAGCACAGTGCGCAAGAACGTTAGCTGCGCGAAACGAGACTAACGCAACAGTTCGCCCGCGACATTGACAGCGGAAGTGTGCCGCGCAGCAAGAAAAAAAAGATAATGAAAACAAGCGAAGGACCCTGTGACGTATGCGTCACGCGATTCTCGAGCGCCAGTATGGGAAAACGCAGTGAAGGATTTTCGCTTGTGGAGACTAGACGACGCAAGTGGAGAGAGTGTTATGTTGGTGGTAAGCCTCGTCTCCTGAAGTAATAGGTTCGCGGCACTGAAATATTTCTATCTGGACTATCAATGAACTAAAAAAATCTTACGGTATAACGCTCCGTAGAGGGCACGGTAAGCAAGAACTTCCCAGCGTATAACCAAAATTTTTTATGTGGCCTGGTGACGGGCCCTTTAAAACAAGTTTGTGAACTCGGAGAACAAACTCACAATGCAATTTTCTCACTATATATACAATGCACTTATAAAATTGCGGTAGAGCACTCACTTCAGGGACATAGATGTCTTAGTTCAAACTCATGTGGATGTGTGGACTTTTGCATTTCTATCGTTTGCGAAGCTACAAGAGTGATGTTAAATGAATAAAGTGATACCTAGCGATAACTGCTGAAAGCACTAAAAACACCCTACATGGTAGTCGACATGAGGACGCCGATAGGGAAGCTGGGAAAAAATCAGGAAGGTGACAGAGATGCCCCACTACTCTATGACACAAGTGACTCTCTAAAAGGCTGTGGTCATGCAATCGCAAACCCCCCGAAGAAATGACACATCCGTGAAAAGAATAAAGAACGCACTGTGGCGCCTAAGCACCAATATTGCCATATAAGTACGCCAAAAACTTCAAAATGGGTCACAGTTGGCGACAGCTTTGTGGTTGCCCTCAATTACTAATAAGCTAATTATGGAGCAGCTTCGCAATTTACCGCCGCAGTGTTCAAATGACTTGGTGTGGCGCACAAGTTTTTCCTAAGTGATAAGCTTTGCAAAATTACCTATTGCACCTATTGCAAAATTATGTGAAATCACGATATTTATTTATTTATTTATTTATTTATTTATTTATTTATTTATTTATTTATTATTTGTTTATTCAAATACCCTAAGGGCCCGGTGGGCATTACATAGTGGGGAGGAACAACAGTAAATACAAAGCAACGCAGTACTACGATGTGTACAGAAGTCGCTGACCGTTAACAGCATGTTGAAAAGAAAAACTTAAAATATAAAGACACATAGCAACAATCATCGACAAACATTCAATTGTTACAGAGAGCAGCGTTATATATACAAACATGTATAACATGGGGAGAGGGGAAGGATGAAGGTTACAGCTCAAGGTGACGTTTCAGGCTGGTTACAAACGCTTCGTAATCAATGACAGATGCAACGGTGCCTGGCTGAAGATTCCATCGACGGATGGCTAGGACGAGCGGTGAATCAAAGAAGAGGTTAGTGCTAGCAGAGATGGGTTCGACTATGAATTGGTGGTCAATGCGTGGCAATATGCGAGGCGCTCGCGTGAGACGGGACATAGCAAAGGAAGAGTAGCTGTGATATAATCTGTGGAAAAAGAACAGAATGGAAAGCGTTCTACGTCTTTCAAGAAGAGGTAAGTGTAGTTTCTCGTATATTGTTTCTTTGGTGACTACAACAACGTTGTAACTGCATAGCCTCCTCAAGTGCACTGCCTTTGCAACAAGAATGGTCCGCTAATTGATCCGCCAATACCTGTTAAACTTCATAAAAGCAGCGGCATTGAGCTGCATGGCCCAAGGGTTGCGCAAAAGGGACCATGTGGACGGCGCATATAAACAATTTACACATGGTGTATTTTTAAAAAAAATCCCATGAACCATCATTAACCAGCGAAACAGTGTGATACGTTAGGAGCAAGCAATATTATATATGAAAGTGCATACGTTATGAAAATGCGCGTCAAATATCATATTTTCAGGCTATGCGTGTCAAGTTACGATTAGTTTGGAGCATTGCCGAATAAATTTGTCGCACGGAATCGCAACGCAGTCGTCAAAATGAAGTCGGTGTGCGCTGTAATATGGAATCGGAACAACATACAGTGATTACACTCTGCCTCCACCGCCTTTAACACTTTCCCATCTCCAATCAGCCCGGCATTGTTCGCTATTGCCGATGCTACCCCAGGCAACAAGTATCGTTTAGAAGTATTACATAAAAGCTGCTGGTCCTCTAATTTTGCTTTGCTCAAGCGGTCATTCAGACATGAACGTAAACAACAGAAACTGCCTCGCAAATCACAGCGACTCGAAGACGAAACCACGTTTTTTTTCGTTTTCTTGGGGGGGGGGGGGGTGAGCGGGGTCCATTGCTTTTAGGAACAGCTTCACATTCAAAGACTCATCCCGCACATTTTGTACACCATGTATCCCATCCTCACATACGATGGCTTTCATTCACCGCCCAAGCGCTCCGTACAGATGATTAACCAACGAAGCTGAAACGTGCGGGCCCAGTGTTTATCATTCGGTGAATTCGGATGGCTCATTGAACGATGGCTTCGTAGGCTCCCGTACCCTCGGTACGCATTTGCTGCTTGCGCTCGGCTGCACGAGCCTGTTGTGCCCGGGATGCAGCTTCGCCGCCGCGTATAGGAGCTCATTCTCAGTTCTGCTTGCGGCGTTGCTGAACGGAAGTTGCCTGCTCCTCAGCGGTACGTATGACGAGTAGCCTACCCATTTCGGAGCCGGAGAGAACCTGCTACGCGCGCGCTCGGCTGCGACGGCGGGCGACGGCGGGCAACGCCGTCACTACTGGCGCTGCCAATCGCGCGCCTCAGTCGCCTCTCTCTCTCTCTCTGTTTTCAAAGCCGCTGCATTACGCAAGCGACTGTCCAACATATTAACACTTCGGTACCCACCTTGATAGTTCAGTTGCTATTGTGTTGCTTGAGCTCACAGGTTTGATTCCTACTGCGGATCGTGTACGAGCACTAACGCTCATGTACTTTGATTTAGGTGTACGTTAACGAACCCAAGATGGTCAAAATTAATCCGGAGTCGCCCAGTATGGCGCACCTCAAAATCATATCGTGGTTTCGGTGCGCAAAGCCCGATGTTTTATACTTATTACATGATGCAATGCATTGTATCAGGCAAATACAAGTATAGAACTAACCTGCGTGCAGGCTATCAACAACGGCAAGGTTTACCATCTCCTAACCACTCTCGTATTGCAACAAGCGCTCAATAGCTTCAACTTTACTCTGTAGTATGTCCGCCAATTACCGTCAGGTATTAACGTGAGTAGTAGTTTATTTCCGGCTTTTTATGCAGAGTCACAGCTACCGGGAACGTCGAAAACTAACCCACCGCGGCACAGACAGTGACGGCCCAACACCCCGCAACCGCAGGGGAAGGTGGAGGGACTGCGGCGGAGGCGATGGCGAACACGAAGGAGGCGACGACGACGAAGAAGCGATAAAAGACGACAGGCACATACTGGTCACGTACCACGACATACTGACACACTACACGAAACAAAGAGACGCATACCCACAACCCCACAAACAACTCGTCAGGTCTCAAGAAACAGATTGGAGAAGGTTGCAAACCAGAACGTTCTGAAACCCAGTACACTTAAACAGAGTAAATTCATCTTAAAAAAACTTTTTGTGCGCGAACAGGGACGAAGAGTAGGAGTAACGCAAAGACGAGGGCTCTAACAACATTTAAAAAAATGAATGTGTTGCAACTAGGCCGACTCGCCGTTATGCTTCAGAGTAAATTTAACACAATACCCAGACGCGAGTTGCAAGCTCTGCAAGTACGAACACGCAGACATCGCATACATCTTATGGAAATGCACAGAGATCAGATCAATATATGTAGAGCAAAGCACAACAATAGAACCTGACCTTCTCGAGGAGTGATGGCTAAGCGCTCTGAATAGCTCGGAACTACAGGACCATCTATGGGCTGTCCAGCCGGCCCGGGTAGCGGTGGAAAGGCTATGCCTCACCGCACATGATGCCCGGGTGGCCTTAGCCTGGGCTGGTAACCTCACAGGTACTTTTCCCATTTATTTTTTTTTCCGTCTGTCCGTCAAGGCAGCCCGAAGCACCATCCAAAAAGACGCCAGCAATCAGCAGCGCGAGCCAAGCCGAGCCGCCCGTTGGCATTGCGGCTGTACCGCGAGACGCGTCTTCTTCTTCACAGTCTCCCCCAGGGCAAAAGGAGCCACCCTGGTGACTTAAGAATTGGGTGGCAGAAGGTTGTGGTAGCGCTTGAGGCGCGAGATGCAGACAATGTCACGTCCACTCCAGCGCAAGTCGTCAGGTGGTGACATTGGCTCAATGAGAAAATTCACCGGGGATGTTCGCTCCAAGACTCGGTAAGGCCCTTCGAATTTTGGGACGAGTTTCGAGGAAAGCCTCGGCGTTTGAAAAGGGACCGACCGCCACACAAGAGAGCCTGTACCGAAGGTAGTGTTTGGAAGTGGATCGGTGCGGTTTTCTTTCTGGCGATGCTGTTGGCTGTGCCGTAAAGGTGCGCGTGAGCTGGCGGCATTCTTCGGTTTGTCGGGCGACGTCGGACACAGGGAGACACGCGGAGGCTATAGTGGCCTGAATCGCGCTGTTGCACGCGAACATGATGAACGGGAAGATGCGGTCTCAGTTACCATGATCAGATGCCACATGCATCGAGAGCATGTCACCAAGTGTGTGGTTAAATCGCTCTGTGAGCCCGTCAGTCTGGGGATGGTATGCAGTGCTTGTCCGATGAATAATGTGGCATTCCGAAAGCAAACCTTCGAGGACTTCGGAGAGGAAGGTGCGACATCTATTGCTGAGGGGTTCTCGACAGGATACATCCCGCGCTGTAGCACTTCGAAAAGTAGCAGTTTTGGCGTAGCGTATCAAATGACCAACAGCAACTACGATCCGCCGATTGCCGTCTGGTGTCATAGGAAGCGTGCCGTATAGGTCGATGCCGACGCGATGGAAGGCTTCGGCAAGGCACAGGAGCGGCTGCAATGCACCACACGGGAGTAAAGGGGCGAAATTTTTGGCGTTGACAGTCAAGCCCGCAGTGAACAAATTTTTGTACAAAATTGTACATGCCGCGCCAGTAGTAGCGGCGGTGAAGTCGTTCGTACATTTTGAAAACTCCGACGTAGCCACACTGCGGATAGTTGTGGAGAGAGGCACAGATTTGTGACCTTATGCTGCGGCAATCACCACAAGCCACCTACGGCCTTCAGGAGCGTAATTGGGTTGGTGAAGCAGCTGGTCACGAACTGCTTGGCGTCGGAGGGTTCGGGATACAGGGATAGTCGATGATCCAGATAGATAGTCGAAAACAGAAGCGATCCACCGGTCATGACGGTATTCGGTGGCAAAGGAATTCATGTCGAGAGATGACACGGAGTGTGCGGAAGTTGTTCTGCAGGCTAAGTCTGGAGGTAAAGGCGAACGGGACAGGCTGTCTGCGTCTGAGTGTGTGCGCCCGCTGCGGTATACGAGGCGAATATTGTACTCCTGGATGCGTAGCGACCAACGGGCTAAGCGGCCAGTGGGATCTTTTACGTTGGCGAGTCAACAAAGCGCGTGGTGATGTGGGACTAAGTCGAATGGGCGCCCATATGGGTATGATTGGAACTTGCCAAGTGTCCATGCTAAAGCCGAGCACTCGTTTTCGTTCGCGCTTTAATTAGCCTCAGGCTTCGTCAGCGTGCGACTCGCATAGGCGACTACGTATTCGGTGTTGCCGGGCTTTCCTTGGGTGAGGATGGCGCCGAGACCGATTATTCTGGCGTCTGTATATACCTCAGTGGAAGCTGACGGGTTGACGGGTCGAAATGGCGAAGTGTAGGTGGGGAGGTGAGAAGACGACGCAGCGTAGCAAATGCGGCGCCTCCGCGTAGAAGGTGAGTCAATGTCGCCGTGATCTAAGCGCAATTACGAACAAAGCGCCCGAAATATGAGCATAGGCCCAGAAAGCTTCGAAGTTCTGTGATAGTCTTAGGCTTCGAAAATTCAGCGACTGCTCGAAATTTTGCAGGATCGAGTAGAACACCATGCTTGGACACAAGTTGGCCTACGATGGTGAGCTCTTGCGTGGAGAAGCGGCACTTTGTGAGGGTGAGTTGGAAGCCAACGTCCGTTATACAGGTCAAAATATGTATCAGTCGGAGCAGGTGAGTCGGAAAATCAGGCTAGAAAAGCACGACATCGTCGAGCTAAAACAGACACATAGACCACTTGAGGCCATGCAGCGTGTTGTCCATGATTCTTTCAAACGTGGCAGGGGCATAAGAAATCCCAAACTGGAACAAGTTAAATTCATATAAGCCGTCAGGCGTAATAAATACGGTTTTCTGGCGAACGGCCACCGCCAGCTGGATCTTCTAATATCTTGAACGCAAATCGAGCGACGAGAAGAATTCTGTTCCCTGAATAGTGTCGAGGGCATCGTCGATGCGCAGCAAAGGGTAGACGTCTTTGTGCGTTGCCCTAATTAACCCACGGTAGTCGACTCAAAACGAATAGACCCGTCCGTCTTGCCAACGAGAACGACAGGAGATGCCCAGGGACTGTGCGAAGGTTGAATTACGTGACGGCGCAGCATATTTTTGACTTGGGCGGTAAGGACACGTGGTTCTTCGGAAGAGACGCGGTATAGTCGCTGACGTAACGGCTGATGGCGAACCAATGTCAATTTAGGGCTGCACTTCCGACGTGAGGCCCAGTTAAGGTTGTGAAGCGTCGAATGAACTTCTAAAGAGGCGCAGGCGATGAAGAAGGTCGGCCCGTTCGGCAGGTGTGAGGGTGTCGGCGATGCCACTCGAGAACGTATCCCTGGACGTCTCCTCAAGCGCGGAAATCGCAGATGGTTCGCCGGAATCGACATCAAAACAGTCTCCGGGTACGTCAACCAAAGACGAAGAGTCCAGGTGTTCCGAGAAGCCAAGGCATTCACCAACGAGCCACGTAATAGGCGCCCAGAGGGGATTGTAGAAGTATATATTGCTGCAGGTGCAGGCGATGTCTAGCGTTGCGAAGGGTAGTGGGGAAGCTTTACGGCTCATGGAGACGTCGGATAGTGTGAAGAGGACCACTGCATCAGTGATGACATCTCAGGATACGGGCATGAGAGCGAAGGAGCGAGTAATATCAGTGTCCTCGCCCATGGTAAGTTTCGAAAGGAGATCATGATTTTCATGCAATGGTGCATCACACAGAGAGAAAATTCAACTTTCGCGCGTGCGCAGTCGTTGACGGCTTTATGACGGGATAGAGAGTCTCATCCGAGGATGACGTCATACGAGCAGGCGGGAAGAACAATACACTCGACGATATAAACATTGTGAATAAGTACACGCACAGTACAGGCTGCGTGCGGAGTGACGTGATCCGCGCTTGCCATACAAAGCGACAGTCCAGAAAGCGGCGACGTCACCTTGCGCAGTAAACGGCACACTCGGGCGGCTATCACAGAAACGGCTGCGTCGGTATCCACAAGAGTGAATGCTCGAACACCTTTTACAGAAATTTCGACCCCGTTAGCAGGACAGGCGCGAAGACTTAGTTCGAACGTGGCATTCTTGCCTCTTGAACTGCGACGTTGAGTTTTTCTGGTCGGATGGTACGGGTCGCCGGCGCATTGGAGGGAGCGAGCGTGAGCGAGTGGATGGCGAGCGACGCGAGGGAAATTCTGGGAGGTCAGCACGAGGATGCGGTTGGGGGGAACGAGCGACGTGTTGCTGTCGGCCATACTGGAACGGCCGAGAGGTGTCGCCGAACGCTTGAGGGCGGCGGTGGCAGCAGGAGCGCAGCAGGAATAACGGATGGGATGATTGTCAGGCGTCCTCAAAGGATTAGCTCGCGGTTCCGTCCAAGATGCAGCATGGGCTTCCGGTGGCACCGGTTTGGACTGGGTCGAGAATGCGCCGGCCTAGGCCTGCGTACTTCCTACGCATACGTAAGACTCGTGGCCACAGGCAGGACTGGCTGCTCAAAAGTGAGGGACTTGGTGACAGGCTGCACTGCCAGCGCAGAGCTGAGATCCGTGGCTGCACGTGGCTGGTGGTGCGCAGAAGGGGCAACTTGAGCAATCTTTTCGGAAATGAGGGTGCGGAGTGTCTTTGGAAGACGGGATATGGGCTCCTGAGTGAAGGGGACTAAAGAAAGTTGGCAGGCGACTTCCTCACGCACCATGTACTTCACCTGCTGAAAGAATAAGGATTGGTAGTACATGCTATCAAGGCTCGCCAACGAGTCGACGCTTCGTGGAGGACTCCGAGTCGAAGCGCATTGCTTCCTTAACTCATCATAAATTTTACATAGGCTGACGACTCCGGAAACGGTGCGAGCATTCTGGCATTCAGGAGCCTCTGGAATGCGCCGTCATCAATGCCTTTCAGTAAGCGGTGAATTCACTCAGCTTTGGGCATGGCGGCGTTGACTCGCTTATAAAGGTCCACGACGTCTTTAATGTAACAGGTGAACATTTCTGCCGTTTGCTGTGTTCCGGGGGGCAAGCGTTGTTCAAGGCGCAGCTTGCGAACAGCGCGTCGGCTGAACACTTCCGTAAAGGTCGTCTTGAAGACGGACCAGGTGTGTAGGTCACTTTTGTGGTTGTGAAACCAGAGTTAGACAACGCCAGTCAGATAAAAGATGACGTAGGTTAACTTGGCTGGGTCGTCCCACTTGTGCACGCTGTAGCGACTCGGGGTTCGAAGACGTGGGTCCACTTTTTTGTGGAGGAGTAAGATGAACATGAGGCTGGGTCCGATATTCAGGACCTTTGACGAAGAGAGAGAGAATCAACTTTTGTGCTGAGCCCTTAGTGACGGTTGGTGCGCGCTGGCCCCAGATGGGGTGGAACCTTCTTCTCAGGTCCCATATGCGTCCAGCAGTTCCTGGCCCCTAGCCGCCAGCGCGAGCTGGGTCGGTAGGTCGGGGCTGGACAACAAGGTATCCCATTGCTCGGGGGGTTGGGGCTGGGGAGGGTGGGGAGTAGGGATGGTAAGGGGTTCTTGAGCTTAGAGCACTCTGCAAGGATGTGTGCTAGAGTGCCTTTTGACCGTCTGCAAAAAGGGCATGAAGTGTCATGCTCTGTTGGGAACAACTTGTGCAAAAGCATGGGATGCGCTAGCGACCCTGCTTGCGTGCGTCGCACGATCGTTTGCAGCATCGGTTGAGTTACGGATGCGGACGGGGAAGCCTACTGTGATGTTATTGGGGCCGGATCACTCCAGTAAGAGGCAGACGCAGCGAGCAGAAGCACAAACACACATCAGACATGTACTGACGCACAGATAACGGCACACACGCGTGACAGTTCCCCAAATACCCCATAGATGACATGCAGCTATAGCTATGCATCGGTGACTTATAATTGGCCTACAGTTCAGACGGAAGCGCGTGTCGCCGTGTCGGAGACCTCGTGGAGCAGATGTCGGCCAGTAGGGTCGGACGGCCGGGTCGGACGGCCGGGTCGGACGGCCGCGTCGGACGGCCGTGTTGGACCACCTCGCGGGGCTCAGGTGGCGGGCCGCAATCACCGGGTTGCGTCCACAGCTGGCGGGGTAGCCCTGTGGTCGCTCACCCGAATGCTCGACCGCCCCGGTTCAGGACCGCCAGCCCTCCTGGTCCAGTGCCCAGCGGAAGAGCGGGGCGAGGTAACCTGCCAGCGGGCGACAGCGTTGACTGGGGTGTGGCGTATTGGCGCGGGCGGCGATAGCTTCTATGGACCAGGCGCCCAGCGAGGAAGCTGTTTTTCCGTCGACCGCCGAACCTCTCGCACTGCTCACGCCACGGGCCACGGGCCACACTCTCGCGCCACGCTTTTTGAGGCGCCACTGCCGGCGCTCCCAAATTGGTGTCGATGATGATGATGGTCCTTTTCGCCATCGCACGGCGCGCTGTCTTCATATATTTAGGCTTCGCACTCCCGCGCACCATATATTATGACACCTACATCTGCCGCTTCTGTACATTTGCGTGATTTCTTTGTAGCTTGTAACGGGGTGCGGTAGCTCTGGCTCGTCCTCGGCCCGGATTGCCAGTTCTCGGGCATAGTGGTCGGCGAGTGCGTTGCCTTCCACTTGCGAGTGAGCCAGGACCCACACGAGCTCAACGGCCCGTCTCAGTGATTTGCATTTCGTGAGGATCGCTAGTGCCGCGGGAGAGATGTTCCCCTTGCGGTAGCTTGCGTAGGCGGTCTGGGAGTCTGTGACCACGGTCCTCACTCCTGGTTGTGCGAGTGCGAGGGCCACGGCCACTTATTCTGCTTCGGCTGCATTCGTCGTCCGTACCGACGCGCCTGTGACCAGTTTATCGATGGTGGTGACGACCGCCGTTGCTCTGGTTCCGTGCTTGGGAAGCGTGGCGTCCGCGTAGAGGACCTCGGGGTCCTCTTCCAGCTGTCGAGCCAGTGCCTTGGCCGGCGCAGAGCGTCTCTCGTTGTTCCTCCCCGGCTGCATGTTCCGGGGGAGGGGCTTGGTCTTAATAACGTCTCTCCACGTTGTGGGGAGCGGCTCCGTTGTCGGTAGCTGTTCAATTTGCCATCCTATCTTGCGTAGGACGGCCCGACCGTGCTCTGTCCGGCTCAGCCTTACTCTCTGGTGGGATAGGTGTGCTTCCACCAGCTCTTCCACCGTGTTGTGGGCACCCATTTCCAGCAGCTTTGCGTTGACGAGTAGACTGGGATGCCCATGGCGAGTTTGACTGCTTTCCTTATCGTCGTGTTCAGCGTCTCGCCGTTCACCTTCGCAAGCTGGAGGTACGGGGCGGAGAACGTTACGCGTGACACGACGAATGCCTGCACCAGGCGCAGTGCGTCTTCTTCTTTGACTCCTCTGTTCCGGTTGGTGACTCTCCGGATCATGCTCAGGACTTGCTAGGATGTGGTCTTGATTTTGTTGACGGCTGCGTGCGCCTTGCCGTCGCTGCGCAACAGCAGGCCCAGTATCCGGATCTGCTGCGTTGGTTTGATCTCTGTGCCGTCGATGGTGATGATTATGTTCGGCGGCGGCTCTTTCTTTGGTCTTCCGGGCTGTACCATGAGCAGCTCCGATTTCTGTGGAGCGCAGCTGAGGCCGCAGGTCGTGGCATACTCGTGGACGGTCGTTGCCGCTCTCTGCAGGGCTTCCTCCGCCCAGGCATCGGACCCCGCGCGGTTCGCCCACACCGTTATATCGTCGGCATAAAACGCGTGGTCCACGCCCTCAATCTCATTGAGTAGTTCGGGCAGGGGCAGGATTGCTAGGTTGAAAAGCAGATGCGACAGGACAGACCCCTGTGGGGTACCCCTGTCTGCGAGCTCCACAGGCTCTGACCGTTCATTTCCTATCCGGATACTTGCTGTTATATTGATTAGGAAATCTTTAATATAGCCGTAGGTCTTGCGGCCACACCCCGTCTTGCGCAGGTTCTCGAGCACGGTGGCGTGGTACACGTTGTGGAAGGCCCCTTTGGGGTCCAAAGCCAGTATACCCCGGGGCGCGTGCCTCGTTGCTCTTTTAATCACTAGTTCGTGTAACTGGATCAGGACGTCTTGGGTGCTCAGGTGCTGGCGGAATCCATACATGGTCGCCGGCATCTGATTTGTCTCGTCCAGGTGTGCTTGAAGTCTTCTGAGAACCATGTGTTCCATGACCTTGCCCACACAGGACGTGAGCGAGATAGGGCGCATGTTTTCGATGGTCAGAGGTTTGCCGGGTTTAGGTATGAACCGTACCTCGGCCTCTTTTCATTCCGCGGGCAACTTCGAGCTTTCCCAGGTTCTGTTGATGTGACCCAGGAGCCCGCGTGCCGCCGCATCACTCATGTTGTTGAGCCGCTTGTATGTAATGGCGTCCGTTCAGGGTGCGCTCGTCTTATTACTCTAGTCTATGGCTGTTAATAACTCCGTGATGGTGAACGGTTCATCCAATGCCGGATTTTCTGGTCCCGCGTACTCCTCCGGTGTCGGAAATCGCCCTCTCTCCGTCTTGAGGTAGATCGCCTTGAGGTCTTCAATGAGCCTTTGGCCGTTGCCATCGTAAGCGTTCAGAACTTTGGTGAGGTTGCGGTTGGTTGCGGTTGGTTGCGGTCTTGCTGCTCAACGGGTCGATCAGGTGTCTGAGCAGGCACCAGGTCTTGCGCGCCGACAGCTTTCCCTGCAGCCCGTCGCACGTACTCATCCAGTTCTCTCGGCACAGCTTGGTTGCGTATTCAGTGATCTGTTTGTGGAGGAGCGCGATGCGTTTGACGAGCTTCTTGTTTCGTCGTTGACGCTTCCATCTTCGCGTGAGCGAGTGCCGCGCCTACCACATGTGTGCTAGTTTGGCGTCGACGAAAGGCGTCTGCATCGTTGTCACAACTTCTTGAGTAAATCTGTCGAGCGCGATCTTTTGTTCTCGCGCCCATTCTGGGTACGTTTGATGTCTGCCCTCCTCCGCGTTTTCTCCGGAGGTCTCGTTTTCTTCGTCCGTGTGCTTGCGCATTCGTTCCCAGTCGGTGATCCGGGCTTTGCCGAGGGCTGCCCGGCACTTTGGTCCCTTGATCGTTACACTTATGATGCTGTGGTCGGAGCCCAGGTCTACGTCTTCGTTCCGCCAGGCCATTTCCAGGGAGCCCGCCATCCACGGCAGGTTTGGGGTGGTGTCCCTGTTGACGCTGTTTCCCTTTCGGGTGACGACGCCCGGTTCATTAAGGAGCGCCATTTCTTGGTCCTCCATTGCCGTTGCTAGAGCCTTGCCTCGTTTAGATTGGTATTTGTAACCCGATGTAGTGTGAGGGGCGTTGAAGTCGCCTAGGACCAGGAGCGGCCTGTTCCCCGCCAACCTCTTCGCCTGGCCCACTGTTGTTTCAAAGTCGTACTGCCTTTGTGACAGCCTGCAGTATGCGCTCATCACAAACAGGTTTCCGGCACTGCCAATAGTCCTTGTGTGAACCTCGACCAGCGTGTTTTCGCAGCCCTTTTGCGCCGTGAGGTGCTGGGTGGCTGCTATGTGGGTGCGCACCAGTAACGCCGTCCCGCCTTCCGTCGGATCCGTGTAGGTCACGTAACCCGGGAGTCTGGGTCTGCCGTGTGCCTCTTGTAACGCGATCATATCCGGCTTCTGGTCGAGCCCATCTATGTGAAGTTGTAACTCGGCTTCCTTGGTGCGGATGCCCCTGCAATTCTATTGGTAAATGATCGTTGTTTCCCCCCCACGGATTTGCTTTTTACTGTTCGGCGTTTGCGCCATCTTCCTTTGACGTTTTGATGCGACCGCGCCTGTACGGGATCGATTGCTAGACTTTATTGGCGCGTTCTTTCCTTAGCGCTGCGAACTTGTTCTTCACGGTTATCGTCGCTGTTCTCGCCGCCAGTCGTTCGTGCTTGACTGACATGATCCTTATTTGACCTTCGAAGACCTCTAACCTGGCATTCATATTGACGAGATTCTCGTTAATTTGATTGATGGCTGCGAGTATCGCTGCCAGTTTGCCCTCTTGCGGCGGTTGCTGTTGTTGATGTGACGTCTGCGGTGCCGCTGCTGCCGTCTTGCAGTCAGCTGTGGTTTCAACGTCCATCGCTTCTTGAACATTCAATGCTTGTTGTATGGGCTGCGCCTCTCCTCTCCGCTCTTGGCGGGACGAGAGGGGGTCCCTCCACGGCACCTTGCGTTTCTCGTTGGCGTCTTCGGGCGCCGTGCTCGTTTTGGTTATTTTAGTCGCTGAGCTGCCGCTAGCTAGCGCACCTATTTTACTCATGAGTGCTCTGATCTGCACATTCTGTTCCTGAATCTGGGCGTTTTACCTTTCGATTAGTCTTTTAAGTTCTGTACATTCGCCGCACTCTTGGCGTGTTGCGGCGTTTTCGCTAGAGGGGGGAGGTGGGGTAGGGTTGAGGGGTGGGAACTCTCTCTCGTTCCCTAGAGCGACGGAATGCCTGTTGGTCCAGCCCACCTTTTTCTCGGCGAGTATCCCTCGTTGGTTGGACTCGACACGGGTTCTTGATCTGGTCCAGGACCTCGAACGAGATCCCCGGCGTCTCCCGCTCGAGCTACGACTGCCTCCTTTCCCATCGTCTCCCAGCGGCAGTCGCCCTTGGAGCCAACCGATGGCCCCTGGTCGGCCCTGTTCGGGCCATCCCGGGAACGGGATCTCGATCATTGGCGGCTTTGGTGGCTGCCCTTGCGGGCCGGCGTTCTCTAACGGCTCCGCGAAGAGGTGCTGCGTTGGGCGCGGCCTGCAGGACCTCTATCTTCTTGGCTGCTGTCGTCGATGGCCCGGTGCCACTCCCAGCGCCGGCGCCGCACCACGTACGGCGTCTTGAATTTTGCCTTACAGGCCCAGTCGGCGGTGAGATGCTTGCCGCCGCACAGGCCGCACTTGGGCACGCACGCATGCTCTTTGTACGGGTTGGCGATGTCGCACCCCCGGCAGATGCTATTTTGGGGATTGGGGCACACGTCCATTCGGTGTCTGACGCGGCCGCACTGGTAGCAGACGTCGATCTGCTTGTGGTGCAGTGAACATTCAACGAGCAGGTTCCCGTAACGCACGTAATTGGGAACCTTGGGTCCCTCGAAGGCGATCACCACGGGCCTGGTCTTGCCAATCCGTTTCGCCTGCAACGCCGTCGGGTTATGCTTGTGCACCACTAGGTCTCGAATTTCTTGGGCGGTGTCCTCTAGCGGGATGCCCCGTATCACTCCTTTAACTGCTCCGTGAGGCGCCGATTCGTAAGTGCTCACCTCGTGGGCCGTTCCTCGAATGTCGATGCGTTTCACCATGGCGTACTTGTTGGCGTGCTCCCTCTTCGAAGTACTCACGACGGTTATGTTCTGTTGATGGTTTGGACAAATAATATCTTCTCTTGCTGCAATTGCATCGACTTCAGCCGCCCCAGTAATGGCTCGGCTGATTTCGACCCGGGCCACATCGCTCACTTGAAGCCCGCCGCGTGGCCGCATTACCATCTTCACGTCTTCGCGCGGGAGGTCTGGCATTCTCGCGCCCTTGAGCAGCTTGCCCTTGTTTACTCGCTTCATCCTGTGACGAAGGCTCATGACGGTGGTGTCATAGATGTCATCGCCACGTCTGTTGCTGACGTCAACTGCGGCTTCGGCGCCATCTTGGCTTGCGTGGCTCCTTTGCTTCAACTTCTCGCCGGCGGTTTTCTACCCCTCGGCTCTCGTGAGCTGATCCGGCGAAATTTCTTCACCATCGACCTCAATTCTCATAGCGGTCGACATATTGGGTCACTGTCCGCTTGCGAAATTAGCGATTGGTCGGTAATTGGCTTCGGCTCGATGCGGCCTGAGAGTAGGCCTACCGCTTCCCTCGGCCGAAGCCGAGGCCGGTGGACGCTCTTCGTGGGTCACAAAATCGGCTCTAATTACCGAAGAAATGGACGCCTACCTCGGGATTGGGTATCCCGGTGGTCCACGTAGGTTCATACATCCGATCAATGCAGTTTCATGAAGATCCGATTTGAATAATCGGCGCAATTAGTGAAAATGCAGAGAGCTGACGTGGAAGACGTTCATTCAGCAACGCAATGGCTCATACCCTCTTGACGAACACGTATTTATTTATATCATTACAAGAAAATGCAAAGTAAAACACAGCAATGCAAAGAAATACAAAAGTTGATAATAAAGTGGTAATCGCGGATCACTCCCGTCGTCCGTAGCTCCTTTTGTGCCGTGTGTGGTCTTTGTTTAGTCACTTCCTGCAATCCGGTGCCAGGGGGTTGATGACATCAGGTCCCACCAATCCGGAGGTAGGTCACCCTTTTCGCCGACGCTGACGGTTCAATGAGAAGGTCATACTTAGCGGGTTATACCAAGCGGGTTATACCAAGGAGGTTATACTAAGCGCATCTCTGGTTTGAACACTCCAGGGCAGAGTTTTGACTGGTGTGGTTTAAGTCTGTTGCCAGCTTTGCGGGTCAATGTTGCCGGACTGCCTGCCAAATTTGACGAGTAAAAACACGGTCAAATGTGGCGGACGCAATGACGCCGTTTCCGAAGCGCACAGAGTTACCAGATCACACGTGCGCAGGTTGCCAGCTCCCGACAGTACCGGAAAGTTGCTGCATAACCCGCGCGCTTTCGAATCGCTTGCTTGTTGTGAGCCCTGTTCTCCGACGGTACGAAGCTCTTTCTTTCGCTGCACACGCTGTGGCTGGTCCGCGCGGGACGAGGCTTTCGCTGGACCTGAAATCGAGACACGTCGCATAACACTCGGGGCGCGATATATCGCTGCACGCTCTCGCTGCAGCGGTAGAAATGGGTTGCATCGCCTTGACTTGCACAGGCACTCTCTGGGGCTACCGCTGCTCGCAATAAAGACTTTTCTGAAACTGAGACGTGTCGCATAACACTCGGGGCGCTTTATATCGATGCGCGCCCTCGCTACAACGTTAAAAAAGGGTTGCATCGGCTTTCTTTGCACAGGCAGTCTCCTGGAGCTTACACCGGTCGCAATAAAGACTTTTCTGAAACTGAGACGCGTCGCATAACACTCGGGACGCGATATATCGCTGCGCGCTCTCACTGCAGCGGTAGAAAAGGGTTGCATCTCCTTTATTTGCACAGGTACTCTCCTGGGGCTACCGCTGCTCGCAATAAAAACTTTTCTGAAACTGAGACGCGTCGCGTAACACTCGGGGCGCTTTATATCGATGCGTGCCCTCGCTACAACGCTACAAAAGGGGTGCATTGCCTTGCTTTGCACAGGCACTCTCCTGGAGATTACGCTGCTTTGAATACAATATTTTAAAACATTACGCAGCTGTGACGACAAAGTTCTGGAAGCGCTTAAGCTTCAGCCCTTGCGTGGTGACAGACAAGAAAGAGAAACATGCAGGTAAAAATAAGTTGCAGGTACGTAGCAATAGATCCGGGCCGGCGCGCGACGCAGTTGCTGCGGAAACCGCGCGCGTAGCCAGGAAAAAAAAGCCCCGCGGGTTTCGCGTCGCATTTCAGAAAAATTCTTTACGCAGATAAAGGCACAGCAAACACTTTGCCCCGCTGCAGCGATTGCGCGCAGCAAATTAAAGCACCCGGAGTGTTATGCGACGTGGCTCAGTTTGAGAAAAGACTTTATTGCGACCGGCGTAAGCTCCAGGAGACTATATGTGCAAAGCACGGTGATGCAACCCTTTTCTACCACTGCAGCGAGAGCGCGCAGCGACAAACAGCGCTCCGAGTGTTATGCGACGCGTCTCAGTTTCAGAAAAGTCTTTATTGCGACCGGCGTAAGCCCCAGGAGACTGTCTGCGCAAATCAAGGCGATGCAGCCCTTTTCTAACGTGGTAACGAGAGCGCGCATCGATATAAAGCGCCCCGATTTTTATGCGACGTGTGTCAGTTTCAGATCCAGCGAAAGCCTCGTCCCGCGCGGACCAGCCACAGCGTGTGCAGCGAAAAAAGCGCTTCGTACCGTTGGAGAACGGGCCCACAACAAGCAAGCGCTTCGAAAGCGCGCGGGTTATGCAGCAACTTTCCGGTACTGTCGGGAGCGGGGAGCCTGCGCGTGTGCGATCTGGTAACTCTGTGCGCTTCGGACACGGCGTCCTTGCATTCGCTACATTTGACGGTGTTTTTGCCCGTCAAACTTGGCAGGCAGTCTGGACACATTGACCCGCAAAGCTGGCAACAAACTTAAACCACACCAGTCAGAATTCTGCCCACGCCAGTTTGTGCTGCTGACAAGTGACAGCCGTATCATTGCTAATCGCTGAAGCCTTTCCTTGAACGAGGCACACTCATCACACTGGCCATAACTCATCGGTGTCGAGAAGCATGCCGACGAGGCCGTCGGTCCTTTCACCATAATCGCGCGAGAAGTGACCGCGGGGTGTCGTGGGGCGAACGGCCGATCACAACAGCGCTCATCCGTTCGTATAACGTTCACCAGTCTGCCACGTCTTCGTCGTCTGCACCACTGAAGACCTTGGGCCCGCGTTGTCGTGGAACGCCGGTGCAGGCGAGGGACTGTGGCGTCGCCACCGTTTCTGATGAACTGTCGGTCATGGTGGACGGCAGCGTTCTTGGTCTCAGCTCCAGGGTTTCAAGCGATGGGGTTTGAAGCCCAGCTCCTCCACCAATTGAGAAGAGGTTTATTTACGGCTCCTTAAGCAAAGCCACAACGACCGGGAGCGGCGAGGCAGCCCGAAGCACTGACAAAAGGACGCCAGCAATCAGCAGCGCGAGCCGAGCCGCGCGTTGGCGATGCAGCTGTACCGCGAGAAGCGTCTTCTTCACAAACGCGATAGCGTTAAGGGCCTCATGTAAAAAAATCCGGCGTTGGCGTCCCGCGTCGATGTCCGGCATCGCATGTCGGTGTGGCAATTGGATTGGATTGTAAAACTTTATTTGTCCAACAGATGTAGGGAAGGCTTTAAGTGTGGCAAAAAGAATTTTGAACTACACATACCCACGGCCCAGTGGCTTTCCAAAACGCCGCGGGTATCACTGTTGATAACTTTTTAGTCCTTTTAGAATTTTATCTCTGAAGTACTTTTATCTTGTTTTACGAGCAACCTTACCTGCAGAAGAAAGGCATATGCATAGGCTCTCGCATAGCCCCCATACTTTGCAATATCTTTTTATCATCCATCGATCGCTCTCTACACGATCGTTTTAACCATTTTATTAATGACAAAGTCCTTAAAGTGTTTCGTTACATGGACGACTTTTTAGTGGTTTTAAACAAGCAGTGTTCAGTTTCGAATGAGGCTACAGTGAGCAGTGTTTTAGATGATTTTAGAAACCTGGGGAAAGGGCTATGTTTTACTTATGAGCTACCGGATAATGGTTTGCTTCAGTTTTTAGATTTACAGTTAAAGTAGTTTTCAGATGGGCACATTTGTCGGGCTTACTCCCCTCGTGCGCAAAAAGGGCTCCTGCCGTACAATTCGGCCCACTCAAAGGTATTAAAAAGAGGCATCGCTAACCTCTGCCTGGAGTCATCGCTCCGGAAGTCGTGTGTGCTTGAGATGCAAGGAAGTTTTGACAACCAATTGGGCAGGCTCGTCGCAGCTGGCTTCCCTGAGTCGGTCTTGGTCCCTGTGGCAGAAACGCTTTTGAAGAAGGTGAAGGCTGGGGTAAGCAGGGTAGAGCCGAAGAAAAAAGAGTGGCCTGTAGTGGTACCATACATCCATAAAGTCACGCACAGCCTGAAAAAAGTGGCAAACCGGTATAATGTACCGGTGGTGTTCTCCGCTCCCCAAAAGCTTGCCCCGCATAAGCCATCGCATAACTTACGAAAGGCAAATGCCTGGCTGTCAGAAGAAGCATGGTCAGCGTTTCGTAAAGTGTGCCACAAACGTCGTATGTGAAATTCCTCTGTCCTGCGGGAAATCCTACATTGGACAGACGGGGCGCTGTGTCAACGACCGGTTTAGGGAGCATGCAAAAAGTATAAAAAATAATGAAGATGAGCGACTTGTGGATCACTGCAGGACTTGCACCGATTGTGTTCCACGGTTGCGCGAAGCGAGGATTTTGGGTAGAGGCAAACATCAGACATCGCGTGAAACATTGGAAACCTTCTACATCAAGAAAGCGGGTCCTAACTGTGTTAGTGACACATCGGTTTTTCTTTACGAGGCTGAGTTGAAGTTTCTATCACGCCTACTTTGATAAAACTTTGTACTCCATGTTGCCTTGTACGCATGCGCGGCGTTTTGGAGGGCTATATATGTCGAGTGCTTCCACCCTCATTAAACAGTTGAAGTAGCGCCCGTGGTGTCGTCGTCTTTCTGGTGTGTGTTGTTTTTTTGGCGCAAAATCTTTTCAATATGCATACCCAGACCCTTTATGTCGGCCAAGGAAATTACTGAACTAACTGTATTTTTAAAGCTAAGGTACATAGAAAAGTTGGAATGTACGACTTACACACAACCTACAGACATGATAGCGTCGGTCTATAATTTGATTATACAAGAAAACATAATTGTGTCACGCAAAAGCTCAAACAAACCCATTTTCTAGCGTTTCTACCATGCATAGGCCTGCGGCGATATCCGCCATTTTCACGCACTGATGCAGGCATATCTTCGAGGCCACGGTGCGGCATGCCTGGTTCCCTGCAACACCTCGAGAGGGCGCTCACCTCTGCCCCATCGCTGCCCACGTAAGAAGCCGTGTTTATACCAGAAAGCCCACCTTCGTGCATAGCGTTCGCCGCTAGCGTTTCCCAGTAAGCATTGCGGTTACATACGCTGCTGTTGCCGGGAAACGTGAGAAGTAGTGAGGGATCTTTGAGTGCCGTCTGGTGCCACTCTAAACAGTAAACAAAGCTTCGCTCACACCTATTCCCAAAATACTTGAGATCTGAATATTTTTATGAAAGACACCCTAAGCCATCACTGACAGAGTTCACTTGCGCCCTTAGTTGTGCGTCTGGTTCCGCATGTATGGACTTGTGACATGTCTCATCTGGACCATTGGATGTGCCACAGTGTAGAGCCCAGCTCTTGCTCTGGTGCGGGCTAACTATCTCAGGAGTAGAGAAGGGAAGCTGAAATTTTTTGGACGAGTTAAAAAGGGAGGAAAACAACAGCTTTTCATCCTTCCTAGTAAATAAAGATGGCGTTGGAGTAACTGCTATGTACTATGCATGCCGGTGTGCGCAGTCTGCTCTCAATGCTGTGACGTAAAGCTTCATTTGGTAGGGCCTGACGGTTTAGCATAGCGTCCACTCCTGCATTTGTGGTGATAAGAGGATCCTGTTGTTCTGGGTTGAAGGCCTACTACGGAGTCGTTTTTGATGTTTGGCACTGACGCCGCTAGGGAAATATGCATCGGGTCATTTCATTAGTCAGAACACGTCGACACATAATGCAAGGCCCGCATAGCACACAACAATCTTGTAGAGATGTCATCAGGCTGGCGTCATACACATCCGTATGATTGTGCTCGGTAATTGAGACCCCGTCTCCTGGGATTCCATGCCTTTGTGCAAAATAGGTATATGAAATCTCACTTCTGTACTAACTTTCCGCCGGTCCTATGCGTCTGAAAACATGGTTACTTTACGAACTTCCTCAGCTCATTTAACGACTAACGCTAACACGTGGCCGTCTACAGCACCTCAGTATCTTACAACTGCATATGAAAGTCATTCGAGCTGCACTGCTGGGTGTCTGGCAGTGACGGCAGGCAAAAAAACATCCCACACTTTTTCGCTCGCGGTCCCTGACGCCACAATCAATTCTCGCGAGAAGCCGTTCTCACAGGAAGGTTTCCCTGCAATCACAGCTCATTTGGCACTCCTACAATCGCGCTAGGAAAACAGGATTCATGCTGCAAAGTGGCTCTATCCCTTTCATAGCTACGACCATGAATTCGCAAACACAAAGGTCCGCTCATGCCAGCCTTGATTTAGGAGAGGCCCTACTTTGTGTTCACTGTCTGCGTGAAAGGAAAATAAAGGTAATTCATTAATATAAAATTTTGTCTCTGCTGCAGCAACCATAAGTCTTACATAGGCATTGAAAAATACTGCAGTTTACCTTAGCAAGAAACATTTCATTCGTCGGAATGTGTTACTGCTCTTGGTATGCATTTTACTATTTTTAACGCATTTTAATGTAGTAAAAACATAGATACTGACGTTTAGCCAGAGTTGGCCCATTTCGTTTAGCCAATGTTGGCTCCATTGTATCATGAAGGGATGAATGGTTGATATCACCTAACGCGGCTCTGTGCACATTCGTGTCGATTGCCCACAATCAGAGTAACTGTTGGCATTCACATTACTGTGTTCAAGTGTTGTACATATTCCTCTAAAACAGGAACAAAAGCTTCTTCCTCGTTCCTTCCGAATCTTGAAACGACTTCCCGTTACAAGTTCCATTAATACGAAAGGAAAGCATTCCAGTTACACTTCGAACATTGGAACGTGTCGCAACATAGAAGTTACGTTCATTTTTTTAATGAAAAGATTGGTTTCGATGCTGACGAGGCAGAATAAAATGACCAATTTAAAGCTCACATCGAACAACGTATATTATAGGAATGTGAACATCGCTGGCAGCAGATTATCTGGAGATAAGAGAATCCAAAGAAACATTACTAGACGATTTTTTTTTCAAAGAGCACCTGACATACTCTAAACATGTCTAACTGCAACACTGGTGCTTGTCTATTACAAGTGCAACACATATGGCACTTTCCACTTAGGTCTTCAAATGCGCTGTCGGGATACTGCGTTTCATATGTGCAAATAGAAAGTTGCTCACTTGCACCAATACAATTAACTTTCTTGCACAAGAAACAACATCGAAGGGAACAATACATAGGCGTTCAATAAATGCTGATTCAATATTGCAGTATGGATAGGAAAAAAAATGTCCAGAATACGTATTCTCAAGTTGGTAAAGTCACTTGTTTGAACTCAGCAATATTTGCGTCTCGATGCTGGTGTCCGCCCTGCATTATGTCCTGCGTACTGGGTGCGTCTGTTCAGTGCCGTGGAATGTTCATAGAAAGAATGCTGTTCCCTCTGCCGTTCCTTCGTAAGCTTAGCGAGTTACCGTCACAGTTCCGCAGACCCTTAACGGAACGGTCACGTTCCTCCCTTTCTCTCAAAAGGAACTATTTCCAGGAATGCCGTTCCGTCCAACACTGCCGTGTTCCTATAAATCACGACATATCTTAGAAATGCCTGTGAGTGCACGTAAGAATTTCGCTATTATGGGCAGCAAATATTGAAACTGCATTGTCGTGTGGTTCACGCACTTAAACATTGCCTGTCCTGAAGTAAAAGAGCTAGCATAGTTAGCATTCGTAAGTCGGCACCTAGAACATGTATATTCTGCCCAGTCCCCCTTCCCGATACTACTTCGCCTTTAGTATAGAAATAGTAACAATAAACTGCGCTGCCTAGTTTGTAACCTCTCAATATTCTAGTGAAATCGCTTTAACCATGATAAAAGCGTATCTTAATTTCAGAAGCAATGTTCCTCCTCACGTCTCTTTTTTTGTCTCACACACACGAGCCCCTGTATGACCACCACATAGAATAGGACGTAACAATTGCAAGTATTATTATCGGACATGCCCATGTATTAAACCAATCATCACGAATGCCGTAACTTGTTGTAATCGCCTTCCAGAAATCATTCTCATGCCACCACCACAAATTACTCAGCAGCACTTAACTAATCAGATGGCCCAAACTTCCTTAACATGCCCTTCCCTTGTCCCTACGCGTAATTTCTTATCATTTGCTTCCGATGAGCTCGCCGAGACGCCAACTTGCACTTATTTTCGCTTCGTCTTCAGTCAACACGCATGATAATTATTGATATTTTGTTCAGTTCCTTGTATTTCTGTGTTATATTTTGCATTTTATGTGGTCATACGTAATCACCTCGCATGTAATGTGCCTCCGAGCTTGAAGCAGATAATAAATAAATAAAGTAAAACAAAACTGTGTCGCTTTACACGAACCTTATGGAGGGCGACTGAAAGCCGCGTGAGGCTGTACAAATTTCTAAGTAGTCTTGTCCAGTGAATGCGGTCAAAAGTATTTTATTATGAATAGAATTTGTCACTTCTATCTGCGGCCCCCATCAATAATTGGCATTGGTAAGTATTCAGCCCCATAAATTCGAGGATAACTACGCTGCGCGGCCTCTAGCTATAATTTTCTCTCTTAGGGTTGACATACGTGCCCCTAACGCTTTTACTTGGTGATTGAATTCCACACTGGCCAAGCCAGCGCTATGCAGAACGGTTGTCTGAAAGCCCTCGAATTCTCATGTTCATATGGCTTATTCCATATGGTAAAGAATGCGCTGGTACGATGTAATTTTCACATTTCGAAGCGCCTGAATATGCAAGCCATTCTAGGATCTAGGCATTCATATAAAAGGAGTAGATTTAAGAATTGAACGAGTATACTGGTATCTGCAAGCAATCTGTCAGGCCACACCATATTTCTCGAAGGGACGTCAGGTATTATGGTGTATCTCTGTATCTCACTGCTGTCGTCGGTCAGCGGGTAGACAACAACCGCTACCTGCAGTGAAAAAAGCTTCAAAATTTATGAGAAGTATCTCCTATTGGGTGCCATTGCTTGGCTCAGCTGTTACTCAGCTTTTGCTTATTTTCTCCAAATTTCAGTTGGCCCACTAAAATATTTCAAGTTGGCACAACCTCAAATTTAAAGTCAGCCTACCCCAAATTGAGGCTGGCCCACTCCCATAGCACGCCCAAATTCAGGATGGCCTACCCCCATATCACCACCAAATATAGGTTGACCCGCCCCTTATCACCCCTTAATTCAGTTTGGCCCATTCCCAAATTCTAGCTGGCTCACCCCAACCCTGAGTATTTTCTATGGATCACTATGTATTCCTATGGGAAAGGTTTCACGCTTTTTTGGATTACAGACACGCTTTTGCTACAGAAATTGCTCGAGTACTCGCCAAGGAATGCTATGCATTGAAATGGAAAGTAACTAAGGTTGCGGTTGGCAGCCACGTACGAGGAAAATAACGGAGGAGAACCGGTGAAGCGCATTGAGTGTGAGCAAAATAGTGCAAAACAGAAAAAAGAAACAATGATGCAAAGTAAGACAAAGCAGACACTGAACTCTTTCATTGACTATCTGCTGCAAGTTCAAGGCAAACTAATGACATGTAACCCACACATGGTTTATTTAGAAAAATAAACTTCAAGAAGTACAAAATACATGGATAAGAATATACAAAAGTAATGACCAAATAAAGGGCACCAGTGAATTAGATGGTTCAGACTTGAAAATGTTCGAGGCCGTGGTGAAACACTGCCTGGGATATGTCCTCTGAAAATCTTCCGCAACACGTGAAAAGACCACCAATGCGCACGTTGAATTCTCGCGCGGTCTTCCTTCAGCCGCCTCCGTGTATGCTGGATCACTGGCCCTCTCGGTGAACTGCGCCATTCAAACACAGCCGGTCGCGTCCTTCGCACTACAGTTTATTTTCTGGGGAGCACGCCGAATGGGACTACTACCTTCATACTACTACCACCGTAGCGTGCAGCTGATGGAGGGGCTTTAGCCAAAGCAAACCTGCGAGCGTAAGCAATCTTGGAGGCCATGGTTGCTCGCTGACGCTTCCCTTGGTGGCCGATGGGGGACGGCGCAGGCGAACCAGTCAAGCCCTCACTGCCCTCACCGCAGAAGTAGGGGGGGGGATGCAAATGAGAGAAAGGCAAGGAGGTTAACCAGACTTAAAACCTCCGGTTTGCTACCCTGCACTAGGGGAAGGGAAAAGGGAAGTAAAGACGGAAAGAAGAGCGTGACAAAAATAAAAGCGTGAGAAAAAAAATATGAAAAGGGATGAAATGGGGTCCTGGTATTGCGCAAAATGGACGGAACACAGCACTAAAAAGGGACGAAAACGTCGTCTTGCATTCCGTCAGTTTTCCGCTGTACCCCTGCTTTCGCACCATGAACCAGCTAGCCCAAGCCACAACCCTAGCAACCTCATCGCACACGTGTAATACGACGACTCTTCCCTCGTCCGCCTGCCCAGCGCGCGCGTCCACTTCCGTTAGAGCTCCACGAGCTCGACGCGTGTCGACGACGCGTCGGCTTCTCGTGCTGGAAAGTTCAGTCATTCCTTCCGAATAGGTACGTATCAACTAAAGTTGAATCTGCCAAATTTCTAACTGATATAGAAGGACGATTGATGTTATTGCAGCGCTTGGAGCTGGTCATCCCAAGCGTTTATAAGCTTTTCCAGACATGCAACAATTGGCTCTGCTAACTTCCGCAGTTTATTGAATTCCGGCCAATCTCACCCATAAAATCGAAAACAAACCACCGAACAGCGCCATTCTCACGCCCTTAGCAAACAACTCATGAGTAGTTTGACTGCTCACGTCTCAACGTCGGGCGAGCGGCGACCTCGATCGCTTCATGCCCACCCGAACCTGAGCCTCACAAAGCCGGGTTTCTCCTGGGCGCCTGCTCACAGCGTAACAGTGGTTCTTCGACCTTTCTTTTTATGTTCTCTGCGTGGGGTTGACGGAAAGTTATGAAACAGGAGAAATTTCAAGAGCAACATTTTGACATGTCTGGCAAACGTTACGAATTCATCGGACCTCCAGAAGTATTAGCCCTGAAGCAGTATGAACCATCGGGAACTTTTGGTTGAAAAGTTACTAAGTTTAATTTGCATATTTCCTTGCCGAATTATTAGGGCGAAAGATTTAGGGCGCTTATGGGTTGAAAAATTTGTTGTCCGGCGTTATCGAAAAATGGACTTTCCGGCATTATGCCATGAGAATTTAATGGCACCGAAATTAATGATAACACCTTTGGTGGAAGTCGAACCCACGACCTTTGGTATTAATTGTAAAGAAGTTAATTATTATATATGTACTTAAAGCACTCGAACCCTCAACCATTGGTGGGAGCCGAACCCACCGCTTTTGGTGGTTATTAGGCCGAAGTTAATCATCCATGACGCCGTTAATTAATGCATTCGAACCCACGACCTTTGGTAGAAGGAAAAAATAAGAAGTAACAACGCATTATAATGAGAATGTCAAGTAATTTAATTAATGTGTCGTGATCGAGAGCGCAGGCTTTCGCGTTCATCCGCTTTAGCGAATGCTGAAGTGACTGTAAACTTTTTACCTAGACTTCTGTTAAAATGTGCCCCTGTTGCAAACGAACAATCCTGAGCTAATCGCGTTTTATTTCTTTTAAAGCAGTTTTGAACGAGTTTTCTGAAACACCCACCATCCAGTCAGCGTTCTGGAGTACATCTATAGAACAAATTAACAAGTTTGTATAGTTTTCCTTCTTGAAAGATGCTTTTAAGGAGGAAATGGATTCCACACTGCAGTAATTCCGTACATGCACAATAACTCACACTACATAACAAATCTAGGAAATCGTAACAATGTGAGAGTGGGGCTTTCCCGCCTACTCTGACATTGCCAAATGACTAATCCTTTCCAGAAAAAGAAAGAGCCGTGCATTTTCAAAGATCGTGATCTTTTCGTAACATATGTGTCTTGCGTGGTATATGAAGTTCCCTTGTCGTGTGGTTCCAGCTATATTGGTCAGAGTGGAAGTTGCCTGAATGAAAGACTTCTAGAACAGAGGAGCAAGATGGGGAATTACCGCAATGGGAATCTTTCTGTGCATTGTCATGAGTGTGGAATAAAGAACAAGAAGCCTTGAAAACCCTTGTTCAACATGTGTAAGATAGTAGCCAAAAATAGGAACCCGGATGTTAGGGAGATGATTGAAGCAGCTGCCGTATAACGTGAAACTATTCTTCTTATTATTATTTAATATTTATTATGACTATTATTTATTATGACACTTTGGACAGCAGAGGTAGCGGCAGAAACAATCCTTTAGCGCCTGACCATCATCTTTGCTTTACGCAGAACCAGCACTGTGCCGACTATCTACCGACTAACATCGACTATCTACACTCCTGCATCTCTTGCCCTGCTGGTATTCTGGACGGACAGAAGACAACGCCCCCTTCAAGGCTGTTATAAAAGCCCAGCCTGACGACGGATTCTTCATTCTTCGGGCAGCAGAGGCAGCGGCAGGAACAATCGTGCAGCGCCTGACCATCATCTTTGCTTTACGCAGGTTGGCTGATTTTTACGGTATTTAACAAGTAACCAACTATCGCGCTGCCGCTGCTGCCCTAGCTTGTGTTCAATATGAGTACTGTGCCGACGGATACTTGTCTTACATGTCTTGAGGATTTTTCTGATGATCAAGATTTCATGACATGTGCAGATTGTTGTCAGCCCTACCACCTTGGTAAATGCGCAGCCATTAGCGAGAGAGTATACAAAGCAAAAATGAAGCAGATAAGAAAACATTAAAATGTCCAACATGCCGTTCACGTTCCTCTCGTAGTGGGCAAACGTTCGTGCTCCCACCTGCTTTGGGTAAACAATTTTCTGAAATCAAGAAGAATTTGGCTGCACTTACTCTCAAGCTAGATGGTCTGATATCATTGAGACCGTAACAAGCATTGAAAAATCTGTTACGTATATTTCTGAGACATACGACACACTACTAACGACTTCTGCGAGGCATGATGTAGAGGTTGAAAGGCTACGCATTAAACTTGAAAGCACTGAAATAGATAAAACGAGCTAAAGAAAGAGCTAAACGATCTACAACAATATAGCACAAGACAGAGCATGGAAATACATGGCTTGCCCTTTGAGGAAAAATAAAACTTGCTATCTAAAATAAATGATCTTCAAGTGATGATTGACCTACCCTGCCTATCAGACTCCGATATTGAAGGCCTGTATTGTCTCCCATCACGCCAAAAGAAGGTACCTGTGGCATTGATAAAGTTTTCTAGGCGGGCTCTTAAAGACGCATGGCTTGCAAAACGCACAGCCCTCAAAGAACAGGATGACAAGATACAAATTTTGATAATTTGACTGCCACTAACAAGTAACTTCGATGGCTAGCTAACGCGAAAGCTCACGAGCAGAACTACACTTTCGTATGGTGAACAGAGGGAAAGCTTTTTGTGAGGAAGGTGAGCGGCACTCCAGCAATAAGGATAGCTTCAGAGGAGGACCTAAGCAAGATAGTATAGGCATCGTAAATTTGCAACCTTGCTAAATCTCTGTTCGGAATGATGGCTTACTATTACCCTGACCTTTTCAATCAATTGTTCAATGCCATCGCTTATCCTCCTCAAGAGGTCCTCTCCTTGTGTCACCTAAATGTACGCAGTTTGAAGCATAAGGTCGAAGAAATTGAAGCTGAATTAGAGGAACTAAAACGTGGTTTTGATGTCATCGGTTTCGCGGAAACCTGTATAGCACTGATGCAGAAGTTGTGCAGTTTCCTATGCTACAATCACATTTCTATGTTCCAACAAGGTTAGTGTGGATGCGGTACATCTCTATACGTGCACGAACGTTTGCCCTATGACGTTCTTACAGACTCATGTGTTGCAAATGAAAACATTAAAGTTGTTAGCTTACTGGGTCGCAACATTGCTTGACTTTTAGTATACCGCAGGCCTCATGGTAGTTTTGATGCATTCCTTGATTTCTCCGATAGTTTCCTTAATTTAGCTAATCAAAATAGGTGGCGTGTCATTATATTTGGTGATGTGAACGTCGATTTGCTTAAGAAAAACCCGATGCAGACTAAACTACTTGAATTGATGTTCTTACATGGTTGCCAAAATGTTATCGACCTACCTACGAGAATAAGCCAGCAAACAGAAACACTCATTGATCACTGTTTTACAAATTTTTCCCCACATACAGTTACCGCAGGTGTCATTTCATCAACCAAAAGCGATCATATGCCATTTTTTGGCCTGTTCTCAAATAAGCCACACTCTGTCAAACCTAAGTACAAACAACGAACAGTGAATGATGAGACAATTGCCCATTTTTGTTCACTTATGGCTGAAACTTGTTGGGCAGAAGTACCTCTGGAAAATGATCCGTCCGTAGCGTACGACATGTTTTTAGAAAAGGTACAACACAATTACAACCTTGAATTTCCTATGGTTGCCGTCCATAAGTACAAAAAAGCTAAGAAAGACTGGATTACGCCGGTTATTCTCAGACGCATTCGATATAAAAACTTGTTATTTGCTTATTTTTTAGAAACGAGAGACCCAACCGATTTCGAATAATTTAAGAAATTCAGAAACAAATTAAATCTGGATCTAAAAAAGCCGAAAACTGCCTATTACGAAAACAAATTTGCTTCAATAGTGGACGAACCCAAACAATTTTGGAACGTTGTAGATGTCATGATATCCAATGCGAAACCTCGTCTACCGTCCGAGCTACTGATTGATGGAACTTCGTGCTCTGGTGTAACACTTGCTAATACATTTAATGAACATTTTCTTAATGCAGGCACTTGTCATATCACAGCAGGCGCGTGTCGCCCATGACCTATAGAGGTTTATATGAAAGCTAGTTGCTCTGAGCCTCTATTTCTGACCCCCGCGTCTGAAAAAGAAGAAGTCGTAGCTCTCGTTAATTCTCTTAAAAATAAATGTTCACCAGGTGATTACGATATAAGTATGGTACCAGTAAAAGCCGCTATCAGAAGCATTAGTCCACCTTTATCGCATGTATGCAACAGAATGCTCCTGAATGGTATCTTCCCAGATAAGATGAAATCAGCTCTCGTTACAGTAATCTAGAAGGGAGATGACAAAAATGATATGAACAACTGTCGCCCTATCTCGATATTGCCACTGTTTTCCAAAATCGCAGAACGTGTGATATATAAAAGATTACAAAACTTCCTAGGTAATAAAAACATAATATGTAAAGAACAGTATGGATTCCAGGCTGGTGAATCCACGCAGACTGCTCTACTGGACATAAAAGATCGCCTTCTTTTTAACTTCGAAAAGAGGCTTTTTGCCATCGTAATATTTCTAGACTTTCGAAAAGTTTTTGATTCAATTAAACACGATATCTTATTACTAAAGCTACAAAAATATGGAATTTGCGGTATCGCACACAAATTGTAGGAAAGCTATCTACAGGACAGAGGTAGTCTACATGGCTACAGGAGTTTAAATCTGACGCAGGTATAACAAAATTCGGTGTACCGCGAAACTCTATCCTCGAAACTCTACTTTTCATTTTATATATTAATGATACAGGAAATATACACTCCACTACAAATATGGTCCTATACGCTGATGACACCAATGTCTTCTTTTCCGGTTCCAACCTTAGCTTGCTTGAATATCGATCCAATGCCTGGCTCAATGAACTGCGGAAATGGCTTGATGCCTAAAAGCTTGAACTAAATATAAAAAAAAACTAAATATGTGCTTTTCCGCGCTAGAACTAAACCTCTTGATCATAGTATCCGACTATATTTTAATAACACAGAAATTGAGCAGGTGAATTCTCATAAGTTTATAGTTATTTTCCGCAGGGACTTGGGCTAGACCGATCCCGTCAACAGTCTGCGGATACGAATATCAAGATCAATTGGGATACTTCAACGACTTCGTTATCTTCTTCCATTCCATGTAAAAAAACAGTTATATTTTTCTCTTATTCATTCTCATATTGTGTATACTCTCTTTGTATGGGGAACATGTAATAAAACTGACTCGGATAGGTTGTTCTCTCTGCAAAAAAGAGCCTTGCGCATTTTGGGTAGATATCCTGTTAGTACTAATGTCATGTTTACCTCTTGTAGGGTGTTACCTTTTTTTCTGTGCTACAAACATTACTTAGCAATCCCAATCTACCAAAAAATAAAACATGACTTTGAATATTTTTCTCGTTCTTATTTGAATAGAGAAATCACGCATAACTTGGGCACAGTTTCTTTGGTTCTAGTTCTCGCAATAATTACGGCACCCAGACTGCCGATCACCAGATAACAATTTTATGCGACACACATCCAACCTTAATTACTTGTGCCCAGGAGAGTGTCAACATTCATCAATTCAAGAAGAAAATGAGCCATTTTTGAACACCCCCGTGTGAAATTTTGTTATGCATACCTGCTGCATTTCATTGTTATTCCTACTGCTCTGTGCGAATGTGTTCTTTTTTCCTTTCTACACCACTTACAATGGCTAATTGTTGATGACTTCTTCAGTATTATTTTCTGCCTGAACAGTACTTGTATAATTGCTTATGTTGAATTCTTGTCTCGCTGTGTTTGATGTACAGCTGTTCTCACTGATATGTTACTCCGCACCATCTGCACCGACGTGTAGTGCGGGTGTTAGGCCTCGTCAGGAGACATCTGCGTCTCCTTTACCCTCTCCCCGCGGACACCAAGTATTGTTCTCCGAAATAAATAAAAAAATAAATAAATTTCCTCATGTCAAATTTCCGTAACAGCCGACGCAAGCATAGGGCGGTCACCTGCAGGGTTGTCTGAAAAGACCAATCAAATGCTGCCTTCGTTCATAGGAGGTCACTTTTGTTTGCTTGAAAAACGAATAACAGTGCCTGCACTGAGTGGCTTGTCTTATTTAATTGGCTCACAAGAGGCAAGGAGCATGCTCAAGTGGAGAGGGGTTCGATGGGGCCGAGCCACTGCACTGAAAATCGATGACAGGATGAAGAGGGTGGTGCCGGCGTCTGCGATTGGTCCGCTTTCTCTTACTACGACCGCGGCGGCATGCAACGGAAGGTCAAGAATGACGCTAAAACGGATCCCCAGCAAAGAAGAGTTGGCAAAACGAGGTCATAAACGTGCCGAAAGTTCTCGATAACGTTACGCGGCTACGCAAAAAGTTTTATTACACGCAAATAAACCCATGCTCTCCGGCAGGGGCGAGTAGCCAGTGCCGGAGCGATCGGCGGCCGCCATCTATTATTCCTTTCGGAACGGGGCATCCTGCGGCTATTCAGAAGAAGGTTCAGTTTTGTTCGGCAGATTAATGCATCTTCAACGCGTATGCGTCATTTTGACGAGGTAAATTTTTGCGGTTTTGTGACGTCGCAGAGAGACAGGTGAAGTGGGTGCAGCCCGAAAACTTTTGACCTATAGCCGAGGGCTAATGGCACAAAGGCGTCGAATCAGAAATAACTATTCTTGCTTTGTTCGGTCAAATTACGCATAATCAGTGTGTACACGTCATATCAGGTGGGGACATATCGCGGTTTTCGTGACGTCGTGTGACAGACAAGTGGCGGTGGTCCCAAAAAGTTTTTGACCAATCGCTGTGGGCTGATTGCAGAATTGGGGTGCTATGCAGGATGCGCCGAGTTTCTCGTTCCCCCGAGTTTTATCCGAGTTTGCTCGACGGCAGTCAGTGAACCGAGATAGCGCGGAACGCGCCGAAGGTGCAGGCAAAAAAATATGTAGACAGAAAGCCGCGTATGACAACATGAGCGCACCCTGCGCGGCACGCTGCTTCCACGTTTCAAGCGCAGAAGGCTGCACAACGAAACGCGACAGCGCCGCGTATTGTTATCAACGGATTATCGCAACTTAGCGATACCGTGACTGCCCCGCTGTCTGTCTGCACACTTGCCGTGAGCCGCTTGCCACGCCTTTCCCGGGCGCGTCAAGGGCGTGCCTCCTCTTTCGGGCACTATCTGCCTTTCCTGCATCGAATGCGAACAGGGTACATGCGGCGCATTCTTGCACTTACGCTTCCACTCAAACGAATACGTTAAAATACAACGAATAAAATAACGAACATTTTTATTTCTTTAAGTATCTGTTTTTCGTTTTTCACGCTAGAAATTTGTGATGACAAACGGAGATCGAGCAAATTATTAAATTTTGCACTTCTTGCCGCGAGTGGCGAAAGTGAGGCGAAAGCTTAGAAGCGGTACATTGAAGCGTGTCGCACGCACGAGGGCGTGCATACGGTGATAAGTCGCGTAGGGGCGCTGCAGAGCTATTCTCAATAATGTCGGTCATGATCCATGGAGGGTCATGGTCACTCTTTCTCTATTAGGGGAATAGAAACGCAGCGCCGCGGTACGGCTGTTCATCGCAGGCGTTTCACTAGGCTATTAAGGCCACCGCTTAACCCACTAAAAACGACACAACGGCTGTCGCTGCAAAATGGCGGTATGTTATTTTAGAGTGCGTAGTGACGCAGTTCAGTGAAAATGTACCAGTTTATCTTTGTGTGCGAAGCCTCTGCGATACATTGCGAAAAGTGCGTGCTTCCCCAGCGACACAATTCATCGCTTGTCATCGCTTGCCCAGTGAAGGTGCCTCTGAGCGCATGTACGCAGTATATGAGTGTGTTGTGCAGTCGAAGGTGCTTGCGGATTACCTCTGCTGGAGCCAGCAGCGATCGCAGATGGATATCGTAACGACACCGCAGCACTCGCATTTTGGCAGTTGAGGGCTCTTGTGTGCAGTTATGAAATCAGATTTCGAACGGAGAGAGGTGTTGGAACTGTTGAGTGCGCAGTGCTTATGATGAAGAAATGCCATTGCACTGGGTCTAGAAGAGCGAGCGATTCTCGGACGCTGATCGTGTTTACGACGCTGTGACTCTGTTTCATCACCGATGACAGAGCAGCCATCTCAAACGACTGCTGCAATACGCAATCCTCAGCATCGTCGTCTCCCTCGGCGCATCGACGCCTTGCAAGCAGCTACAGTGACGTGCCGATAATTATTTACTGCGCGCTACGCGTCGCCACAATGCAGGCAATGAAACCGTGTTGTGCGGCCATCTCAGCCCGAGAAGATGTATGCATAAGCCAGCGACAGTCAACGCTTTGTTTTTGAGAGTGGTGCTCAGTAAATCACCGATGACAGTGTGTTGTGCGTGTTTTATGTCGGTGGTCAAGATTGTTGATGCCTCTCAGCTCGACACCGCGTCGCTGTTGCCGGAAGATGGGCGTGGCTTAACTGTAGTGGGTGCGCGCACAAGAGTTACATGCCTCGCGCGGGGCGTGACCTCTGGCTTTGATGAACAGGCGGACTCGTGCTAAACTCGTACATCGCGAAACCCCCTCCGAGTTCAACTCGGGAACATGGCGGCGGCAGCAGCAGCCTGTTTCATTGCATCCAGCGGCAGCAAGCGTCAGTATGACCGTCCGGACCCGTTAACCTACATGACCGACGGGGAGTTTCGGCGTCATTTTCGCCTGTCGAAGACATCAGTGCGCTGGCTGTGTGACGAGCTAGGCGAAGACTCTCGTCTGCGGAGACAGCGTGGCGGGCTTCATTCGCTCACCGTGGTAGAGCAAGTCATCTGTGCCCTCCGTTTCTACGGGACTGGGAGTTTTCAGGGAAGCGTCGGCGCCGAGCGTTACATTTGAAGCGATCAAACTACTGTTGGCCACTGTGTCAGAGATGTGTCTGACGCGCTTATCGATGCGGCAGTGCGTAAGCGGTGGCTAGGTTTCCGGAATATTGCGGCTGAGCGGGCATATATAAAATAATGCTTCCTACTTCGTGGGAACATTACGAACGTAGTCGGGTGTGTCGACGGAACGTACGCAGGAATTAAGGCGCCTTCAATGTCAGCGTTACTGTGATTAACATTGAAGCAATGTTTAGACACGCCATATTGCCAAATTGGTCACTTCTGTGTAGCCGACTTAAATTTTGTGTTAGCGACATCTCACATGCGGCTGCTTATGATGCTGACTTTTTCGCTGGTTGATGACTTTTTGCCGATTGTTCTACTTGTCTGTGAGGGTGCCTTCCAAATGGCTCACTTTCTTGGGAAAGAAGTTAAGTATAAATAGATAAATGGATATCACAAATTGTCTAAAGTAACCTATGAATCCTAATCCCATAAAAAAAACTTAAGGTTCTTCATTGGTGAAGTTACTTAGTATGCACAATGCTGAATTTTGGTCATGCGTAATCTATCAGCCGCACTATGAAACAGCGAGGCATTGCACAATTTGTTGCAGCGCGAGATGTGGATGTTGCGCCAAGTCGGTTGTGCCTATGCATTTGTGGCGAAATGAAAATGCATTGAGAATCTTAGTGTGCTGGATTGCATGAATAAAATACTTCAGATTGTTTGCTCTGTTCACTGTCGATGCATGTGCCAGAGGTTCAGTGTATCTTCCTTTTTTGGGGTGGCGGCATTATTCTGGATGGATAACTTGTATATTTTCGTCTCATAATGGGGCTCTAATTCGTAAGCAGTAGAACAATGCACATCCAATGCTCTGCAGAACTCTCTGTACGTGAAGATGTCATGAACCACCAAGGCAAAATTACATATTGGGAGAAATGTGGTGCAGATGCCAATGAAAAGTGGCTCTTTAACCCACCATGATAAAAATAAAAATTGCAGAGCAAATAGACCATTTGTACAGCTTTAGAGCAATGATTACACAAAACGTGATAAGCTCAAACGAGTAAACGCTTGCCGCAATGCCAAAGTAGGCTGAGCGACATGCAGCATATATTGGCATTGAACATGTCTCGTAACCGTTATTTTTATTGTAAGCCCTCGCTGTCACACCTTTCCCTTCGGCACTCCCTTTACTGAAACGTGGGACTGTCTTTCCATTGGTGTCATGATGATAATGGTAACGGCAGCAGCAAGTCTGGTTAATGCTTGCCCCTTTGATTCCTGTGAGTTTAGTGGTAAAGTATATGGCACGTGCATACATACACCTGTGCTGCAAAATTTAACATTTGTGATTTTTTGGAGATCTAATTTGTGTTGGGAAATTTCAAAGATGTGCATCATTGTGGCGTAATAACTAGAGTCTTGGTGAGGTTGAAGACGGTGTATTGGTATAGAAGCTTGAAGTTTAATTGCACAACAATTTTACGGGACACAAAGAAGAGAAATACACACAGCAGGATGCTTTGCTGTGTGTGTTACTCTTCTTTGTGTGCCGTTGAATTGTTGGCGATCTAACTTCAAATAGAGCATTGAGCTTCTTTGGTGCAGGACCGAGGAAGTGTGAGCTATTCGACAACATGCCAGTGCCCTGCCACACAATTATGGAAGTAGGAAGGTTTGCAAAAAAAGCTTTGCTTTCAAATCCACCTGCTCATGTAATACAAGCACTGATTGAAAGAACCATCATACAAAAATAATGGTGAAATCAGTGGCCTGTGAAAAGTGTAATTTGTATATAGACACTGTTGACATAATAGGTGCCATACTGGCCTCAAGATTGTACTGGACAGAGCAGTTCGTTTCCTATGTGAAGCACAACCGCCGATTACATGCTGTGCTGATAACCAAGCTCAGTTTGTTTTGACCTGCTACACAACACTCACTGTAATCTGTTTTTGATTCTAAAGAAGTGCCAAACACCACCTTTTTTTCAAGGACATCATCGGAATATTTGGCGAGACCTTCTTACAGCCCCTCATAATGGAAGTGTGGCCAGCCAGCTTTGCTTGGACGGTTTTATAGATTTCTGCTCCTGATCATTGTGTGCTATCAAGTTGCAGAAGTCTTTGCAACTGGTGCAAGGCATTACGTGTTTCTATAGTCGGATGCAACTTTAGGAGGCTGTGGAAGCTGCACTTTGAGGCAGGTGAACACAAGCCTGCACCAATGGGCACGCACTCTAGACTGACATCGTGCCGCCGGACAGACTAATACCTGCTCGTTGGAGAGGGACTATTTCTTTAGACGTGGAGGCAATCGGCTGCTGTGCTTTGGTCTGGGCGGGGCCTCTCCTCTCTTCTGAAGTTTAATCCGACTTTAAAGGATGCTGCTTTTCATACAACACAAAAGGACAAAGTGTACGATTATTTAGCCTATGAAATGAATACATCAGAAGTGTGCTGTGCAAGGGCTTAAGATGTGTGAAATATAGTACATGCAATTATAAGACAATGTCAAAGAATATGTGGTATCGAACATGCCTGTAATGGCACATTTGAATCGGGGAGTGTTGCAGTCATAGGCACAGTCTATAGGTGATAGCATTATTAAGCTCCTGCTGTTTCCTGTCTTCATTGTGAATTACACACCGTTCATCTTGTGGCTATTTAACACGCACTAAAAAGAACAAACAGCACAATGACGTGTATGCTGCATTAGTGTATTTTTTATTTACATGGTCCAAGAGTGGCACAGGTTGTCTTACGTTTTTGCCTATTTTGAAGTGGCACCAAGTGCATGTTACAAGTCTCCTAATATGCACAGCACAATGTTTACTGCAATAATTTTATTCGTGTTCTTGAATAATAAACAAAATGTTAAACTGAAAGCTCCTTTATAAGGCGCCTTCTGTGGGCTCGACAGGACAGCAGTGAGTGCACTGATACTACTGTAGCAGAGCAGCCCTCTGGACCTCTGCCACACTCTCAAGAGCACGTGCCTGGCGCTCGCCTACTTCCACCAAGCGGTTGAGTGCCTCCAGCAGCAGAATGTTTTGCTGCAAAAAAGTGTATGGGAATGAATCAGCCGCATACAAACCATTATTTACAAAGAAAAATGCTCGTTGCACTATTAGTACTAAGTGCCCTTAACTGTGGAAGCCTCTAGTGTAGTATGCATAATAAAACAATGCGTTGGGACAACGTTGCTTTATTTTTCATAACTGGGGTTTTCTTTTTCAGAGCCAATTGTCATGTGGATTAGTGTGCCAGCAGCTGAGGTGGCCCCGCACCTTCACAAGTCTCTACTGTTAGCACGACAAACCTATTTTTGTTCGCTGCAAAACTAATGCCTCACCCTACAATCCTGCCTTATACGAGCTGATTGCATCCTACGCCTACAAACATCATATTATTGTACCATTACGCAATTTTCTACCATCCTCGGCTGTAGTTCTCTCTCCTTGACATCCATTCTGTCACGCTTATGTAATCACCTGTTATGAATTGGCAACAAGTGATCGAATACGTGCATGGCCTGCCTGCCGATTCCTTGTTTTTTTTCTTAATCTCAACTAGCATATCAGTTGCCACGGTTTACTACGCCACTGTTTTCCTGCCTTAATGCTATCTCCAACAATTTTTGTTACTTCGCTTTCTGCACAGTCCTTGATATCTCAAGTTTCTTTGTTAACCTCCAGGTTTATGTCCCATATTGCATAACCGGTAGAATGCAATGATTCTATACTTTTTTCAAGGATATCGGTAACGTGGCGATCACGATTCGGTAATTCCTTCTATGTGCTGTTCAACCCACGAAATTTTTGTATAAGTTTCCTGCTTTATATCAGTACCTGCTATTGATATTTCACCTGGATAAAGATACTCTTCCATAAATTTTGCTGGCTTAATGTCACTCATGAATTTCTGTTATCTCACCAAGTTAGTGAAGGTTACCTTCATCTTTTCCATATTTTCGCGGGCCCACTTGCATGTAAAAGCACGAACACGCATTGGTTCTCACTGCCTTCTTTAAACTGCAAGGCATTCAGTTCGTTACTACGAAAGTGAATTAATCCGTGCACTCTTATTATGCTAAATATGAAACAGTAGAAACATACTTATCTGCAGCTTGTCGATGTCTCCTTCACTGTGTTGGTAGCGAGATCCATCGTCGGTACCACCTCCTTGTCGCATCGTAGCTATATAGGCTGTCTTCCTTTTGCACACACTATGTAATATTCGTGACGCTCGCAGTCACGCAGAGTGGAGGAACTCGGCGCACTCGCAGAAGCAGCACCGGACAAGTTGTTTCTTCAGCACTGCGCCGTGAACAGTAGGTGCGCGTTGCGATCTGTAAAATCGCCGAAGCTATTGGCAGTCTTACGGGGTGCACGGAAAGATTGCTCACGGAGGAACAGAACTATCCAAGAAATAGTGGTCATCGTCGAGCCTGATCACTACGTCGCGCACTGCAAGCTCGTTGTACGAGTTTGTTTACAATGGGCGCCACCGATGCTTAGCCGCCATGCTCGCCCGGTGAATGGATTTGATGACGCCACCACAGCGTTCCCTCGTGGTATAATGCGAAGCGTGCTAAATTACAAATTAATCTAACGCACCTTCAGTGTACATGTTGTAAGCTTTAAAATGCTTCTAAACCACGTTAAACTAACTAATAATATTGTACTAAATGCGTTTGTTTTATAACTCGCTTGTGCATGTAATGCACTCGGTGGAACGACAAACAAGTGAAAGAAGGCCCAACCATGCACCGACGGTATGATCACGTGAGCCCCAGTTTGTCGACCGCCCAGAAGGCAACGCCCAAGGAATGATAGCCACCCAGAGTGAATCTAGATAAACCAATGAAACTGGAGGCTTGTCGAAAGATAAACTGTGTCTCGGTACCATTCGTGCTTTCATCTTGGGGTGTCGCCAGAGCTCGTGAAGATCCAGAGTTTCGCCAAACTCGGCGCATCCTGCATAGCACCGTTGGAATAGAAAAATTTGGAACAGTTTTACGTTATAGCGCCCCGGGTTGCATAATAAATGTCAATGTGTAGTGTGTCAGCGCGCCTTCTGTTTATCTGTCGTCCAAAGAAACTAAGTTTGTGAGCATGGCCACGTGATTTCGGCATTTTGGTCTTGTGATGTCATGAAGTAATGTGTACATATGCCGCAATTTTCTAAATAAACGATCAGTTGGAAGTAAGCGCTTGTGTTATCTACTCCTTACTCTGTCCTTGTTTGTGTGCGCTTGGCCGTTACCTACTAAGTTTATGTGGTCAGTTTAAAGGACACCCCTGTTAGGAAGTTGCTGTCTAGGCTTCGGAGGGGAATTGGGTGCTAGCACTGTGTCAGAAAGATATGAAAAGAAAAAAGAAATAAACCATGTTTTTGACCGGAACCAGAACGTAACAGGAAGGTTATGTATTATTTTGTTTCGGTTTACAACAGAAATATATTTTGTCGGTATTAGATGCATAGTGAAAGCTGGCAATCCGAAACAAGCGATGTGAAGGGTTCGCATAGGCGCGTATCTCAGGAAGAGATAGTTTGAGCGATAAGCGGTCGAGCGCTGCGCTAATGTAAGCCTGCCGTTCCGTTCGCTAGCAGATCTGCATCGTAGCGAAAGCCAGAGCTCGCGCGCTGAAGAGATACTGGTTCCGTTTTCTACGGGTACAACGCTTTGGTACTGAACTTTTATCATTCATTTTAAGTTCGATCTACCGGTACAGCCGCTTTGCACTTCGACGAATACACTTGATGACGTCCTGCCTCCGATACCATGCTCGGCGCCTTGATTGAGCGCACTAAGCATGATCTCAGAGTTCATAATTCACTTATTGAGAAAAATAGATACTATGCTTTTTTATCGTTACCTTGCTTCGAAAATGTTTGCCTGAGAAGCAAAACCGTTACGAATCGTAACGGATCATTTTTCATTACTGAGCGGAACCATAACGGAACTTTATCAGTGCAATGAAACTAAAACCAGGACAAAAAACATTTCGTTCTGTCACCCTGGGTGCTAGTGCCAAAGAGCCTTAGTGATAAATCTACGAGGAGGAGGAAAGAAAGACAGAAGGCACGGATATTAACCATAAATTCGTCTGGTTGGATACCCTATACTGAGGGACGGAAAAGGGGGAATAGAAAGATGAGCTAGTAGGCAAGGGGGTGTATACGCATTGAGTGCACGCATTGAGTGCACGCGCGCCGGCGCAGGGCCCCACCCAGTCAAAGGCGTCGCGGTCGACTTCAACGAAGACAAAAGTGCCTCCACCGCTGAGTCGTCTGACGAGCAATGGGAACGGTCTTCAAGTAGCGCCTGCACGGACGTCAAACGGTCTAGTCGTCTCATTGCAATAGATATTGTTTCTCTTTCCGACTGATATTGACGACAGTGACATAATAAATGTTCGATGTGCTCTTCGCTGCGCAGATGTCCCAGGCAGCAGTGCCGGTCATTCCAATCAATGTATTCTAAGTCTTCGCGAATGCCACTGCCAACCACAGCTGGTGTAGGAATGGTGCCTCACTTCAGTGAAGCAAGGGGAGAGGTCAGAGTTGGAGCAAAAGGTTCAGTTCGTGTAACCTGGTGCGCCGTATATTTCGGTTGTTCCACTCTGTTAAAGAAAGCTTGCGTGCCAGTTGACGAAGCTGCCTTGCAGCGTCTGTCCTGTAAAGAGAAAGGCGAACTCCTTGTTGTTCTTGATGTCATTCTCGGGCAGCGTTGTCTGCGTGATTATTTCTGCTGATTGCACAATGGCCAGGTAGCTAGTGGGAAATAATTTTGTGCCCTTTATGTTTGACGTCGGGTGAATTTTTTTAATTTCCTACGTTAGCTGTTAATGAGCTCCGCGTCGGAGGACTGACCACATACAGTGTAAAGCCGGTGTCGAGTCTAAAAACACGGCCCAGGTACCAGGAATCACTGCGTTAGTAAATTTAAGTGAACTGCGCAGAGCCGTGAGCTCTGCAGCCGTAGACGTCGTCGCATGTGGTATCTTGAATAGCAGTGCTCCTCCTCTTGTCGGTATAAACAGAGCACCATCAGAACGCATCGGCGTAATCAATCAGTCAGTATAGATGTGTAAAATTCGTACAACATGAGTAAGCTCAGTTGTTTTAGTGGAGACGGTGGAAGATATGACTTTTCCGAAAGTCCTGGAATTCTGAGGTATACGTCAGGACGGCACAAGTACCATGGACGAGACACTGGCCTAGTCATAGGTGTGTACCTCGATGTAAGCGAGGCCCGATATGCACTGACAGTTATGCCATATCACATTCGAGGTATTTTTACGGTGAGTCTGGCGAGGTGGTGGGAAGGAGTCCGTGCAATGCGCCTGACGTGTACGCATTTTCTCGATTACGATGTCCGTTGTGGTTAAATAACCTTTAGCAATGGTAATAGTGTCAGCCGTTGACGTACTGCATGGTATTCCAAGGCATATCCCAAGGACCTGAGCCTCAATGCTCTGAATTGCACTCAGTTTACTTTTGCGGGTGTTGGATTTACCAGGTAGGCTTTACCAGAGGAATCCAACAAACAACACTCTGTACAGCTGTGACATGTATTATGTAGACACCTCTCAGTTCTAACTTACAAGGAACTTCAACAGCTGACTAACAGCAATCAGTCGCTTTTTCAGGTGGTTCACGTGGAGAGTCACTTGTTCATTGAGTGATATGCCGTATGCACACATTGGGTTCGCGGTAAATGCCACGACTGCGCACTTTTCCCTCGCTACCTCCATACCATGTTTACGAAGATACCGTGATGTGGATAAGGCGGCCTTTTGAAGTCGACTGCGAAGCTGAAGCTGTGTCACCCCCGACGTCCAGATACAGATGTTGTCGACGTAGATAGAGAATCAAACGGTGCCTGACAGGTCCTCGGGTAGTTCAATAAAGTGTAGATTAAAAACCGTTGGACTTGGTGCTCCGCCCTGAGGGACTCCACAGCTATTGCAATACTGGGCTGTAGGGCCATACCCCGTGAGCCCGTAGAAAGATCGCATCGGTAGGAAGCTACGAACCTGCATATATATCTTGCCACCAACTCCTATTCCTTCTAACATTTTAAAGATGGCTTCATGGGTAACATTATAGTAAGCACTTCAACATCTAGAAACAAGGCAGCAGACAAGCGTTTACAGGCCTGTTGGAATTCTATGTGCGTTACCAAATTGAAGAAAGTAGTCTATAGATGAACGGCCGTACTTCTATCCTGTCATCGTGTCTGGGTAAATTTCATAGTGCTCTTGGTACCACTCTAAGCGCGTTAGAGCCACGCGTTCCATTAATTTCCTACACAACTAGGAAGCTCGATCGGACGCTATGACACAATGTAGAAAAGTAACTTGCCAGCTTTGAGAAGCAGAATGAGGCGACTTGACTTGCATTCTGGGGGAACCGTGCCAGTTTGCCACGAATCGCTGTACAGAAGCGGAAGTACCTTTCGAGCTCATTCACCAAGGTTACACAGAGCACGATATGTAATGATATCTGGTCGTGGCGCTGAGGAACGCCTGTATAAAGCAAACGCAGGTTGTTGTTCGTCGAGAGAAAAAGGAAACTCTATACGGAGATTGCATGATAACGGTGATTGGTCGGCAGTCCACATTCCAGTGGAACTTGCTTTACCGGCAATCCTCCTGCAGAAGGACTTTGCAACTACACTCTGTTTGTATTCTAGATAAAGAGAGAGGGAATTAAAAGGGTTGTGCTGTCCAGGGGTAGCACGGAGGCCACGAACAGTTGTCCATGTAAGAGACACAGGCTTTCTGGATCCACAGTCTTGCCGAAAGACACCCATCGTTCTGAAGCTAGCTTATTTCTAAGAAGCCATATTTTCTGCTATGTGTAACTGGATCATGTGAAATTATCAATCCACTTTGCGCGTCCTTATCTCTTTCAGCATGACGCAGTTTCTCTTGCTCGATGTCGAAGTCGGTGCATGCGGAGTTCTTATGAATTGAATGTTTGGCAACCTGTAACGCACCATTTAATACGGGCCCTAGGCTGGATGGTAAGTCACCTCGACAGCAGCCTTCCAGGATTGACTTAGATTTAAGCCAGGGGATACAATAGACGGCTTCGGAGAACTTAGAGTTAGTCAGCACCTCAATCGTCAGATAAGTTGTGATGTGGTCACTTCCCCCGCGCTTCCGAGTCCGAGTACTATTGAACGCTTCTTTTAAATGGGCGCGAAATAAAGGTAACACCTAGGCAGCTGCTGTACGCTGTTCCTCGCAGATAGATAGAGCTTCCATCCTTTAACAAATTTCTCGATCAGAGGCAATGGCTACCAGTCTTTGGCCCTCGAGTTAATATTGGGGCTTCCCCAGACATAATGGTGGCCATTGCAGTGATAACCGACGGCTATAGAGTCGTTAAAATTTTTCGTAAGCACTCTCAAATTAGACCACTTGTTGATAAGTAGGCTTCCATAATTGTGAAAATGACCTTGCGCTTCTTCACGGTTAAACACGTGCATTGTTTTCCTTGTCAGGTGACACTGGGTGATGAACACATGTCCAGTGACGGCATTTGAAAGCAGCAATCTTGTTGCATTGAACGTGAGTGGAGGACCTAATGTGTTCATACCCAGACACTTTGATGGGGGATGACAGGTTTGGCTCACAAATGATAATAATGAGAAATTGATTCACGAATACAAACTGTCGAATGTCCGACACGCGTGACTTAAGTCATCTGGATTTCCATTTAAGGAAAACTTAATTTAAGGAAAGATGCCGATCTGCGTCTGGGCCCGACGGGATCACCAACAACATTCTGAAGCATCTCGATGACGACTCAATCGAGTTTCTTACAGACAAGATGACCGAAATCTGGTGCAGCGGCGTCATTCCCAAAAGCTGGAAAGCAGCTCTTGAAACAATGACTTCTGGTGGGCCATTGCTTTACCCTAGAGGCGCAAGCGCTAGACTCAGGCTGTCCAGCACCTTCAGTGCGCTCTGCGCCGACGGGGTTCTCATGTTACTGGGAAGATACCGCATAGCATCCATCAGTGACCGCAACATGATTATAACCTGGCAATCATCAGTCGGTGCATCAGCGGTTGGTGACGTAGTCGATGGCGGTAGTATTCGAGGCCTCTCCCTACCTAGTAGGATGTGCGCTTGGTAGTGTGGGCCACTCTGCAGGATCATCGAGGCCTGAAACTTTTTTGGCTAATTATAAGATAAGTCTAGGCGTTCTACTGCACAGCCAACCTAGATGCGGGTAAATCAAGGATGGGAAAAATGGCAAGAGTAAAGTAAAACAGTGCCTGCTAGGACTGGGCGTGTGAATATTGGAGAGTTTGGAGTCATTGTAGTACATGACAAGTTGAAAGGAGGATCAGGGAAAAAAATTGGCCATAACGGCCAGGACATACTACTGCTAACTCCCGAAGTACCGTATAGACACGTGTAAGGGCTGCACTTTTTTCGCAGTTTTGACGAAGTGCGGCGCTTAAATGGCTCTGAACCGTTTAGATCGCCCCCTTCTAAGGGTCGCTACTAGAAGCCGATGCTTGGTGGCTTTCGCCATGTAGCAGTGGCACGGGAAAGTACGCAGCATGTGAAAATTTACCGATGTGAGTGACGGCATCAGGGCACTGAACGCGATTGCTTGTCGGCTGGAAATTTTTTCCTCAAATTTAGGGCTGCCAGCCTGGAAGTGCAACCATCACACGAGTTCATAGGTTGCGTGCTAGAGTGCTTAGACGGTGGTGATTGGGATGTCTCCACACCGGCGTGCGCGTACTCCACGGGCGACCCTGTACGCTCTCAATTATATAAGGAATATTTCTATTCCTTGCACCTCTTACAAATTCACAAGTTCGTGCACACTGTGACGCGATCACGTACGCTCAAAGCCCCTGGAGTTTTCTGTTCGTAATGTTGAATGATGTAAAGAAAGGCCTACAATGATGTAAAGAAAGGCGAAAGTGATCATGCGGTCGAAGCTCGGTCTTAAAGCGCAGCAGAACAGTGCTTTGACAAATACTCCCCAATCCCACGCATGGTGTTCTCGTTCCAAATTCGCAGATAGTGAGTGCGTAACGTGCCAGTTTCAAGTATTCTTTCCTCGTGAGAGCTTTGAGGCGCTGTAGGCATGCACTGCCCTAGGGATTGTCCAATATTTCGTGTCAAAGGAACGAGAATACCCGCAAGGTTCGTGAACACCATCTATGATGCATCAAAAGAAAATGACCGCACATTCCTCTCATATAAAGACAAAGGTTCCTTTAGCCAAACAGCGCAGTTACTTTCTACTCAGAATCAAGCTCTTCATATAAGCGCTGAGCTGCTGCAAGTGTTTCTGTCTGTTTGTTAGACAGCTGCTTTATAGGAGCTGCTGCAGAACATATTTTCTCGTCGATAGCTTCCGTAGCATGTTGAGTCGATGAGTTGTTGAGATGTCTTTTTTTGTCGAATCAGTTTTAGGAACGCCCGCCAGCTCCTCTCTGTACCTCCCCCCCCCCCCCCACACGGGGGATAATATAAACTACAATAAAAGATTTCAACTCTGCATGGTGCGAGAAATGCAGCAATGCCTCTGCCAAGTCACTTTCCGTCATTATAAGAGTACAGTCTTTAGGTACATCCAGCTTCATTCCAGCCTTTCTCTATATTCTAAATATAACTGTCCACGTTCTTGGGTAAAGAGGTGGTAACTTGGAGTTGCTACGTTGGAAGTTCGACACCTGCTTTGGCTGTGCCCAGGGATGCGAACAATCATACAAGACATTAAGACAGAGATAACAAATTTTAGTAACAAAGATGGTCGGTAAATGGTGGGGATGATAAAATAAATAAACAAAGAAGTATTAAAAACTGAACATGATCTTAATCTACCGCTATAGGCGGCCTCGCGGATGAACTGCCAAAGAAAGTTTACAGTTCATAAGACATCGGTCGGAGGTGGCGGCATGGCCCTTGACTCCAAGAATTGGAGGTAATTCAACGTATATTGTGCTCCCTTGTTAATGTCGCGAGACCGGCACAGTCCCACAATAGGTACCTTACTGTCGAACGAGCATCGGCGTTCCGACTCATGACGTGCGATGACATAGCGTTCCGTTCTGTCTCTTCCTCGCTGACGATGCGATGCCTCTGATGGTGGGTCCGCGCCTTCCTTGAACCCAAATATGCGCATCACTTAGCCATTACGTGGCGAGGCCTGCGCCTGTCTTTGCCTTGCGCACCAAGACTTGCTTCCCTAGAGGAAAGCCCTAGAGCCACGGGTGCGCGCTTTGTGGCACCTTCGCCTTCACCTCTCGTTACACTTGCAATTTGAGTCGCTAGCACTCCTGATCCGTGTCCAGGCGCGTAAGACCGATTGGGTCCGGGGGGGGGGGGGAATGAATGGGAAAATAAGGCCATGCTGGCTGTGCTACGGGCCGCCATATTGCCGCTCCTGCCCGAATTCGGCGAGACCTGGCCTACTAGCCCTACCATGCCGCAATCCTGACAAAATCATGCGAACGGGAGTTTAATATCCCACACCCGCCTTTCAACTTTTGGCCCCTCTGTCAACAAACTTGGGCCACCTAAAGATTCAGTTAATATTGAAAAGTGCGTACGTCTTTCACCTTCCGTCCTTTTTTTCGCCTCTTCGGTCAGCCTCTCTATGGGAAAGAGGATGGTGCGCAGTTCAAGCGCCTTCATAGTCAGTTCTTGCTGCTCTAGGAAAAGCCAGACATATCGCTGCTCCCAATTAACGACTTCCAGTACCGCTAGGAACGTCTCTGGATCCCAGACTGCGCCTGTGAATATGGCATTTGCCTGCAAGTCAGCCCGTATTGCGAGATTGACTCTACAGGCATCACAGCCCTACTTCTTCAATCGGTGCAAGGCAGTGAACAGACCTGCACGTCGTGTCAAGGAGCGACAAGAAGGGCTGGACTCTGGTTCGCAAAACCAGCTGAGAAGATAGCGGTAGTTTCAATAAGGCCCCATGCTGGACGTTACGTCACACAAAAGGGATATTATTCCAAGCAGTCGTTGACCAATAATACTCCTGTGGGGCGTTCAACCGACTCTTCAGCCAACACGGCATTCACATCTTCCATGCGTGAGTGGTAGCTCCTCTCTGTGACAACCGTTTGGTTAAAATAAGAGTGAGAAACAGGTAAAAAGAGTCTAAGTATCATGACTCCCTTTGAAACTGTTTTAGTTGAGGTGAGAAAATACTCGCAGCTAGTGCAATCAAGGTTGAACGATTTATTTTATCAAGGATGATGCACCGGTCAGCTTATAAAAGTAGAGAGAAGAGCGGTGTGAAAGATTTTACATTGAAGATAAGTTATATTGTACGCAGGAAGTCATTGTTATGAAGCCTCATTATCGCATTTCGCTGCCTTTTAAAGCTGAAAAACAAGTCATTTCTTCTTGTTTTTAGTTTCATTATAGCTCAATGATGGGAAGATAGTGTATATGCTAAGGATTCGCAAGCTTACAAAAACATGTGAACCTCTAGAGTAAATGTAATATTAGAATCGCTCAATGACGCTGCCAAAACTTTTTGAGACACTATGAGAGACTGGCTATTGCCATTGTAGAGCTATGGCTTAGGTTGTGTGAGGGCACAGATAAGACATCAATGCTTCAAACACATCTTGTTTATATCTTTGCAAACTCTCTACTTGATCCCTGCTAAACAGCACTGCACAGACCCGGAGAAGGGCTACGGAAGTGACGGTTCAGGTGCCAGACAGGTTATTTCCTTAGCTCTTGTCCGTGCTTGTGTTGTGCTGCTTACCCAAGAGCTAGCTTAACCAGCTCACCCAAATATAGGTCAGCTGAGTTCTATTCTGGCTGTGAAGTTATTTGTGTGTGATGCGCCCAATGAAACGTCGCATTTCTCGTTAGGACTATCTGGGTACAAGAAGGCTTTTCGTAAAACTAAAATCTTGATTCTTTTTCGTGGTGCGCATACTAATGCAATAAGCCATTATTAGGAACAGCAATCAAGCAATTCGAAATACGCATTCTGTATGGGTCACATTTTTTATCAAAATTAAGTTTATGTTTATGAAGGCTCTGAATATAATTTACTGGACGTTAGTTTTATCTTCACTTCATCATTGCTGATTCCTGATTCTGAATTACTGCGCACGAAGTCCCGACTACGAACAGAGTGCTAAAGCATCGTTTCGTCACCGCACCTGAAATATGTGATTTTATTTTCAAGCTTAGTCCTTGCCATAGGTTCGCGAACGGTAAATCTCCGGGACAAACGGAAACATGGGCAAGAACAAGATCGAGTCCTTTTAATATATCCGGTAACATTATTAAAAGGCGAGTGGTGGCGAGAAGCAATGATTTGAGAACGCCAAGGTAAGAATAAGCGAATCTTTCGCAAGTGCTCACATCAAACGTTAAACTTCACCGCCAAGAAAGCTCCAACAAGAAGTAAAAAAAATGCTTACATAGGGTACAAGAAGGAATGCTTTCAAGAAGACAGGAAGGCTAAAAAGCTGAAATTTAATATCGGCTCAGATGATTGCGCGGGCTCAGCTCGTTTTGCAGAAGGCAAACCCACCTCCCCTTCCACACCGAGCATTTCTTAGTGGCAACGTTCTTTATTTTATTGTCTTACGAGGGCCACCTCTCCGCTCGAATCAAAACTCGCGTGACACTTCGTGACACGCTCGCCTAAACAAGTTTGCGTGTGACACAGGCTCTTGCTCTGAAGGGGATTGGGTAGAGAAACCGCAGCGCAAAAGGTTGATGCCGCGACGAAAACAGATCAGCGATGACGGAGTGAAATGGGAAATAGCTCGAAAAAATGCAAGAGACAAATCTAGGTGCACGCTCTCGCCAAACTACAGCGCCGCGGGCATTCGCGACACCTTCCACCGCTACGATATATCGTTTTTCATAGTAGGTGCAATTTGTGTGGCAAGAATTTCGTGCCAGGCATAAACAAATACACGAAGAAACTGTAAAATAATCTTGCCCTTCTAGCTGCTTCATAGCAAAAAAAGAACGCTTGCTCCGTTGCTGAATGCATGCCTCACCAAATTAGACTGCGGAAAAGCGAAGCAACGTTGTGTGTGGTGCAGAAATTTAGAGCAAGTTCTGCGCTTTGAGAGCGGGTCGGCAGAATACTTGGGCACCTTAAAGACTGGCCATGCTGACAGAAGTCATTGAAGACAGTGTCAGTGATAAAGTGCGTACTATGTGACATAGTACAGGCTGCTATAATTCGTGTCCCACGTAACCGGAGCCAAAACTTAAATCACGCAAATGCCACGTAGGTGGACCGAACCAAGTTAATGTTGTTTGCCGTTGCTTGCAGATATGCATATTTTTTTGCATGTCGCCTAATTGCACAATTGATCCTCATTAGTTATGAATTTCTCAAACATTATAGTTAGATGAAAAGTGCGAATGAGAAAATTGCAGAGCTTCATAAAAAACTCCCGATACAGTTTTGTGTTGCTTAGTACGTGCTACAATAAATAAATTAATTATGAGGTTTTACGTATAAACCCACTTTCTAATTATGAGGCACGCCGTAATGGGGGACTCCGGAAATTTCGATCACCAGGGGTTCTTCAACGTGCACCTAAATCTAAGTAAACGGTTGTTTTTGCATTTCGCCCCCATCAAAATACGGCCGCCATGGCCGGGAATCGATCCCACGACCTCGTGCTAGCAGCTGAACACCATATCCACTAAGCAAGCACGGTGGGTTACGTGCAACATAGAAATGTTTTTTTCAACCGTGAAACAATCCCGCGAATACACGCGAAATTGCCGTTCGACTGGACGCTTAAGGCATTTGGGGTGTATTGGCAGGCTTCTCAGATCTTCGGAAAAACACTTCTATGCAACCTCACATCGTCAACGCACCCTCCCTCGCCTTCACCTCACAATGTGTGCCCTGCTTCACCTCACACTCACAAAACTCCCTTCACCTCACTGTCATCAGGATGCCCATGTCTGGTGAGGGTTATTGATGTTAAATACGAATGATCACACTCAACCGTGTTTCGATCGAACGAAGCATGCGGTGGCCTGATTGCCGCTTATTCAATTCAATTTTTCTGCCGATAGCCACTGTCGAGGAGCCTGCGGTTCTTCCACAGTGGTCAGGCACCATCCAAGCATCATCCTCGTCAGGTATCATACCTGCCTCACGCGGAAGTCGAAACTCATGTGATAAAGAGCAAGAAATTGTCGAAGTTACATACATCAGCACGGACATATACGTTTTAATGACGTATGATTATAAAAACATGCAAAAAGTTTTTCTCGTGTATTCTAGTACACAGGCAAAGGTTGTTGTAACAGGTGTAAAAATAATAAATAAGAGCCAAAGTGTCATACACCAGCGGCGACGTACATAGCATTGACGTAGCTATAGAAGGGAACGACAAGTTTGCTAAGAGACACGTAAATACAGGAGAAAATATACATAAATGGGAGCCTAAGTGCAAGTAACACCAAAGAAAAAAAAACATCCCTAAGCCCCTTGCACACATAACCATAAGTAAATTTTAATTATTTTTAAAAGACCTGAGCAGTCATAACGTTATGGGCTATAGGCGAAAAATAAATGGTACCTTGTTCAGAAACAGTGGCATGCCTTGTCTGCTGTTAACCATGCTGCGACCTTGTACGAGAGGTAGTGAAATCACTAGTTCTGAAGTCGTAACCGTCTTGAGTTACAAAAAGAGCTAAATGCTACAGCGTCCGAGCAAAATTGTTTATTGAAGCCTGCAAAGTTGTTTATTTCTAATCTCCTTTAATGATATCGCTCTTTGCTACTCCCCACCTTTTCTTTATGTAGATGACAGGACAATAATAGCATAGATTCATCAATTCCTTCCCTGACTACATAGCTTAGTAATGACCTCAAGAACTTGACATAATTGTGCGAACTCAACGCTCTCCAAATTAATCCATCTAAAACTACATTTATGATTTCCAGCTCTACCTCTAAATCTTCACCCTTCTCTCCAGCAATTATGTTTCAATCACTTAAACTATATGCTGTTAAGCAATGTTCCTTGCAAGGCGTTATTTTGGACTTAAATGTAAAATATTCTAAAGATATTTTGCACTTAAAACAAAAAATGGACTATAGGATAAGAATCCTAATAAATGCGCGACGATACTTCAGTGGTCCTTCTTTACTATCCCTATACTACGCCTTCATTCGCAGCCATATTACTTACTGTGTATCATCCTGCGTTAATACGTATCCCATTACAGCATTTACAGAACGAAGCCATCCGGTTAACCACCTTCAGTACTTTCCGCACCAACGCCCTTGCACTCCTACGGGAATATGAAATCCTTCCGTTACCGCCTATGGTTAAAGATAACCTAAGCATCAGACTGTTCACGATGATTAACAACCTGACTCCGATTAATGTATTTGGCAAAATGTGCCTTTACAATTGGAATAACGCCAGGTTTGCTTTGAATAAGGACTTTCTGCTGTCAAAAGTACGCAGTAACTATGGAATGCACACGGCCCAATTTGCAGCTGTATCATTGTGGAATAACCTGCCTAATGACTTAAAACAATGTGTATCATTTGTTACATTTCACAACAACAACAACACAAACCAATGATTCTTCTAATAGAAGGTTCAGTTCAGGATTATCATGTTTGTTCTATGTGAATCATGTTTATTAGTTGTGCGTACTAGTCATTGCTAATGTATAATCAATGTTGCTTACTCACTTCTCTTCATGCAGCTCAAACAGGAGGTCCCATGCGGCCTGGAGCTATGGGACGTCCTTTTGTATATTCAACCAAACATGTACCACCTTTGTAAATAATAAAAGTTCGCTTGATGGATTTATTAACTAATTTATTTATTTATTTATTGAAAAGGCAATGTAGTGTTTAAATTATGCAAGCTCACTTAAGGCTCATTAACGCTAGGCCAACACGACATCGATTTCGGTCGGCCGACTGTCGGCGACATTCTTTTTCCCTTTGTGTCGGCGCCTCTGCCGCACTGTACCGACGCCGAGCTCCCCGCCGACCGTCGACAGGTTGTCGTCGTCGGTACAGCGTGACAGAGGCGACGACACGACGAAAAAACGCTGTCGCCGATAGTCGGGAGACCGAAATCAGTGTCGTGTTGGCCTAGCGTGAATGAGCCTTTAGGCGTAGCACATAAATGAAGGAAGATCAAGCGTAGCCCATTTTTTGTAGCCCCAAAGTGCTTCGAATTCCACGTTTCTGCAGCCTAAGTAATACGTGAAGGCCATGCCATGACGTAGAATACCAATACCGGAGACGGTAGCGCGTCAATTCCGCCCGTCACCGTGTACGGCACTCTGTCAAGCTGATGCTGGGAGCCTCCGGCCGCTGACGTGGCCCCACTCCGCGCGGGTTGTCTCGCAACACTGCCGAGAGCACTACTATACCAAAGTGCAAGAGCGCCGTCACGTGTTTGTTCCTTCTTCCTTCATTTTTTTTTCATATTTAGCGGGCTTTCCTTAAATGCCGCAAAATGACACCAGGCACGCCGTATGTTATCACAAGAAACTGGATGGTTTATTTCTCCACCCACTCTACAACGTAATGAAGCGCACGCTGCCGTAAAACGAACATAACATGTTTTCATAATTCATCTAAGCAATTAACTAACTTGGCACAATAATTAAAATAAATGCTCCCAGCAGCGCCTCATGAGGGCAAAGAATATGTGGTTGGTTCCACGTGGCTGTAGTAAACCGTCCCTTCTTTTTGACTAGAGTTACCTGAGTCTCCCAGTACATTCACAAATATATCCACCGAGATGCCGACCGACGCTGCCACAGCAGTGAGGCCTAACCTAAGAGGGTAGACAAAAGCACTTTCGCTTTTTGTCTACAGTATATACGGGCTGTTTCAGCGAACATTTCCATATTTCTTTTTAAATTCCCTATGGCTGATGGCAGAATTCTAGTCGACGAGCTGGACAACATAAAGAGGCGGACATTACTTGGACAAAAAATTGAAATGCATAATTGACTGATTGATAAAAAAATTACTAAACTAATTTACCTTACGGCAGATACTGCAATTTATAAATTCTGGCCGAGGAGTTTACAAGGTGTACCCACATGGAACGAGTTGTTACGATGACACCGGTTTCGGGATATTTCCCGAACTTTAAAAAAAATTGACTGGCGTTCCAGTTAATTTGGAGCTTCAATGCAGAAAAAAGCATTTTGTTATGAAAGCAAGTGGAACAACAGTGCCTTTTTATCGCAAGCGTGACGGTGGACATCTCGTAAATGGTGTCATCCGCACAATTCTTCGCACAACTCTCAACCACTGGAATGTGCAAATTGTGGTGTCTACGTGAACAAACCCAATTAGTGAATTTTGGTTAATTAGTCGATTATTCATTTCAAATATTTGTGCACGTAATGTCCGCCTCTTCGAGTAGACACAAGCTCATGAACTATACTTGCGCTATCTGCCACAAGAAACTGAAAAATCAATTCCGAAAGTGCTCGCTGTCACACCTTGTACAGTGCTAAATGTTCGCAGCGTCTCTGCATTCCTCGATGGAGCAGGAAGGAGGAAGAGAAAGAAGTGCCTAGAGCTCCCTGGTGGTCTGGGCCTCTCGCTGTTATGCACTTTTTACGTTCTTGCCATTTTAATGAGAGTCATTTCATCAAGGATGAGCAAGAAGATGTTCCCACGACCACCTGAACAAGGTCAGTCGTCTACTTCATTGCTAATTTTTGAACGACGTGATGTTGGAAGCTCGGACCAGCTCGATTCCTGGGAGAGCTCAACGCCAGAAGCCATGGACCCGTACTCATGGGCCGCTATATGAAGCAGATGCGCCGTATGTCGACTGAGGCGACTTCATCAAATCAGAGTGAGCAGCAATCCTTCATGGTTTCTTACGTGATGCGCTCGACGTCACACAGCATGAACTCCCTCAGCAGGCTGTTTCTAACCGAATATTTTGAAAGTGTGGCCCCTGAGCGAATCAACGAGATCAGGATCAACGCTCGCAAGAACATCCTGACAATAGATGTGAAAAATTCCGCAATCCTTGAGAAGTTAAAGACCATTCCACAGTTAAGCGCAATCCCCGTCCGCTCCTCTATTACTTAGGGGAAGGAGACAAGTGGAGTGATTTCCGACGTGGAGCTCGAAATCAAGCCTGCGGACCTCAAGAGTCTTTTGAGGTCTTCGGTGCGCATTCCTGAGTTTCACCGCTTGGGGCACTCCCAATGTTTCAAGCTAATATTTGCTTCGACATTACCAGCGTCCGTCAAAGTGGGCTGCGTGACACACCGAGTACGACCATTCGTTCTGAAGCCTAGTCAGCGCCGGAAATGTCACAAGACAGGACACGTGAGCGCTGTTTGTAGAAACAAAGCCACCTGCTCGCGTTGCGGCGGAGAGCATGATACCACCGACTGTGCGGCGTTCTCATTTAAATGTCCCGACTGCACACACACTCGCGAAGCGACCTCGAAGGAATGCCCGAAGATGAAACAAAAGGTTCGTATTCTTCGAAAAGTGGCAGAGACCAATCTTCACGTAAAGAGGCTGCTGAATCTGTTCGCCAGAGTGACCAGCGCTCGCGACAGGAGCATCACAAAACCATTTCAGGAGAACTACCTAGCGTGGCACAGGTGCCACGACCACCTCTGTCTGTGCGTCCATTGAGGACGGTGAAGGCGTGTACTGATAATTCAAGGTCGACGAGAGCATGCGGCAAACGTTCACCTCCACCGGCTGATACAGACACGGAACGGCCCTTGCTGCCCTGTAGGCCCACGGCCATGCCAGCGGGCCCTAGTGGTGCTCTGCGCCATCAAGCCAAGAATAAAAGGCCAATGAAACCGGTGACACTACGGGCAAGCAAGGAGATGAGCACAATGAGGACAGTGTACAAAAAATACTAAAGCACCTAGCAGAGTAAATGCGCGTGATTCTCAGTGGTCTCGAGACTCCGGCCGCTAAATCTGCCCTACAAGTGCTCGCCGTGCTAGAGCCGCTTATCGCAGTTCCTTATATGCTACAAAGATTTGTTTGGCGCTTGTGCTGTTCACTCAGGGGAGGCCCACACACCAGCTTCGTCCTAGCGCCTCTATATTTAGGTTCACTTGAATTGGTGACTACAGACTTGATACGAAACCTGATACAGGCTTCTAGGATGACATTTGTGAATGTTTCTCATGAGAGTGTTGAACTTGCTTTCACCTTTGCGCATCCCTCTTGCTATGTCATCATCATCCCTCATCACACCTTTATGTCCGCCCCCCCCCCCCCCATGCAGAGTAGCAGGCTAGAGCGTCTTGGCTCAGGCCGACCTCTCTGCTTTTTTTCAATTAAATTATGTCTCTCGATGGAGCAGCCCGCCTAAGCCGCTACATTGAGCGGGTCCACTTCTCGGCAGCAGAGTTCTCGGCATGCGCTCTATTGCTACGTTCGACTGGCGGCTTTTGAGCGCTCTAGAGGGCTCTCGAGGTGACGTTTACAATTAGGGGGCCGAAATCGAGCCCTCGGAACAAATGATGGGAGGTTATGCTCCAGCACCCCCATTTGCTCGGTGAGAATGTAAGTTGAGTGGGCGACGTGGCTAGGTCCCCCTCCGCCCCACGGTGCCCGAAATCGAGGGCTTTTTTTTTGCGTCGGGGAGGATTTCGGGGGTTTCGGTCCAGTTGCTATGCCTCGCGTGAGGCGCAAGAAACATATTCTGCATCCTTCAATATGATCATTTACTGACTTGAAAATGACAGCTTAAGGGTGGCCAGAGGCAAAGCGCGTCCTAGTGCCTATTTATTCTCAAATGCTTCTTTTTGCACACATACTCCAAGTACAATCACGTGTGCATGTAGAAACGGATAATAGGTGAAAATCTTCGTAATGTACCACAAACGCAGTCTACTTCAAATTTCGCAGGTTATATGTCTTTCATTTTGTGACCTGATTGCAAATGCTCGAACGAGTCGATTGCCAGCCACTTTGCGTTTTATGTGCACTTCTTCATCATCATAGCGCGTCAATTAATCAAGGTGGAGCACACTGCCCACTCCTACCCCCCCCCCCCCCCATGAAACCTGCCGGAATCGTTCGCGTACTTAGGTCTAGGTGCCCGTTGGCAAAGCCCAGGTGGTTAAAATTAAGCCGCAGCCGCCCACTACGGTGCGCTTCCTAATTATATCGCGTTTTTGGTAGGCAGTGTCCCGAATTCATTTAATTTAGCTTTTTTTTCGTGTCGCAGTTCTTACAATAACGCTTAGCAATGCAAAGTCACCAAAGGTAATGGTCGTCCCTTCGCCACTTGAATCCTGCTAACAAGGAGGAACCAGTGTTTTTCGTATTGACCAGCATCAGAATAATTATCCTAGAGTACATAAATAATTTTTTTTTGCTTTCCTGTGCAAGTAGCGTTAGCTTTGCCAGCAAAGGTAAAACCTAACTCGCAAGATTAACCATGCCCGTCCAAAGGATAGCTATTCAAAGTGAAGTGTCGCTGAAATGCGCAGACCGGACAAAGAATGTTTGAGCCTGAGGGCGCAGCAAGAATAAAAAGCCGTTTCTTTGCAGATTAAGGAAAATCCGTTTGTCGTGCGTGACTTGCATGCCATTGGGCTTGCTTCGTGCCGGAGTATCGCGACTCGAAGCAACGGGAAATGTGCCCATGGCGTGAAATAATAACTTAGGCACTTGATTACTCGCTCATTACTACACTTAGATGTCATGCAAGCAGGAATAACCATTACTATAAGCAGTATCGATTAAAACATTCATTGAAACGAACAGAAAGATACTGGTCGGTATTTACCGTGTTTGCTTACCGCACATTTATCTCATGTATATATTTTATGTGATTCTTTATCACTACCTTGCGTGCACTCAGGAAGGCATTGGCTAAGGCGGTAGCTTCGGTTAAATCAATGTAAAGTAAGCGTCATTAAGCAACGTAAATAGGGCATAAACCTGACAAAAACAATATTCACACAACGCCGACATTATTCCTGCAACATACATATCGTCAATAAAAAAAACAATTGAAATGAAAACTGAAACAGAAAGAAGTAAACTCGGGAGGATACGAAAATTGTCGCATCCCATGGTGAACAAACGGGAAAAAAGTTGTGTCGCTGCAACGCAGAGCACTAAAATATTTAAAAAAAGAGGCAGGCAGCAACTAGGCTTTAGCACCAACAATAAGCTGCAAGTTCATCAGGAATGACTGGTGTGCGAGGGCGCACATGATTTGTTTAGGAAAAAAAGTGGTAAACATAATATACATACTGTAAATACTAAAACATGTCTAGGTGAGGACTTCTGCTAGGCCACATGTCAATCCAGAAAAAAAGATTTGAATATGGCATGGCAAGGCTAGCGGCTTCATACCTATTCCCTTTGCGCTAACAGGTTCGTAATTACTGAAAAATGTATGCGCTACCGACCGCGTTTGCGCGTCTCACTTGCTCCTAAATGGACGACGACCGGAGGCGAACCATACCGGGCGAAATGCAGCTGTGCGTGATAGCAGCACATAGCCCTCGTCCAGTCTTCGTAGCTCTCTGTCGATGAACCGAACATTAATAACGCGCCAATTTTCTTCACAAATGCGGGTAGTATGTCCAAAAAACGTGTGACGCTATCGTCCATGATTGATTCTTGCTCAACCGACGTTGTTATCTTTACTGAAACATAGCTTTCGGTGACGGTAAAAGACCCGGAAAAATTCGATTGCGAAATGTCTTACAACACCTACAAATATAATAATATTCACTCAGTTATGGGAGTTTTGATCGCTATTAATAATTCACTTGTTTCTCATGCCTTTCCAGTTTATTCACCCTTGCGGATTGTTTCTGTCCGGGTAACTATTTCTAGTCGTCAAATGCTGTTGTGCACTTTTTATAGAGCCTCATCTGCTCCTTCTTCTTGTGATGAATTTCATGATGTAATTAGCTGGACACTTATGAGGTACCTAACCTTCCAATAATTGTTCTAGGTGATTTTTGGCAATATTGTGTGGGCCAGTGGTTCAATAAATGTTGAGCGCAACTCAACATAGCTTACTGAATTTTTAAATATTTGTCGCGATTTTAACTTCACTCATCTTCATATGACCTACAAGTATTATCCCTAGATTTGCAAAATTGTCTACCTCGTTCTTACGACTGCGCCTGACCTGGCCTCCCCACTAACACCTTTGCAAGGCGTAAACAGTCACGCGATACATCATCTCACTCTGCGCGGGCTTGTTTCAATTAGGAAAGGTAACTACCCCAAAGGTGACTTTACCTCCATCACAAATTATCTCGACGCATTTTTGCCAAACACATCGCAAACTTTTCTGAAAGACCTGTTAATGCTAAGTAGAATAGCTATGAGCATTACATAGTATATTTAATCGATGTTTAAGCACCGAAAAAGAAAGATTCCTCCAAACTCACCGCTCACCTCAATTGGTTCTATAGGTCTCTAAAGCGCCTGCGCAAACACAGGAAGTGGCTGTTTCGACACGAAAAGCCGGAAAATCATTCACTTCGGTGGTCTGAATATCGCCTAAGTGATATAGACTTCTTCTCATGCTGACCACAGACAAAAAGTACCTATTCCATCTCGTGGCATGAAGCGCGTATACGCACTATATTGTTATGAGAACCTGCATCGACTGGAACCACGTTCCCAGCACCTTTGCTGTGATTCAAGGCACTCTCCACTTCAAGGCACCTTTAGAGAATGTTTATTTGTTTGTGAATATTGTGAGCTTGCTGTGATTATTCCGCGTTTTTCTTTCGTGCACACCAGTGTACCATGCCACACAAATGTAATCATTTCTAGTGCTAATAAAATGTATAATGTTGCAACCTTTTCTACAAAATTGTGTTTGATGTTTTCAGTACTTCGACAAAAAAAGACCTAGCAGTCCTGTCTGTAATTCACGCATGGGCCCTGAAGGTATCTAAGAATAAATACATAACAAAATATCAATGGTCAAGAATATTGAAAGGTACATGATAAAATCAATTTACAAAAGGGCTCGACGGTTGAGGTAGAGCACGAGGCAGAGCTGTAAATTGCCTGGGATATGCACTGTGCAATTTTTCCGCAAAACGTGAAAAGACACACAATGCGAATCTTGAGACTTGGCGATGCCGGTCTTCTACAGTCGCCTCCACGGCCGCCAGATGGATAGATGGATGGATGGTATGAGCGTCCCTTTTTTGAAACAGGGCGCGGGATTACGCCACTGGGCTCTGGCTGGTATTTTCCCCAGTGTCCTAGCTATGTGTAAAAACAAAAGAAAAGCAGAATGCGCAACATGCAGCTTTCTTAATCAATATAGGGGACTATTTTTGTACGCCTCTGTTGTCTGTGACCTTCCCTACTTTTCTGCCAGCAAATATTCAATCGCCGCTTACTAATTTCTACAGAGGACATGTTTACTTTCCCTCTGCTATCGCTGAACCCAACGGCTTCCAGGAGGCCAGATGGCCTAAACCAAGCGCTGGGTAGACATCCTCAGATTATAATAACACATGTTCCATCGTTTTCGCAGCTTGATGATGATGATGATGAACCTCTGTCATCGCTCGCACCCACCAAGAAGGATAGGCCGAGAATCGGGCGGTAAGAGGGAGCTAAAGAAAATTCCTGCTTTAAGACGAAAATAGCAAAGTAAAAGCAATGCACTAAAAGGAAATGGTGTAATAACTAGAATAGTATACGAGCAAGCAGTCAACTAATTTAAAAGGGAATGTCAAAAGAGGGTACAATCAAGGAGAAATTAATTTTAATAAGTCGTTTAGAGAAACCAATCAAGGTGAAATCAATGCAGATTTAATATGCAGAATATACATGCAATAATTAGCAAGGCAATAGTTTTATTTCCATTAAATAATCAAGCACTTCGGAACAAACGTTTCTCTGACTATGTCCTAGTGTCAAGGGCACAAATGATAATAATGCTGGTGTACTTAACCCTAATCCAATCTTGCGGGGCGGAGCTTCGAGTTATATTTTTCAAAGTTCTACACGCGAATGGTGTAGAACTTTGTGGTAGGCACGTGGGTCCCAACGATTAGTCTGGAACATTCGACGACTGCTGTATAAAAAGCCAGCGCGCTTGACCCGCTGATCAGATTTTCGACGTTCGCCGAGTGTGTTCGCCGCTACCGTTGTTCTTCGAGTGTACCCTGTTTTGAGGGAACAAGTTCGCCCAATAAAACGCTCGTTTCGTTAATCACAGTTTTGCTGCCTTCTTAACCGTCACTACCACGTGACAATATACAGTTGTCCAGGTGAAGAGGGCGAAAGGTGACACACGTAGTGCGAACTAAAGTCACCAGCGAGTACTCAAGCTTTTCTGCAGGAAGCTAATGCGTTGTCTTGAGATGGGGTATCCTGTACTCCTGCTGGGAAATATAAATCAACTAAGGTAAAAGGGTAGCAGACTGAGAGTGGTATGTCTAATGGGAAAATTTCACATTCAGCAGACATGCACTGATACGAAATTGTGGCCATGTGACTACGTTCAGTTGAAAATCAAGCAAGCAACGCCACCTCCTCTGGAAGGTCGATTCAAACGAAATAATCGGTCATTTTTTAGGAAACGGTTCTGACCATTACAGAGCAAGGTTTCTTGTAAGACTATTATGTCTGGAGAAAATTGCGAAGAAATATATGATAAATCTGTAGTAGCTGAAACAGTGGAACGGCAGTTCCACTGTGATATCTTTAGAGAGCCTATGTTGAAGATAGAACGGCAGCAGAAACTGCCTGATCCAAAATACTCTCATTCAAAAAGTCCTCCTTGCTGAGGTTCTGTTTTGGACATTCTTTAGCTTTTAACTTAGGGAAAATTTTGAAGGAAGGAGACCTGGTGCGTTTCAAACTACTAGTTTCCGTTTGTACATCCTGGAACTCTTCATAATCGTCCGTTAGTGGTTCTGGTTCCGTCTGATCTACATGAGTAGAAGGTCCTGCACAAGGAGAATCGCCTAATGGATTAGACGACGATGTTTGCCTTTGAGCTAGATTTAGAATATCACAAACTTGGGAAGCATGGCCTCGTTAGAGGCAGCACTAATGAACTGTGCCAGTTGACTAGACAGCATTTGTGCAAAAGACTCAAAAATGTTTGTCGCAAGACGTTCTGTAGCCTTTCCCGTAGCTTTCTCTACTGCGTTTGCTATGGCCTTGCATACAACAACATCTACGCCAGAAGTGTGACGACCTGTTACGCATGCATAGCCCTAGGCTCTTCCTTGAACCTGTCGCTACTTCCCTACGTGAGCATCACCTGCGTTCCACCATTTCCAGTATTCTTAATTCTCGTTCCTCTGCAGAACAATTACAATAGTCTGCAGCGTGAGGTTCATTAAACACACACCATATCTCTTCCTGAGATTTACAGTCTGTGCTGTCATGATTTTCTCTGCAAAGTCGGCATTGAGCAACTGATCTGCAGCCTTAGATGCTGTGCACGTAACGCCAATATTTAACGCGCTGTAGTGGTCGTGGAGAAAGTGGCTCTACTCTGTATATCAAGGGTCGTGCCTTAATTTCACATAGACGGCACAGGTGACTTCTTGTTCTCAATAATTCGGCTACATCGGTATACAGAAACGCACCCGCGACTGAAAAAAAGTAATACTTCTGAGGGGTCCAGGTTCACGTCTTCCCCTCGAACTAAGCCTTTCGAGCAAGCAAGGTGTGCTGGAATAAACGGGCTCACCCGATTCGATGCAAACTGGAAACAGTTGAGGAGGTCTCGAACGCATTCCTAGCCTGAAGAACAGCACAGAATACCACCGTGACCACCGCAGCAAGCGCATGCTTCTTCTTCCTTGTTGTATCTCGCCTTATAAGTACGCGTTCTAAGGCATCCTGATTTTTCTTCGAAAGGTAAAGAGCTTCCTTTTGAGTTGTCATAAATTGTTTCTTTCCTGATTTCGTGTTTTCTTCTTAGGTAGTTACACAAAGCAGGTTTCTCTTTTTTATTACCTCCATCCATGAGGTTGTTGTAGCGTCTCTAACATTGCATTTGACGTTCTTTGTTGCCATGTTACTTAATATTCCCGTCGCAGATTTGCTGGTAAGTTTCCTAGTTATTTCCTCCTGTGTAAATCAATGTTTTTCTTGTACAAATATCTGAACACTGTAGCATTCCATTTATTATCTTCCATATTCCTACGTCAATGTTCAGAATCACTTTTACCCTGAGCTTCGATCACTTCAAAACTTGTCCCGCCCGTATCGCTCTGCACAGCTTCATTTTTAGTGCTCGCGTGAGTGCCCAATTGTGAGGCGTCCCACCGACGTTTGGTTGCCATCGAGTCCTAATCGAACCCTTGACGTCAAGCAAACAATCGCATTTCCTAATGTATATCATGGCACCATTACAGCTTTCCACATATTCCGGAGCCCCGCGCACTTATTGTATCCCCATAACGTTGTGTGTCTGTGATGACCCTAATATGGTACAAAGGTTCGTGTACTCATAAAGTTCTGATGGTTCTCTTAGGCTGAGCCTCCGAGAACCCAATTGAGGACAAAGCCGTTCGTTTCGAACACACACACACAAACGTTTAATGGAACTAAAGAAGGCTTAAAATTAAATAGAAGAAAATAGCAAACATAAAAGAAACACTCAAATACACATCAAGACACACATTTGGGGCTAGTGCGGAGCTGAGTAGTGCGCGAGTCCGGGCTTGCCACGGCGGCAGGGACACATCTCGACGCGGCGACGCGGCGACAAGCTGACGAAAGGAGTGGCGCCGGTCTCACCAAAGGTTGTGGTGTACGTTGGTTGACCGGGCGACCGGGGCTGGCCAGCTCTGGCTCGGAGAGGTAAACCAGGCGGCTTGGTGGCACGAGCAGACGGCGGCGGCGTTCTGGCCGGGCAGCTGGGTGTAGAGCTCGGGCCCGTAGCCCGACTGCTCTTGTCCAGCCCACGGGCACCGAAGCTCGAACGCCGGCCTCGGGCAGCAGGCGGCACGACAGACGGGGGCGGCGTTCCGGTCGGGCAGCTGGCGTAGAACTCGGGCCCGTAGCCCGACTGTTCACGTCGTGCCCGCGAGCACAGAAGCTCACCGGCCTTGAGGAGCTGGCGGCACGCTTGGGTAGACGGGCGACGCACAAGCACAGGTTGGCAGGAGGTCCCGGTCGGGTGAAGTCCTGGTGGCTCGGGTCCGGAACCCGACGGCCCGTCTTCAACGCCCGCTCCAGTGGTTGACCTCCTCCTGCCGTCGCTTCCTGGGACTCTCCTGGCGTCTCCCCGGCGTCTCCTCTGCGTCTCCTTGCGTGTCCTCTGCGTCTCCCTGCGTGTCCGCTTGTTCGGCCAGCGCACCACGCTTTTTCTTCTGATCTGGCCGATTTGGCATTCTCGGATTGGCTGCCTGACGCCCCGTGGTCTTTTCTAATTGGTTTGCTTTTCTTTTTGTTGTTTGTCATGCGCCGCGCGTTCTCGTGCCGGACGCTCTTCGGCGTCGTTGTTTTCCTTCTTCCAGCATAGAATCCGCCTCGGCGCGCGCACTCCTTGTCATCGGCTCCTGACCATCCCGATCACCGCACCATGTTATGGCCGCGTTCCTATTTCCTTTCCCTATTGCTTTTTCCTATGGTTCTAATATATATATATATATATATATATATATACATATATATATATATATATGTCGCCTTTGTTTATTATTACACCAAGGTATTTGCATTCTTATACCCGCGCTACTTCCTGGCCTGGAGTTAAAACTGTCTGTTCACTGTTTGCATTATATACCATAAAAGCTTGATTTTAACGCTCGATTTCAATCCTAAATTATCGCCTTCTGTAGAGCCTCCTGCAAACAGCGCCATCTCGTGGTAGCCAGGGGCATGTAGTGGGAGGCACCCCGAATGGGACGTTTGGAGCAAAAACCTGTCAGCGCGCTCAATTTCGGAGACCATGAACAGATTCGCCTATTTCATTCAAATTGCCGTTCTCCAGCTAACAGCGCTCGGACGCGCTCTCATCCTCTAGCTAGGACTGCGGACAAATTCTGACAGTATCTCGATCGCGAGGTTCCTCTGATGGCTTTGACAGCAGCTACACGTTCGGCATTGACGAGCTTTCTCTGGTTTTAATATCGAGAGGACTCCGCATTCGGTTCGAGCTTACGTGGAAGCAGTAGGAAGCAGTCGAAGGTGCCATGCATTTCTGAGAGGCTTGCTTCGATGCTAGGAACTGAGGGAAACGCGCAGTTTGGCCGATGATCAGCTGCTTCACTCCTAAACTGCGTTGCCAGAGTTTTTGCTATTTATCTGATACGATTGAATGTGCGACCACCCTTAGGTACATGAGCCATTCACTTTCACCGATATCGTTTATCAGCTGTGATTCTTACTCTCCTGAGATCCTACAGAAATATGGTGCCTTAATTTTATTCTTGTACGCAAACTATCGAAACGACTGGAAGTACACAATAAGAAGCATCTCCTAAAGTTCTCGCAAGGGCATCGACTGCACCTTGGTACGTACAAGCTTGTCAGAAATAGTAGTTTTCTCGCATTTTCGCGTAGACGTGCTCGGCAGTTTCAATTCCCTCAAGATTTAAGGGTGGCTGAATTGTCCATCAAACATTCCGAGGCTTTCCCTTTTCGCAACGCATAGTAACTCTGGCGTGTGTATTTTTAACCCTCCTACCTTTGTTCTCGCATTTCTCCGAAAATATGCCTCGTGAAGTAGGCAGTTCCAAGTGTTTTGAACACTTAGAAGATAAGACCAGAAGTCATGACCAAGAACTGCCAATATTCATGGGCGGATCAATTAATGCTAACATCTTCCTTTACTCAGCAGCTATAGCGTTTAGGACCTGCACTGCGAGCCAGCTTTAACCAGAACCAAAGCCTTCCTTTGCCCCTCTAAACAGCATGTTTGCTGAAGTAGGCACGCCGGCTTTGAATTTGCAGCTTCAGTGCAGCCCTTGACAATATTTTAGCGAAGAAAAGAAGAGCTATTGCGGGCTATACACTCCGACGCTTTCTAGTGCATCAATCTCTCCAGCGCCTTTGCTCAGGGAACATGGCTCGCGCTGAGAGTCCATGCGCTGCACTGACGTTCGGTCCAAACACTGATGACTAATAATAAACACCTTTACAATATTCCCTTCAGTCATGGCGTCCACATTTGTAGACTCGACTTATTTTTGCCCTTTATGCTCAGTGATAGTGAGAAATAGAGCACAAACATTAAGCTTAGGGTAAATTGAACATTCTGCTAACTAAATTACTTTCATTTTACTGCTAAGTGATATGCATTGTTACAGAGTCCCGCTTTGGTGAGGGCATTACCGTGTTTTACGTGACGTTTGACACGAGGCATGTCATTTCGAGTAACCTCGAAACATTTTTTTTTCTTTCTTGAAATGCTTGCGGCCAATAAATAACTTGTGCATGAAATTCGAGCGCATGATTCAACCTTTTTTTTCTAAAGAAACATAGCATCACTGATTTTGCAATATTCGAATATTCAGTTACACTGTAAGAATGGTGACTTATAAAATACAGAAACAGTCATTCCGCCACATTGATTTGCTTTCAGTGCAGTCTCAAGCACACTGGCATAAAGTTATCTATGCTTCGCGTATGTATAGACAGTCGATCATGATTCGTCACTGAAGGGGATACAAAGCTTGTGCTTCCTTCTTAAGAATTTCAGTAAGAAGACAAGACCATATGGCAACCGTATACGGGCGTAGGCCCGATTTATTTCCCATTCCATCCTGTGAACAATACAGTGGACGAAAATGTTCAACTGTGCGCTCATGAGATTACCTTTGATATTATTACCCCGTCGATTGTTTAATGTATTTGTACATGCAGTGCTAATTTTCATTATCTTTTACGCTGTTTCACTGCTGTCTGTCTGCGTAATGGCCCGTAAGCGTTTCCAAGCGCTTTTCAAGTCTTTTTCTTTGCTGTCCACAGGATCATTGTCTTGCAATGCAGATGTCGAACATAAAATAGAATTCAACTCAGATTGACGCAGCCTTAAGGACGTCAAAACTCGAAGGGCTCTGTGAGTTGTTTATCAGCGGGTAGGAAGTGTTTACAGCATGTACAACACCTCTACTGAACAACCTGGAGTAACCCCTAGCAGTTATTGTTGGTCCGCTTCCCTCATGAACTCCATTAAAGCCTAAGGCATGCTCAAAGCTTCTTGGACTTGTCTAGACTGCACAGCTGAAATGCGTCGATATATTGTCACAGTTCTGCAGGATTGTAGCTGGTTTGGTAAGCAGAGATAGACATCAGGGGCATAGCCGGGGGGGGGGGGCCTTATGGGGTTTCAGCCCCCCCCAACCCCGAAATTTTTTCGTGCTTCCATGCACGGCCGACCAAAGCAACCTCCGGCGCCGGAAATCATTCTCGATTTTTTCTAGAATGTTCTTTCAAGCTCGAAAAGACATTTCACCGCGAACATTGCGAACTCGGGCTGCATTTCGCGGCAACATCCATACACTGGGAGTCGCATAACTCCAGGAGTTTCATCGGAGCACAAAGTTCAAGGGCGTTTTGATGGCGAACGTGGTCGCTGTGGAATCGCGCGGAGGCCGCGGAATCTACGGAGCGCATGGATTTCAATTCCGAAACTTTATGGGTATAAAGTTCCCATACAATTTTGATGGAAAAGGTGCATTGAAATTTACAAAGTTGTGCTTTAGATTTTCGATTGCGGAACTTTGTGGGTTTATTGTTGCTATAAACATTTGATGCCAAAGGTCCAGTGAGTTTTCTAAAGTGTTATATTGGAACATACAACGATCCTAGCTTAATCAACACACCATTAGACAAGTGGACAAAGAAAGCGGCGAGGTGCCGTGAGACGAAGCGTTGTGGCGGATCATTCGCGTCGTCATGTCACATTAAAGAGTATCAGCATTTTTTTTTCACCTACGGCAAGGCATCCATGTCAAGACACTAACGCCAGCCAAGGTAACTGCGTTCTTATATATTTTTTCTACTTTGACTTTTATTCGCGAGCACACATTCAGCCTCATTAATTTTTTTGCTCTGGCTGCCCTACCTGCGGACTGCCAGAGCCAGCCAGAGCGCATGCGTTTTTCTCGTGTTGACCCTACCATCGCGCGGCGCACTTCGGTACGCGTTCGGTTTGCTCTGGCCGAGTGGATTTTCACCTGAAGAGTTTTGGACGCTTTTCTGGCTAGCAGACGAGAAAAAGAAACAATCGTCGCTCGCCGCCATCGCTGTGGAGACTCGACGTGTTGTACCGCGTTTTCTTGAGCGCAACCTCTGCAGAAACTCTTGTCTCCCCGGTGTAGGATACCGAGCAGTATGCGTATGGTTCTCGGTGTACCAAGCGTCTCACGTTTTCTTCGATATTCCTTCGGTAGCTAAATTAGGTGCCCAAAGTAGGCATTCGACTGTGGCCAACATACCTTCCCTGGCGTTTTTTTATAATTTGAGCGCCCCACTCCTCAAAAGGAAACAAAAGTACTTTGCTGCGTCTCAGTGAATTGTGCCATGGTGAAAGTTCGATTTTGTTAATTCTTCTTTTGCGGAAAGTAATGAGCCAAGGGACGCTTCAGTTGCCCGATACCTTTATTATATTATTGCGATAGCAATTATATGGACACTCATGGCGCATTCCTGCCGTCGCTGGCGCCCTCATGTTTTGTATAAAGTCAAAGGGCGCTAACATCTTGACCGAGCGACAAATTCTGAATGTGCGAGTGAAAGCGTGGGGGCGGGGTGGGGGGTGTGGAATGGGTGAGCCGACGATAGTGGCTCAGTCTTGCGTGGACAAGGGAGAAAAGCGGGGAGGAAGCGTGGCGTCTTCCGTCACGCGCGATACATCGGGGGGAGTGGATGGAATGGTGGCAGGATCTAGGAATTTTGAATGTATGATTGCGCATCACGTTTATTTGCCTTGTTTGACGCATTATATACACGGACTTTTTCTTAGATAGCTCGATTTATTGGAGACCTCTACGTATACTTGAATATCTTGTTGCCATGTCTTGTGTATACCTGCAGTGAACTTTGTTTCCAGTGACACTTTTTTGCCCTTTATCAAGCTGTATATTCACATGTCTATATTCCATTGCATCTTCGGATTTCTAATGTACGAGGGCGAGTCAAATTATAGTGAGCCTACCCGCCCCGCGCAATAATGGTTCGGTTTATTATCTGAGAGGTGTGCGCGTAGCACATGCACAGGCAGCTCTTATATACAAAAGTGACGCGCAGGTGTGAGGATAAATGTTCTTTAATGCTCTCGTAGACTGGGTTGAACATGGTTGCTTGTAAGGAATGCTCCAGAAGTTGAGCAGCGTGGTGCCGTGAGGTTTTTGACAGCTGAATATGTTTCCCAAAAAGAAATTAGTCGCCGTATGGCTGCCATGTACGTTGAACATTGCATTTCATTGACCACTGTGAAGCGTTCGACCAAACGGTTCGAAGAAGGACGTGAAAGTTGCAAAGATGATCCAAGACCGGGCCAAACCCATCGTGCAGTCACCCCCAACAACACTGCAAAGGTTCATAGGATAAGCATCGATGAACTGGCAGAGCGTGTGGACATCAGTCACGGTTCGGTTCACGCCGTAATTCATGAACATCTCGGTTATTGGCTTTTGGGTCCGCAATGGCTGCCCAAGATTTTGAGCCACCGCCAGAAGACGGAGAAGTTCGGCGCTGCCTTGACTCATCTGATCCGGTATCATAATGAGGGTGACGACTTCTTGTCTGCAATTGTCATCGGGGACGATCCATGGTGCCACTGCTACGAGCCTGAAACACGACGACAAAGCTTACAGTGGAAACATTCGAATTCACCACCCTTAAAAAAAGCGAAAGCCGTCATTTCCGCCGGGAAGGTGTTGTACAGCTTTTTTTTTCCGATCGTCTGGGACCATTACTGTTAGAATTCGATAAATCTTGAGAGACTATAAATTATTTCCGATACTGTGAAACGGCGGATCGGCTGCGAGTCGCAATCAAGGACAAACGACGGGGAAAATTGACGAATGGGGTCTTCGTGTTCCACGACAATGCCCGTCCCCACGTTGATGATGTGATTAATATAAAACTTGCAAAGTTCAAGCGGGAAACGCTGAAATATCTGCCATACAGCTCAGACCTGTCGCCTTGCGACTTCCACATTTTGGGGCTACTGAACAAACAACTTAAGGGGGCCATATTCGTGTCGGACGTGAAAGAGTCAGTTGCAGGCTTTTTGAAGCAACACCCCCAGCAGCTTTATGAGACGAAAATCACGTGACTCGTTAGTCAATGGGACAAATGTCTAAATGCTCATGGATACTACTTTAAATAAAGTACCCTGTTTGTCATTGGCTCATTTTCATGTGACTCACCCTCGTATATTTTGCAGAACTACTGCTTTTTATACGTGCTCTCTGTTGCGACTATAATTTCGGTGCAATTACTCAAGATAGACGACCGGTGACCGCTGCTTCTGCGTAATACATACGAACAAATGGCAGCGTCATTTAGATGTTTCACATTCCGCTGCCTATGTACAAGAATGGGAACAAGGTTCTTGAATGACAAAGTTTCATTCACACATTTGTGCTCAACTTGATCATTTCATGGCCTTTACATTTTTCCTATCAGCGGCATGCCCTGCTTTGCTGATTTAGAACTAATATAGTTCTAAAGTTCACGTGATATTTTGTTTATTCATTAGATAGAGAAAAACATGGAAGCATTGATATCAGGTATTTTGGGCGCAATATTTGGCACATACGAGTATATTATTTTATGAAAATATACATATTTTACTTGTTTTGAGAGGGTGTCGCATTCAAGAATTCGTTTGCAGCATCTTTGGCAATAGTAATGCAGTTATTATTCATGTATTTGATCCGTCCACAAATTGTTTAAGAGGAACACGACGCGGCCTATTCAAATACATGTAAAACGCAGAAACGCTTTTCTGAGATAACCCCTCGATCGCTTTTATAGAAATGTATTGCACTTGAGAAATAAAGTTAAATTCTAGAGTCTGTTGGAGGCGTAATTATGATTTAGGGTTCGAATTTTGTTTAAATATTTTGAAAAAATTCGGAAGTTAATGAACATAGAAGCACGACGTTTAAAAACTAATAACTCTGCATCAAAAAGAGACATCGCGGTCCTGCAAACGGTATCCATTAGACCATTCAAAGCGGACAAATTTGATATATGAATTTATATTTTACGTGAACTTGTTACGTTGTGTACAAGGGTTTTGCAAAAGCTGTATCTCCATATTACTATTTTTTTAGATTCATGTGTGACTTATCAATTTTGCCCGCTTTAGATGTACTATTAGATGCAATTCCCATAATTCTGATATCATTTTTCATTGTTGAGTTACAGAGCTTTACACTTGGTAGTTCCGTTCTCTGAAAATTTTGCATTTTTTCCAATTTTTGTCAAGAATTGACAAACTAAATGAAAAACTCGATACCAAAAGTAAGTAGAATTTCAGTTTTATTTGAAATGCAACAAACTTCCTCAAATTTGGTACAGTGGTTGCCAAGGAAAACGAATTCTCCTTCTACATGTATTTAGATAGGAGCACCCGAGCTGAAGCTTCCTCTTAAGGAGGAGGTCGAGCTGCAATGTGAGTCCCCCTCCCCCCTTACTGAATTTCTGGCTACACCACTGATAGACACCGATGGCGAGCCGCAACTAGTTTATAATATCAGTGCAGGACGCCTTCGATATTATGTGTGCTGAGGGCCTCGAGCTTTATAGGCTTGTTGTGCGACGTTCTATTGACTTCCCTGTCATATTACATAACTCCTTTATATCGACTGCGGTGAGAAGACTTCTGCAGTCAGACTCCTATTACATGTGTTTTGATTTGGCCAACTCCAACGTGCGCTTGCAAATTTTCTGATAATATCACGCCCCTTAGTTGTCTTTCGCCATCGGTTGTGCTGAGGTTCTCCTAATCCTCATTTGCCAAATCTAATAAAGCTGTTTATACCTGCTATGCATATTTCATGACACATCCAACTTCATTTCCTTCTTTTAAACTTGAATGCGATATCAGCTACGCAAGTTTGCATTTATATCCATGGCGCCACCCGTCCTATCTTCTAGAGCAACACCTACAATTTAAGCGATAGCTTGCTGGTCCATTGCAAACTCTCTAGTGATCTGTTTAAGGCCGGCACTTTGTGCGGAATTAATTAGCTCATTCATGTTCTGTAAGGTATACGCCGAGCATTTATGATGCAGGAAAATAATAGGAACTTGAATAAAATAGTGAGTTATCCTGCCTATCTCACAAAGTTTCAGCGCCAAGCGTTTGCACTATCATAGCGCATCGATTGTGTACTTGGATTTAATGTATCAAGGCAGGCTGCCGGCCATGACTTGCGAGAAGTTTTGAAATACGCACAAGTTAAATTTTGTTAATCTTTAATCATCCTTCTGATGGCTCGCATTCCATTTCCCTAAGTGTAAGTACACGTGTACTTCATGGGCTTCAAGGCGGTGACTACCAGTCAGGAAGAATCATGTTCCTTCGTCAATCCGTTGAGCATTACTTGAATGGAGTCAATGGTAATTTCTACTTGCCCTTACGTTTTGCTAGTTTTTGTGTTCCACGTTTTTTTCTGTAATTTCCAGCGTTTGTATGGAGTGTTTCCGGATATTGCAAAGAGCTTGTTTCCGAGATCTCTATGCTATCACTCCCATGATTTCTGCGGTATTGTGCTCTCAAAGCATGTAAGAAATATTTTATTTATTTTTATTGAGTAATTTATTTATTTATTTATGTAGTTACAAATAAGCCCTACCGATCTCATGCGAGACCATAGAGGGAATGACATGCACTCTTGTAAAGAATATACAAAGTCATCAACTACTAGCTCAGTCTACACAAACAATTCATGAGCTGTAACATAAACGATTAAGTGACCACTGATACTAAACACGTCAGCGACGTCTTTAATACAAACCTGTCTTTTTTAGTACATCCAATATTATATCTGTTACACTGATATATGTAACTTGTGCTCTTTAATTGCACAATATTTTAAAAGTTGCCTGTGGCAGATGGTATAATTGCCACGCTCGAGCTAAAACTACTTGATGTAGGGGCTATTAGTTGTACGACAAATTAAAATCCCGAACAGTACTATTAAGCTAATTGCACTAATTCACGTTATTGTTAATTCCTTTACGGCACATATTTAAATCTGTAAATTATCTGCAAATAGCTAATCAGCTGGCAAGGCATTTCGGCTTTGAACCAATTCTACGGATGGCACCGCTTTCAACGTATACACCATATTTACGTTATATTTCAGATATACACATATACTGCGCTGTATGTCGTTGATGATTCATGAATTATCATGACTTACCGACTAGCCCATGTAACCACCCTAGTTCACTGCGGTAATGATTCATTGTAGTTCCACTTACTTTTTAAAGAAGACACTGTCTGATGCAGTGGAGTACAAAAATAACTGGAACGCTGATACATTTCGTACCACACCATCAAAGTCGAAATCTCGAAACTGGTGTAGTTCAGAGAATTCGTTCCAAGTGGATACGCCTTGCGAGCTCACCAGCTCTAGCTCATAGACTAAAATATGCGCCGTACTGCACTCATTTAAAAGTCATTTACCGTTATTAACCTAAATACTCAATGAGGCATTCTGATTTCTCGCGGAATGTTGAGCCCCCTCAATGAGTAATTAAGATCAAGGGTTGGAGCTGTGCTATCTACCATAGGCAACTTTTAAAATTTGGTGCAGCTGAGAAAACATATAGTAGAAAACAATCTGCAATGATTGACAACTTGCAACATTTACGTGCATCTCGGGTGTGAAAGATGAAGTACTGCAGCTGGGACTCGTAAAAGTCAATGTGCCGCAGGTGGGGTGCGCTAAGTACAGCGACTTGAAAGACGTCGAATTCGCTGAGGAGTTGTGTGGTAATTGCGCCGTGTGCTTTCGCGATGTGGACCAGCGAGCGGGTGCCAAGTGGTGCTCAGAAGCGCTAATTTGCGTTGATAGACATGCGTTTTTATACTTGTAAATACATTTGTGTGCTCTGTCATAACGCTTGTGTCTCTTCTGTCCATTCCTCGACTCACTGCACGTCCACAAGCATGGTTATCGTCCTCTAAACAACAATAAGACAGTGCTTAAAATTTTAACACAGTACAAATGTAGTTCATGAATGATATTCCTGAATAGATGTGCGGAAAATATTGTTGCTCCACTTAGAGTAGGTAAACTACATAGGCACTGGAAAGCAAGATATCACCTCGACAGCTCAGGCAACGAAAAAAGAACGTAAATGCATTTTGTCGGCTATAAAATATTCGTAGCGTCACCCAAAAGATGAACCATCGATTGCGATAGCAGATTTGTGGACAGCTACCTACACGAAGTAAAGATAGCAACATTTGTGGCCGTAAAAATTTGTAAACATTGGTACAATAACCAAATTACTAAGCATAATACCACGTGTGCACACGTCAACATGAACATATCTCGCTCGATGACTGCGGAAACTCGCTGTCAAAACGCTGCTGTGGAGAAACGCGGCAGCAGCAGCGAGCTAGGCGAACTTCGTACAGCCGCGCGCATCAACGGTAACTAAGTAGCGAAAACACAGCGCAGCACGGACTCTGAACCTGTCGCAGGTGGCTTTCAAGATAGAGCTGCGTGGCCGCCCGGGCAGCGTATTTTCAGCTGTTCGTAGGTACAGCGGGGCGTGGAACTTGCGGAGATGACGGGCGTTTGCGCGCATGCGCGAGAGAGAGCGGGTTCGAGAGAGGAAATGTGGGGAGTTTTGCTCCTTGAAAATACGACTCTGCCTAGGTACTACAGAGGAGTTTCTTGGCGCGCGGTGTATGCGCTTGTCCCTAGGCGTGTCGGCAGAAGTCGCGGGGCGCGGTTGTGCTGAACTTAGCATTGCAAGTTGGCGGCTCGACGCAATCATATTTAATCTATCATGTTTTTACTAATGAAAACAACGTGTCATTATTTCGGATTATTGGCGGCGCCTCCAGGACACCAAAGCGGCAACGGGGATATCAAAGCTAGAAGCCGGACTGGTCCGTGGGTTGGTGCTCGCAGAGGCCTGCGCATGCCAGGGGAGTATAAGATCGGCTGTCCGCTGTCGCGATGTTTTATACGCGCCCGGGCAACCCACAGTAGAACACGTCCACCCCCTCTCTTCCCTTCCCCGAAGCCTTGCCGCGACAAAAGGCGGCGCGCTTCCTCCCCGCTTACTTCTGTTGCGTGTGCGAGACTGAACGGCGATCGCCTGATCGCCTGATACAGTGTACGGCACGCTGCGACGATTTTATCACCCCTCTACCTTATACAGTACCTTACGGCTACGGCGAAGGTGACGATGACGGCTGAAATGTGCCTGGAGTGTCCATAAAGTTGCTCTCGCAATAAAAATTCGGGATAACAGAGTACTTATAACGGCCGTGCATACAACTCCTTTTCTTAGACAAAGCCTACTGGTGACGGCTTAGACAAAACGTACTAGTGATTGCATTGTATAATTGGTTATATTCTCTATTGAAAATTAAAAAAAATGATGTCTGGGGAAGGTAGGACTGCAAAAAAAGCATTAGTATTGCATTTTTTGATGCCAACCTTGTGCCGATGATCAATGCGATGTGAGATGTATTACTGGTGATGAAATAAAATCTTCGTGTAGCGTAACGTGATGATATACCTTGAGGAATAGAGTGAGGCGACTGATTTTCCGGCGAGTTTTTAATGGTGGGAGAGAAAGGTTAGTTTTCATGGCTGTGATACTTGCGGTATGGTTGTAATTTGAAAAGACGAAGCGAACGGAGTTATTTTGTATAAGTTCGAAAGATGATACAAGATTTTCATGCCCAAGGTCCCATATAGCTGGCGCGTATTCAAGTTTAGGTCGTATTAGTGATTTGTAAAGTAGGAGTTTTAAGGACGATGGAGCAGCAGAGAAGTTGCGACGTAAATATCCTAACATGCGATTAGCGTTATTTGTAACGTATTCAGTATGGGTATTCCATGTTAAGTTTCGTGATATAAATATTTATATATCATTTATATATATATATTATATATCACGCCTACATATTTATATGACGTGACAGAATCAAGAGGAATGCCATTAAGACAATAAGAAGGGGAAGTGTTAGAGCAACGAGAAACGCGCATGAACTTACATTTGTTAATATTTAATTCCATTTTCCACGTCGTGCACCAGTTAGAGACCACAGTAAGATCGGTCCGGAGAGTATTAATGTCGTTGAGGTTACATATTTCTCGGAAAATTACACAGTCATCAGCAGAAAGATGGATGTTAGAGGATAGGGTGGACGGAAGGTCATTAATATCAATTAAATATAGAAGTGGTCCGATGACGGATCCTTGCGGTACACCAGATAGCACGTTAGTAAGCGGTGAGGCTGTGCCATTAGTGCAAACAAACTGCCAACTCTTGAGAAGGAAAGATTGAATCCATCTGAAGACATGCCTATCAAGATTGTAGGATGACTTAATTTATAAAGCAACAATTGATGGCACACTTTATGAAAAGCTTTCGGGAAGTCTAAAAAGATGCAATCGGAGCAAGACGACTGGTGAAGAATGCAATGTAATTTATCAGTGAATGACAGTAACTGTGTTTCGTGGGAATATATTTGACGGAAACCATGTTGCGCAGAAGAAAAAAAAGCGTTATCATCAAGAAAGGTGGCGATGTTTTTAAAAATTATGTGTTCTAGTAATTTGCAGCATGTGCTCGTGAGTTAAATGGGACAATAATCTTGAGGCAAGTGCTCATCACCGGATTTGTCAAGTGGGACCACCTTCCCGATTTTCCCGTCGTTAGGGAGGCTTGATGAATCGAGTGACTGCTGGAACGGTTTTGATAGTATAATTTAACTATAAGCGCGAATACTTTTTAGGAATTTAGAACTAATTGCATCACACCCCGGAGATGAATCGTGTTTTAGACACTCGATTAAATAAGCAACGCCAGGAGCATCAATAGTTATTGGTAACATAATTAAAAATCCGTGGTGCGGCATACAGGGAAGATCAACTGTCGCGCTCGAGGAAAAGCTTTCTATGAATATTCTATGCAGTGCGGTAGCACAAAGACTGTTTGGGATTATGTTCCCGGAGGTATCTTGCAATGTAATTAAAGGGTCGTGTGCAGGGAGTATAATGCGCCAGAACTTTTTAACAATTGTTTTCAAAATAGATGGTAAAGTAGAAGACAAAAAGTTGTTCTTTTCAAGTTTCAGGCTTTTCACGTATGTATTGGATGCAGTCTTGTATGTCGACCATCGCTCAATAGAAGGTGACAGTTTGGAAATGCGGAACAAACGTTTCTTTTTGTTAGACAGTGGCCTGATGTATGAATTGTACCAGGTTGCTTGAAGGTTAGAGGTGACGACGCGCTTAGGAATATATCTGTCTGATAGGTCGTGCACCTTCGTTTTGAACAGTAGCCAATTTTCTTGGACAGAGCGAGTATCGAAATGAACAAGAAAATGACCAATAAATGCATGTAGTCCATTATTAATAGCGGCAAAGTTAGCCCGTTTGTAAGCTAGGATGTTTTTTTTATTTTATTCGTTTTAGGACGTGGCGTATTAATGACGAAATTGATCAGGAGATGATCACTGATACATGGCAGATACCTTAGATCTGTAGTTAGCTTTGGATTTGTGGTTAGTATTAAATCTAATGTATTTGCAGTACTTGTTACAGTCCTAGTGGTTTGCGTTACTAACTGAGTTAGCGAAAACAATGTACTTAGATCTGATAATTCTTTAGCTTGAGAGAAAGGCGGCTGGGCAGTCCACAAGATGGTTGGAAAGTTAAAGTCTCCGAGTAAAAAAGCGGTGATGTAGGATAGCATGTGTGAACCAAGTTTATAGCATCATAGAGTTCGTTAGTAAATGTGGACGAATGGGATGGAAGGCGGTAGCATACACCAATAATTATTTTCAGATGATCCATGACTACCAAAGCGAAAACTAGATCCAACTCGCTGTAGATCTGAATGCATGTAGAAGGAATATCTTTTGAAACGGCAAGCAGAACACCACCGCCACGTCTTGCCGTCCTATCGGAACGATACATCGAGTAACGATGAGCGTCATGAATTATTTCAAAATGAGACACGTGCGTTGGGAGCCAGGTTTCTGTTAGTGCAACAATGTGAGGTGTACATGTATCAATGACGGAATATAAGTTAGTATGTTTATTAAGAACACTTCTGACGTTGGTATAAATGACAAACAAAGGAGACAACTTTACACTGGCCCTCGCGATTCCCTGCGATACAACTTCCGATGCAGAATCGCTATCTAATCCACTGGCTTCGCCATGTGTGACAATCCCATTGGCAGTGTCAGCGGTCACTGTCCCCTGCCTACCATGTTCGCCATGTGTCACGACCTCATCGACAGTGCCGGTGATTGCGTTGTACATAAAGCATCGGTCATTGAAGCATAGATTGTTGTATCGTAGTTTAAAAGGGCGAGGGCCCGCGTGGGTGCTGCCTAATTCAAACAGTTTTTTTTTCGAGCCAAGCATGCTGCAGGCGAGAAATCTTCACTGATAGTGATGCCTTTCGACTTGAATTCATTGCGCAAGGAGAGTATCCTTTCATTCATTTTTGGGTCGGTAAATTTGACTTATCATGACGATACTTATCATGTGAAACAATGCCCAGGCGGTGTGCACTCTAGATTAAAGCACCAGAGCACGAGTCGACGACCTCAGGCAATGCTTCCAATAGTTTAGATAACGTATCTGCGCAAGATTTTTTAGCATCTGATATGCCCCGAAATATTAAGTTCTCACGTCGTGATCTATCTTCAGCTTCTTCAAGACGAGACTGCAGAGAATCATTTAGATTACGCTGCTCATCCATCGATTTCTTTACGTATGAAAGTTCTTGACAAATGATGTCAAATTTCTTGGTCTTTTCCTCGAGTTCATCAAACCTCTTGTGCATGCCAACTAACTTGCATTAAATGGTCTGTTGACTATTTTTAATGGCTTTGATGTCCCCAGTTATTGAGGCCTGAGCTTTCGAGCTTAGTAGCGTACGAGAGTGTACTTCTTTCAGGAGCTGAAATATAACCTTCATTTGATCAGGTGGATTGTGTGGTAGGCTATAAACATCTAGTAGGGCCTCGGAGCGAGTTGTGGGACGCTGGTTCGACTAAGTGTCACCTGAGCGCAATAGCAAGAGAACCAGCGAAAAACAATCACAGGCAATATCACAGCAAACCCGTGGGCACGGGAACCCTAACAAACAGCGATCGTCGCTCCTTCTTGCGTGCAAAGAATACTGCCTACACATCTGCATAGAGAAAAAACGAAGCATTGGAGCCATGCTGTTGTCACTGCTCACATGCCCACTGAAGGAAACGCAGGCGCGTCGGCTTCTTAAATCCGCTGCGGGTGGTTATGGCGTCGTCGATGACGCTGGATAGCTGTGGGCGAGACACTCCGTGAGCGGAAAACCACGGCCTGACGTGCGGAAGCTGTCGGTGTAGGAAATTCCAGGAAGTTCAGCCGCCGGGCCAAGATCACTCGGCGAGCCACAGGACGCAGCCGAGGATGTCGTCACGATGAGCGACAGCACAGCCTACGCGGTGAAAAAACGAAGCATTGGAGCCATGCCGTTGTCACTGCTCCCATGCCCACATAACTGGACAAAACCACGGTAATATTGTTTGCCGTCGCTTGGAGATACTCTGATTATTTTTTACATTGCGTCAAATTACATAATTAGTCTAAATTGATAACCAATATCTAAAATATTATATTTACATAAAAAGAGTGAATGAGCAAATTGTGGAGTGTCATGGACGACTCCGATACAGTATTGTGTTGCTTAGTGCGTGCTACATCAAACTATTTTTTCCAAGCGTGAAACAAGCCCGCGAATGCAGGCAAAATTGCTGCACGCTACAATTTCTCGTGTAAACCAAATGATAGCTTTGTGCATATCTCGTCAGTATGAGGAATCCAATTTAAACCTGTGGCTAGTTTCTGGCCGAGACCCGCCGTGGTTGCTCAGTGGCTATGGTGTTGAGCTGCTGAGCACGAGGTCGCGGGATCGAATCCCGGCCACGGCGGCCGCATTTCGATGGGGGCGAAATGCGAAAACACCCATGTGCTTAGATTTAGGTGCACGTTAAAGAACCCCAGGTGGTCAAAATTTCCGGAGTCCTCCACTACGGCGTGCCTCATAATCAGAAAGTGGTTTTGGCACGTAAAACCCCAAATATTATTATTATTTCTGGCCGAGTGATTTGTATGCCTTCACCTGCTCAGTAGCTTTTCCGCCATATGCAGTTTATATTCTTTAACTCCTTGTTTTCTCCTAGAATTGAACACGATAGAATTGTCCAAGTTGAAGTACTGACCAAATCAAAGCCCTTTGCAGCTTCATTTTGGCCCCTGTTTCTGCTTCTCCAAGGATTTGTCGAGTAAAGAAAAAGTCTCAGTTTCGCCCGAAAGGCGTAGCATCGATTGAAATAGCAATTCAGTAGAGAGTTATAGGAAGTGAGGATATTTGTTTGGTCAGCCGTATAAGCTTGTTAACATTTGCTTACTAACTAAATAAACAAGCATACTGGCACGCGCGCACAAGTAAACATGAACGTATCTCACGCGATGACTGCGAAAACTCGCAGTCCAAATGCTGCAGTGACGAAGCGCGGCAGCAGCCGCAAGCGAATTGACCTTCGTGCTGCCTCTCTCTTCAACGCGGACTAAGCGGCAAAAACAGGGCGCACATGAAGGTATGAGCCCTCGGCGCTCATAGATCCGACGCTCGCCCGAGGTTGCTTTCAAGGCAAGGATCACGCGGCCGCGCCATACGCAGCAGCTGCCGGAGTACAATGCCCCGCTCTCCTCCACCCGGTGCCTTCTCGCGTGCGCAGCCGCTGCGCACGCGAGACTCAGCCGCCATTATCAGCCTTAGGAGCTTCAAACAATGAGACATTGAAACGAGAGCTTTAGTCTCGCTCATATTTTCGCTATATTTTCAATAGTGGATTGCCGCCTAAGCCATTGGTCTAATTATTTTTAATCGTCCTCGAGAATAGTTAACTGCGAGTCATATATCTTGTTATTTATTGCAGTTAATTACATCTACCGCAGTCAATTTCTCTGTTTCACACACACCTACCCCACTATTTTCGAAATCGGTGGTGGTGAAACCTCCGGGCCACTCTGAATTGCAGATGTTACTAAGTTTTACTAACCATAAGGCTATGCTGTATTACATTTGTTTATATCGGCACTTCAAATTTCAAATTATATGTTTAACGAAACCCAACTGTGAAGAACATGTAGTGTATAATCAGGATCCTAAAGTAATTTGGGTGCAAACATAGTTTTTTTGTGTGCGCAATTGAGACAGTATAAAAAAAGAAGGAAACTATCAGAGAATGAATCTTGCTCATATAGCACGTACACAGAAGATTTCTGCATTAGATGCAAACAACACAACGATCATTAAATTGTTTTTACAGAATCACACACACACACAGACTATTCTGCCAGATAAGTGCTAATGGTGTATATGAAGTCAAGTTATACATAAGAGTCACTGTGGCGGTCGCAACATTATGTAATGTTAACTATGCAGCACCTAAACTACACTTGTCCGCTTATGCAAGGAGAAACGTTATCGCGAGCTTAGCAAATGATAGAAAGAGCGTTATTTTTTAGCCCTAAAACTGTCCTAACGACGCGTTATATTAACGAGAAAATCCAAGGCTTCTTAAATTTTCAACGTGTTTTCAAGCCAAACTATTATTTAGCCTTGGTACTTCCACACAGAAGTGTTAGGAAGCATCATATCAGTAAAAGACATTGGCCTACCTTTAGGCCGTCAGCACATCGCAGATGAGGATAAAACGGAAGTCAGGAAATTTGTACCCGGCTGCTCGTAGTAAATAGTTTCTTTGTATGAGCGGAATAAAATATTGGCGCTTGAACATCTCTATAGGATATTACAACAGTGGTTTACAAAACAATGCAGCTCGCGGCCTTTATTATATAGATCACCAGAAAGTCAGTGATAAATACCGGGGCTTTACGAATGGGCGCGAAATAGACACGAAAAATAAGGCGGCAAAGTAGCCCGTGAAACTGGAAGATGATTACACGAAGCCACTAACCTTCTAAACGAGAAAACACAAAGCACTGCTTTAGTTTATAAATAGAATAAACTGACTGCTCATGCTACGTTAACATACGAAAAAGAAATAGGCATCGGTTTCGCAGATTGTTCTCTCTGTTATAGCGTGTACAATATGATATTTTAATTGGCAACTTCACTAACAACATGTAGAGAGGCATGCACTGCAAGTACAATGACGCGTTACTTACTTGCGCGTTAGGTAATCTCTCATGGTCAATATTCATTAGAATTAGCTCCACGAGAAGGCCTGCAATAGTTGAAGCTTAGCTTGGATTCCTAAGCTTGCTTGAATCTTCATTTGCCTGAACATTGTGTAATTTTGCCATGTAATTGTGGAATTCCTTGGTACTTCCACACAGAAGTGTTAGGAAGCATCATATCAGTAAAAGACATTGACCTACCTTTAGGCCGTCAGCACATAATAAGCTTCACGTATAGAAAGAAGACTGCACCAGGTTTTCGCACATACCGTGGAGCTCAAGAGTTTGTTCACAACATGTTACAGGCACTTGGCTCTATAGAACAACAAACTTTGCTAATGGTCAGCATTTAATTTTGATTGATTGAACCAACCAAGAGAAATGTCCCTCCGCTGAAAAGTCATTAGCAGCCTGAGTTTCACGCACTGCGCACGGTCTGCACAATTCCGCGTTTGCGGCTATCAGTTTCCGTAAGTTTTACGTAAGCCATACTACGCTTTTACCTTATCTTTGATCTATCCAGTTTTACCTTTCAGCATAGTGAATTTTTTCTGTGCTTCTTTCCTTGTCATAAAGGTTTTCTTCCTTTCTCGCGTTGCCATTAGCATAACTGCATCTGTCGGAATAATGTGAACCAAAGAACTACGTGTAGACATTGTCCGCCTTTGAATTCACTCATTAGCAATGCGAAGAAAGCGCAGAGTTGGCTTTGTCGTTATCATGTTTGGAACCCACATCATGAACTAAATTATAATGAAAGAGCGCGTACTTAGGGCAGATTACGCAGCCCAATGAGTTTGCAAAAGCAGAGTAACCGCAAGCGGCAATGTATAGACTCGCACGCAGCCTGGTTCTGAAATTGTCGTTGATTCAACATTCCTGTTCTTACGTTCTTGTAAGAAACAAGGAAAGCTTAACTAGAGTGTACGATTATTTTTAGCTGGCGTGTATTTTGGTAAATCTAGGGCTAATCGATGTGATGATAGGTTCTGTGGTGGAGAGATAGTCAGTGTGTCAGCTAAATACGGTCATTTTAAAGAAATTGAGCATTTTGAGCATCGAAAGCCCTATATAGTGCCGTCATACGCGATGCGGTATCCTGTGAGAACTGAATGTCTGACCGAGTTTATACTTGAATAGGAGGCATGTATCGGACTATATTTGGCCCACTGTTTAATGTATCTGATTGTTATTAAAGGGCTTTGTGTGCAAAGGGCTTTGTATGGTTGCAAATACAAAGTAATTGTTCATAACATTATTTATTCATAACATGTTCGCAGAAGTAGGCCGCATGCTGCGGGTAATCACGATGCCTATTGTAAAGGGTGTGCAGTAACTGAGGCCTTTGCAGAAAAATTACATTTGGATTCGCCAGAAAGAGTTAAGCGCTTGGTGTACAATATTACCGCAGGTTCTCGCGCAGTCTTGAAAGAAATTAATGTTGTACCTACCTATAGTTTGACAGAAAGCAGGGGGCACCTTAGCGCTCGTGCGTGTACGAAGTTTGGTGAGTGCGGATTTGTTACGGCCTTTTCAGAATATTAATTATTGCAGCGCTCTAAAGCGACGTGAGTTTTTATATACAATTTTTGCAGTTGTCCTGGGGAAACTAATTGGCTGTGTAGCGAGTTTTAACGTGGAGGAAATGCGGACCGCGCCATCGGTCACGTGCAACAAAATTTGAACACTTTGAAAAGGTCTTCAAATCCGTCCGCTCCAAGCAGCACTTTCGTTAGCGTTGGGCTGCGATTCCGCAATTCAAGCAAGCCTACTGTGCACTTCATCGCGAAACTATAAACCTATATGTATACTAGCAATGTAGGAGTGAAAAGTTTAGCTCCGCTCTTCGCCGCTGCTTTGAAGTTGATATAGATTAATTTGTCTTGTTTCATCCCCAAGGACCATCCGGCATTTGCGGACGAAAATTCCTGAAGCGCATTCATGTAATGAAGAGGGGTAAGCACAATAACAGCAGGCCAGGCGAGCCAGACGCCTGTCGAGAAAGGGCGCAGAACGTCGTCGCGAGAGCCAGAGCAACGTTAGAAGGAAAAAAAAAAAAAAGAGCAGATTCCCGGGAACTGAAGGGCGCGCTTTTTTTTTTATACCGATCCCTCGGCTATGACGTCACGGGTCCACGCATGCGCTCTACGCTCGAAGAAGGAGAGAGAAGGGGAGGATTGTGCCGCGAAGGTGCGCGCCCGAGAAGTCGTCCGCGGTGGAAGCGCTCTGCCACCACAGGAGCTCGGAACTCGGTCGGCCACCGAGGTTCAGAGCCTGCGCCGAGCGTGCGTGCGCGACACCCGGGTTGAGGCCCGACGCCGCATGGGGAGCGACTCTTCCCGCTGCTCCCGCGGGCAGCTGACGACGCTGACCGGGCGCTTCTCTTGTGGTGCGCTTTTCGCGAGCGAGATTTGTGCTCTGCTGCTTTCACCGGTTGCGAGCCACAAAGCGCTGAGGCTTTTTTGTGCGGCGCCGCCGCCGCTCAGTTGTGCTGCAGAGTGCTAAGGGAGAAAGCCCTTTTGGCGGGCTCTCTGCCGAATTTGAATTTACGCTTCGACTTCGATACTGGAAGACTGGTGTTACTGACGAATTTTCCCGCCAAAACGCGGAGACCTCTTTTGAGTGGCCGGTCATCGCCGTTCACACGTCTGCTTCGTGGTTCGTTAAAAGGGAAACACATGTGATTACGAAAGTGTGCAGGATACGCGCATCAATACTTTGAAACATCGTTACTGAGGACGTCTCGTTTTGATGAATATATCTTGAGTGGGTAGGTGAAGCTTGCGAACCCGAAGGTGGAAGATCGACCCCGTTTCTGCAAGGGGCTGCAAGAGTGGAGGAGGTACTATCAGTGTTGAGGCAAATGGTGAAAAGTAGTTTGGAGCCACGTGGTGTTGACGTAGGAATTCTGTAGGAGAAGCTGCGGTGGATACACTGGGTGAGTTGACTTATCATGCAACAGAAAATTCTCACTTGTCTCCTTCCTCGCAACTGTGCAATGCTTAAAGTCCCTGCATGCGCATGCATACCGAATTCAGTGCTTTTTTATGACTTATTGTACAAGACGATATGCCCGTGAGCGCAGAATCAACGCCTAGTTCACCAATGAAAAGGGTGGGGGGGGGTGTATGTATTGAATAATGGTCGTGGTTAAGCATTGGCACTAGCTATTTCACTCATGTGTGTAACAAACGAACTCCTAGTTATCTAGACAATGCACACCAAGTACATAATAAGAATATCAAAATGCTGCCTGGCGAAAAGAAAACTAGCGTTTTACGATTTCTCACGCGGAAATAAAAGAATAAGTTTTTGCGAGCATTGCCACGCAAGCACGAGAACTAGTTTCCGTAACAGCATTGTACATTATTATGACATTGAACAGTGTCATATCTCGTAATCGCGCTTGCCAACACAATACAAAGATGAAACTGGTAACGACAGTACGTGCGAAATGTGTTCCGTAATGCGCTTGCCGAAAAATCAAAGGCTGCATAATACTGCAGATTTTAAAGCATTTTTATAGTGTACATTATATGGGATCGCGCTTCTGCCATTATGTGCCCCATTTGTAAATTTAGACTACTGTAAACAATCCTGTTTCGACGCACTCATGGCATCTGTTGCATAGAATGTATCAGAATCAGTTTATTCCTGTCAGTAGGGACGTTGAAGTGTACGTGTATTCTACTATACTCACGCTGGGAACCCCATTGCTTGTGAACACCACAGTGCGGCGATTGCATTGCATGATGTAAACCTGCACGAATGACTGCGAGTGATGCACGCTGCAGAAAATTTCTATATTGCCGCTTGCAGCGGCACATCTTTGAACGACTAGGTTATCAAAAAGTATAACGGCTTCGTCTTGATCATTCAGCGCCTGCCACGTCTCCAATTGATAAGTCCATTTGGTGTTTAAAAGAGAGAGTGTGGCATGCAGATACGAGGCCTGGGCTAACCTGTATGCAAATTCCTTTTTTTTTTGTAAAAAAAAGTATAGAGAAGTAGTGTCGACTGTCAGTTGAGCACGTGTGCAACATAAATGAGGGTGATTTTTTTTTTCAAGCATGTAGTTCCCCTGCTGTAACGCGTTCGGGTAAAGCGGGGAAATTACAGAATAAAGAATAAAATTGCGGATATTGATGATTTGACGGCGTCATTATAGTCCTTCACTTTTCGGCTGCGACGACATGACGCCCCGTGACCGGTCTGCCGAGATGCGCACATTAACATTTGGTAATAAAATGGCCTGTTATCCGAATGATGGACAGCCATTTCACAAAGAATGAAGAGGGCGGTTGTTTCCCGTTATATTCATCTGCTGCCGCACAATTTGAAAGGGTCGGCCAACGAGCCGGGATATAAGCGATGTTTTCGTCTCCCATGAAACTTTCACGCTCGTGCATGATAACAGATTCCTGGGAAGAGAAGGTCTCGGGATGCTTTGGAGACAGGCTTTAATCTAACAGATTCCACTTTCCTGTGCGAAACATTAGGTTGGTCAAACGGTGCGGTACCTTAAAGAACGTTTGGAAGAGCACAACTATAAAGTTCAGAGAAAAACACGACGATCATCTTGCAATTCACGGCAGAGATTGCCTGTACAAACCGAATCTATACGCAAGTCCGGTAGTAGGCCAGAGCGAGTACAAATGTATTAGAAAAATCACCGAAGCCGTGGTGATTAGACAGTAGAGTGACAATTGTGTCAGCGCGCCTTTCTTCTCGCTTTGCAACATGAAAATTGCTTACTTGCACATGGTTCGTTTCAAAATAAACGAGTTGCAATTAGCGCTTCGTGTGTCATGTGCCCCCCCCCCCCCCTTTCTGATTACGCGTCTTCTAGCGCAAGAACCATTTTCGCGTAGGATCTGTAGGAGTGTTAATTATTTTATGTTGCTGTGTAGATGGCTGAGTATTGTTTGCCTCACCGCTAACCTTGTAACGCGTAAGAGTTGCAGAAAAGTGGTCTATGACGGTGTATATATTGTAGAGGCGCAAACAGCGCATATAGACATTAAAAGGAAAATAAAATGTGCGTTGCGTACTTGTTTTCTTCTTTTTTTACCTGTGTCTAATCCTGTTTGACGCATTTGCATGCCCTGACCAACAAGGCAGACCGCTTCAATTTATTTCGTCTTGTTATGCTTACCCTCAATTTACTGCCACACGACGTCGTTGTCGCCGGTAGGAGTCGCGTGGCACCTTGCCTCAAGAAGCGCAGACACAAAGATAGGAGGAGATGTTCTCATCTACTGACTGAGAAATATATTCGGGACTTAATAACCCAAGGGCGGCCTGAACTTATACGCAAGAGTTATCTTATCTCCTGAAAGGAAAAAGAAAGATATAGATGTTTTTCTGTGAAAGAATGGAAGCGTTTGTCTCGCTTCTGCCTAAAATAATGCAATCGTGACAGAGGAATCCGTTTTACAAATTGCACAAAAGGAAGCGAAGAATACAGGGTTGATTAGGAAAAGAGTTGATTGGAAATGGTTACGGCAAAATTTTAATTGACTCTGATGAATCAGTTCGTAGCTTTCTTTCTCATTTTTTTTTTCACGAGATGAAATAGGTGCGTTTCATCTGCGGAGTGTCACAATTAGTCTAACGTTATTCTTTAGAGGTAGTTACTCGCGGCTTTAAATAAGAAGAGGTTAAGTTTGCCCTTTCTGGCTGTGACACATTGCATCAACTACAGAACATGCATTAACCGTGCACTTTAAAAATGAAAGCGCTAAAGAGTGCATCATTGACCAGGTAACTTGCGAGAAGAACAAATTCATTCCAGAATTATCTTTGGCTGCGATTTCCCTAACATATTGTACAGAGATGAGGCTTACATATTCATACTTGAACGAGGCAATTTAGCCAATTGGTTCACGAAACAATAGTTACACACCGTAACAGACATCTGTCACTGGCGAAAGCCAATGTACTCTGCCAGGTTCTACATCGCTTCCAAGTAACTTGCCTTCTTTTATTGCGAGTAGCTGAAAGAAATGAGTCCACCGTTGGCAAAAGTTGGTTGGGAAATGAACGAATAAGCGACTGCGACATTAAGCTCAGATGGCTGCGTGGTTTCCTGCGACTAGTTTCCAGCCTCGAGTGGAAGCGGATACATTTGTTCCTCGAGTACTTTTGGGACCGACGCTACATAACCAGGAATATTGCAATTAGTTTAGTCCAACATAATAAATATAAATTCTTCCCATGTATACGTAGCTTTTTCGCAATGCGGCCTTAGGAACCTATAATGCTGTGGAGTTTGAGTTAATGAAATCTAGATGTAGCGTGGAAACATTTAATTAGAAAAAGATAGGTACAGCTTGCTGTATGGCGGTTTGGTTATCCTCCACCTTGGAGACTTTGCAACACAGTTACTGCACGCCTCTAGGAAACCTCAGCGCAGGTAATAAATTATTGAGTGAGCTTTTGCATAGCTAGTTGTACGAAATATGATAAAAGTATGGCAAAACAGTTAATATTGCTAGCGATGACAAGACGGGGCTATTCCGTTCGCAATAAACATAAATGCCCGTAAAGTGATAGCTGGGCACTACCGAATTTTTTATGGAGACAATGAATGACGAATGTCACACATTCGCAGCAAATATTGTCTTACGAGGCTTTGCTTAAAAATCAGTTCCTTATAACACAACATATTTCACTCTTTTAGGTACTCACCGCTGCATCTAACAAATTCAGTAAAATTCGCTGAAGCAAAATTGTTAAAACAAGAAAAATACCCCATAATGCATGGCCTCCTATTAGGCTACGTGAAAACAAATTCCACAATAGAAAACACAACATAGACAAGCACCTCTACCGATTCTAAATAAAAAGAAGACATTAATAAAGGGAATATCTTTCTTGCACGTTCGATCCATAGACACCCTAAACTTTTCGCATCGCTTGGAGAATGATGCATTTTGCTTTTTAGCACAAAAGTGTTTGATGCCGGGGTCCGCCATCAACTTCCCGTAAGGGATGTGACCTCAGCGCGAACGCGCAAAATATTTCCTTCTTGAGAGGGGCGGCGCCGCCATCCAGTGAAGCGACACTAACGAGCGCCGACAGTGAGCGCTTGGGTCGCCTCGGCGCAGCGGAGCCTCCAACGCGGTGCAGCTTGTTGTAGGCCACATAGATGCATGCCTACGCAAAGCACGGCCACTCGAGCCGTTTCACAGCCGAGCAAATAAAGATCTGACCACCCAACAGGCGGCATGACGATGTCCGCTTCCAGTTCATCGCAAATGTAGACAGCTTATTATGCATACACCGGGTTGTGTCTACGCGTCCCGTTTCCATAGTGACGACCATGCTACGTTGGTCGTTTGCGGCTGGTTAAGTCCACCCCACGGCGCTTTTCAACGCGTGGCCTGGCTTTTGTGATAAGGTGCCTCCTTTTGTACGCAGGAATAATTTTATTGTTTCTTGCATGAAGAACATTGTTAGCAAGACGCTTGTTATGCTGAGTGAGCGTATTTTGCAAGTGCAGCATAGGATATGAGCCGTGGTGCCCGTTATCCATGCAGCTACCCGTTTGTTTAAACAGCCGACAGTTCAATAAGAGCATGCACAATGCTTATAACGGGTAAATTTCCAGAGGTCCCTCAGAGCACCTTCGGTTTAAAGCGCAGTATTTGTTATCTGTGGTTCACCCGTATCATCACACAAATGTTTTATTTGGTGTGGCTCCAACAATGTAATGCGCAATTGGGATCGTTTTGTGAAGGCTGTTTGCCTCACTGTATATGAACGATACATGCACCTGGGCAGGTTCGCAATTGCCTGTTTTACTTGACGCGTTGGTTGTCATGACGAAAACATTCTTTCTTTTTTGGTAGGTGTCTTTCGCTTCTATCTGTGTCTATATGAAGTGCGTTATCGAGTATTTTTTCTTGGCTATTCTCCATATAAACAAGAAAAAAATATTTTTTTTTGTACCAGTGCTTCCTATTGTGTGCAGCTGAGAAAAGCGGCTCAACAACGGCAAAAAAGTTGCAATGAAAACTGCTCGGATCGCATTATATTTCCAATATGCATGAGGTAATTCAGTCTTGCTTTGTTTCTTCTAGAAGCTTGATGGTTCTTGCCCTAAAAATTTTGCGATCTGCGAGGTATTTTACGTTGTATGTAGTGCGTGCTTAAATATGAATGAAAGATCTGAAGCTCCACTACAGACAACATATTTCACCATTTTAACAGCCAAAGCTAAACCACAATCGAGAGCATCGCTATCGAAACAAAAACACAACTGAACCACGGGTCCGAAATCACGGAAGCCAAACTTAGCGGTCTGACGAGCCGCTCGGTGCGCTGGAGGCAGTGGAGTAACTAGGCGGCAGGGCCCAACTGTAGTGTTCGCTCTTTACCTGTATGTTTCTCTATGGCGTAGGCGGTGTAGGCCGTCCGCTGAGGTGACGGCGCAGTTTCCGCACATGGTTTTTCTTTCGCATCCGATTAGCCTGTGACGTCTCGTCGCCCTACGTAGTGCAACTTCAATATGTATCAGCAGTGCTTATACGCCGCTTACCGCTTCGCATGTAATGGCACCAACTAAGAGAAGTGATGCGCTAGGTGGCGCTGAAGGACAACGACGTCGACGTGTGAATCGCGCTTTCGTCCGCTGAGAGACACACCAGCGTGAAGGAGAACGCCTTCGCACGTTCGCTTTGCCCGACCAAAATGGTAGTTCCTTCGCCGAGACGGCTCGGCGGCAGGCCGGACGCCGCTTTCCAAGAGGACGCCGGGCGCCAAGCAAACCTGCAAATCGTGCGCCTTTCGCGGCAGCGGACTGTAAGTTCACGAAGCAATTTGCTAATAACCCGGTCAGTTTTGCTTCTACGGTTTGCGAACACCTGTGGTTTATGGCGCATTCGCGCAGTGCTCCGGCGCGCGCAATGAACAGCTTCTGTGAAGACACCTTTCTCTTTCGTGTTCTACCGCTTCCTTTGAAAGATGAATCAACAATAATTTTTGTACAAAGCATCACCGCCCAAACACTCTGTACAGATGGTTAACAGCAAATCTCAAACGTGCGGCCCCGTGTTTGTCACTGGGTTAATCCGGACGGTTCATTAAACAACGGCTTGCTATAGCCTGCCGGATCCTCGGTACGCAGCTGCTGCTTGCGCTCGGCTGTACGAGCCTGTTCTTGTGCCCGCGCTGCAACATCGGCACAGCCTAGAGGAGCTCATTCCCGGTTCTGCTCGCGGCGTTGCTGATTGAAAGCTGCCTACTCCTCAGGAGTACGCATGACGCGTGGCCTACCCATTTCGTCGTCGAAAAAAAAAAAACTGCTGCGCGTGCACTCGGCTGCATCGGAGAGCAGCGGCGTCAATACTGGCGCAGCTAATCCAACACCACCTAGATAGTACAATGCCTTTTCACTCAGATCCATGGCGTCATGTTACCTGGCCTGACAGCCTTAGAATCTAATGGGGATGTCCCCTAGTAGAGAAATATGATTTTGACGTCACCACTTTATCACGCCAGCCTTGTCCACGGAAATTTCGAGCAAGGTAGCGTCACCTCATGGATTGGAGTAAACAGGCCTTGTGCTATCTAGATGGTGTTCGCTAATCGCGCGCCACTCCTTCTCTGTCCTTTTCTTTTTTCGCGCATGCGCGTGGGGTTAGGCCGGAGAAGTTTTCGGCGTACAGGCGAGCAACAGATGGATGGACGGACGGACAAATCGGCTAGCCATATACAGCTTTGCTGTAAAAAAAAAACTTGTAATACTTCTAGCGCTGTTTGCTTCCCGTTTTTGCACAGAATTTTAGCACGCGAACAGCAAGGCACACAAGTGCTACTTTTGCGAAATACGCGCCGCAATATGCCCGTTATTACATTAGCTCTAATTGTTCGAGTGTTTAATTGATCAAGCGGCCGTGTCTATGTATTGCGCATCCGCGAAAATTATGCAGCCTCACGTCTTCCTTTGAATAAACAGTTGGTAGTGGCACTTGTGTGTGTCGTGTTCCTTCGCTGGTGTCTGTTTCTTTTACCGTTAATAAGAATGTATACTAAACCCCCCCCCCCCCCAACGTACCGAGAAACTATTTCTTTTTCCAACCGTAATACGGGTAGTCTGATGTTGTGACAACATGATCTATTTCATGCTGGACTAGCTGGATTAGGGAATATCACGCGCATCTAGAGGCCTGATACAATGCAAAGGAAACGCAGTGTTTGAACCTTCAATGTCTATATTATGTTGCCGTACTGGAAGTCATTAAGCCTTCCAGCACTCCTCTTGAATCACTCTTTTTCTATCGCTTTACTTCGCTGCTGTCATTTTTTGCTGTGTCATCTTGCAATGGAACTGCAGCCATGTGAGGCTGTTACTGCCACAAGCACTCGCAATGCAAGAGATATTCATGACGTGCGAGACGTCAACAGTACATGACAGGGTTGTTGCGTGTCCTCCACTCAAGTGGCCGTGGGGAGGAGCGGCTATGTTTCTAGCAGAGATACTGCGGAAGTACCACTGAATTAAACAGACGGCCATAAGAACGACAGCAAGCACACTGTCAAGAAGTGTGCTTTTTCAGTAGAAAAGAATGATGCGTGCTTTTGTGGTTTTAGATATTTGCCCGCTCCCATGAGATAAAAGCAAACCCAATCAAAGTAGGAATCGGCGCGCCACCTATAGTAACGTGCTTCCCTATTGAGCCTGAAACGATGGCACTAAACGCGGAAGACAGATGCAAGAGTAGAACACAATAAAAACAAAATGGAAATAAGAAGAAAGACGTGTTCTGTGCGTGGGCGTGCGCCTGTTCGTTCGCCCTCAAACACAGAATAATTTCGACCACCTGTGATTTTTCGACGTGCAGTTAAGTCTAACTACACGCGCTCTATCGCATTTCGCCCCCGTGGTAATGCGGCCGCCGGGGCCGGGATTCGATCCCGCGATCTCGTGCATATATGTCTGTTTTATTGCGATAGCAAGTTATGCGGACACTCAATGCGCGTTGGCACATTTGGCGCCTCAGCCGCCATGGCGGGTTACAAGGCCTCCACATACGTGGGCAAAAGTGGGCGCGCCATCATGGTCCGTTGAATAGTCTCTGGCGGAGCTTGGACGGCGTTCTGGCTTCCGTTGCCGCCATGCGCGTTGTCAGGACACACTGCGCTCCTGGTGAGCAGCAGTGTGCATGCCACACCACTCTGCATACATTGGTATTATCGGAATTCGTAACAAGCTGTCAAGCGAAATCTCTCGAATTAAATACGTGCTGGGGTTTGACGTGCCTAGAGTGATTACGAGGCACGATCGGGGTGGGGGACTACGGAATAATTTTTGACCACCTGGAGTACTTTGATGAGCACCAAGGGCACGTTACGCGGGCGTTCTTGCACTTCGCCCCCATGGTGATACGGACGCCGCGGCCGGGATTTGATCACGCGAATTCGTGCTTACCAGCGTTACGACAAAGGCACTAAGTAACCGCGGAGTCTCAATCTATTCGACCCTCTCGATGGGCGCTGACAAACGCGGATGATTGTCCGTCGGCCTCATTTCGTGCACGATCAAAACGCAGCGCCCGTAACAGCGCTGTTCCTCATCGCAGCCGCTTTGTGACACATCTGCTGTACAGCAGCAGCTCCCTCGCGTGCGGCGTCGCGCGGGCTCATCTCCGTGTGTTGTTACGAACGCCGTTCGGCAAGCTCGAGCACTTTCACATCGCTCTCGCTGCCTTGCCTTCGAGCGGGACTGCCAACTAATGCGATAGCATTGCAGACGGTCTTCATCCGCTTTAGAGGTACCCCCTCTGAATTATAAATGTTGGCCGATCCCGGAAGCACTGCAGTCTGAAAATGCCGGCAGATCCCGGAGGTACTACAGTATAGAGCACCGCATGGGCCAGGGCTCAAGCGAAAGTTCCGAACTAGCCAGGCTGTGCTGTGTAAAACAGTTTTTGACAGGCCCAGACCTTACGCCTTCAGGCCAGGGCTGGGCTCGGGCTTGAAGTTGCAGGACCGGGCGGGGCTCGGGCCCGTTCAGTGATGAGCCTATGTCGGGCTTTCGAGCACACGCTGGCGATCTTCGTAAGTCTGTGGCACTCTGCGCAAAGCTCACGTGAAGAGTTGCAAAATCTGCCTCTTCATTACTTCGACAAACTGAATAAAAATGGTACAATGTCATTACTAGATTTTTTTTGCAAATATTGTTCCAATTGTTTTATTGCCACAAAAACAAGGTTTGCTGTCGCGAATAAAAACACGCTACAAAATGCTTTTTACACAGTAAGACGCTTACCGTTTTTTGTGATTGCAGTATTTCGCCCTTCGCGATACCAATATTTTATGGCAATTGTCTCGCATTACCGCTTTTCTTTTGGTTGCACTCCATTGACAATTGCTTTGTGGCCGATGTAGTGTACTTGCATGGCTTCCGCCTTTATCATGAGAAAACGTTTTCATGGGAATTTACTCGTCCTGCGCTCAAGAGAGTTGATATGGTAGTGCACTTACAACCTGGAAATTCTTTTGTGCCGGAAAAAGAATATGCACATTTGAGCTTTCAGCTGCGTTTACACCTACATGTTTTTTAAAAGTATTTCTTGTTGTAAGTGCAATTTTATGGCAATATCGATTGGGACAGTGAAGGGACACTAGCGCCGGATTGGTTGTGCTGTCACAGTATCGACTCGCATGCATCACCGACGCGTGGAGGGTTCCATCTTTTTCTATTACGTGGAACAAGATGGAACATGCCTTCGGCTTCTACAATGAGCGTTGTGCGCGTATACACATTAGCGTTGTTGTTGAGTAACTGTGGTCTTTCCACACCACGGTGCATACATACGTGTTAGCAGAAAGGGCAATACACTTCAACGTAAATCTAGTGCTGCCGAACACCAGAATGTTGTTATTTCTTTGTCTGTCCTGTCGCGTGCAACATGCAGGTACATTTACCAAGGCCCTTCTTCTCTGTTGCTGCAAACAGAAGTATTGTATGCTGCGTCGCGCCATGTCACCTCCGAGTATCTTGAGAGCACAGTACGAGGAACTAGACTCCAACGCTAAGCCTCCTTATTGCGACCAATGCTTCGCCTGTGGGCGTAACTGTTCCTAATCTTGCAAGTGTGCATAACTATTTCAGTATAAAACATTAAAGTATACTCAACAGTGTTTAAAGAATGCCTTGCCAGAAATGCTTAAACCAGGCTTTGTTTCTGTCGATAATTTCACGTTAGTTCTGCAAGTACTTATCTGGAAAAGATCTTCCGCAATGCTTTATTGTCACTGCATGCTGTTTTTTGTTTTTGTAATGTTTTCGAATAGATAAATTAACCGATAACAGTTTTCAGGCAGCCATAGACTAAGTTTTTCCGGCGAGCCCGTTCTGGGCCCATTCTGGTCGCGGGCCTGAGCCGGGCGGTAAAATTCGGGACGCACAGTTCTTTAGGGTGGTATAACACGACGTTTTTAATTGCTAACCGTAAGGAACGAAGAATTCTAGAATCTGGCATGAGGCGCACGCGCCAGACAATTTAATAATGAGAGAGGAATGCGGTTTGATCGTGGCCTAGTAGGTGCAGAGGTGGGCCTCTCGGCTGGAAGACAGGCTCAATCCCACCTTGGGTCGCGCATTTCTTGATAGCATCATAGGCGTACTTTACCAATTCGGAGGTATTTGACAGGTCACCTAACCGTGTGTACAAAATCGCAAGTTCGTAAGAGAAGCCATATATGCAAACGTCACTTTGATGAAGCACAGTTGATGAACATTGATCAAACAGACTTTGATGAAGGACACATGCAGCGGCTGAGGCGTCACAATGTAACTATATTGTCACATGCTTAAAGATATTTATTAGTCACGTGCCTGCTATGAGATCACGCGTTACGTTACGTTATCGGGCAAAAAAAGTTCTACATCCGCCTAACGTGATTCTGAGTGGCGATGGTGAACACTCCTCGGGCTCGATGTAGTAAGGACAAATACCCAAGTTAGTGGGCGGTTTATTTGGTAGCCGTCACCGCAGCAGTAGTGGTAGTGCAACGCACGCGTAATGGGGAGGTTGTGCGTTCGGTTCCGACCGGTGACACGTTATCTTTTCATCCGCTTTCGTTTCGCTTTCTTTATTATTTTTTACAATTTATTTTCAAGCACAGCTAATTTCCCAGATGCTTTCCATGGTTTCATTGTCTGTTAGCTTTATACAGGGATGAACATGAAGACAGTCTCCTGCGCCTTGTCCAGTGGGTTACAACGCCTGCAAAAAAATTTTTCAGAAGGCATTGAAATATCGTTGTTGAATGTTGAGTTTTCTTATTGAGGAAATATTTAGCGTTTGTTGGAGAACTGTTGGGTTGAGTGTTCAGGGCTCTTGAATATTGGCCATTGAAATTTAATTGAAACACCATTGGGTGTCTCAATGTTGAATAATTATTAAGTTACCATTGAAAGTTCGTTGTGCTTAGACGGCCCGTTGTTCGTTTTGTTGAATGGTTGTTGGGTTACCATTGATTCTGCGTTGAACGTACGTTGTGGTAGTTTTGTTGACCTGTTGTTGAGTTATTATTGCCACAGCACTGAAAAATACATTGTGGCCCAGTTGACGTGGCATTGAGATTTCAGAAGTCACCATTGAAATATGACTGACGTTTCGTTGGGCTAGTGTATTTTCATTCATATATTGAAATTTCTTTGCTGTTCACACTTGCATGCCCCGGTGTTTGCTCATAACTTTCCCAAACACAAACAAAAGCAAAGGAGAGACTGATCAATTTGAAGTAGACCCGCCGTGGTTGCTCAGTGGCTATGGTGTTGGGCTGCTGAGCACGAGGTCGCGGGATCGAATCCCGGCCACGGCGGCCGCATTTCGATGGGGGCGAAATGCGAAAACACCCGTGTGCTTAGATTTAGGTGCACGTTAAAGAACCCCAGGTGGTCAAAATTTCCGGAGTCCTCCACTACGGCGTGCCTCATAATCAGAAAGTGGTTTTGGCACGTAAAACCCGAAATATTATTATTATTAATTTGAAGTACCTTTATTTACACTAAAGATGCGGGCACATGAAACATTACAGTACATAAGGCACCACTACATCGAACCTGGAGACATAGGCTAGTACCTACAGCACTCTAGCCGTGTAAATACATCTGAAAAACCTCTACATATGAATTCAATCAAAACGATCATTGTGGTCGTCACTTTCGACTTATGTTTATGACTAGAAGGCAAAGCGACTCAAAAGGCAGGGCTTAAGCATACCCTTTAACAACCAACTTTGAACATATGAACACTTGAAGCTGCTTGCGTGTGAATACACAAAAGACATCTGAATATGTTACATTAAAATGTTTCGCACACTAACACATCACAGGAAGAACTGCGGCTGACTGTGAGAAGGCAAAATAACAGACTTGAAACAAATGACTTCACATAAATATATACAAGCTTTAGCACACGTCTTTCGGTGTCATTAAAATTTAATGAAGTACCAAAGTAGACTTGCCTGAGCTTTTTATCTTCGAGATGAATATATTTTCATGTTGCCCAATTATTTGATAACATCCCTCAACTTAGCTATTAAATGACGAGACATCACTTAGAAAGTTGGCGGGCGTGGTGAACACCTGAATCATGTTTCTGACGAGTCAGGTTGGCTTTCTTCAAAAATAAATTTGTAAAACTTTGTGTATTGAATGCAGCTTATCTCCCTGGCACAAGTTAAGAACAAACAGTACACCATTTGATTATAGTAATTTGGGGTACAGAAGAGTTTGTTTGTGGCATTTCCTCAATTTAGTGAGCTCATTTTCAGGTAATTTTTCTGGACTTGCACAACGCTAATTAGAGCACTTATAGGGGCCTTTTTCCCTATACCCAGCAACTAAGCAGTACCTCAGTCAATAAAGAGATAGGGCATGGCTGATACCTTGAACGATAAGAGAAAAAATAATTATTTAGCACAGAAAATTGGTAGTAACACACGGCTAACACAATTCCAAACACCCAAATAAATGGTCACCTGCACTTGCAGTATCAACTACTCCAGAAATAGTCATAAAGGATGAGAAAAGGTTCCAATGACTGGACAGCCAGATTGGTGAGACAGTGAAAAACGCAAATAAATGCGTATACGAAACACCAATGACCTCAATTGCGCAGGTAAAATGTTATTAAAATGCTTCCGGAATAATATTGCATAAATACATAAAGGTTGCATAAAAATTGGGACAAAGCAGTAACAAAAACGGAGGGAGATACAGCACCCGTTTTGAAAAAAAAATACAAGTGATATACACGCATATTTAAGCTCACAATTTTTTCTCCAATATATACAAAAAAGAACACATGCACTTACCGCTTAAAAAGGTTCCTGCGTATGGATAATGCAGCACAGTACAAAGCAGCCTCATGAGAACCGAAAAGTAGAGCTTAGTATGTTTAAAAACTACAAATGCTTGCATGCCTACAAACAGGCATGTGGCATGAATAAAATTCATAAATGTTACACACAAAGGAAGTTACCATCACTCTTATTGGCTTCCTCAGGGGACTCCTTGAAGTTGAACTAGAAAAATGTACATCACTGTTAAAAATAATGAGAACACCCTATAGCGTTCTTCCTGAAATGAACAGCGCAAATAACTTTATGTATCAATTGTATGGACACTTCACCAAATGGGCGTACCTTTATATTTGACAACCATCCAAATAGAGACGAGAAGGATGAATTAAGGTAGGAATCAACACGGGACTAGCCAATGGCTATGGGTCCAGTAATGATTTCGTATATTGTGAAATATGGTGTAAATAAAGAATGAATGAATGAAAAAGAATACTCATGAACGCTGACTCAACTAGAAGTTTATTCGTGAAGACAAAGATTTTGAACACATTGGCTAACTTCACAAAGAAAAAGCCATGGATGCGCAGCAGAAACACCCAGGAATAAAAAGAGCACCGAAAGACCTCCTGTAGAATAAACATATGCGTCAAAAACTAACAAAAACATGCGAACTGAAAAGTTTGTCCTGTAAGTGATATTAACGAGAAGTACTGCAGCAACTCTTTCCCACTAAGGGTCACAGAAATCTTCCTCATGAATTTTTCTTCGCGATCAATAAATAATGCTTCCATAAGTCTCTTGTGTTTTGGTCTTTGTAATGAAACAATCGTTCTTTCTGCTTTACACCGCAATACCAGAGGAGTTACAGAAGCAATATTCATTGATCACGAACGAAACAAATGCATAAACAAGTTATCTGTTGCCCTTAGTGGGAAAAGTTGCAGTTCTCGAAAGAATATTTCTCGTTGGGTAGTATCACTTATCGGACAAATCTTTCGCTTTTTTCGAAATATCTGTCCGATAGGTCTCGTTTCTCACGCACGTTTATTCTACATGACATGGCTTTTTCATATTTTTTTCTTGTCGCGCGTGACTGTTTCTGCCACGCATGCACGGCTTTTTACCTTTGTCAAGTTTACCAGTGTCTTTAATACCTCTGTCATCAAAAGTAAACTTTTAGTTGAGCTTGCGCTCGTGTGTGCTATTTATTTCGTCGTCCGTCGTCCGCCTCTGTTCGTGCTGATGTTTACAGTGCACACGTAAATATTCTCACAAACAAAAGTAAATGCCTCCCCTCAAAAGGTAGCCCATCCTTTACTACTAAACGCTAGAGCAAATCGAAAGGCAAAAGTAAGCCTTCACGGCGTCCATGCGGCAGCTAGTACACCACAGAGCAGCACAAAAAATAGTTGAAAATTCCACTTGATGGAGAGTGACAACAGAGATGCGAGCTTGCTAGTGAATCAGCCACATATCAACGGGCGCCTCTTGCACGACGCCAAGGTGCTCTTGACGTAGAACACTTTAGCACCTGGGAATTTGCTGCATGCGTAATCTATGAGAAGGGAATGCGGACAGAAAATGAGATTACGTGGATTAAGAATCTGCCATACACTGCACAAAACTACCCACGAGATAGAAGTACACACTATACTGGCAAGCAAAAATTTGCGACTCTTTACGAGTGCCGTCGAGAAAAGGAAGAAATGGGTTGCTACGGTAAATGTTAGCTAAAACACGCACAGCGAAGTTTCACAGCAGGGAAAACTATTCCCGGCTCTCTCGCATACCCAAAGACTACGCGACAGTGCATAGCCGATACCAAGCAGATATTGAATCTGTGTGTAGAAGTCCAGCAGTAGGAATGACCTAAAGATACGCCGAGAGCGACGCAAGCGTGAGCGTGCCTGTACGAGTGAGAACATGTACCGTGTTACGACTTTGCACCGCTGCCACCACTATTACGACTTTGAGGTGGTCCCGTAGCGCTCGTCACCCGTTTCGTGACAGAGCGTTGGTAGCGAAGACTCCGAGTCAGGCGTCGGTGAGAATAACGAAAGGGACTTTATACACTATATACAGGTCATTATACAGGACAAGATCGGATCGGCACGGGTGCCGAGAGCTCACAGCCAACGCGACTGTTCCCGCTCGGCGACGTCCGGTGAGACTGCAACGCGTGACACATCTCTCACCACTCTAGAGCGGCACTCGGCTCCCGGTGGGTCGGTGGATCCGGTTTTCCAGGCGGCGGCGTCGGGACTTATAAAGCTCCGACAAACGATTGTTACTCAAACGGCGCAATGCAAAGCCAGCACTCAACGGTCGTCCGAGAGGTCAAACCAGCGACCGCGCTGGCCACCCGCTTCCAAGTTGCCGTGCGCGGTGACCTCCAGGGAAAAGGAAATACGGCGCCGGGCTGTCTAGCACTTTGTTGCACGTTTGGACATGTCGCTTGCCGATGCTTCTCCTGGCACGCCGCTGCCTGACGGCTCAGCATGTTGACTTGTCAAGGGAGAATTAGGGCACTGTGCCTTTCGGCGCAGCCCCGGGTTCGTCCAAAAGGCGTTCGCAACATAAATTCTGCATCTTGTAGATTCGGAATCCGGGCTGGTGGTAATAGCACAACAACCGCTTCTTTGAAGCTAGCCGCTGATTATCCCATGCGATTTCTGCGCAGAACGTCGCGTACACGCCCTTGCGCGTTCTGCGCGGTCGCGTCTGCGCAGTGAGCTAGCTTCATGCACGCGTTATTCTTCGCCGCGAAAACGGTGCTCGAGTGTGACGCTTAGCTCGAGGCGACTAGGCGCCGATTAGCGCTCCTTTCGCTTCTGCAAGCCACGCACATTCGGATCGGTCCAACTCAAAGAGGCAGCAGAGAACGGTGGCATGTTTCGGTTATCGTCCATTAAAATTGTACAGTACGCCTTCAATGGCAACCCGCCGCGCTAGATAAAGATGCTTACTGCGGTAGTTTTGGCGGTGATAGGCGATAACGCGAGCCCGTCGGTGGCTGTGTTCTTTGCCGACGTCGTCACCCCACCTCTGTTCGTTTACGCTGTGTATCCGTGTACAGTCACCGCGCGGAAGCTGTGACTAATCGGTTGGCCGTTGTCCGCAAATCCCAAAGAGGCGAAATATAATTTGCGGTGCGCCGCATCATTAGCCGCAACCTAAATCGAGGCGTGCTTAACCGCTACGGCACAAAAGGTGATCACACGAAGCGTATGGTATACGATGAGCCACTACGGATTAAAAAAAGATAGTTCTGATGTCCTACGTGCCAAATCAACGATCTGATTATGAGACAGGTCGTAGTTGGGGACTCCGTATTAATTTTGACTTCCTAGAAATATTTACGTGCATACATTGCACAATGCACGAGCGTTTTTGCATTCCGCTCCTTTGGAATGCGGCCGCTGCAGGGATCGTATCGTATTCATGACCTCGAGCCCCAAAATGCCACGGCGGCCGCCATAGTTACGAAATGCGTAAGCGTGAAGTGCAACACTGCCTTCCGGTACGAGTGTGGTACAAGCGTAGCACATCTGCACACCTGCTGCACAATTATTTGTCGCGGTTCTTCTAAGCTCGTAGTGCCTGCCTAAATACCTTGAAAGGCAGCGCGCCTCTCATGTATCGGAACGCGATAACAACCGCTTAGAAGGCCCACGTGAGCACCTATGAAAGATGACGTGGCCACTGTGCAAAATTATCACTGCGCAGAGAATCCGATCCTTATGTTCCAATTGTGTTCTCTCATACAAATGAAGGAAACCTTATTAGACAGGAACAAATGAAGCAATGAAATATTAAGCACGTGAGGCGCCCCTGCCTCTTCGCCTACCATTGTTTCAAACGAACTGACGGCGGCAGCGAGAGTTACTATCGCGCGCTTTTGCTCCGGGCATGTGGTTTGCTTGAAGAAAGTGAACGGTGTGCTTAACATCTCACGCTTGTCAGTGACAAAATAGAAAATAAGGCTACGTGCTCAAGAAAACGTGATTACTGACCTATCTGCAGAAGTTCGGCTGCGATTGTTTCGGGGTACCTCCTCTCCAACAGGCATCATGACCTCTGCCGCGCAACTCATGAAAACAACCAGGCTCACACATCACTCGAAGACTAGTAGCTGGGTTAGCCAACGACATCAACGGATAAACGTCCCACTTACCGTCGTTAAAGCATTTCACTAATATGTGCGTCATGATGTCAGAAAAAAACATACTTTCATCAAAAGCACGAGGCGTTAACCTCCGCACAACTGAAACCAAGTAACTCAGTCCGAAAGCCGTTCACAGCTTCACTATCCTGTTGAGTTATAAAAACCTTTCAAACACAAAATAACGGCACTAAAAACCGCTCATTAATTAACAATAATTTTTCATCCACTAACCTTCATAAATTTTAAGAACAACGTAATTTGTAGCGTAAACAATAAATACTACGACCAAAAAATGCGACTACGATACTAGCGGTAACCATGTATACTGTTGCAAAAGTGTGCGCAAAACGAAGCTACAACGGTTGCAACGACGTGCGCGCGCACACACACACACCCACCCGAACGCTACCTTGACGCTTTTAGCGCCACCTAGAAATAAGAATTATTACTAATTTCGTTATTTTTACAAAAGTAACGCTTCTGGAATAGTTTGTAGCGCGTTTGCAGATGACGAGGTGACAAGTAAGGTATCATAAGGGTCCGTTACCTGTATTTGTTTCATTTCCCTTTGGTGTTATTCTCTGTAACTGAACAAACGAGACCTGCAGGCTTGGGGGGGGGGGGGGGTGAGATGAGAGGACGACAGTTCGGCGAGGCTCAAATAAATCGCGTGCTTCTTGCAAGGCGAGAGTCGGGAGCAGCCGCAGATACAAGGATTATCTGTGATACTGTTGCGGCTGTTGCTGAATCCGAAGCTCTTTGAAGTCAATGGCTATAGCGGCTGCGATCTCAAAGCGCGTTCGTTCTTTGATCTCTAGTACCACTGACATTGGATAGAAAAACTATAATTGCTTTACGGACAGAGGGTATGTCGCAGAAAATTCGAAGACGTCACACGTGTATATTTGTAGCGTGTCTGCGCTTGCATCCTACGGCTCCCCCAGTGCGTGTGATACTCGAAGGTAGCGTCGTCGCGTGTCGGCGCCTGTCGTATCGCCGCCCGCGCTGCCGGCGTGTCTACTTTTGGGGAACTCCACATGCGCGCAGTCACCGTGTTTGCAAGTGAATTTCGCATTCTTCTGCTCCTTGAAACGTGCTCATTTTGGATCGTACCAATGGCTATGTCATCTAGTGTATGCTAAAACGACGATGGCATTTGTACACCGGCGAAGAAATAAATTGTTATGAACTTGGGCGGTCATGAATCTAGTCTAATGTTGCAGTTTTTATCTAGCGAAAACGGCTACGAAAGTGGGGCGGTCCAGGAGATAGCGCTTCAAAGCGCCAGCTGTAGTGACAGCACGAGGAAGTGGCACGCGCCAAGCATTTCAGGAGGAGGAGGAGACAAAGGAGAGGAAAGACAGGGAGGTTAGCCAGTGTAAGTACCGGCTGGCTACCCTGTGCTGGGGAAAGGGGTAAAGGGAATAAAAGGAGAAAGAAGAAGAGGAAAAAAAATGGGAAAAAAAAGAAAATTCACACAGTAACGCGAAACTGCGCGCTACAACGTTCAAAGGCGGTCGCACAAATCGCATGTCCTTAAAAACTTCAACAAAGCCCTTAAGGCCTTGAGTGCCGAAGCCCGTCTGGACCAATGTCCTAGAGCTTTTTCCTCTGTAACGGGGCGATTGTCCAGTTTTGCGAGAGCGGTCACGAGCACTTTTCTTCGCACTGCGTAACGGGGACAGTCACATAGGAGGCGTTGAATCGTCTCCTCGCAGCATTTCAGGCTTACTGGCTTTCGAATGAGAGGAGTATGCGCGCGCTCGTGGCCTGTCGGTTAGAGCACCGGGCTCGATGGCCGACGTTCGATTCCACCCCATCGGTCACACATTATTTTCTTTTAATGAAAGCAAGGCAAAAGAAGAACCTACCTGCCGCAGAGTGACAGGAATGAGGTTCGAACGCTTCGCAATAAATTTTAGAGCGCAGCTCTTTGGCGTCCGTTCCTGGGTTTCGCGTCGTCGTCGGCGTCGTCGTCGTCGTCGGCGTCGTCGTCGGCCTCGTAACCAGCTCCGCCCCCCTTTCATCCCCCCAGCGCTAGCAGCGACCGACTGATACCGCTGGATGCCGCTGACGCCGCTAGAGAGTCAAGATAACGTGACTGCATAGAACACCGTCGCCGCCATGCAGAAAGAGGAGGAAAGGGTCCCCCCCCCCCCTGTTCTTGTGTGGCGGATAGCTGGGGTTGACTCACTATCGCCGTCAGCGGCATCAGTCAGTCGCTGCTATCTCTTCCCTCCTCCCTTTATCGTGTTGTCCGCTTGCTGCGCGCGCTTCTGCCCCCATCGTTTGCCGCTGGGTGTACACGCCGCCCCCCTCCGCTTCCGCTTACTGCTGGTTGCTCTCGACGGCGGCGATGAGCCTCCGCTTCGGCGGCGCGAACTGCAGGGTCTTCTCGGCGGCGGCGATGAGCTTCTGCTTCAGCCTCGCTTACTGCTGGTTGCTCTCGACGGCGGCGATGAGCCTCCGCTTCGGCGGCGCGAACGGCAGGGTCTTCTCGGCGGCGGCGCTTAGCCTCTGCTTCCCCCACGGCTGTGACAACCTCGCGAGGCACTTGTGTAGATCTCGTCTTTGAGAATCAAGCATTGGTGTGCGAAGTCAAACATATATCAGTCTATTTCTCCGACCACAAAGCTTCCTTCATGACTGTCAAGAACTGTTAGTGGAGTCTTTGTTAAAGGAATACGTGTGAAAAATAAAAAAAAATTATGTGATAGCGCATACATGTGTTGCTCGATTTCTTTGCCTCAATCTATCCAAAAGGTGAAACAGCTTATTTGCTGCGCTCACATTTCGCATTAGGAAGTAACGTAATCGTCGGTAATTTTTCTTGGAATGTCTTCATATGAGAGTCATAATTATTGTATACTGGACTCAACTGCTACACAACAAGAAAGTACTAAAAAGATCAACACAAATTACCTAATAAATTGTTTGTGGAGAACAATAAACGGTAATATTGCTGTGCAAGGGTTGAGAACCTAATTGGTCTTGAAAATTTGTTGAAGTCCTTTGTTTCAACAATTGCCCAACAATATATCAATGGTTAATCAATAGTAATTTTTGTACGGATTAACCAACTCGACCAGAGCCTTGTCCAGTGGGTTACAACCCCCAAGCTCCCAGCCGGCAACCACAGCCTGGACCCAGAGCTTTGTCCAGTGGGTTACAACCCCCAAGCTCCCAGCCGGCAACCAGAGCCTGGATCCAGAGCCTTGTCCAGTAGGTTACAACCCCCAAGCTCCCAGCCGGCAACCGTGCGAGATCACAGATGAGGCGCGGGCTCACATTTACGTGGACCCCATCCCGAAGAACATGCACCCAGAGTACAACCAAGAATGACGGCAGGCGCGGGCCAAGCCTCTCACCGAACAACACGCCCAAGACCCACACGCCTGGTACGTGGACTCAGCGGAATACAAGCGGGAAGGCTTCGCGGCAGTGGTCGTTGCGGCGGCTACCGGCACGAGCGTTGCGAGCGTTGCGGTGCGGTGCACGAACGCCACAGACGCTGAGGAGGTTGCCATCGTTCTGGCGATCACCGAGGCCGAGTGTCGCACCGTGCTCAGCGACTCGAGAAATGCCGTGGCAACTTTGCTAAGGGGCGAATATGCGCGCCGGCGGCCGCCATTATCGGCAAGCTCCAACTTCAAGACCGCGGCAGCACCGTCCGTATCAAGTGGTTCCCGGCGCACGCCGGCCAGTGTGCATCCTCACCGAACCACAACGAGACGGCCCATTCGGCGGCGCGAGCGCTTACTTTCCGCGCCACCGAGTGTGACAGTTCCGTGTGGTGGTTCGAAACCAAGGACAGATTGACTAGTTATGCCGAAGTAACGAAGTGTTACCACTTAGCTCGACGGACAATGCCGCCTCCCCACCAGGCACTCAGTCGGGAGGAGGCCGTAATCCTAAGGGAAATACAGGCCACGTCACTCCTCGCCCCCGCAATGTTGCACGTGCTTCACCCACAGCTCTATCCGAGTGGGCTGTGCGGTGTTTGTACAGCGGGTCCGGTGGACCAATGGCACATCATGTGGGACTGTGCCAGGTTTCCTATGGCAGCTACCTCCAGCATTTATCCTCCCGAACTTCAAGGTGCACTGTAGTCTGCAGACAAGGACTCACAACTATGGGCCGTCCAGCAGGCCCGGGGTGCGCTCGAAAAACACAAGCCACATGACACACTACAAACGTGTCCAACTGGGCTAGTGCAGAGTAGGGTATAACCCCGGGTCGACGCTTGGCCAGCGTCACGACGCGTTAAACGGTCGTTTGCCGGCACTTTATTAATGTTATTCCTATCCTATCCTATGGTCACTTTCATTTGTGATTACTTTCGTCTCGATTGGCTGATACTGTGCCTCATCTACCTTTGCGGTTTATAAAGGGAAATTTATCCTTTTTGGCTTTGCATTCTGTATTCAAACTTAACATGAAATGTGAGCTAAACTTTGCTGATTACTTAAAGTGCTTGTTAAGTATACACTGTGGGTTGATTGTGTGGCCGTTCCAGGATATGAATGAATTGGAACGTTATTACAGTGACAGCGGACTGGTTTATGGCGAACTGCACAGTACTTAAACCGAAGCCTTGTCGGCTGAACGCCGGCCACCCCTTGTCATTTGAAGTGTGGACTCTCCTGCAGTGTGATCGGCGAGCTTACACGGCTGACGACGTGAATCGCGCTCTATTAGAAGGGAAATCATGCGGAGTTGAGGGAGAATAGCTAATGGCGTTTGAGCAGGGCAGTTGTGCATATTTGGCGCTTCCAGTTCTGCGATGTGCCTTTCTGTCATTTCTCGTCTTTGCCCGCACTGCTGACTGGCGTTCATGTATCACCGCGAGCTAGACTTCAAGTGCATGACTGTGTCGCTTTGGCACAGAAAGCCCGACCATAGAATTACGCCTCGTGAGCATTGTTGAGAGGATAATGAAGGAAGCAGGGTAATTCCAGTCACGAACTGTCAGTCTGCCCTTGCAGATTCCGCTCGGCGTTATTAGGTGACCTCTAGGTATGCGGATTTAGGGGCCGCCCTACGCAGTCCCGACCTTTTTCAACTTGGCGGTAAAGGATCCACGGATCACGAAGTAGTCGGCTCCTGTGCTCACTAGAGCGGCGACATTGAGCACGCCGAGAAGCAGTATGGAAGTCGGTGGTTTTATGTTTTGCATTGCAGTTAGGTCGTGGCATAGGGTCACGGCTGCATAGAAGAGTTGACTGCTGGGCTAGTTGGTTGTCCTTATATGAAGTAGTAACTTAGCGCGATAAAAACACGGAAACAAGGATGGCGGACAGGGACAAGCGCTTGTCCTTGTCCGCCCTTCTTGCTTGCGTGTTTTTACTGCGCTAAGTTACTACTTCAAAGACGGATACATAGCGCGGTCCCGCTGCTGTTTCGTGGCGTCGTCATACCTTCTTTAGGCTTTGTTTAGATGGCATTCTTTCGTTGCGAAGTTCTGGAGGTATACCTTGAAACGTCGTTAGCGGTGGAGGACGTTCGGCATTTCGACGAATACCAACCGCGCCTCCATCAGTTGCTGCTGGCAGTTTTCCGGATAATAGCTAAGATACCGGCATAAGAATGAGCCAGTGTACGGTCGGTGGTGTGGTAGGATATAGCGGCTTGGGTACGGTGAACGCGAAGGTTGTCGGGTCTTTATTAAGTGGTGGCGATGCAGTCGGCGATCTCACGAGGTCGTTCACCGAACTGTGGACATTGCGAAACCTCGTAGTCCTTTCTCGGTGTGTGCCACCACGAGGATTTAATGAAATACATTTGGCAGTTTGCGCTGTGTGTGCTTTGTCAAAGGCTCATATACCCATAACCTTCATTGTTATGCCGTTTATTCTACTTGTTAGGTGCTTGTACATGTTTAACATAGAATCAAGTATCAGGGTCCGTATTCCTCAAAGTATTGTAAGCTAAGTAGTTAGACCCAATTCTACACGCTGATATTATTGTACGTGCTTCTATCAGCATCAGCCCATGTCAGTGCGGGAGTTGCATGCATTTTCTACATTAAATCAGAAGAAATGGAGTAGCATTATGAAAGTTTAAATGCATTCAAATGTATTTAAACGATTGCTTTTAAGCAATCTCAAAGCAATCTTAACCAAGACACAATATGCTTTCAGTGATGTGTAAATGGTGACTGTTGTAAAGGGTGACTCCTCTTGTGAAAATAAGTGTCTGCTCACTTCCGCAGAGTGTTAGTCAACAAGCTGAGCTTAATACCATTGTTGAGATACGACAAGTCAGTTCATAATACCTTATTCAATATTTAGCATATTTAGTTTACGAGAACACACACGGTGTTTGGTTAACTTTGTCAAACGCATTGACCACGTCTAAAATTATCGAATGAGTCCAGAAGCTACAATATTGTCCTGAGGATCAGTAGCAAAGCTAGAATGGTGTGTGTAACAAAAAACGTTATAATAAAATAGAGGCTGAGATGGCCCGAAAATTTGACACTCTGCGAACTTTTTATATTTGAAGGTTAATAATTATTGCCGCTTCTGCGCTTAATATTTCTTTTCCGCTTGACGCGGAAATGTGTAAACATGGACTTTTCTCACTCGGCCGAGACATGTGTTTTTATTGGCATTGAAATTTCGCATATGAGAACTTCCGGAAGAGGAACATGTAGATGCATGATCAACGTATGCCGTGTTTGAGTTAATGTAAGTTGAAACTGGATTTAACGAAGTGATACCGCGCTCGAATTATATCGTTAAATCTGGAAGTGTGTAATATAGAGAAAGGAATTTTTCCGTCTTTTCAAATCTACAATTGTAATTTAGCGGCGTGCTGAAGCTACTGCGACATCATATTTGCCGCTAATCCAGCCATGTATCGCATGAACCATGAAGTAACGAAAACAACCACCGGCGGCCCACCGATGCGGTATTTAATCGCAGTTCCGTGCATGGGTGCGACGTGCAGCCTCGTCAAAATAAAGCTACCACCACGACTAGTGCACCTAGATGGTTTAACGCTTTAGCTCGAAGAGAAATCCGTCTTTGTCAAAATTAGAAATCACCGCACTTACTAATTTGTTTCAGAAAAATATCTGCGTTAAATCGACTTCGGCCACGTTAGTTTCGTTAATTCTGGTTGATGACAACGGTGAACCTTATGGGTACGTGCCGGGCAACGGAAATTTATTCGTTAGATCGGGAACTTCATATAATCAGGTTTCGTTAGACCGTGTTTTAACTGTAATAAGCGATGCTTAGCACCATGCGCGAATATGAGGAAAACGCACGTTTTCAAACTGCTCTCTCAGCTGTTAGCTTGAACCGCGTTATTCACCTTTGCTTGAGCAAGAATTGCTTCCTTTCGTCCTGGCCTTTGTCGCCTTTATTTATTCCCGTGCATATTATTGATTTTCTGCGCAGAAGAATTATGCAGTTGTCGGAAGAAACACGTTCCCATGTTGCCTTATGTCACCCTTTTCACCGTAATTTTGAATGCGCAAGCGCATCAAATATAAATAAATTCAAATGCAAGGCTGCATGTGCTGTCATAGCGGTGGCAAACAACACGTATATAGTAAGGCTAAGGAAGGCACGAAAGCTTTCGCAAAACAGGCAGTACAACACAGCGCTCTCGCATGAGCCGCATTTCGGCATCCAACGGAAGAGGACCAAGGAAATCTAGGAAATGAAGATATGGGCCAAAAGCAGCGTATCACAGCACCCGTAAGCAGCGACGTACGCGAGCACTAGAATAGGGTACCGGAAGTCCGTGTGCACGCCAGAATACTAGAGCCGGAAATTTCGTGAAGGGAATGGTCCCAGCGGCGGGATTTTGTTCCGGATATTTCTGTCCCGCCGCTCACCGGGGTGCGCGTTAAAACGGCGCCCGTTGTCACGCATCGGCGGAGAAACTGCATGGTAGGAAATGAACGGACCGGGGAGGAGGAGGACGAGAGGCGAGGGGCGCTTCGCCAATTGCTTTTCTTTCACTGACGGCACTCGTTAGGGGTTTCAAAGCAAATGAAAACGTCTGAACCAAATGGTGGGCGTTCCGCACTTTCCTAGCGGAAGAGGTCATTTTGCGCTCACCGGCATTCCTTTAGTGCACCCAGACACGGTCTTAAAGTGAATGGCGGGGAAAGCACACGGCTTCTGTCGTATCTTAGAGACAATCGACTTCTTTTTAGGAAAATGCGCCTTGGGCTCCTGTAATAAACTAAATTAACTGTGTTGACAATGTGCTGATGAGAAGACCTGTCGAATAATGTGACAGAACGACGTGTAAGAGTACAAGTCGTGTAGCTGCGTGAAACCTACACAAACATGACAATTATAGCATGTGGGTATCCGTTCCGGAGTATGGGGGTTCTTGCAAAATCATCCATTAAATATGTGCTGCCAGATCGATGCAATCGCTCGATGCAATCACTTAGACACAATTTGTGCCTAAGTTCAGGAACATTTCAGTAGACTGGTACGTATATACTCCCTGTCTCGCCACCTTTCCGACCTCTGTAGTAAACACTGTGCGGAACCCATGCACGTCTCATCAATCTCATGTGACGCACGTAGCATACACCTTGCTGGTAAGCATTGTTTACTGTTACGTAAAGCATGTTAACTAACGTTTCTTTTGTGTAAAATGTGTAGTTGTGCGTGTGGATCGTAAGCGTACGTGCCTGTAACAACATCAGCAGGGCGACGACCCCGTTGAAGACGAGCCTATGACAGTGTGGCAAGTGGGGTGTTTGGCGGGACGAGAGGACACGGAAGAAAAAGAAGAGTGCGCGGTGGTGCGCGGCGGGCGGCACGCGAGAGGAGCGCGAGCTGTGGTTTGGAATTGGCCGGCTTGGCAAAAGGATCACGGGACGGCGACGACCTGGTGGTACCTGCTCCAGAAGCAATTGAGTCGGACAGCAGGGGCAGCCCAAGCGCGAGCGGCTAACGGTTCGCTCGGGTAAACATCCGAGGCTCCTCCGGACCTGGGAACGACTCCGGCGGCTAACGGTCCGCATTGGTCGCCGGGCCTGGGAGACGCCAGCAGTGCTTCCGGTCCTGTTACGCTGGCTGGAAACATCAGAGCTCGCCGCCAACGGGCCTGTCACGCTCCTCGAGCCCAGGAGCGCCTTCTTCGCCCTCTTTCCTGGTGTCGGGGCGTGGCAGCTCCACTAGACGGCACGGCTTCGGGTATTCGGAGTACTGTGAGGACGCCGCCGTGGTCCAGCGCGTGAGTTAGTCGCCCGTCGGGTGAGCGCGGACACTTCATGACAGCGAACTTTGCCGCGTAGACACGGACAACTAGAATAGAACTGCGAAGCCTGCTCTATACTTGTTAAGTGCTGTATGTGTTCTTGTGTTTTGTGTGCATGTAAATGTTCTGCGCATCCTGGAAAAAACGGATATAGACAATGTCAGTTCTCCATGCCTTTCTCGCTGTGTGTTGAGCCCAGGGCCCACGAACCCCCGTGTGCATCACAGACACCGACGTTATCGTTTCTACGCCGGTGCTTCTACATGAGCTTACAATATAGTTTGTTTCTATATAGGTGGCGGATGAGCCTAAGTAGGAGAAACACGGATTGTCACGTCATCAGCGACTACCTGCTATGCAAGAATACGTACCTGTGGATATATCAAGTGGTGTATGCTAATAAGATGATCGTATTTGTGCTCAGCGGACAAATATTAAAGCATGATTATTCGGGGCGACATCACGTCGGTACTTAAGAAGGTTATAGAATTGAGCTTGTTACTAAAACAAGCTTATAGTTTTGATAATCAGCACAACAACACAACGAACAGCAGAGAGAACAGAGCGCTCGCTTGTCCCTTCTGTCCTCTCTGTTGTCGTTGCGCTGGTTATTGAAACTGTTAGTGTGTCGTTGTAAGAAAGGCCTAATGGAGAAACAAGAAATGAAATAGATTTGTACTCTCTGCCGATCCCAGCCTATGCAGGACGTAGAACCGCCTGTTATGGCAAAATGCACTGACTATGGGTTCGTGGGTTACACGATTACTCTCAATTTCTGAAGAGAAAGAGTAAAGTTAGTCAAGACGCAACTGCCAAAAGTAGACGCTACAACGGTAAAACAAGAATTCAGGCTAGTGCTCGCAAACGAATATGCAGCATTAGAACAGAGAGATGAAGATAACATAGAGGTAATCCCGCTAAGCATAATCCTGCTAAACGCTGAACGAGGTCGAGCGGCAGGAATGGAGGCGAGATGATGCAGTGGAAATCGAGCGAAGTGCCTGATGTGCATCCTTAAATCGTCGATCTGAATATACGTATTGATGGGGTAGTGATGCGAGATGGCTATTGTTGCTGCCGTGGACCACACCTCGGAAAGTCAAGACATTCGCAGAGCTTAAGCGTGCACAGACTGGAGGGTACGAAGGTTGATTCTACCGGTCATAGCCAGTACAGATAAGCTATCGCGTAGGAGACCCAGGAACAGTGCGTCACATAGTTGGAGCACCGCCCTCACAGGTACACCCCATGACTTTACTGCGAGAAATTTGAGGTCATGGGTTATCATGGTTGCCTTCTCTTTTAGGTAGCAGATATGATGACTCCAGGAAAGGTCTTGATCTGTATTACCTTTTAAAAAGCGGAGCACCTTCTCGTAGCTGATCGGCTGTCCATTAATTCAAATGACATATGTTCTTATTGCATTGCACGTGAAAGCAACCATAGAGAAGCTCTCAAAGGACACCTCCAGGTCTCATGCTTGAAGAGAACCTGACGTTAGTGTGGCCGCTTTTTGGGGCCTGGCAGGTTCCTGCGGACGCGTCACTCCTAATGACCAAATGCACATATAGTCTGCATATATCGACGCATGAAAGGATTGCGGATGCGAATGAAGGGCGAGTAGGACAACGATGGGGTGGGGTTCAAGATTCCACCCTGTTGTACGCCATGGTGGGTATTTTGTTTCGATGTCTTCTGTTTGCGCATAGAATAAATTGTCCATCAAGCGGCTTAACATTCCTCGAAAAACAAGGCCGCTGTGGTCGACATCGCCGAAGGCGTTTAGGATAGCACGATGAGTTACGTGTTCAAAAGTGCCTTTAACGTCCAGGAAAATCGCCGGTCACAGTCTCCTTGAGCTTTTTTTCGAGCTGAACAGACGACATAAGATCTATGCCGTTGTCTATGAAAGAGCGTCCGTATCGGAAGTCCTCCATAGCTGCAGGGTATATCTCGTAATATTCAACATATCACTTTAGACGTGTTAGCAGCATCGTCTCCATCACCTTTGCTCATGATCACCTGGCCAAAGCAATGGGATGATTAGACGCCACGCCTGGGGGTTATTTGCCTGGTCTGAGCAAAAAGTCTCAAGATGGCTGGATTTGAGTGTAGCAGGAACCACTCGTTCGCACCGTAAGTTGTTGTACACAACCAGCAGAACCTGGCGGGCGGTTCGACCGATGTTGCCAAGAGCTTCGTATGTCATTCCGTCAGGACTAGTCGATGAGGAACACCCACACGCAGCCAGCGCTGCTTGCAGTACTGCGGTGGAAAACAAATTGTCCATACAACTATCGCGCGAGATTGGAACTTCATGGGGATCATGTGCGGTGAACGATGACTGTCGACCAGGAACCTTTGAACAGAAGTCCTCTGCTATAATTCGATCTCTCGGCAGCCTTAGCAGAGATGGGGTTGCGCTGTTGCAGCGATGTACGAAGACCACGCACCGTTCCCACGACATCGGGCACGACATCGCATCTAACAAGCCGAACTCATGCTGACTGTTATTACAGGCTACGATAACGCCGATGGTATCGTCCGTGCATCTTCGCCCGGATCTACGACCGCCTGCCGACCTGCTGCTGCCCCCTGCCAACCCGCTTCGACAATAGCATATTCCAGCTCATCACCCGCCAGTCCCACATGAACCCAACTGGTCCACCTGGCAACCTGGAATTACATCAAGTGCGTTTACGGCAGATATAAATGACAGCTGGCTGGCTCCCACTTCGGGCATGACATCGCACCTAAGATGCAGAACTCACGCTGACTGTTATTACAGGCTACGATAATGGTGATGGCATCGTCCGTGCATCTTCGCCAAGACCGACTACCACCTGCCGACCTGTTGCTGCCGCCGGCCAACCCACATCGACAATTGCAAAATCGAGCTCATCACCCGCCAGTCCCCAATGAACCCAACTGGTCCACCTGGCAACCTGGAATTACATCAAGTGCGTTCACGGTGGCGGATGCAGCATATAAAGGACACTTGGGTGGCTCCGACTTCGTGCGCGACATTGCACCTAAGATGCAGAACTCACGCTGGCTTTTGTTACAGGTTAGTTACCTGAAAAGTGTAGTACGTTGTCTTAGAAGTAGTAATTACTCTTTATTGGCGGTGTCGTGCCCACCACAGTATATTGAAAAGTTGAAATTTTTATGACTCTGTTTGCTTGCAAATCTCGCACCTTATCTGCTTTTTTACTATTGCTTTCGGGAGATATAAAATTCACCCCTGGCCCCATGAGAAAAAGTGAAACACATTCACTTGCCCAGGCTCTGGATTCTACTCGTAGGCTTGAAGAGGGTCAATCTTTCTTGATAGCTGATTTGATCTCTGCCAGTCAGAACCAAGAGGAAGCTGTCAAGAAAATTAAATTTATTAATGAGAAGATTATATTAACACGTGTACATGTTGATCTTTCCCGGGTGACCAGGCTTCACCGTTTAACAAATGCTGTCGCACAGCGCAGGACGCGCCTGCATGTATAGGAAGTTTCTGGGATGTTATCGATGCTTCTATCCGCTGTCTGTTAGCGCCGAACCTTGTGGTATCTGATTTCATCGCGTGACGCGAATGGTGTAGAACTTTGTAGAAGACACGCGGGTCCCTGCGATTAGTCTGGAACATTCGACGACTGCTGTATAAAAGCCGACGCGCTTGACCCGCTGATCAGATTGTCGACGATCGCCGACCGTGTTCGCCGCTATCGTTGTGCTATAAGTTTAGCCTGTTTTTTGTGGGCACAGGTTCGCCCAATAAAAGTTAGTTTTGTCTTTCACAGTATTGCTACTGTGTTCTTAGCGTCACCACCACGTGACAATATTTATGCAAGACAATGGGGTTAACTCGCACATGTAAATGTGGGTCATATTCTGACGCCGTACGCTTTTTTTCTGAGCAGATAGGGGTTGTTAAAGTGCGCTGTAATGACTCTGAGAATAGGCTGCGACGTTCGAACCTGCTTTTTTTTTCAGTTTGGAAGATAAGGCTAGAGAAGATTGCGAAAAGTCGCAAAAGAAAATTATCGCCTTCTGTGCAGATGAGATATTCATCAAAGTAAATGAGCAGCAATTTAAATAGATGCATCGGTTGGGAAAAATATAGCGAAGAAAAGCGGAGACCCATAATAGGCAATCTGCCCGACTTTAAGGACAACGATCGCACTTTCTTCCGCGCACGAACTAAAGAGAACGTCATATTTCATTAGCGAAGATGTTTCACAAGAAAATCGACGGGCTAGACAAAATCTAAATGAATTTGCGAAAACCCAGAATAAAACTTTTAAGCTTTTCAGTGGGCAAGCTTCGTATTGATTATCTTCGGTGGTTCTGTAAGTGCAGTTGTCCTACTGAATAGATAGCTACGGTTAGGAGCGTGCATACAGAGTCATGAATGCAGCTTTTCGCGCAGAGGACGAAAGCGAAGAAGAGGCTGAGACACACGAACGCATGATGTATTAGAAATGAAGTTCATTAAGGTGACTGTTTAGGCATGTTGGTAGGATATGAATGCAGCTTCTTGCTCACTGGATGATGACGAAGAAGAGGCTGAGACACACGAGCGCAGACGTATATTCCGCGCTCGTGTGTCTCAGCCTCATCGTCCTTCTTGGTTCTACTTCTTCTTCGGCAACATACGAAGCATATTTTTAAAGCCCCATCTCATCTCTTCCTTCTGGTAGGACAGTAAATCCGAAATTATCGCTTTCACGCAGACCTGGCTGCATTCTGCAATAAAGAATGATGAAATCTTTTCCTCTTCGAAGATGTGTCACATATGTAGGTGTGACCGCTCTCGTGAAAGATGGGGCGGTGTCTTGACTGTTGTAAAGAAAGCCAATACGTCATTCTTTGTCAACATTAATTCTCATCTCGAGATTATTTGGGTGGCTTGCACGCTCTCATCTTCTAGGATACTAATAGTATCGTGAGAAGCCAACAAACAAAGACACCAAGGACAACATAGGGGAAATTACTTGTGCTTACTGATTGAATTAAATGATAAATTAATGGCAATGAAAGTGGATGAAAAGAACAACTTGCCGCAGGTGGGGAATAATCCCACAACTTCACATTAGGTGTGCGATGCTATAACCAATTGAGCTACCGCGGCATCGTTTTCCCATCCACTTTTTCTGGGTTATTTACGTGTTACTACTAGAACTAACCTTCGGAGTGTTAGCCAGCGCCACCTCTCACAAACCTAAGCGGCGTATGTGGAATATCCTTTCTGCCGAAGGCGTCACGAGTACGTGATCTTTCTGGGTGAATGCAACTGGTTAATAAACCCGCACATGCTACCTGAAGGTTGCCGGATTCGAGACCCTCGTTATGTAAGAACGAAAAGGAAGGGGGTTAACTGAGGGGTCCGATTTTTATTAATCGCGATATGATACAAATAATGACTCTCATGATACGATTAATAAAAATCGGGCCCCTCGGTTGACCCCCTTTCTGCAGGACACTAATAGGTAACTGCTGCCGAGCACCGGATTCTCACAGTTCTTTCATTAATGCTCTGCGCGACACTATCAACAACACCATGTAACTCTTCCCGGCTGATTTAGTCTATCCATAGCCGTCGAGAGCAGGCTGCATCACTAACCGCTTCACGGCCTTCTTAAAAGGCATTGTGCCACCGGTACACTTGCCGTTCCGACAAGGAATCATAAGTACAAGCCGGCTTTTTCATAGGAAAAGTTTCCATTGCGGACTCGCCGAGTTTCATGCAAAACTTCCTTTGTTGCAACGAGCGCTGCATTGAGGTTCGCATGTGACATAAATACGAGTTGCGCGGAAAAGCGTGACTTTATTCTCTAGACGCTCGCAGACGACTGAGCGATCGCGAGTGCGCACGCTATCTTTCCGCTCCGCCAATCGCAACCGGTCCTAGCGCGCTGCGACCTATAGTCGTTTCACAATATAATCACTGGCATTATTTTTCGCACAAACTCTCGCTCAACACCAGAATGGTACCGAGTGCGTGATAGCTTACGGCAGGGCCTGCTGTCACCTGCTGAGAGAAATCAATCCATCACCGAGCGCGAGTGCTTGGCTTTGGTTTGAGCTGTCGCCATGTTCCAGCCATATTTGCACGGGCGCGCGTTTTCAGTCGTTACAGACCACCACGCCCTCAGCTGGCTGTCTTCCCCCTCCCAACCCACAGGACGGCTTGGTCGCTGGGCTTCGCAGTTTCAGGAATTTTCATTTGTTGTCAATTATAACACAAGGACGCTGACTGCCTCTCGTGTCACCCCGTGGATCCTGCCGATCCTGTTGCGCATGTTCTGGTGACCTGCGTGATGGCTTTGACTGACATGACCGACGTGCGCGTTGAACAACAACGCGACGCATCCTTATAGTCCATCATCTCCGGAGTGCAATCTGGCAGCACCGACAGCAAGTGCCGCATGTTCGCGCTGCATGACGGCATTCTCTACCATCGCAATATCAACCCTGACGGCCCTGAGTTGCTCCTTGTCCTTCCTCGTCATCTGCGATCCGTCATTCTCGAACAACTTCACAATGCACCAACGGCGCGACGCCTTGGTGTTTTGCGTAGATAAAACCGCGTACGACGCCGGTTCTTCCGGCCGGGTCTCTACCGCTCTGTGCCTCGTTATGTCGCAACTTGCGAAGTGTGTCAGCGCCGGAAGAAACCTCCCCTGCCACCTGTCGGCCGGCTTCATCCAAGTGAAGTTCCCTCTGAACCATTCTTTAGCGTAGGTCTTGACCTGCTTGGCCCTTTCCCGATGACCGCTGGAGGGAATAAGCGGATCGCAGTCGCTACTGATTACGCGACACGCTACGCGATAACAAAGGCGTTGCCGACTAGTTGCGCAACTGACGTCGCCGATTTTCGCCGACACGACTTCATTCTCCAGCACGGTGCACCTCGACAGTTACTTACAGACCGCGGTCGCTCGTTCTTGTCTCGAGTTGTGGACGACCCCCACCGCTCTTGTGCGACTGAGCACAAGCCGTCCACCGCCTACCACCCACAAATGAACGGTCCTACGGAAAGTCTCAACCGAACACTCACAGCGATGCTGTCGATGTACGTTTCCAACAATCACCGCAACTGGGACGTCAAACTGGGCTACGTGTCATTCGCGTATAACTCGTCCCGACATGACAACGCTGGATATTCGACCTTTTATGTTTTATATGGTCCCAATCCGACTTTGCCCTTTGACACCATCCTACCTTCTGTGCCCCGCGTTGCTACTGAGTACGCTCGTAAAGTCATCGATCGTGCTCACATGGTGCGTCAAGTCACCTGATGTCGCTTATTAGCGTCGCAGCATCTGCAAAAAGAGCGTTACGACCGGTGCCATCACGATGTTCAGTTCGCCCCAGGTTCTTGGGTGCTGCTTTTGTCACCATGTCGTCGGTTTGGCCTCTCCCAGAAGCTTCTCTCTCGCTACACAGGACCTTATGAAGTCCTACGTCAAGTTAACGACGTCAATTACGAGATCGCGCCGTTACAGTTTCATCCATCCTCAAGTCCGCCGCCTGTTGGCGTCATGCTGCGGCTGAAGCCATACTTCGCTCGCAGTTCTTCGCCTACCATGCGCCGAGACGGCACTTCACCACCCGGTGTTCCTGTTACGGAAGGATGAAAGAAGAGAGAGAGGTAGAAGAACATCGCGAGACGCTGGCCTCTGCGTGTTATTACTAGTCAGCCTAAATTTTTAACCCCATTTACTCTGCTTGTATATACATTGTAAATACAGCCTTATACTCTCAACATCCGCTAACAATATGGCACCAGCTCTGCTCTCATCGGCGCGAACCCTTCTTGCTAAGCTTCGAAAACTTCGCCGCCTCAAAAAGCCGGCAAAGGCTGCAAGGCTAACGGCAGGCGTTCCGCAAAGCCGGGCGCTAATGCTTTGTTAAAGCAGAGCACGGAGCCCAACGTTTGTTGGTCTCTCGCAGAAGCAGCCGCTGTCGTTCCAAAGCGTACCTACTTCCGATGCGATCCATTAGCTGCCCTCCCGCGAGGCCACAAAGCGCCGGCTTAGTTTTTCTATCCCAAACATGGATAACGCTTCTGTTCGCGATCTCGATCACACAAGCAACGAAGAGGGTGCAGGTTACGTTTTATATCCACTCGATTGACAGCTGCGCCATCTTTTCAAGCACTTTTCGCGTAGTAGTTTAGCAAACATTTCGGAAGTGAAGGCGCCCAACCGTATAACATGGCGTATCGATCTGTTGCCTTTCTTTTCGTTTTCTTCATCTCGTTGCTCTGTAATTTCTGTTTTCTCGCATGCCGTAGTACGAAGCTTAAAAATTGACAAATGACAAGCAGTACGCAAATTGCTCTTGAACAGAAAATTGTGGCCAGTCTTTTGCATCTTTCCGTAGTCACACATCAAACAAAGCCAACAGCGGTTATGGCCTAGCTTCGGTAATGAGGCTTAGGCTATCATGCATTGCTGCTTACGTCGTGGTTTACTTATTATTATCTACTGAAGGCCTCCTTGCAGCTAAAGAAACTTGGTTAAGTTGTCATATGGATGGATTGATTATATTTTGGAGCGGCACGGCTCGAACCGCGTTGAAGTTAGAGGGAGATCCACTGCAACCACACACTATTCTTAAGGGCTCCACCCTATGTATGAGGTAGTCACCCAATCTCATTACAAGTAAATGTTTCTCTCCCTCTCTCTCTCTGCGAGTTTGATGTGAATGGATGGTGCCATCTGATAACGTACTTTAAAGCAGCGGGTCCTTTAACACTCAGCATTGCTCAAGTTGAACAGAAGTACAAGCGGCAAGGATTGTTTTCCGAGATGGACTGTAAACGCGATGAGCACGCTTGGCGCCTGGTGTTAACGCATTTGCGCTTTGAAATCTTTGGCATTTACGTATCAAGTTTTAAGCGGCTTCACCAGGGATGTCAGCTACCCATAAAAGGGATTGTATAATAGGGTGCAGCAAAGTCCGTTTAGTAACTCTAACGGAGATTCCATGCAAAAAGCGGATAACAAGGAGATTACATCATACAGTGGCTAGGTAACGCAATATACCATTTAAATACTAAAAGCAATGAATATCAGTGGAGAAAACAACAAAATATAAAGTAAGAAATTCCAATGCGACATATTGCATATTATTAAACGAACACTACCAGATAACAATACAATATATAGAAACGGAATATTAAAATCCCTGTTGGAATGAAGGGACTTGTTGGATGAAGCGAGTTTTAACGCGGTTCTTATGTTAAGCCTGGGTACGAGATGATTAATTGTAATATAGAACACATTTCACAGTTTCTTTCCGTCAAATGGTGTGAACTTTTCGTCAATGGCATGCACTTTAGACAAAATATGGTTGCCAAATTCAGACAACCTAGTATTAATTAAACGAAAATGAGCAATCCATTCACACGTATCGATTGCTACGAAGGACTCTCCACCTTGTTTCTGTAGAACTATTACGCGAAACTCTTGCTTCGAGTTGTTCATGAATTTGATTTCACCCTGCCCTCTGCTAGCAGCCTGGTTAGCTCAGATGGTAAAACGGCTGCCCCGGAAAGGCGATGGTCCCTGGTTCGAGTCCCAGACAAGGAAAAAATTTGCTTCAAAATGCGAAGCTTTTTTTTATAGCAACCCGTATGGGTTGCCTTTGTAACAATTGCTACGGTTGGGTGGATGGCTCATTTTCGTTTAATTAAATATTTGTCTCCACCTTGCGGGTTTCTGTACAACTATTACGCCAGAACTTAGTATTGTTTTTGTTTACGAAATGTCAACGGTAGCGCCATCTACATATGTGCACTGTTGCGAAATCATTTGCATGCGTCAACAACTAGCTGAAGCTGAAAGATCTAGTTAGTGTGGTGAATGTTCAAGATGCAATGAAGCGCCGCTGTACCGTACCCTTAACTTGTGAAATCATCATGCAGCTGCACTGTTTATACCGTAATGGCTGTTATAAGCATTTCATTGTGGTCGTAATTATTGGTGTTCCTTGGCCGAAGCCTGTAAATAATAAATGACACGTATTGGTCCCAATGGATACATTACCGCTTGTAACTACACCGCAATTAGCCGAAACAGCCACGAGCCACGAGTGTCTGCACGGGTGCTGTACAAAAAAACTCCGCATCGCACATGTGTTTTACTCTGCGTTCGCTTGAGGCCGGCTTTAGCACCTTGCGAATAATTTGCTGCACATATTTAGAACCTTTCACATCACAATGCCCTGTCTGTCATTCCTTCAAGCACTCCAGTCAACAAGGAGGTACGTGTCAGTCTCACTGCCAAAATATTTGTTATACTAAGGACGAGTCGGTAAGACGAGCAACTATTTACAGGGCATATTTACAACAGCGGTTGCAGCGCTGACCGGTTAGATGTTGTTGTTGTTGTTGTGGCCTGTGATGCATGTGGCTCCTACCCACGATGGGGGATTGGCCAAGAGATGGGTGGATTATTCGAAATTATTATGAAGCATAAATTTCCTAATAGTTATTGAAATAGCATTGAATAGCGCAGAATTGCCTGTTAAATAACATCAGGAAGGTAATATTGAATTGGTAATAATTAACTTAAAAGTAAAAACAAAAATAAAGGAAATTAGCAGGGCATTCGTTTAGATTCCATAAGGAATGTTCGGACAGCGAAGCATGCATCCGTGTGGCTGAATCCCAAAGTGGACGCTCCGAACGAAAGAATTGCAGGTTCTGTCAAGTCCAGGCCAATTCTTCGAAAAGGTATTTCCAACCATCTTTTTCTAAGCGCAGTAAAGCGGCGACAAGATAGAAGAAAGTGGTGTATCGTCTCTTCCTCATTACAAAAAGAACAGAGGGGGGAGGGAACCAAACCCGACCTGTGTAAGTAGAAATTCAGCGAGGGTATGCGGCAGCGTAATTTGGTGAGGCAGACCTCCAGCATCTTTGTGTCACAGGATTCGCTATGCCAGGGAAATGCCAGGTGCTTATACTCTGGAGAAGCAGTCAAATGTGGGTTTGATAAGGCTAATCTTATTGATCGCATCCGAAATCTTGTCGCCGTGATCTGTGCTGTCACTGGTAGAATAGGAAGAACAGGGCCGGATAGTGAGGCATTTGCCAGTGAATCAGCAGTTTCATTAAAAAACAAACCTTTATGCCCTGGCACCCAAATCAAATGAACACATCGCACATGGGCAGCAACTAGTAAGCAGAATAGTTTTAGCATGGGTGACTCATTAGTAGCGGTAAGGCAAGAGCATACCGAAAGGGAGTCAGTCAGAATGGCAGCCGTTGTAATAATTGGGTCTAATTTACGTAAAGCTAGGATTACTGCTAACAACTCGGCCAGAAAAATAGGCACAAAATCAGGCAACCTTAAAGAAAAAGACCAGTCGAGCGCAGGACAAAATATTTCAATGCCAGCTTTTTCCTCGCACTGTGAGGCATCTGTTGCAATGATAACGTTTGTTTCTAGGCTGCTCAGGTGGTCTTGCAACATGGCGTTTAAAATGCCGTAAGGGAGGAGTTTCGCGTGGTTTGGGAAAATGTCATCAAACCTGATCTCTGGGTAATTTGAATGCGTATTATCATGAAGCACCTCGCGAATGTGCACATTTAGTGGTTCAAGTAATGTTTGCACAAATATAATCTGTGGTCTATGAAACCTGGGCCAATGAATAGGAAAAAATAATTCTGGATTAGAGAGGAAAATAATTTGAAGGCGGTTTAATGGGGATTCATATAGCCTTAGGAAAGTCTGAACTGTCAGAAGGCGAAATCGGCATATTATGGGTGGGATTCTTGCCTCCAGGTATAGTACGGCATTCGAAACGAATTTTGGGAGGCCTAAGCACAGACGTAGCGCCTCTCGTTCCAACAAAACTAGCGGCCGAAGCTTGTATGCTGGGACACCTGAGAATAAAACGCATCCAAATTCTAACACCGGACGAACATACATCTTATACACCATCAAGAGGGATTTTCTTCGCATACCTGTTCTTCGGTTGCTCAACTTGCGCAAAATGCCCATTGAACGAGCTCCTTTTGTCGCAATATATTCAATATGCGGCCGCCAGTTAAGATATCCGTTGTAAATCACTCCAAGGTATTTTAGCGATTCTACTTGTGGGATATCTTCGAGATGATAGTTAAGCGATATGTATACTGGGTCTTTAACGGGAAAAACGAGGATAGCACACTTATTAGCATTCAGGTTTAAGTGTAAGCTATCCAGCCAGCCTTCCAGTTCCCTTAGATACGACTGCAGTATTTCGTAAAGAGAGTATATGTCGCTAGCCATACCAAAAAAGGCAATGTCATCAGCATAAACGTATGTACTGACAGCTGGGTGAACGGGGATTCTGCTCAGTAAAATATTAAATAATACTGGTGAAAGTACCGATCCCTGAGGCACACCTCTTGTTTGCTTATATTTACTGGAAGAATAGCCGCTTCGAAAGCAATAGAACTCCCGGTCTTTTAAAAATTCATGCACCCATGCTATTATATAGCCTGGAAAGCAATGGCTCTGTAACCGATTCGTTAAAATTGTATGTTCAATGCTGTCATAGGCTTTGCATATATCTAAGGTAACTAGAGCCGCGTATTGTTTTTCCTGTCTGGCGATGTTAATGCGACTTTCAAGGTCTACATGCGCGTGCCATATTGAATAGCCAGATCGAAATCCAATTTGACACGGACTCAACAATCGATTGTCGTCAATAAACTCTAAAATATGTCCGAGAAGCACTCTTTCAATAAGTTTCACTATGTTTGATGTCAACGCAATTGGTCTGATGTTGTCGATAGTATACCCTGCCCCTGGTTTTTTAATTAACGGAATAATTTTGGCGATCTTCCATTCTTGTGGAATCCATGCATTACTAACAGAGTAGTTTAGCAACTTCAGAAGCTCACGTGGAGCTTCTTGAAAGAAAATCTTTAACATTGCATTTGTTATGCCGTCCGGGCCAGGCGCTGTAGTTGGCAACTGTAACATAACCTTTGCTACTTCCGAATAGGATATCTCCTTGTAGCCTGAGAATGCAGGAGAAAAAGCAGAAGGTTGAAGACGCGTTGCGAATCGACTCTCCAGTCCTTTAGCTAGTAGTTCTAAGGACTCCTGCATTTCCTGTGAGGTATATACGACTGAGTCTACATTAATGCTCATTGGGAGTTTGTTTCTAAAACGAAGGTAATTAAATAAAGCACGTTTGTTTTTGGAATTAGATAGATAATTAAAATGGTTTTTATCGTACTCATCTTTTGCATGTTTAATAGTACGTTTGAAGGTTGCCGAAATAAATTGATAATCTTTCCAATTTTGTGGGCTCTGATTATGTAGAAGTTTTTTCCAAGCAGCTTTCCTTCTTCTATAAACTCGTGTGCATTCGCTGTTCCACCAGGGACTAGATGAGGAACGCTTAGCTGTCTGAATTACAAATTCGGACTTTTGTCGGGACGTCTGTAATGCTGAGCAAACATTCAAGCCAATTTCTTCGTCATTATTATTATTTAGTGATGCAATGGTGGACCGCAAGCAGTCTTTAAATTTTTTGCAATTAACAAATATTCTGCCTTGTCGTTCAACTGATGTCAAAGGGCATGCAATTTCAAAGTATACCGGGAGATGATCACTGTTTGTACAGAAATCAATCGTTGTCCAAGATGTCACAGTGACACTTGTGCTAGAAAACGTCAAATCTAACACTGAGCGAGATTGTCCGCGGACAAATGTAGGTCCACTGCTATTAAGGCATGAAAGGTTTTTATCTATGGTCCAGTTCCACAGACGTGTCCCACCTGAATCTGTTTTGTAACCCCAAGACACGTGATGCGAGTTGAAGTCACCAGTAAGAATGACTTCATTTTTGCAGCTGGCAAGCGCACTATCCAATTGATATGTACTGTGTACGCCCGTAGGGAAATAAGCATTTATAATTGAGAATGTACGGTAGCCTGGGATACTAAGGTGCACTGCCAAAATTTCACATTCCGAAGACATTAACTTGAAAGCTATTTTCGCCTTATGGCAGAATTTAGATGACAACAAAATCATTAAGCCACCTCCTTGTGTAAGGCGATCTAATCGAAAAGATCGAAAATCTTTAAAATGAAAATTTTTCTCAGGAGTAAGCCAGGTTTCTTGTAAGATTATGACGTCAGGATTAAGATGAGCTGTTAAGCAATATTAGTCCGTTGAAGCAGAAAACAGGGAACGACAGTTCCACTGTAGCACTTTTAAAGAAGCTATGGTGATGATCTAACTGATATAGTTACTTCAGCGACTACCGTCGCAATGAACTTTCTTGGATGCCAGAATGAGAAATTGGATTACCCTTTTTGTTTTTGGTATATGGACAAGAAGCAGTTACTGGAGACCCAGTTCGTTTTTGCGGCCTGGTATCATGACCTGTTTGCATGCGGACCTGCGAGTCTGACTGACGCGAAGAACAAGGATCGGATCCAAGAAATGTTGGATCCGATGTGGTACTCGGCACCAGGACTGAACTGGCTACCTGTTCTGCAGCACAAGCAATTGATTTTGTGATTGGAGTTGCAGCTGTTTGCAATAGCTGTGTCATCTGCGCAGTAAACACTTGGGAAAGACAGTCGGTAACACTTGTGACAATATGCTGCATAGCCTTTGTCATTGCTTTTTCTACGGCTGATTCAATGAGCTTCGATAAGTTGTCTTCCTGTAAAATAGATTGCCTCGCAGTGACGCCAGCGTATCCAAAGGCTCTTTCCTTGACGACTGCAATAGCTTCTCGCCGCGAACATCGTCGCCTGTCAATTACCTCGAGTACCTGTATTTCGTTAGCTCTAGCCGAGCAGTTTGCATAGTCAGCCGCATGGTTTCCTCCACATAAGCAGCAAGTTTCGGCTTCAGCTGTGCACTCATTGGGAGAATGATCGGCCCCACAGGCGCGACAGCGTCCATTTGATTTGCAGCCTCCTGCACTATGGCCAAAACGCCAACAGTTCCGACACTGAAGTGGACGGGAAGCGAGAGGTTCCACTCTAAAAATAAGCGGCCACACTTTCAGTTCAGAAGGGCAGGACAGGCCAGCAAACGTAGCGATAACTGATTCTGTGGACACTTTTTCTCCATTTACCAGTCGGTTACACCGGTATACAGCTATGACGCCAGCATCAGACAGTTTCTCCAGAGTCTCAGTTGGGCTCAATCGAGAGTCTACGCCCCGGACAATGCCTTTAGTGCATGCTAGATGTGGAGGAATAAACGCACTCACCGGGACAGATGCGAAAGTCTTACACTTTAGGAGGTCTGCGACACAGGTCGAATCTGATGACCTACAGACTATCCCACCTCTTCCAAATTGTCGGACATCGCTTATCAGCTGGAAATGACGCGTCATGGCCTGGAGCTCGGCCTGAACAGCTTGTGGGTTGTTCAGCCGGATGAATCCACCGTTCGAGGGCACCAGCGCGACAGGGATGCTGCTAACACCGCTGCGGAAGAAAGATTGCACAGGCAAATCATCAGGGGAAAGGGAGGCTGACCAAGGGCTAGGCCCTTGCCCAGGAGAGTTTTTAGACATCAGCGTTGTTTCAATCACGGATGAGTCCTACAAAAATAAGATAAGTAAGATAACAAGGTGAAATCCACCCAAAACTCAGCCAAACCCCCAAGTAAGTTCCAACTTGGGCACACCGGGGCGGAGATCGAACGCCGAGCACCGCCGACGTCCACAGAGCGTCGTTCTGCAGCGTCGAACGCAGAAGGGCAGAAGGTCGCTGGCCGCTCGAGTCGCAGTGCGAGTGCGAGCCCAGTTTGTTCTTCCTCCTCGTTTCTCGAGTGATGGCGCCCACGCGCCTCGTTCAAACAAGCAAATACCAAACGCGTGTAGCATAATCCCCCGGCAGCAGAACCGACGTCCCGGAGCGTCTAAATGTCATCACTTGGAGGGTGATACTGCTTCAGTCATGTAATGTGCACGACATCACTGGACTGGGAAGCAGATGGGGCGTCAGGGGTGATCTCGTAGGAGACGGGAGTCACGGCACGAAGCACTCGGTATGGGCCTGTGTAACGAGACAGCAGTTTTCCTGACAGGCCGACCTCACGCGACGGAGACCATAGAAGCACCAAAGAACCCAGCTGGATGTGCACGTCTCGGCGTCGCCATACGTACAAACGCCTTTGACTCTCTTGGGATTTCAGAAGGTGGTCACGGGCAAATTCCCTTGCGTGGTCAGAGCGGGCGATGGCGTCAAGTGCACATTCACTGGTCGGTGCCGCGTGAACAGGGAGGGTTGTGTCGAGGGGCAGTACTGGTTCTCGGCCGAACAGAAGGAAAAATGGCGAATAACCGGCGGTGTCGCGGTGCGAGGAATTATACGCAAATGTGTGACAGACGGTAGAGGGAGGTCCTAGTCAGTGTGGTCAGAAGAGACATATTTCGCGAGCCTGTCTATGAGAGTGCGATTGAGACACTCGGTGAGGCCATTTGTTTGCAGATGCTATGACGTCTATAGCGTTGCCTCGTGGCACAAGACTGAAGGATGTCCACGATAACTTTTGATACAAATGTCCGGCCACAGTCTGTGAGAAGTTGTCGCGGAGGTCCATGTAATAGAATAATATAGCGTAGCAAAGTATCGGCGACATCTGTGGCGCAGCTTGTAGGAACGCTCGGGTGATGGCATAGTGCGTGGCGTAATCCGTGGCCAGAACGATCCACCTGCTCCCGAGGCAAAAAGAGGAAAATGCCGAAGTAATTCCAAACCAACCCGAAAAAATGGTTCCGCGGGAATTTCGAGTAGCTGAAGGTACCCAGTAGCGAGCGTCGATGGTGTCTTGCGTTGCTGGCACCTCTCACACGCAGCTGCGTATCTTCGAACGGAGCGAGCAAGCCGTGGCAAAAAGAAGCGTCAGCGGATCCGGTCGTAGGTACGTGACACACCCAGGTGAGCGGCAGCCTGGAGGTCCTGACGTTCGTGGAGAACAGCCGATCGGAGGGGCTTAGGGATCACAAGGAGTAATGTTGGGCAGTCGGGGTGGATGTTGTGGCGGTAGAGTATGCCAGCATGAAGTGTGAAGTGAAGGGTACCGTTCCCCGTCCTCGCCACGGAGCTCCGCTGCGGTCGCACCGTCCTGCTTTCCGCCATCGCTCCTGGTGACGACACCTCGTATCCTGCTCCAGCGACCCCAACAACAACGTACGTTACGGTTACCAATCCCCGCGATCCTGGCATATTATCCGGCCAAGGTAACGTCGACGTTGAGGACTGGCTCAACCTGTATGAGCGTGTTAGCCAAAACAACCGATGTGGCCCTACCATTATGCTAGCAAATGTCCTATTCTGCTTTGGCGGAAATGCTCGTGTCTGCTTCCGGACATACGAGGACGAGATCTCTAGCTGGGATGCTTTCAAGGAGATGCTCGTCGACCTCTTTGGAAATCCCACCGCTCGGCAGATGGCTGCTAGAAAAGAGCTTGCTACCCGAGTTCGGTCTTCTACTGAATGGTATGTCTCGTACATGCAAGACGTGCTCGCTCTTTGCCGGAAAGTTGACGAGAAAATGGCCGTGGTTGACAAAGTCGGCCACGCACTTAAAGGGATCGCAGACGATTCCTTCAACTTGTTGGTCTTCGAGAATGTGTCCACTATCGACGTCATTGCCAAAGAATGCTGCCGCTTTGAGCTAGCCAAAAGCCGCCGCATCATTCCACAGTCCTCCCGCCTCCCTAACACGGCTGTGACGTCGTCTTGCGTTGTCCTTACCGCTTCACCACCTTTAAATGAACATGTCACACGTATTGTTCGCCGCGAACTCGAGGATGCAAGTCCTGCGCCGTTTCATACGCGCCCACTTGAACCCACCATTGACCAACCAGCCCCAGCGACCTCCCGCATTCAGGCAGTTGTACGGAAAGAATTTGCAAACCGAGGTTTTCCTGCTGCCTACTCCATCTCCCGACCTGACGCCTCATAAATGTCGTCGCCTCATAAAAGTTCTTACGCCGGCCATCACCCGAGCCGTACGCGTCGCCAATGGCGCCACTGTTGCCATCAGGGGTATGTGTACTGCTCGCATAGGAATTGCTGGCCGCCAAGTTTCAGTCCTGTTCACCGTACGGACCAGTCGCCCTCATGACCCAATCTCCGGGCTTGACTTTCTGACGACGCATTCGACATCAACCCTATCGTCTTTTGGCGCGTGTCAGTTGGGTATTATTCATTTGGATAAGTTAATTTATGTGCACGTTAAACAGCGCCAGGTGGTCAGAGTGCCCAGGAAGGTTGCGCGACGCAGGATGCCAACATTTAGATATTTATTATTTTTAAATGTGGTGTGCAGTTGTCTGTGAAATATGCGCTACGAAACTTTTGTTAGCATTACGTTAGGCAATTTCTTTGTATAATGATTGTTCACTTTTTGTGTGTCAGCACTTTTAATTAGCTCCAGCGTGGCTAATTCAAATCGTGGGTATGGGCCATGTTTTGAGGGACCAGGTGGTCGGTCAGGAGAAGAAAGCCCTGTCTGTTGCGAATGCCTGATGTAATCGCAGTAAATGGTTTTACACCTGGTAGACTTACATAAATTTACCTCGCTTTTTTGCCTTATTAAAACCCGTCCGATTTACTTCCGCGTAGTCTACCGGTTACACGACCTAGAATTCATAATGAATGAACGGGGCTTACTTGATGTACTTGCAAGGGCGCCTCCCAGAAAACTAAGTCTCAACTACTTTACTGTGCCACACGCATGTGACCAGTGCAATTCGGTATCCGTGCAACATCGCGGCTTTTTGTGACATCACCGTACAAGCCTCGGTAGCAAAAATTATGCTAGAAAAGTTGCATTTCCGTGTGTTCCAAGCAAAATCACATCCGCCCTGAAGGGTGTGCTATGCCACTGCTCTACACCCGCGTTTTGGTGTAAAACTTATTTTGTTTTCGCGATCATAAGGGGTTGCTCGCTAAAACTGCATGTAATTTACATCTATGTGACGAAAGGGAACGAAAACGTGCAATACTAATATTGCTGATATCTCCGGAACATATGTCGCCTTATATCCATGGCAAAAGTGTCGTGAATACTTTCGCGAAACCACCTTTTCTACATTTACAGATCGCGCTATCCTCCGTCGCCGTGGTTACAGAAAGCAACGCACAACGATCGACTGCATTTATGCTGTCTTATCCACATTGCGAAACAACGTTGCGCCCATTGGAGGGAACGAAACATACCACCGCGACGTCATGGTCTGCAAATCTACATGCAAAAGGACCAATTCATCGACAGCGACTTCAGACGGTACCGCACATGTCTCGTGAACAAGATGGCTAAACCGCCTCTGCTACCGTTGCAGGTTAGGTCCAGAGGTGTACGGCCTCTCCCAAAAGTGGCAGTGACCCGCCGTCGTTGATGATTAGCTTTAGTGCTGCGTTGCTAAGCACGGAGGTCGCGAAATCAAATCCAGGCTATGGCGGCCACATTTCGACGGGGACGACGTGCAAGAACACACGTGTACTTAGATTTATGTGCACGTTAAATAACGCGAGGTGGTCAAATTATCCGGAGTCTCATACTACGGCATGGCTCATTATAAGATAGTAGTTTTCGTACCTAAGACGTCATAATTTCATTTTAAAGTGGCAATGGAATTTGGTTAGCCCTGCACTACCCTAGTAGGTGTTCATTAGATTTAATTGATTCTTGATCTATACTATTACTGCTCTTGAGGGCAGGGTATGTAGAAGAGATCTTTCGCCCAAAGAATCTCGAATCGCTTAGTGCTACGCTCCAGCATACCGTTATGGACCGCACCATACCCTAAGTGATCTTCAGAGCACCTCAACAGAAAGCGTGCGCCTTATTAATTGCAATTGGAGAGCGAGAGAGAGAGAATGAGGAAGTTCACCGACGATTACGGTACTCCCTAATACGAAATTTGAGCCCAGCTCTAGACATGTTTTCATTTCGCGATATATTGGCTGGTGCTGACGCTCTGTCTCGTGCAGCACGTTCCAAACGGAGCGAAGTGTGACGCGTCTGCCTCCTCGCTAACAGGCAGATACGCGAGAGGCAGCGCGTGGGCGACGCGTGCGTGGGTGCGATTCACGGCAGCCGCCGTTGCCGGACCTCCGCTCGTGCAGCGCTTTGTTTCCATACAGACGACGAGAGCTATTCAGATCATCGCCAACGTCGCTGAAAAGCCCGTCTTGCGCGGCACTACGCTTTGCTTATCACGCTTTTGTTCCACCAACAACGAGAGCGGCTCTTCGTCGTGGGCAAGTCGTGCAGCCAGTGTCAGCGGCGACAACACCCAAGGGAGCGTCGCATCGAGCCTTGATTGTAGTGCTTCGTCATCGCCCCTTGCAGGAATAGTGATCCCCGTCACACACGCTAGTACCGCGACTGACCTCAGCCGCAGACGCTGCAGATGAGCGTAGCCCTCCCCACTACACGTTACCCTGCAACCCCCTATCCCTGAAGTGCAGATGAGATCGCCCACGCGGCTGCGGATGCCGTGACCTCTGGCAACTCGGCACGGGAAGAGGCCGCCCCGTGCCTGCGTGACGTGTTAGTGCGTAAGTTACACAAAGCACATTTTGCTGGATGAATTGTATTAGTGTGCCCGTACGGATGAATATACAATATAAAAAGTGCTTTAGATTTTTTTAACTGGTAGTTGCTATAAAGGAGCTTCGTTTTCATTTAAAAAACTTGCGCTCATGTGAAGCAATGTGAACGGTTGCGCACATCCTGGAGCCTTCATTGCTTTCTCGAAAGGAGCTTTCGTGACAGCTATAAAAATACGTTTCCAGTATTTCAGTGAAGTACTAATGAATAAATTGGCATGTCTGTATTAACCCCTATATTGATCTATGTCCTTGGTCACTACACAGCGCCGTGCAGCCGTGTACGCTGATAGTCCACAGATACCCAGAATCCCACAAATATCATTCTTATGTCTGCTATCACTCTGTAGCTGCGGCGTTCTTTGGCGTGAATTTTTTCCATTAGGTGTCCCCTGGTTAAACTGAGATTGAGCGCAAGGAAGGAGAAAAAAGTACTTCTTGACAGGAAAAGCGCAAAAGACAAGTGCCTAGAAAGTGCGTGCATTTTCTGGGTTCTCTTCTACTTTGTCAGACGATAAATTGAGCCTGACGGGCGCGCAGAATCCCTGTCTGGCAGCCGTCTTTCTCTTCCGCTTAATGAAGAGTGATCGGAGCAAGTGTGGTGTGATAGCAATCTGGAAGGCCTGCGCAAAAATGGACGAGGATTCCTCGGGGATCACTGCAGCTATGCTAAAGCGGGAGAGTCTTAGCTGCGCTAGAATCTCTTCTACTCGGTACTGCAGATTCCGGAAAGGCAGTACGATGACGTTTTTAGTAAGTACCAAGTAATAATACGCTTACGGGCTTTCTAGCTACTAAACGTAGTGAGCTCGAAACGAATAAGCTGTTTTGGGAACTTGTTGGTCACAGAGACCAGCGTCACATTTCTTGAATTGCTTCAAAGTGGTCTTTTTTTTTCTTTTTGACATTAGAACCGCTAAATGTGAGATCTCCAACGACGCAAAACGCTCAATAGCGCGATGGGCAAAACGTGTATCTGCGCTAGGTCAGGAAGTGAAACCACTGCCCATTTTGTTTAACGCACTGCCTTATACTTCATTTGATTACTAGCTAAAATAACACGCTACTTTATTGCATGCAATTGATGTCTTTAAAATGGTTCTTGGGGCGAGATATCTCGTGTTGTTCGTCTGTAATCTTTACAAGGAATCCCAGCTGCCTTTTCAGTTCACTAATTTATTTAGGCAGAAATTTGATCTCGTTCATTGAGCAGCTGCCGAGCTGTCGTTCGTTTTATCTACTCTATGCATGCTTCGCAACATTAAACAAGTATTCGCTAAATATTCTCTATCACGTTTGCTTCAATCTCTTCATAATAACGATCAGGCAAGAGCTCCCGTTTCAAAAGAAATGGTGACGACATGGTCACATTTTGACGCTTCATTCTGAACAACAATTCGCTGAGCATAGGCAACTATGAGCAAGACCGCTAGAATAAAACATAAGAAGTAGGTTTTGATCGAGTGGCAGTGCTATGAAATAGAAGCACACGCTTTTGTCACGCAAGTGATCGTAGCCTCTTTCTGTAATCCAGCAGCACAAGCAAAATACCGCTGTAGACGTTTCTCTCTCTATCTCTCTCTCTCGCACGCACGCACACACACACGCATGCACGCGCACACACACACACACACACACACACACACACACACACACACACACGCATGCACGCACGCGCACACGCACACACACACACACGCATGCACACACGCACGCACACACACACGCGCACACACGCATGCACACACACACACGCATGCACACACGCACGCATACACACACACACACACACACACGCATGCACACACGCGCACACACACACACACGCATGCACAAACAAGAAACTATGTAATGACCAGCAAATAAACACGGTATATTTGTGTACCCTATGGTGACCAAGATGGCAGCTTCAAATACAAGTTCCCTATATGCTCAATAAACGATGAGACGGGATCAGCTACCTAATGCTTATCTGCTAAGGGCATTGTAGTTGTGCCTTTTTGGCTTGAAAGCGTTAAGCAATCGCAGTGCGCACTCTATGGCGTACTAATTGACAATATTTGCTCTCGCCTGACCCTTGTTTGCCCTGCTTTTTAACCAGAACATTGCAATTGCGTCACGAAGACTAATGTTGATGACTCTGACGCCAGGTTCGCTCTGACTATGCGAAGCATTCATCTTGTTCATTCATCTAGATTTTCGTGGAGTATTGACTGGAATTTTTTTCCACAGCCGTAACTTTCCAAACGCCATATAGAATGAAGGAACAAGGCTGTACAATGCAACAAAAGGTCAAATTGATTTGGTTGGATTTGGACATGAGGACAGGAAGAGCAGCAGGAAAAGGAAGGAAGGAAAGGTGGGAGGTCTGCCAGACGCACGTCCGGTTTGCTACCCTACACAGGGGAAGGAGATTATGGGAAGAAAAGAAAACGACAGGGAGGGAAGCAGGTACTTTCAGTGTGAAGACGCGCGGATGTCCATAACTTTGTGCCGATAATCGGTCACTGAGGCCAGTCAGTTTCATGAAACATAGCTATGCTCGCGTAGCTTTGTAAGCCTGTGACGCGTGGGGCCACGGTCCGATAACCTTAGTCCCTGAAAATGGTCTATCTAATCGGTTTACACCTATCAGCAACACTGCTCTTCATGGAATCGTCAAGAATATTATGCAAAATTCGGAGCTAAGGAGCATCTTCAAGCCAAAGCTGACTGCTATAAGAAGCACAGCATTTACCCAGAAAAGTGTGCGTGCTTGAATAGTATCAGTGTGGTCGCTGCTACTCTTATCCTGAAGGTCTTAAGGCCTCACCGGCGCCGACCTTATTGCCTCTGGGCCAGTGACTCGGGGGCACGACGTCCTTGTTTCGCGCTTTTTATTAACGACCCAAAGACAACAGGCGCGCTGGCAGTGCCACTTGTGCCTTCTAAATGCCAGTTTTGCTGTTGTCACATTGTAGGCGCATGACGTAGCCTTCCATTAAGTGCCGCTCAGATACCGCACCCCAATGAAAGTCACGCTTCTTTACTCGAGCTCGAACTCGGCTATGGCAAGCAGGGAGTCGACATTGTATTACCTTTCGCGGCGTGTGTTTGATATCCTGCGCTGTTGCTCTGCAAAACATGTATTTATTTTGTTGTATGCTGAGGGGTAATTTAAGCAGGCTTCCACTGACTTTCAATATTTCTTTGCATTCACTGCATCGCCTTCTTTGGATTCCGTAATCGAAGTTCGCAAGTTTTGCGACTTCACTTGACGCCTCGTCACTCCGTGTCAAATCATCAGTTCTCACCTGAGCTGAAATTCGCGCGAGTTGGCTCTTCGTGATCGTCAAATAACAACATGGAATAACACGTGATGAACTTAGAAGAGCTTATGCATGTCTGTTCTACGTTTGCCCCTTGTTTTACGCGTGGTCATATGACAATCGGCTACGAATTAGTTTTTCAAATCTTTTCATTTTTTTAAGTGCATATGTTTCTTTGGCTACATCGCCGGTTGTCGTGTTGGTATGTGGTAGCTGGTGGTCGAAATTTCTCCCCCAATGTAGAGGCGCCAAGCAAAGGGCGCGTGTTCTCGCTCGACTTTGCGCGTTCGTCTTCTCAGCTCAAGTACACTGGCTCTCGGAGATGCACGTGCGGTCGCACGAGAGCCTTGGGCTGCCTGAAGCTCTGCGCAGCCCACGTCCGCCGCCCTATCCTCCTATAGCAGCTGCGGGAGAGGGCTCCGATAGTGGACCAATATAATGGAAGTCGCCTTCCTCGCCCCAGACAACGTGATGGCTGCCAGTTTTTTCGTATGATCACCTACGCGACTGCTTCACATTTGCTGCATGGTTAACAGCTTCCTTCCCAAAATGATAAACAAACACAACATGAAATGCTACCTAAATATCCTCATTGCAAGAAATGTACGCCTTCAAGTGCATCGTGCCTATAACAACTCGAATTGATTTCTAAAAGCGTTCGGCTATTAGCTGACATTGACCGCCATCGTCCATGGCTCCTGCACAGCGTTTATTTGTTCAATCATAGCCGCTACAAATGTGTAATCCTATCGACAAAATGTGCCTAAAAACGTTCTGTTGCAAGCACCTCGGCCAACATTGGGAAACGGGAACACTAAAGTGAACATATGCATTCTGATAGAAGTTAGCTCGTAGCTAGGAGACCTGCTTACCAAAACCACAAGATATTGCAGTGAAGTATCCAGTGTCGTTTCATTTGCTTAATTCACATGATCTTTACAGCACTACCAAATTAACGGGAACGTAGATAGCAAGTCTGAATTGACGTGGCTTGCGCATGAAGGAGGTGATATCAATTTTGATTATGCCGGATGAACACAAAAAAACATCTTTTGAAGCATAGCACTGTTATTATTTACAAAGTTAATGTTTCTCCAACGGTGAAACTTGTTGGGCATTAGAAGAATTTTGCTGCAAGCCACGACGTAAAACAGTGACAAAATCCACTTCGTCGAAAGGCCTGAAAGGGTAAGTGCACTGTCGGTTATGCGTTATTTTGTTTATTTTTAGATTTAGAATTCGAAAACGAGCAATGATTTCGTATGCAAAGAATCATCAACTAGCCACTGACGTCTGCACTCCTAAATTTAAGGGTGTGGAAATATACACATCTTTGAGCATGTATCGAATAGCTTCTGCTATTTTATTCCTATTCAATTCAGAAATTTACTACTACAATTTGTCGAATATTCTTTTCGTTCTATTACTAAGAGTGACAACCATTATTGGAGTTTACAGAGAGAAGTGATGATACAATTGGAGACTCCTCTCAATTATTATGATGCCGCAGAACCCCAATTGTGCGCACAATACAGTTCCTGAAGAAACAGGTGGACAAAGTCCCTTATGTGCAATATATTTACTAGCCGTTCTTTAAAAGCAGCACTACGAACTGGCCGTTTCTATTTAGACAAAGCACTCAATAATTTGGCTAATCTCAACATGCTTACACTGCTTAAAAACGATGCGCGGTATTGCAGTATTGCTTTTAGCCTCTTCAACGAGCACTACCACCTGAAGTGTGCAGCGGTGAATCGCGGTTCCGTTTTCTTTTGATTACTTTTATTGTAATGTTGCACTAGATTTCATTTTAATTTCCTTTGATTCTGATTTACAAGTTTCTCACTTCTACTGATGTGAAATTGTTAACGGTATTACGTGTAGCAAATAACATAAAGAAGCATCTTGTTGCGAAGTAGTCTTCAGGGAAATTTCCTTTTAACTTTTTTTTTGGACGCTGGTAATATTCGATAATAGAGGGCCGTATTTCTTTAATATGTATATGCAAGTTAATTCCAAGATTTCCATATCTGAACTCTCCAACCTAGAATAAATTACGAGAAGACTTGAACGCTATGCTATTGATACGGAAAAGTGCATTAACACCTCACTGCAGATGAGCAGAAATAGTTGAAAACGTGGCGTTGCTAGGAGGTGCCTCCTCCGCGGCCCATGTGTTTATGCTAAATTTTACAACACAAAGGAACACGTGATCACAACACATTTTCGAAACAAGGTCATTTGTCACAAAAAAAAAAAACAGGTAACAGGACGGTGTGATTCTTGTACGCACGCGAAGTATCCATTTCATCGACTATTGTGACACCGAGTATGACCCACTTTAAAACTCCAATAATCGAAAGTGCGCCCTCGCGGTTCCCGCATTTGGGTTCCTGTATGATGTCTGCAACGTTGGTTTCAGCTGCGAAATTCCGAAAGCTCAGTTTATTTAGCTTAAAGCCATTTTAATGCACATAATCCAAATGCATTGAAATACAGATCTCCAACTTAAACACTATTCCTTAAAGCGCTGTAGAATATTTATTACCAAAGTTCGCACTACATGTTCCTGCTGCAGATGATGCTCCTGATGCCGATTACCTGAGAAGGAGTGCTGTTTCAGTTGTTGCATCCAGCCTGCATTCAGAATGTTATTAAGAGAAAACTTGAAAATATTTCGTAAAGAATATTTGCATGAAGCTGTGAATGAAATGACCCCCGATAGCAAGTTTATCTGCCTTGCTGACATTGCTGCAGAGATGCGTTCCCTTTTTTTTTAATTGTAGTTTCAGGTCGAAGCGATAGAATTTCCACTTCTAAGATGCGTGTATACTCCTAGTATTGGTGAAGTCATCGCGTTTGCCACGGCCTGTTATTGCGGCGCCATCTATAGCATACACTCGGCGAATGAAAGCTATTGCTTTCAAAACGTCAGACACAGGAACAAGTCTTCTTTCTTCCTTTTTTTAGTATTTGTATCCGTCGCACTACATACCACGCACAAGCGTCCTCAGAAAAATCACACGGTCGATGCAGAACAACAATTACAAGTCGCTGTCACAAGAATATGATCCGTGGAGGGACTGCCTTCTGAAAGAGCTTTTATTGTGCGCCACATTCCTCTCATGCGTGAGGCATTCGCGAAGACCTGATCCAGGCTGTACACTGCATTTGCTTCAATCGCGTAAAAGAAGGGTTAAAAAAAACGAGAAGTGGGAATCTCCTTCGTAAAAACAAAAATGGTGGCACATCGATTCTGTCGAGATGATTGGCGATGTTAATTCGATGAGCAGTATTTCCTACGATGCGTGTGTAATTGGTGATGATATATTGTGTGTGGTGTTCTGCTAATTGTGACGATTATTTTGATTACGATAATAAAAATGACGACATAGTGACAGAGTTCTGTTATGGACAACTGCAGACTGCCTCTTAAAAAGCTTGATCTTAGTCGTAGTATATGCATTTTGTTTCTACCGACTTTTCCTTATATAGATTTTCTGTTTCTACATATATGTAATGGCACACTTTAAAATGAAGCTTTTATTCCTAAATCATCAGCACAGCTAGTAGAAGGCCAGCTATCGTCAGACGCAGAAGCAGCAGCGTCTCGTCCATCGATGTTGGCGCCACTGCAATCTCGTTACACCGAATCAAATGGCCGCGCTTGGCGCGTGTGGACCTCTATCGTTATAATATATTTTGGGCCACATTGCCATTGTGTCACATTTGGGCACCTCGCCATTGACACATACTTTATTCATGCGAAAGCATTATAGGGCTCATGAGGTAGAATATCCGGCGTAGTTGTCGACGTTGGCGTCGCCGCAAGATGGTCCAAAACGCTACGATCCCTTGACCTTTGTTGAGAGTTCAACCCACGATCATTGGTAGGAGTCGAATCCATGACTTTTGGTGTTAAGACGAGTTTAATTTGGGTCAAGTAGATTAAGGCGCACGAACCCACGTTTTGGTGGGAGTCGAACCCACGACTTTTCTTGTAAATTAAGGGGTACTTGATTAAGGCAAATGTTTAATTAAGATAAACTTTATTACGGCACTCGAACCCACGACCAGTGGCGGGAGTCGAACCCACGATCTTTGGTGTTAATGAAGGCGAAGTTACTGAAGACACAGTTAATTAGGAAAGAGTTAATCAAGCCACGGCTTCCCACAAACTTTAGTGGCATTTGAACCCTCAGCCTTTGGTGGTGATTGAGGAGAAGGTTTGTTAAGGCACAGTTAATTAGGTCAGTCGGACCCAAGACATTTGGTGGAAGTCCAACCAATGACTACGTCTCCCAAAAAGTTGCAACAAAACGACTGAAATAGCCTTTTGTGGTCGCAGTGCTTTCTCATTCACCGACATAGGGACAACTAAGTGCACCTCGAATTTTTATTTATTTGTTTATGCAGTACTGCGAACCTCGAGCGTCCAAGTGGCCATGGAGTGACCCAAGTTTTCTACTAGGCCAAACAGCAGGCATCAGCAAGTTGTCTATTTAGTAACATACCTTGTGGCCAGTGGCGTAGCCAGAAATATCGTTCGGGGGAGGGGGGGAGGGGGCGCTCAAGTTGAGGGGGGCAACTTGGCCTCCTCCTTAAAAGGAAGCTTTATCTGCGATGCTCCTATCTAAATACATGTAGAAGGTGATTTAGTTTTTCTCGGCAGCCACTGCACAAAATTTGATTCTTTGTTGCATTTAAAAGAAAACAGAAATTCTATTGGCATCTCGTTTCGAATTTTTCATTTAAGTTGTAAATTTTTTATTAAAAATTGACACAAATCCAAAATTTTCAGGAAACGAAACTGTCACGTTTAAAACTCTATAACTCCACAATGACAAATAATGTCATATTTCTGTGAATCGCATTTAATAGTACATTTACAGCGGACAAAATTGATATGTTACAAATGAATCTCAAACAAGTTAGCATTATCGAAATACGGCTCTTGCAGAACCCTTGTGCACCACGTAACTAATTCACGTGTCGTTTGGTATTCAAATTGACACACCAAATTTGTCCGCTTAGACTTTTATAATAGATGCCGTTTGAAGAACCGCGATATCTGTTTTTGATGAAGAGCTTTCAGTTTGTAAACGTCGTGCTTCTATTTCTTGCGCTCTTTCAAATTTTTCTATATATATTAAACAAAATTCAGGCCCTAAATCAAACTTCCGCTTCCAACAGATTCTAGAAGTTAACTTTCTTAAATTCAACAAATTCCATTGAATGTGATCCAGGGGTTATCTCAGAAAAGCGTTTCTGCGTTTTACATTTATTTGAATAGGCTGCTTCGGAGTTGGGCCCGAGCTAAAGCTTCTTCTTAAACAATTTGTCAAGAGATCAAATGCATGAATAATAACTGCATTGCCATTGCCAAAGATGCTGCAAACGAATTCTTGAACGTACGCACTGTCAAAACAAGTAATATGTGTATTTTTTAATTAAAAGGTATACTCGTATGTGCCAGAAATTGTGCTCAAGATAACTGATATCAATGCTTCCATGGTTTGTCTATTGAATAAGTAAAGAAAATATCACACGATCCTTAGAACTATATCAGTTCGAAACCAGCAAAGCAGTGCATGCCACTGATATAAAAAATATAAAGGCCACGAAATGAACAAATTGAGCGCAAATGTGTTAATGAAGCTTTGTGATTACACAACCTTGTTTACATTTTTTTTACATATTTAACGGACAGTGAAAAATCTCAATGGCGCTGTCATATATTCTAATTTATTACGCAGGAGCACTATCGCCGGTCGTGTATCGTGAGTAATTGTACCGAAATTATTGTCCCAAGAGAGAGCGCCTATATAGGCCTTCTTTGAAATATACGAGGGTGAGTCAAATGAAAGTGAGCCAATGCAAATATATAACAAATGGGGTTCTTAATTTAAAAGTAGCCTCCATGAGCGTTTAGACATTTATCCCATTGACTAAAGAGTCGGGTGATGCCCGTCTCATAAGACTCCTTAGGTTGCTGCTTCAACAAATCTGCAACTGACTCTTTCACGTCATCGTCCGACATGAATCTGTTTTCCTTAAGCTGTTTTTTCAATTGCCCCAAAATGTGGAAGTCGCAAGGCGACAGGTCTTAGCTCTATGGCGGATGTTGCAGCGTTTCCCACTTGAACTTTACCAGTTTTGATCATTAACGACATCATTAACCAGCATTGAGCATTAACCACATCAGCGATGTGGGGACGGGCATTGTGGAAATAGAATATAATTTCTTGATAGGAAAGACAGAGAGGTCAACCTGAGCTAGTGCGCTCTAGTCTGCTACTCTGCACTGGGGAAGAGGGAAGGGGAGTGAAAGTGCTGGGATGGATGATGATGATAAGAGAAGCGGTGAGTGCTTATGTACATGAGACAGTTGTCTTGCTAGAGCCGCTCGTCGAGCTTGGTGTCCTGCAGAAACTTCAACAATACTTTTGTTGCACGCATTGAAATTGCAGTGTCAGGCCATAGGCCGAGGATAGCTTCCCCCGACAGTGGCTGCCTGCCAATGCTGGCTAGGAAACTTTCTAACGTGCTTCGCTCCAGCATATATGCTGGGCAGTCGCACAGTACGTGTTGCAGTGTTTCAGGCATCTGGCAGTGGTCACAATGAGGGCTGTTCGATTGGCCGATGAGGTGCGCTTAGCGACGGGTGAAAGCAACCCCGAGCCGAATGCTGTGTAGCAGTGATGTTTTGCTCCGTGTAAGCTTCGGGGGCAAACAGAATTTACCGTCTGGGTCAATCATATGTAGACGCCTTTGAATGTTGTCATAGTGGGCTGTGTAAGCCTTTGTAAGGTCCAGCATGAGTGCCTTGATCATGGAGTTGGTGTCAGGTCGCGAGTAGGCAATCCGTTCTTCATCAGAGGAAGAGGAGGCCGATCTTGCCTCACTGTCAGCGAGTTCATTGCCAAAAACACCACAGTGACTAGGCACCCATTGAAAGGTGGTCACATGGCCGCTTAACTCGGCACTGTCGGCATTGTGCAAAAATTAAAATTAACTTATGGGGTTTTACGTGTGAAAACCCCTTTCTGATTATGAGGCTTGCCGTAGTGGAAGATTCTGAAAAATTCGACCACTTGGGGTTCTTCACCGTGCGCCTAAATCTAAGTACACGGGTCTTTTCGCATTTCGCCCCCATAGAAATGCGGCCGCCGTGGCCGGGATTCCATTCCGCGACCTCGTGCTCAGCAGCCCAACACCATAGCCAGGCCTTGGAACAAGATCCCCCCATTCGTCAATTTTCCACGTCGTTTGTTCTTGACTGCGACACGCAGCCGATCCCGCGTTTCACAATATCGGAAACGATTAATAGTCTCTCCGGATTTAGAAAATTCTATCAGTAATGGCCCCTGACGATCGAAAAAAATAGTAAGCCACACCTTTACGACGGAAATGACGGCCTTTGCTTTCTTTGGGGGAGGCGAAATCGAATGTTTCCACTGTAAGCTTTGCCGTCGGGTTTCAGGCTCGTAGTAGTAGCACCACGGTAAGTCCCCGATCACAACTGCAGACAAGAAGTCGTCACCCTCATTGTGATACTGGATCAGATGAGTCAAGGCAGCGCAGAACCTTCTTCTGGCGGTAGTTCAAAATCTTGGGCATGCATTGCGCACACAAGAGCCAATAACCGAGATGTTCATGAATTCTGGTCTCAACCGAACCACGACTGATGTTCACACGCTCTGCCAGTTCATCGATGTTAATCCTCCATTCTTGTCTCATCAGCTCATCAACGTTTGCAATTGTGTTGGTGGTGATTGCACGATGGCTTTGGCCCGGTCTTGGATCGTGTTTGCAAATTGCACGTCCTTTTTCAACCGTTTGCTCCAATGCTTCACAGTGGCCAATGAAATGCAATGTTCAACGTAGACGGCAGCCATACGGCGAATAATTCCCTTTTGGGAAACACCTTCAGCTTCCAAAACTTTTACGGCACCCCGCTACTCAACTTCTGAAGTGTCCATTACGTCACGCAACCATGTTCAATCCACTTATGAGATCATTAAAGAAAATTTACCCTCACATCTGCGTGTCACTTTTGTAAATGAAAGATGCCTGTGTGCTACGCGCATGCCTCGCAGATAATGAACCGAACCATTATTGCGCGGGTTGGGTAGGCTCACTTTCATTTAACTAGCCCTCGTTCATTACAAATGTGAAGATACAATGGAATATACAATTGCTTGATTAAGGGCAAGAAAGTGTCACTGGAAAGAAAGTTCACTGCACGTTTACACAAAATCTCGCAACAAGATATTTATATTTACGTATAAGTCTCCAATCAATCTACGTATCTAAGAAAAAGTCACTGTATATAATGCGTGAAGCAAGGCCAATAAACATGTAGCGCAATTACAGATTCACAGAATCCTAGATCCCGCCCCCATTTCATCCACTCCATCCGATGTACCGCGCGCGACGGAAGGCGGCGCGCTTGCTCCCCGCTTTTCTCCTTTGCGCACGCAAGACGGAGCCACCATCATCGGCTCACCCATTCCACCCCCTCCCCCCCACTCTTTCACTCGCTCGCACGTACAGCATGCGGCGTGCGGTCACGACGTTGTTGCCCAGAGACTTCATACGAAACATAAGGGCGACGGCGACAACAAGAATGCGTTTGGAGGCTTCATATAATTGCTATCACAATAATATAATAATAGTATCCGGCAACCGAAGCGTGCCGTGGCCGATTACTTTCCGCAAAAGAAGTAACAAACTGTCAGCATGTGACAATTCGCTGCGCCGCAACAATGTATTTTTTCCCTTTTGTGGGGCGGGGGCACCGAAATGAAAAATAAAGCCGAAGGAATGCATGTTGGCCACAATCCAATGCCTACTTTGGGCACCTAATGTGGCTAACGAATGCATATCGAAGAAAACATGAGATGCTTGGTCCACCGAAAACCATACGCATAGCGCTCGGTGTTTTACACCGGCGAAACAAGACTTTCCGGATATGTTGCACTCAAGCGAACACGGTGTAATCCGTCAAGTCTTCCCAGTGATGGCGGTGCGTGACCATTGTTTCTTTTCCTCGTCTGCTAGCCAGAAGGCGTCCAAAACTCTGCCAGGCGAAAATTCACTCGGCCAGAGAAAGCTACACGCGCACCGAAGTACGCCGCGTGGTGGCCGGGGCAACACATGAAAAACGCATGCGCTCTGGCTGCCTCTGGCAGCCCGCGGGCATAGGTAGCGAGAAAAAAAAATTTAAGAGGCTCAATGTGTCCTCACGAATAAAAGTCAAAGTAGAAAGAATAAATAAGAACGTAGTTACCCTGGCTGGCTTTAGTGCCTTGACATGGATGCTGTGGCGTAGGTGAAAAAAAATGTTGATAATATTTAGTGCGACATGACGGCCCAAATGAACCACCACAACGCTTCGTCTCATCGTATCTCGCTGCGCGTTCTGTAAACTTGTCTAATAGTGTGTTGATTTGACTTGTCTCGTTGCATGTACCGATCTAAGACTTTAGAAAAGTCAATGCACCTTTGGCGTCAAATCTTTATAACAACATTAAGCCCACAAAGTTCTGGCATTGAAAATCGAAAGCACGACTTTGGAAATATCAATGCACCTTTCGCATCAAAAGTTTATTAGAAATTTATACCTATAAACTGTCTGAATTGAAATCCAAGCGCTCCCGATTCCGCGGCCTCAGCGAGATGCCGCGACGAGCCCGCCCGCCACGGCTTTGCAACTTTGTGCTCGGATGGAGCTCCTTGCGTTACAATATGCGACTTCCTGTGTATGGGCGTTGCCGCGAAATCCAGCCCGATTTCGAAATGTTGGAGCTAAATGTTTTTTCGAGGGTGAAAAGGGCATTCTAGACAAAATTGAGCTTGATTTCGGGCACCGGGGGTTGTTTTGGCCGGCGGCGCATGGACAACACGAAAAGAATTCGGAGGGGGGGGGCTGAAGCCCCATAAGCGCCCCCCCCCCTCCTGGCTACGCCCCTGCTTGCGGCCCATGTCGTCAGCTGAGTAAGGCAGCAGCCTACTGGCGTAAGGTAGTAGACAACTTGGGGCACTACGTATGTGAAAGAGGTCAGATACAGACTCCTACGCGTAGTAGAAACGTGCCGAGAGAACACTAGCTCAAAGAGCTCAAGCTCCTGGAGAAACATGCACTACCTACATAGAAGGAAGGAAGCTGTGCAAAATCGTCAATTCGCAGACGTCTGAGGAAGACCGAGTTTGACATCTCCTCAAAGGAATTGCAGAAGATGTCAGTCAACTATTTTCTTATAAGCAGGGAACACGTTGATTCTGTCTCAGATGTTGCACGTCATTGCCGTACGTTTGAGACGTTGAAAACACGTCGCATTGTGCCGAAATTTCGACGCCTGGCGAATGCGAGAGCCCGTGCGAGCGTCGATGAGAATCCGTCCACCGATCTTTCGTCTACTATACGGCAGATCGTGCTTGAGGAACTGCTGCGACACCAGGAAATTGCGCGCAACGTCATACAACAAGCTGCTGCTGATTACCCGCAACACATGATGCCTGCCGCACCCAGCGATTCGTGGCAACCGGCGGTATGTGTCACAGACGTCAACCACAGAGGAGCTCCATGGCCCCGTGAGGGCACATTTACGCCCGAACACCGACTTGCCGAACACCCTCGCCCCAGCAGGTTTGCACGCAGACCGACCATTCCTCCTGTGCAGCAGGCTCAGCCGCTTCGCTCTGGTACACGACTCCCCACGGCTGAACGCTTCGACGAGCAGTTCATCGATCGTCGTTTACCTGTGTGTTATAGCTGTGGCGACTTGGGTCACATTGCCAGGTACTGCAATAGCCGCCAGCCACCGAGGTTCGACCGATCGACGATGCCTAGGCGGTACTGCGCTCCCCTGGGCGAAACGTATTCGCCCTCGCACACATATCCAGGAAGTTTACCTCACCAGCACCCGGAGCCGCTGCGGAACCGTCCTCCAGCATCCAATCGCAACTTGACACCACCACCCGCTCCTCGCGTAAGCCGTCAGCCCTCTCCGCGGCATCGCTACCCGTCGCCACCTCCGGAAAAATAGCTGAAGGTGAGGTCGCTGGACAATGTTCGATGTCGACAGAAATACCTCCACCCATTTGAATGTTTAAGAATAACGCGTCTGTATTAACTGACGGAATTTCGACAAAGGCCTTAGTGGACACGGGAGCAACCGTTTCAGTGATGAGTCTTGCGTTCAAAAGCCCCCTAGGACGACAGGTGATGTTTCGCTGGGACCGTGACGATACGTTTCGCGGAGCGAGTGGGGAGTTGTTGTATCCTGTGGGCGTGTGTAATCTAGACGTTACCTTGGCTGGTCAAATATTTAACGCGGAGTTTGCTTTCCTACCTCATTCTACGCATGACCTAATCCTCGGCCTTGATTTTTTTAAACTGTGTGGTGCCGCCGTCGACTGCAAAACAGGTGAAATCAGTGTAGGTACCAGCTTTTCTGCTGCGTTTATGGAAGGCCCACCGTATCGTGAAAGTGTGCTTTGTGTATCCCGGGATAAAGTTGTGCCTCCGTTATCCGCAACGTTCGTTTCAGTTGCCTGTTTCCCTACCACCGACGGAACGTTTGATGCTACCGTGGAGCCCGTTCATCTGAGTTGCATCATGAGGAATGTACCATGTTGCACGCTGTCAGTTGTTCAGTGACGCACTAGCTTATGGGCCGTAAACTGTTCGAGTGAACCTGCAATACTACCACAGGGTCTGAAACTTGCCGCCTACCATGAAGATCAAGTGCTATCGCTCGCCATTCTTACCGAGGCCCTTGATTCTGCGGATGAGCGCCATATCGTTAATGCCTGCTCTGCGGCGCATTCCTCATTTCTGACTATGGTAAACAAGTCACTCAGCACTAAGCAGCGTCACGAAATGCCGAATATTCTGCTAAAACATGCCCGACTGTTTGACTTTTTCCAGCAAGAGGAGCCACCATTGTTTCCTCCTTCTCGTATACACCATCGCATAGATACGGGATCTGCCCAACCTTTGCAACAGAAACCATACAGAGTCTCACAATAGGAACGCAAGGTGATCAATGACCAAGTCCACGAAATGCTAAATAAGAATGTAATCCAAGAATCCTGTAGTCCGTGGGCAGCGCCAGTGATTCTGGCTAGAAAGAAAGATGGTACATGGCGATTTTGTGTAGACTACCGCCGCCTCAACACCATCACTAAAAAGAACGTATATCCTCTTCCGCGTATTGATGATGCTATCGACTGCCTCTCATCAACGTCTTACTTTTTGTCTGTTGACTTGAGGTCGGGGTACTGGCAGATTCCTATGCAAAAGTCAGGCAAGGAGAAAACGGCATTTGTAACACCAGATAGACTTTTTGAATTTAATGTGATGCCGTTCGGGCTCTGTAATGCACCTGCAACTTTCGAGCGCTTCATGGATAACGTCTTGCGTGGTTTGAAGTGGGAAGTATGCATGTGCTATCTAGACGATGTCGTGATTTTCGGGCGCACGTTCAGTGAGGACAACGCACTTCTCGATCTTGTGCTAGACTGCTTGGACAAAGCGGGTTTGGGGCTCAACTCAAAGAAGTGCCATTTTGGAGAGCGCCAAACACTCGTTCTGGGACACCTAGTTGGTAAGGACGGTATACGACCTGATCCAGCGAAGACTGCTACTGTGGAAGTCTCCAAGCAACCTCGCCATGTAAAAGAGCTACGCAGTTTCCTAGGGCTTTGCTCGTACTTCCGCCGGTTCATTCGTGGATTTGCCAACATCGCGTATCCGCTGACATGCCTCCTCCAGAAGGGCGTTCCCTTTGAACGGACTCCTGAATGTGAAGGTAGTTTTCATGAGCTGAAGTCTCGTCTGACGTCCCATCCCATTCTCCGACACTTCGACCATGCGGCTCCCACAGAAGTTCATACGAACGCTAGCGGTATTGGCATCGGCGCTGTCCTTATGCAACGCGTCGACACCAAAGAACATATCGTCGCCTATGCGAGTCGCTCTTTAAGTAAGTCCGAGCGTAACTACACCGTTACAGAGCAAGAATGTCTTGCAGTTATTTTTCCAGTACAGCGCTTCCGGTCGTACCTCTACGGGCGCCCCTTCACTGTGGTGACAGACCATCATTCTTTCTGCTGGCTGGTTAATCCTCGTGATCCGTCAGGCCGGCTTGCGCGTTGGACACTTCGTTTACAGGAATATGACTTTACCATTTCTTATAAAAGCGGCCGCCGACACGCCGACGCTGACTGCCTCTCGCGCATGCAGCTTCCAACGACGGACTGCGACGCGGGCAACTTCGACTGCAATATCGTATCACTGGAGCCGGGATTTCCTGATATAAATACCTTCAAGGTCGAGCAACAAAAAGACAGAACTTTAGAACCCCTGCTCATTACTGCAATGCATTCATCACCATCCACTCGTTTCTGCGTTCGTGATGGGGTTCCTTACAAAAAGAACTATTCTGCTACAGGCCCACGATATCTTCCGGTGGTCCCGGAGAGACTCCGTGTCTCCGTCTTGCGCGCTATGCACGGCGATCCAACGTCTGGTCATTTGGGTTCTGCGCGAACTCTCTACCGCCCTCAGGAAAAATTTTACTTGCCTAAAATGCGCCAGACGACCGCCCAGTATGTGTCCAGCTGCAGCGAGTGTCAACGTTACAAGCGTCCGACGAGTCCTCTTCCTGCTCAACTCCATCCAGTGCCACCCCCCAGCACTCCCTTTGAGCAAGTTGGCATTGACCTACTCGGTCCTTTCCCGCGTTCATCCGATGGGAATCGCTGGATTATCGTGTGTGCCGATCACTTGACACGCTACTGTGAGACAGCTGCAATACCATCGGCTACTGCAACCGAAGTGTGTATTTTTCTGCTGCGTTTTGTCATTCTCCGACATGGGCCTCCCAGAGTCATCATCAGCGATCGTGGGCGGCAGTTCACTGCAGAGTGGTCGAATAGATGCTTCGTCTATGTGCTTCAGGGTTTCGACATTCCACCCCGTATCATCCCCAAACAAATAGCCTTACGGAACGCACGAACAGAACTCTTACTAGCATGCTGCCCATGTATGTCGCGTCAGATCATAAGAACTGGGACAGCGTGCTACCTTTCATTACGTACGCATTTAACACCTCAAAGCATGAAGTTACGGGCTACAGTCCTTTCTTTCTTCTTTACGCTCGTACGCCTCGTTATACACTAGACACTATCTTCCCGTTTTCCAGCCACGATAATCTTTGTATATCAGAGAGAGTCTGTCTTGCTGAAGAGGCCCGACGACTTGCTCCTTTGCGCACTCGTTTCACAAGACCGCTCGAAGGCACGCTACGACCGCCGACGACGACACGTCATATATGACCCCGGTTATTTAGTGTGGCTCTGGAAACCAACCAGAAAACGTGGATTATGTGAAAAACTACTGGTCCATTATGTTGGACCCTGTATTATTATTGAGCGTATCAGCTAAATTAACCTACCGCATAGCACGTCTAGCGTCAAATGGCCGACGGTCAGCAAAAACTGAACTTTCGCATGTCGCCCGTTTCAGAATCCGAATCACAATCAGTTTTATTCATGACAAAAATGGGGACAATTAGAGCATATGTATATACATATGCTGCAATGCCGTTTAATGCCCTTTATTTCTCGACAGCCTGTTTGACTTGCCCGGCGGGCTTCGTCTGCGCGGAGGGAAATGTGACGCTCTCACATGCGTAGGGGGTTTACACCTCAACATGGGCCTGGTCGTGTTAAGGCCAAAATACATGGAGCGAACTTTCACGACGAAGTTCGGGCGGTAGAAAATCTGCCGCGGCGCGACGCCGTATGTTCGTCGGGCTGCGCTACATGGAGGGAAGACAGGCCGGCCGCCGCCGGCGAGTCGCTGCGTTGTTATGAGTGTGGCTAGACGAGGCAAATGCGCTGTCGTGAAACACTTGACAAAAAAAAAACTTTAACGACAATTATTATCGCTTTTGAATTACGGAACACTCTAAAAACGCGTAAAATTTTACTTAGAAATGATTTCTAGCCTTTTTTATGTGTTTGAGACATTCATGCGCCGATGTAGTTTAAAGAAAGCGGCGACGCTTTGCGTTGTGGCAACACTGGGCGGGTAAACAACTTTTGGCTCCTCCAACTCCGCGGCTCTGTTCTGTGGCTCAACGCGCGCGCGGCCGAGACAAGCAGACCCGAAAGTAGCGCACGTGAGCTTGTCTAACCATGGCTGTTATTAATTTGTTAAATTCCAGCCGCGCCGCTTTGGATGCCATGAATACGAAAAGCGGGAGACCGGCGTGAACGATAGAAGGGGATCGGGATACACGGACAAGCGGGGAAGCCTAGCCGGAAGTCGGGGCGGACAGTGAGACCTGATTGGCTCGCTTTGGGGCGCCGCTCGTTTGCCGCTTCCGGTATCGTCGCCGCCCGACGAACTTTTCTGCGCCAGCTGGATCGGCGGCGAACGACGTTTTCTCCGCCGCCGCGCGTCGCGCGTACGCCGCCGGGCGTCGAACGCCGACTATTCGTCGCATATTCGCTCCATGTATTCTGGCCTTTAAGCGGCACTCCCTCTCTGAAATAGGAAATGGTCAAGGGTCGTACACTTGACTCCAATGAGCCCAATATTCTTTAATTATCAGTGGGCATTGTGTGACGAATGCCCGGGACACTCCAATATAAAGTGTTAAAGTGTCTCACAGGAGCCGCAGAACGTACACGACCAACTGCCTACACTTCCTTGACGATAGGAGCGTTCACGCACCAACAAAGAGCCAACTCTTAATTTCACTAGCACTGCTCTAGCGCTACGAGGCGAGCCACGACAATGAACACGGATAGGAAATGAGGTGTTTGCAGCACAGTGGTCTGGGTTCTGCTTTAGGAGACATCGGCTGATTAACACACAGGGGTTGCCAATGGTAAATGCAATTAATGGGCAGTCACTTGTCTTCTCAGCACAAGTTGAAACGAGGTGATCAGCTTCCTCATTTCCAGCGATACCCACGTGCGAAGGTATCCGCTAGGCACTGAGGGAATCTACATGTTTAGAATTGCTAAAACATTCACTAAGTACATAACAATAAAAATAAGTATATTATATAAACTATTGAATATGAATCAAATGAGTGAAAAGGAAAAAAAAAGTACTAATTATTATGCGCACACTCGCAGCTATGTGCAGGAAAAGAAGTTTATATAAGACATAATTAAAGAGTTTAAACGCGTATTTACATTGGTAGCACATGTAGTAGAAAACAAAGTGCGATTGATCAAAATTCAATATGGAAGCACATGCCATAAATTTGTTAGCACTCTAATAAGTATGTCTCGCTTTTTGAAGTTTCATAATCAAATATAGTGAAATGGCTTGGACGGGAGCGGTTTCTTTGCGGCATGGATTGCGAATTTTATGCGTATATGTTGTTATTCATTGTGAACCTTGTTCTGTTAGTACTCGCTAATGAAGATATAGGCATAAATAGTGAAATCGAGATTATATTTTAAAGGGTGTGTGGCTGTCAGCAGGGTATTGGTTTGTAGGAATTTTCGCGCATTCGTATTATTCTTCTTATTTTTTTTATTTATCGATACTGTTAGCCCGTGAGGGCCGATACAGGGTGGAAAAAGTAATAAACAATGCTAGGATAGGTAGCTGCCAAATAAAATAAGTAACACTTCAGAACAGATTCTTCGTAAACACTCATACATTTTCGAGAAGAAGCGCACATCGATACATCGTTCTTAATGTGCCACACATTGTTCAATGATCCTTATAATAATTTCAAATATATTCCCTCCCGTTACGCGGAGACGCATTGCCGCTAACATGTGAGAAAAAAAAAAGAAAGCCCCAAGGTGCTCATCAATAGCCACACGTTTAGAAGTGTACATTTACAGTATCCGTAAGCACAAGCAGTACATAATTTTGAAAGGTTCACAGAAAAGTTCAAAAACAACTCGGCGCTCTTAGGCACACAAACTAGGAAAGTGCAATGATATTCCGTCCATTTTAGGGGAGCGGACGGCTGGAAGATGCACCCAACGTGAGGAACTTTAAAACCGGTCAGCAGTTTCGATTGAAAAGTGGTTTAACAAAGATCTTTCGAATTGATTTAGGCTTTCTGCAATTACGATTTCTCGCAGCAAAAGGTTTCATTCTTCTATTGTTTTAGGAAGTAAAGATTATGTGAAAGTGTTTATACGTGTCATTATCGGCATGAATTGACCTTGACGACTACTTCTTACTGTTCGCGAGTACCACTGCTTTAAGTACAGCTAAGAGTTGAAATTAAACTACTTATGGTTCATTAAGAAACTTTAAGCGTGCCACTCTACGTCGCTGTGAAAGAGGAGGGAGTTTGAGCTGATGCAACGTTTCTGTAACAGATATTGACGATTTATAGTTGGGCATTATGAACCTTGCGGCTCTTTGGGTTCTTTCCTGCTGATCAACTTGGTATTTTTGAGACTGGTCCCATACTGTGCTGCCGCACTCTAACACAGGACGCACAAGAAATGTATATGCCGTTAGCTTAGCTTCCAGAAAAGCCAGTTTAAGTTTCCTTCTCACGAACCACAATTTTCTTTCTGTGGAAAGCGTACCTTATTTATGTGTAATTTCCAATGTAAATTTTTCAGCTATTGTAGCGCCTAGATATTTGAAGTGGGTAACTCGCTTTAATCGTTTTCCATTGAGTTCATAATCAAACGAAAGGGTGTTCTTAGCTTTATTTGTTATTCTTACGAAAACTGTTTTATCGAGGTTAATTTTCATTTTCCATTTCGTGCACCATTCGTGAATTCTTTCCAATGCTGTGTTCAAAGTGCCTTGGTCATTCTGGCTTGATATTTAAGAATAAATTAAACAGTCATCCGCGAAAACGCGAACCGTGAGTGAGCTGTGAATGCCTTCTGCAATACCATTACCATAACACACAATTAGAACGGGACCGTGCATCGACCCCTCGGGAAGCCCGGACGTAACCTTTAAAATTGCAGATTTTGCCCCATTAATCTCAACATGCTGCTATCTGCTCGTAAGACAGGATTCAATCGAATTATTAAGGTCTCTATTCATTCCTGAAAGATTAAATTTAACTAGAAGCTCAGCATGAGGCACAAGATCAAGAACCTTTGATAAGTCTAGACAAACTGCGTCCACTTGACCTGATTCATTTTAAACTTTGGCAAAATTATGAGTAGCCTGCACAAGATGAGTGATAGTTGATAATTTATGCCGAAAGTCCGGTTGATTGGAAAAGGACAGATTTGAGCTTTCTAGGTAAGTAAAGAGTTGTTTGGAAAGGATATGTTCGAATATCTTACAAGTAGTGTAAGTAATTGAAATAGGCCTGTAATTTTCGATATTGAGCCTACTACCGCTTTTGTGTAGCGGTACAATTCTAGCTATGAGCCAGTGAGGAGGCAACCTCTATTGTTTCACTGATGCATCAAATATAACTAGCAAATATTTTGAAATTCATTCCGCATAACGTTTCAAAAATTCATTCGGAATACCATCCGGTCCAGGAGGCTTTTTGGTCTCGCAGTACAATATTAGCGACAATATTCTTTGCTCGGACAGAAGAGCACTTCCACATATTGGACTGTAGGCAACTACTAAACTTGAACCAGTTCTTACGGTCGGTTCGGCAAGACAATCAAAGACAGAGTGGGAGTATTTAATACATTTTAGGCTAATTCTTTTCCATAGGGGAAGAGGCGTTAATCAACGGTAACATACTTAACATTCTTCTGTGAGAGGGAAATGTGGCACCAAAAGCGCTGAGGGGAGTCGCTCATGAATTGTGTAAGTGTTTCTGAAAAATACTTTTCCTTCGCAGTTTTCAATTTATGCTGAAGCGTAAGCGAAATATCCTTAACATCTCACAGATTTACCTTCTTCTTTCTTCTCTTACGCTTTATTTTCCGCTTTAAAGGAATAATTTCTGGACTTATCTAGGGGTTATGCTTCCTAACACTTTTTATTCGTAAAGGAACGAAATTTCCAAAATAATTATTTACTGTTTCTTTAAAGCGGCTCCGCAGCGCATCAACGTTTATCTCCCGATTGAACGAATACGATGAGGAGGAGGAGTAGATTTCAATGAAGAGAAAGGAGGAGAGGTCGGCCTGGAGAGCGTGTCTCTAGCCTGCTACTCATCACTGGGGAAAGGGGAAGTGGGACATATAGGGAAAGGTAGGTGGCGAGTGAATATGCTATGGTACAATGAAATACTATATACACGTTGTCCAATATGCGGATGCGCGCTGTAGACACAATACACGTAAGAGTAATCTTGTCCATACAAAAAGTAATCTTGTCACAAAAAGTTATTGCGCAAAGACATTTCGCACTGACTGCACGTCTCACAGCTTCTAGAGGCGATCGTCTAAACGAGTCTCACTCAAAAAAAGTTCAAAACAATGACATCACTAAGTAACCAATGGTACTGACATCATCAGCCCTTGAGAAGTTTCTGCAGGTAAAAGGTGGTCTCTTACCAACCTTAGCGGGCAACTTCTTTTTTATACAAACCAAAACAAGCTTGTGATCGCGCAGACCATCATTAATTTCAACATCGCATTCAGACAATAGACTATCCAATTTGAAAGTGACGATTATTCTGATCTGATTTTTAACAGTTCGTAGATGTTTTAATGGAACGTGACCTCAAATGCATAGAAAAACTAACATAAGGGTGGATCACTGTGATGTGAGTAGAGCGCGACATGGTGCGGTGGTTGGAGAGGACAAGAAGCAGACGACAAGTAGTGCTCGCGCCGAGGCGAATTCCGTGCTCGATGTAAAACGACAACATCGAAGAGCGTCCCGCACGTGAACACGCGGCGCAAGAAAAGAAACTAAAAAAAAAGCCAATCCAATCAGAAGAAACCACGGGACCACGCTTAGGAATTGCGTTCCTCGGTTCTGGCTTCTCCTGCTTGTGGGGCTTAGGTCAAGTATCGGGTGGTATTTTCTTTGCTCAGCTTGTAATTTCACAGTACCATTATATATTTTTTTTCTTATGTGTTTTTGTGTTAGCCTTGCTTGATATCTGTATCCTCACCTGGCTGCGGGGCTTCCCCGTGGTCAGCGTCGGTAGCTCCTCAGGAGCTGCCGCTTGAGTTTTTTCTTCGCAGTGGAGCCGGCACTGTTCCTGTGGCCATGGTGCCGACCGACGGTGGTACGATCAATATGAAAAACCCAAAAACGATTCAGGGCGAATCGCAGAAGGCCTCACCCCACTTCCGACAGATCACAGAGGTGGCATATTGTGCTGCTCGCCAGACCAAACCTGTGTGAAAGAACTGCTGAATTGTTCCGAATTCGCTTTCCATCGGTGAGCTGCTTCGTACCACCACATCTCGCATGCTCTAGAGGCATTGTACGAGGGTGGACGTCACTTTAACCCCTGAGGAGATTTTAGAAATGTTCTCGGTGGGCTGGCGTCATCTCCGTTTACCGGTGCAGTCGAGTGATTGACAATAAGAAGATACCAACAGAATCAGTCATAGCTACATGTGCTGGGACGATGCGGCCAACAGAAATTAAGGTCTGGCCCCTAATTTACAAGGTAGAAGCTCTATCTCCACGCATTCTAGGATGTAACAAATGTTGGCGATTTGGTCACAGCGTCAGGGGCTGCGGATCTGCACCCCGCTGCCGTGCTTGTGGAGACAGCCACAGTTTTACTGATTGTTCCTCCAAAGAAGAGAAATGTTGTCTGTGTGGTGGTGCTCCAACTACTCGAACTGTCCAGCAAGATCACAGGAAATGTAAATTGTATATGTAATTGAAAGGAGACGTTCCTCGCGCCGTGATGCTGTTGTTGAGGTCCAGGGGAGATCCAAGGGATATGCAGGAGTGGCAGCCCGTCAGCAAATAGTTGCAGACTCAGCCCTTTCCGATTCTATTACGACAGCGGTCGAAAAGGCGTTGTCAAACGCTATGGAGCGATTAACATCAAACATGTCGCAGTGTTGACACCACAAATGATTCAGCTTTTCAGTTCTTTAGCGAGTTCCAATGCTAGCTCGCAGATTATTACACAGACCCTAACATCGAATGCTGAGCAACTAGTGGATCCTTCATCAGTTATTGTACAAGACGCAGACAATGCGAGGCCATCAACTTCAACTCAGCAGACCGACAACGGATGCTTCTCTGGATCAGTGCCGGAAAACGACCAGGATGTGTAAATTGACCTCCCGATTCTTAAACGCACAAGATCACCTAACAATACCTCATCGATCTCTGCACCGCACTCGAAAACCAAAAAAGTTTGTGAAAGATTGTCTTTCCAAGTCAAATTCTAATCCTAACTCTTCCAGCTCTGACCCTCAATCAAAACCAACAAAGTACGGTAAAGACAGTCTTTCGAAGAAAGATTTCTTAAAAGACAGTATTTTAGAGCAAACGGTTTCTAAAGTAGGCATTGATTCATCATAGGTTATTTAAAGGTATTACAGTGGAACTGCCGTTCCATTATTTCTGCAGTTACCGATTTAATATATTTTGCTCACAACTTTCTCCTGACATTATTCTTTTGCAGGAAACTTGGCTCCCCAATGGCCAATATTTTCGTATATAAATTATCATTTATTTCGATTGGACCGTCCATCTAGAGGCGAAGGACTTGTTTTCTTGATAACAACTAAAATATGCCACAAAGTAAAAATTTCCTACCAGTATATTTCTGCAGAGTGCGCGATACTAGCAATAGATGTAACTATTCCTGGTTGTTCCCCATTTTCCTTAGTTGATACATATTTTTCCACAGGCGTGCATGATACTCGTTTCTTCGATACCGTTGTTAACTCTTGTAGGAAAGAAATTGTGATAGCCGGAGACTTTAATTCGCATCATGTGTCTTGGGATTTCAAAACGCACTCATATGGAAAGCGATTGTCGGACTGGGCAATTAATAATTTTTTTTGCCTAAAGACGAAGTCTGCTACCTTTATTCAGGGTCTTTCCAAATAGGCCTTGGATCTAACATTTGCCAGTTCAAGAATTTCCGTAACTTCCTGTTCTACTGTCGACTCAGCCTCAAATGGTGACCATATACCTATTAGGTTTGATATTGTACGCCCTGTTATTCCCCTGGAGTCTCCGACGCGTACTTTTGGCAATTATCAGAAATTTCAGAATATCTTGAAAACGGTCCTCAATTCCCATAAAACGGTACCTAATGACGTCAAAGCCATGAGGCTTTGCGCTGTAGTAAAAAGTTCCTTTAAAAAGTCCCCATTTAATATTAACATAAACAAAAGTACTACCTCTCCTTGGTGGAATTCGGACTGCACGCGGGATTATAGAAGACGAAAATCCGCGTGGAAGAAATTACTTTACAATCAATGTCCGAGCAACTGGAGTGATTATAAATTCGCAGCTGCTGGGTTGAAGAGAACAGTATCGAATGCCAAACACGAGTATGACGAAAAGCATCATGAATTCCTCTCTAAGCCCAGCAACAAAAAGCCCTGTTCAGATTCCTTCGCTATAGAAAATTCATACCAACACCAGCGAATACTGAATCGACAATACTTCCACCAAACGAGTTATCTGCTTCCTTAGAATTCATAGGAAAGGGCTCAGCGCAACGCTTAACATCACGTTTGCCGAATGGGCCACTAAGGCCTCCCATCGCCGATGACTTTGAGGAAGTCACAGTGTCCGAGCTCCCTAATGTCCTTACCTGGAGCCTGCCTCAGCTCCAGGTCCTGACGGCATTTCCAATGCCATGCTAAAAATGTTGTTTGAAGCGGTTTCTGATGAGATTCTGAACACGGTGAATTATTCTCTAAAAAAAGGTTGGATTCCACCAGAATGGAGGTCAGCCAAAATTATTTCGCTGCTTAAAAAACAAGGAGCTGGCTAGAACCTTGACAACGTTAGGCCTATCTCCCTTACGTCAAATATGGTAAAACTAATTGAAAGAGTTTTATATGATCGTATGATGGATCATATATCTGAAAATTCGTTACTGAGCCCTAGTCAAATAGGTTTCCGGCCCGGTCTCTCCATTTGGTGTGCGCATGTAGATTTGGTCAGCATAGAAAAGAAGTTAGCGCTTTAGTTGCACTTGACATAGTAAAAGCTTATGACAACGTTGAGTACTCTCTACTGCTGGACATATTACAGTCCTATAATTTTCCGAGATATATAACGGCGTGGATTTTTGAATTTCCAAGAAACAGAAAATTTCATTGTTTTCAAAAGGGCTTTCCTTCAAGAATGTTTGATCAGACAAGAGGGGTGCCCCAGGGGACTGTTCTGTCTCCTATACTATATAACCTGTTGATGAGTTCAGTACCACTGCACCTGGATGTGAATCTGTATGTCCATGCAGATGACATTGCATTTTTGGTGACAGCTAGAGACATCAATTCCCTTCACCTGTCTTTGCAAACGTACCTCTGTACTCTACTGATGTGGCTTTACAACCTGCACCTGTCGCTAAACGTAAACATGCAGTCCTTGTTTTTCCGCTCTCCGGGCCTTTACAGTTATCATTAGTATATGAACAGAGAATCATTCCTCAGGTAGAGTCGCTTAAATACTTGGGTATCATATATGAGGAAAACTTAACTGACGACCTCACGTAGAAAATATTGGAACGAAGGCGACACGAGCCGTAGGTTTACTACGTAGAATCAGTAACCGACGTTCTGGTATGCGAAGTGACACATTGATTATGATTTATCGTATGTGTGTACGACCGATTCTAGAACTTGGTTGTGTTTTGTTCTCCGGAAGTGCAAAATAAGTTAAGACCCCTTGTTCTGTTAGAAAGAGAAGCTCTTCAACTATGTTTAGGTCTTCCTAAATTCGTTGCTAATAATGTATTATACCAGGAAGCGTGCCTACCTGCTCTTCACACATGATTTCGCATGCTTACGGTCCAAACCTACTTAAGAGCTTTTGATTCTTCGCCACGACGTGGACCGTATGCATTTATTAGTGAACGAAGTACATTTTTTGAGACCACGTGGTCACGGTTTCATACCCCAGAAGTTGTATTTGTGCAAGCACAATTAGCACCTTTAAATGTTCGCCTTAGAGAAATAATTCCGCTTCATGCGTCTTCGGTGTCGCTCAAAATTGAATTTGCAGATATTTTTCCACACAATGCGAAATTTCTGCCCACAACATATTTGAATAACCGTTTAGAAGAATATTTGGCCAGTTTCAAAATAAACGTAATAGCGACTGATGCTTCTTGGTGTGAAGAGAAGGCAGATGTGGGTGTCTACTCACCATTCCTCGACTGGTCTTTTTCACTTCGCCTACCAGATTACGCATCAGTATTTCATTCCGAACTTCTGGCAATAGTTACTGCCTTGCGGCAATTACCCATTCATATTACAAGAGTTATTATCGTCACAGATTCTCTATCTGTACGCAGCGCACTTACTGCGTCTACAAAGTCGACAACAGGAAACACATTTTATTCATTAGCTCCGCGTCACTTAAGTTTAGTGCATATAGTATGGGTCCCCGCCACCAAGACATTCATATTAATGAAATAGCCGATTCCTTAGCACGAGCTTCTTTAGCAGGTCCTGTGCTATGTGTGCTGCCGGCAACTGCGCACACTACAGCAGCCAGATATAGGCCATTTTCTTTGAGCGAGGACAAAAAAGGTCTGTCATTAGCAAAATCTTCAGCTTTTTTACACCTAACTTATTCTTAGAACCGGCAATGGTGTCCTAACCGGAAATTGGGAGTTTCATGTGCTAGGCTGCGGTGCCGTATTCCAACACCTAATTTTTATTTGCATAGATGTGGACAGGCGGTATCCCCTCTATGCTACCTCTGCAATGAATCGGAAACTATAGATCATTTTTTATTATTATGTCGGCGGTTGGCATCGAAAACTAGGTCTAGAAATTCCACTTCGAACTTAAGGATTACCTTTAAGCAGTACTGTTATACTCTCCCTTGGAGCAACAGTTTTGGGATATAGCCACAGGAACGTTGCCTAGCCATTTATAATTTTCTATGTGGCACAACAAGAATGCCTTGTTAATAGTTGTTTAGTTTCAAGAATTGATTTATTTTTACTTCAGTTTAGAAAATTCAAAAACAAAAACTGAAATTCACAGTTTAAATCTTACCATTATTATTCATAATTTCCCTCACTTTTTTCTTGCTTTTTTTTTCGTTTTAACAATCCTATCAACGCAAGGCTCACTATAGTATTGATCATCACTTTATCTCATGTATTCACACTTTATTTTGCATGTTGGGTTATTTGTTTTCCTTTTTTTCGTGTGTTATTTATTTATTAATCAATTGATTTTATTTTACTTATTGAATCATATTACCACCGGATTCGTGGCCTATCCCCCACAATAGGTTCGTGCCATTAACTGAGGCTTCTTCTTATTCATCATCATCATCATCATCATCATGATCACGGAGATTCAAGCAGCCAGTGAGCAAATGATGAATCGGCCAGAGAGGCAGAAAAGCAAGGCACGCTGGCAGAAGGGGGGGAGAGTTCCAGGAAGCGACGCCAGGAGAAGGTCGGTCACCGGACCGGTAGTTGAAGTCAGGCCGTCGGGTTCCAGACCCGAGAGACCAGGACTTCACCCGACCGGGGCCTCCTACCAACCCGTTCCTGTGTATCGCCACTCTACCCGATCGTGAACTGCTGTCCGAGGCCGGCGAACTTCTGCGCCCGTGGGCAGGACGAGAGCCTTCGGGCTACGGGCCCGAGTTCTACGCCCAGCTACCTGGCCAGAACTCCGCCGCCATATGCTCGTGCCGCAAAGCCGCCTGCCTTCCCTCTCCAAGCCAGAGCTGCCGGGCTCTGGTCGCTCGACGAACGGTCCAAGACCCCGACCTTTGGTGAGACCGGCGCCACTTCTCTGGTCATCTTGTCTCCGCTTCTCCACGTCGAGACTACTACGCGCCCTCACAGTCGTGGGGAGCCCGGACTCGCGTAATGTTAATACCAACCCAGCCCTAAGCGCGTTTCTTGCCGTGATGTCTCTTTGAGTGTTTATTTTATGTTTTTTATCGTCGTTCTAGTTTTATTAAGAGCTTGTGTGTGTTTTTTGAAACAAACGGCTTTGTCCTCAATTGCGTTCTCGGAGGCTTCGCCTGAGAGGACCGTCTGTACCTTTAAACAAGAGAACCTGCATCAGTAGTAAAGTGAAACCAGTAAAGGAAGCGAAAAGAAATGTCAATCCCTAATGAGAATAGCATATTCCAATTATATTTTCATTTTACTGCGAGCCACACGGATATTAAATTTTAATGTGCAGTCAACATTTCTGCCTAATTACGCGCGCTCCTTGCTTCTCGAGATTGAATGACGATCGAGAGAAATGAATGGGACGCAGTCAATAAGTTTCTGTTGAGAATAAATACAAGAAAAGCGGCTGGTAGAGCAAATAATTCAAGTTATGTTTACCCGCAAATTGCGCGGCAGTGACCGTGGGTATCTTAAGCCTTTAGATTTACTCTAAATTACCTTCACGTTCACAGCATTCCAACAAATACTATGCAGGCATCTACGATCGCACTGTCAAGACACTGTGGACTGTGGCTCTCACAGATTGGCTCGTAAGTGCAAATAGTTGCATAATGAGACATTTGACGCCGTCCTAATAGCGCGCTGTGCACTGACCAAGAACAATAAAGAACAGTTGTCCCAAGGGCAGAAAATTCAGATAGTTGGAACCTAATCATTATAACACAGAAACTTGAGCGAAAAAAACAAATAAATATGCTACGATAGGAAGCCTACAGCAAGGAATGCATGCCGGAACATGAGCTTATTCGTTCTCCCAAGACACCGGTATTGGGAGATGCGCTTAAAATCTTCTGCGTACTGAACAATAAGCGAAGTCCACGTGAACATTGAATACTATAACAAAGAGAAAGGTAACGAAGCCACTGCAGCACAATGCGGCACAGTATTCCACAATCTCGGTATGTGCTAACTGTTGGTCATTAGCGTGCGGCAACAAGGATTACAGGGCTGCATATATGACCATCAAGGAGATGTTAGAGTTTGCTGGTGCATTTAGGTGTACGCGAACACCACAGGTAAAAACATGCGTACAAATTGTTAGTCCGTTATATTTAGTGTTGCACTATTCGTTATTTTGCAACTGGCAAGAATATTACGTAAGGCTTGGTTTCACACACGCCAAAGTACTTAACCAGCAAGTGTCGCTAGCAGCACAAGCAATGTACGAGTTAAAAAAAAATACCCGAGGATCGCAATAATCCCTAATGACAACATTGAGCGCAGCTCTATACGTGATTTCATATCGCGATATATTGAGGCAATGAATTTGAGAGAGGCATGCAGCAGAGTCGGCGATTGTCGAAAATGTGATCTGCCGGCCAAGTGCGTCGGCTTTTATACATGAGTCGTCGAAGGTTGAAGCGCACTCGGTGGTGCCGCGTGGCTCCCAGGAGGTACTGCACAATTTGCGTCGCGCATACAATCAGATTACAAAGCAATAGCAAACCACGACAATCGAAAGAAGCTCAAACGAGAAAAAACCAAGAAAACAATTAAAACAGGAGAGATGACGCGAGCAGACGATCGTGCGAAAAGAGTGGTTCGAGTTCCCCGCGCGCACATCTCTTAAGGGGCCGCTCTCATTGGCCTCCGCCGTTCGCGGCTCGCGTCGTGAATTTCCCGCTCCGCTCTTCCATCTTTCGGTGTGCTCGATCGCGCGCCGCCGACGCCGCTGCCGTCAAGGCTCGCCGCAGGAATGGAAGCCTAAGAGCTGCGTTCTAAAAAGAAGCGCGCACGTCAGCTGGTGCCAAATGTGAAAAGAAGCAACGAAGTCCGCGCACGTTCTTCACCGCAGTCGCGTGACAGTTGAACGAACTTGGCAAGCAATTTCGCCCTAGCAGCCATGCGGCCGTCTTGCGGCGTCGACAGCTAATGTAGTTTTCTCACGACATGTTTCGCTTAAGGATAGGCATGCACGTCATTCCCGTGCAAATGCCTTCTAAATTTGCTTTCTAGTTTAGAAATATTGCTACACAATTGCGGTTAAGGTTAGCGAGCCACAACTCCGCGCACTGTAGTGCTTAGTGCGAAAGGAACCGAGCTGCCATAATAGTACAATGGCGAGTAGCTGCTATTCTGAATATTGGCGCGTGTACTCGGGGACTGCATTTCATCCCCTTAGAACTTAAGGTTATCGCACAGCGCAAGACGCGCCGGCGTAATTTGGAACTTACTCGAGTATTATTGTTGATTCTGCCTGTTGCGTATGTTCTCTCCGTACCTTGTGTAATCAGACTGTATGCGGCACATAAGTTGTGCAGCACTTTCTGGAAGGCACGCGGGCACCACAGTTACACTGGAAAATTCGACGACTAATATATAAAAACTGACGCGCTTGACCCGCAGATCAGATTTTCGGCGATCGCCTAGTGTGCTCGCTGCTATCGGTGTGTAAGACTGTTTCGCATTTTTGTGTGTGCTGGGAGCAGGTTCAGCCAATAAAGAGTTTACTTTCGTGATACGCAGTTATCGCTAATGTGTTCGTCACCGTCACTACAACGCGACACTATATTTGCCACGAGAGCGGCTCCTAATAGCACTCAATAACACTGAATAGCTCTTTGAAAAGTATTATGGTAGGCAGACTGAAGTCGCTTTTATAACTACTATAGTAATCGAAGTGAACACGAAACTTACTGCACTTAATAGGGCTGTCAAGCGCTAAACTGATCGGCCTCAGAAGACTTTGAGATTTCTATACTATGTCAGCAGACAAAGTACTAGACTTGTCGAAGCTTAACATTGTACAGAGAATGTGAAAGCTCCAGCCGTTTAGCTGCGGAACTAGAAAAGTTATTTGACGGCTTGGTAGGAATTAATGAAAAGCTGAAATCATAACAATATAGTCACGCGAGGCACTCCAAGATGGGGCATCACTAAGTATCGTCATAACGTCGGGTGCTGTAAATAGAATGGAGCTACATTGTTCAAACGAATACGCTGCACGTTGCTGCGATGCATGACGTCAGCAGGCTATAGACGAGAACAGCGTATGTGCCGCATAACTCTGCCGCAATGCAGAGCGTCATAGGAGGATGTTCGTGTTAACTGCGCATTTTGGTAACGGCCTAGCAAAGCTGTTTCTCAAGTGAAACACGGAGAAACAAAAATATTTTTACAACTCTGTAACTTGGATACAACTTTTTACTAACATTGCGCAGTATTTCAGAACCACGAGCAAGAAAAACCGCATGGCCTTGAATTGAATGCGTGGACACTGTTATCAAAAATTGAAGATGTGCTTGCTTGGACACTTCTGACTAGTCAGCCAAGTCGACTTTCTGCAGTCATCATCATCATCATCATCATCATCATCATCATCCGCCTGGTTACGCCCACTGCAGGGTAAAGGCCTCTTCCATACTGCTCCAACTACACCCGTCATGTACAAATTGTGGCGATAGCGTCCCTGCAAACTTCTTAATCTCATCCGGCCACCTAACTTTCTGCCGCCCCCTGCTACGTTTCCCTTCCCTTGGAGTCCAGTCCGTAACTTTTAATGACAATCGCTAATCTTGCCTCTTCATTACATATCCTGGCCATGCCCCCCATTTCTATTTCTTTATTTCAACTAAGATGTCATTAGCTCGCGTTTGTTCCCTCGCCCAGTCTGCTTTTTTCTTATCCTTTAACGTTGCGCCCGTCATTCTATTTTCCATAGCTCGTTACGTCCTCCTCAATTTAAGTAGAACCCTTTTCGTAAGCCTCCAGGTTTCTGCCCCTGTAAGATTCGTCGGACGATCTCGCCGCTGCCACCATTTGTTAGAGTTGTCGGACGATCTACGAGCAGTAGGCCGATCTCACCGCTGCCATTCAGATGTAAGATTTGGCAGTCGTAGCTGTAGGAAGGAGCTTGGCTCTTCGTCGGGACTTAGGCGAGCAGGATTTATTTACATGTTATTTACAGTTGAACAAGAGATACATCGACAGTCTAGCGTGACTCCCAAATGGAGCCCGCAAGACGAGCCTACAGCAAACAGCTTACGAGCACACAGGTCACGAGTACATTTCAAGCACCACAACGAGCACGCTCTAGCAGCCGACAATCGCCGCTTATGAGCACTCTGCTCGACGTCATAGTTCGACGTCATTGAAGATAACCCGCCCTTTTGGAGGAGGAGGGCTCACATACACGTGCCGCACACACACACACACGTGTAAGGGTACGGAGCCGACGTCAGAGGGGCTTCGTAGAACTGTGAGTCAGCCGGGTAGCGCGACCGAGTAGCACATTGTCTTGCGTCTTGTTCGGCGCGTGGGAAGGAGCCTTGTCTGGCGTCTCGAAAAGCGCATGGGGAGGTTCCGCCAATTACCTCCCGTCGAGAACTCCCCTGAGCTGACTCCTCGCCACGTGGCTGCCGGTTATCGGCAGTTCTCTGAAGTGCGCCACCGTCCCGGTTGGATCGGAACACGTGCAGCGGGCTGAAATGCTTGCAGGCCCATCCTAACACCCCTTACCTGAGTACTGGTAAGACGCAGCTTTTACACATTTTTCTCTTGAGGGATAATGGCAACCTGCCGTTCATTATGTGAGAATGCGTGCCAAACGCACCCCATCCCATTCTTATTCTTCTGATTATTTAAGTCTCATGATCTGGATCTGCGGTCACTACCTACCCGAAGTAGATGCATTGCCTTACCAATTCCATTGCCTCGCTACATATCGTAAACTGCTATTCTCTTCCGAGACTGTTAAACATTACTTTATTTTCTGCAGACTATCTTTAGAACCACCCTTCTGCTTTGCCTCTCTGGGTCAGTGAGCATGATTTATAATTGGTCCCCTAAGTTACTAAGGAAGGAAATATCATCAGCGAACCGCAAGTTACTAAGCTATTCACCATTAACTCTCATCCCCAATTCTTCCCAATCCAGGTCTCTGAATAGCTCCGGTAAACATGCTGTGAATAGCATTGGAGAGATCGTATCTCCCTGTCTGACGCCTTTGTTTATTTGGATTTTGTTGCTTTCTTAATGGAAGGCTACGGTGGCTGGGGAGCCGCTATAGGAATCTTTCAGTATTTTTACATGCGGCTCGTCTACACCTCGATTCCTTAATGCCTCCATAACCGCTGAGGTTTCGACGGAATCAAGCGCTTTCTCGTAACCAATGAAAGCTATATATAAAGGTTGCCTATATTCCGCACATTTCTCTATCACCTTATTGATAGTGTGAATATGTTCTATTGTTGAGTAGCCTTTACGGAATCCTGCCTGGTCCTTTGGTTTACAGAAGTTTAAGGTGTTCCTGATTCTATTTGCGATTACCATAGTAAATACTTTATGAGCAACGGACAGTAAGCTGATCGGTCTTTAATTTTTCAAGTCATTGGCGTCCCCTTTCTTATGGATTAGAATTATATTAGCGTTCTTCCAAGGTTCCGGTGCGCTGGAGGTCATGAGGCATTGCGTATACAGGGTGGTCAGTTATTATAGAACAATCTGCCCACCACCCTTCAACAAATCTGCTGTTACCCGATCCTCCCCAGCGGGCTTCCCCCTTTGCATAGCTCCCAAGGCTTTCTTTACTTCTTCCGGCGTGACTTGTGGGATTTGAAATTCCTCTAGACTATTATCTCTTCAATTATTGTCGTCGGTGCCACTAGTAATGTATAAATCTCTATAGAACTCCTCAGCCACTTGAACTATCTTATGCATGTTAGTAGTGATATTGCCGGCCTTGTCTTTTAACGCATACATCTGATTCTTGCCAATTCCTAGTTTCTTTTTCACTGCTTTTAGGCTTGCTCCGTCCCTGAGAGCATGTTCAATTCTATCCATGTTATACTTCCTTATGTCAGCTGTCTTACGCTTGTTGATTAACTTCGAAAGTTCTGCCAGTTCTATTCTAGCTGTAGGGTTAGAGGCTTTCATACATTGGCGTTTCTTGATCAGATCTTTCGTCTCCTGCGATAACTTACTGGTATCCTGTCTAACGGAGTTACCCCCAACTTCTATTGCACACTCCTTAATGATGTCCATAAGATTGCCGTTCATTGTTTTAACACTAAGGTTAAAGCCAAATGCCTGTTCAGTAGCTTGATCCGGAATTCCTTTATTTTCGCTCTCACCGCTAACTCATTGATCGACTTCTTATGTAACAGTTTGTTCCGTTCCCTCAAGTGTAGGACAATTCGAGTTCTTACCATCCTGTGGTCACTGCAGCGCACCTTGTCGAGCACGTCCACATATCTTATGATGCCAGGGTTAGCGCAGAGTATAAAGTCTATTTCATTTCTAGTCTCGTCATTCGGGCTCCGCCACGTCCTCTTTCTCCTATCCCGCTTGCGGAAGCAGGCATTCGTTACCCGCATATTATTCTTTTCCGCAAAGTCTAGTAATAACTCTCCCCTGCTAATCCTAGTGCCTATGCCATATTACCCCTCTGACTTGTTTCCAGCCTGCTTCTTTCCTACCTTGGCATTGATGTCGCCCATCAATATAATGTATTTTGTTTTGACTTTACCCATCCCCGATTCCACGTCTTCAGAGAAGCTTTCCACTTCCTGGTCATCATGACTGGAAGTAGGGGCGTAGACCTGTACGACTTTCAAGTTGTACTTATTAAGTTTCACAAGACCTGGCACCCTCTCGTTAATGTTATAGAGTTCCCGTATGTTACCAGCTATATTCTTATTAATCAGGAATCCGACTCTTAGTTCTCGTCTCTCCGATAAGCCCCGATAGCACAGGACGTGCCCGCTTTTTAGAACTGTATATGCTTTATTTGTCCTCCTTATTTCTCTGAGCCCTATTGTACCCCATTTACTGCCCTTTAATTCCTCCAATAGCACTGCTGGACTCACCTCTCTAGATAATGTTCTAGCGTTAAACGTTGCCAGGTTCATATTCCAATGGCTGCCTGTCCGGATCCAGGGATTTCTACCATCCTCTGCTGTGTCGCAGGTCTGACCGCCGCAGTGGTCAGTTGTTTCGCAGCTGCTGGGGACTGAGGGCCGGTGTTTGATCATTGCATTCATATAGGAGGTTGTGAGCAAGTACTGCACCAGGGTGGCCAATCCTGCTCTAGTGAGGGAGTGAGTTACCGGTTCTGGTCACCGGGATCAGGCTGCATTCCAGGCCTGTTTATGCAATTTTATCAACACAAGCATTTTTTTTAATTTGGTGAAAAATTCCGCGGCACCGGAATTCGAACCACGGTCCTCTTGCGCGCGAGGCGGATGCTCTATCTCTACGCCGCCACTGTATGCTTTCTGCATTCACGCCGTCACAACTGAGCCTTTTTATTTATGTTCTTCGCACACAGATTACAGTTATTTATTTTGACGCAAGCTTTCTGTTTTTTGCCAACACCCATACAACATAACTGTCTACCGCTTCTTTCTGCTAAACATTTCTGACTACAATCAATTTGGTTTGTTCTTCTGTGTCCACTGCCTTTTGGAAATATTTTCCGCACAGCCAAAATGCATTTTACAGCATTTTTTCAGACGCTATGCGTCGCAATTTCTTGCATGTCGGATCATTGCAAAGTCACGTACTGTGCAGAACCAACACCAGCTGAGTTTCTGGGTAGTCGTGGTTGAAACACGCTATTTTTCATGCGCTATTGTTGGTGCGACGGTGAACATATGCTATTTCGTTTTCAATATGAATAAACACAGCAGTGGTGTGTAACCATGTAGTCGATGATTTGTCTTTTATTAAACCTTATAGAATATATACGATTGAAATTCACCAGAAGAGCTTGTCGTGTATGTCTATTCTTGTATATAGCAAATACAGTCGTCTATTCATGTATGATTAATAATAAACTAACGGCTGGCCTAGTCCCGAATAAAAAACGAAAGTGTCAACCAAAAGTCGACGCTCAAGGAGACAAGAACGACGTACATGATCGCTCAAATGACTTGATTGTTAAGTGTTCGTAACATGTCTTTCTGTTGTCTCTTTTTTCATGTGTAATATTTCCTTAATGCGTATCCTTATCGTACTTAGTGCACGCGCAATTGCGATCTGTCCTGAAACGTAGGAGAAGCTCGTTGTATGCTTTACCAGTCTTGGCAGCCACGCATCTCTGTTGAGCGACCGCCTTCTGCTAGGGAACCCCTGCTGTGCTCGACGTCTTGTGGCTCTTGCTAGGCACGATAGAACTGTCGCGTTTGGGCGAGACGGGCCTGGGGAGCTTCGTTCGCCTTTTTAGGCGTGCATGGCGCGCGTCGGCACGCGTATTGGCCAGTCGAAGGCGCACAGCCTCCGCGCGCTCGCGCTTCCTCTCTGCGGTCTCGAGAGCCATATTTCGATGTGGCGCCATGTTGCCTTTGCGAAACTCTCTGGGGTATAAATAGCTCCGCCAGCCTATGTCCCGGTGAGTCAGTCACGTGATGTTTTAGTGCACACGAGATGATTTGGATGAATAAAAAGCAGTCCAGACGCGTGTTGACACACGCTGAAAGCGTCTTGTATCATGGGTGTTCTTTCTCTGATTGCGTTTCCAATTTATGCACGTCCGCCAAGCCATTTGATCGTGATGCGAGTTGTTGCGCGGCTGTATGAGTAAATCGGACAAGTAAAGCATTGAGATTTTTTTTCATTTTTAGTAAATGGAGACACGAGAAGTGGCGATAAACATGGGTGCTGGCAATGGGCCTCGACAAATAGCAGCTCTCAGACGCCTGCAGAATCTGCGGAGTTCATTTGCGTTCTTTTTCAAAAACTTTAATTAAGCGGCTGCTGTTTTGGCACTCTACTGCTGCTTTAGTGCAGGATCATTATTTAGAGTGTGGACACAGGAGGCAAGCCGGCAAGCGCCGAAACAAACGTAGTCGCGTTCGCATTTGCGTGATGCAAATAGCGTCTGAAACGTAGATAGATTTCTACTGGACTCTACTTGATTGCTCCCTTAGAATAGTGCGAACTACGTGAACATTGGATTGCTGCTGTGCGAAAAAGCATTTAAATTTCCTGCCGTATTGTTTAATGTCCTTGTCACACGCACGCTTTCTGTCACGGCAGAGCCAGATCCGGATAGAATGCTGCTACCGAGCACTTCAGTTCGCAAATATACCCGATCCGTATCTATTCAATCGTAATCGAGCTTCTTTTTAATTGCGAATGTAGATGCCACTTGCCTGCAGCCTCAATTCTGAGTTAACTGAGCGAAATCTCCGCACATGTCCCTTCATGGCAAAGCGTTACGTCTAAAGTGACCGGTACGCTTTCATCGTGTGCATAGTTCACACGTTCACTTAAGGCAACTTAAGGCAACTCTAAGAACATCGCATACATTTCTTAAATGATTAAAACTCTCACTTGTTAACAATGCGTAACACTGCGCATGCTTGCACATGCCCTCACTTTTCTTTTTTTCTTTTCCTGTGCCGATGTTTTCGATCACGTAACAAAGGAAATTGTTAGAAAAATGTATCTCATTTGTGAAATGTTTCCTACTACTGTATTTTATTGTTTTACTTATTCAGCTATTTAGGTTTTATGTGATTTTGCAATATAAAAACAAACAGCTGCCATAGAAGTGTTTTTTTTTCCTGATAACAATTGGTAGGGACCCTTTAACAAATTTGTTGGGTCCCAAAAGTGTGTACTTTGCAATTGTATACGTTCATTATGTTAAATAAACTTTCAAACTTTCAAACTTTCAAGTACTCGGACAAATCTGTCGTAGCGGATCAGCATGATAGCCATGACGCGAGGTAAAGTACTGCCTACCAGCTCTTTGCAAACGTCTAGGATTTCGCTTTGCACGCGACCTAAGACTACACCCTGTTTACAAAAACGCAGAGGTCCATTGATAGTCTTGTGTCTTCAGCGTGCTAGGCTTCGGCCGGTGAAGTCCAATACGTTCCTCCTGGCGTAACCTGATTCGCCGAACATTTCCCTATGTATAGTTCAGCGCGTTGGACACGGCCCGTAGTAGCGCGGCGATCAGCTCTTACCGCTGCGCATGCGCACAATTGCATGGTGATCGAGCGCGTGCCGCACAGCAACCTACTGATGATAATGATTATCATGGCTCATTGACATCCCCTTTTAAGTGGAGCAGCCACTAATAGTCACCTAGCGTACTTGGTGACTCGATAGATGGATTAAAGAGGCGGTGGGTTGCGGCAATGGGTTCCGCCACTGAGCCTATGTCCTGCTTATCTTTTCGAACAAAGAAAGCACAGACATAACATTCACAGCATCAAAGTTTCCGAATAACTACTAGGAACATTCTTTTTTCCGCCTCTGTTGTTTGTGGTCTTCTTACTTTTCTGCCGCCAAACCTCCAATCACCTCTTACTAATCTGTATAGCTAACATGTATTCCTTTCCCCTGCTATCCCTGAACCCAAGTGGTTAAATGAATCTAGACTAAATCGACAGCTGGGTACATATCTTCACATTCTCATAGAATTGGTTCCATCGTTTCCCCAGCTTTACTGCAATAAGCACATGCTTCTCCTTCTTTGATGTACCTCGCTCTATAACTACGCGTTCTATGTCATCCTGATCTGGGTTCGACAAAATAAGAGCTTGTCTTCGGGTTATCATAAATTGTTTCTTTCCTAATGTCATTTTTCTGCTGTTAGGCAGTTACCTGTAATAGGGTTGTTTTCCATTGCCGCCACCCATGAGATCGTCCCAGCCTCCCTGACTTTGCGTTTGAAGCTCACCGATGCCATGTTGTTTACTATACCGGTCGCATAGTTGCTCGTGAGCTTCCTAGTTCTTTTTCTCCCCTGGAAGTCAATATTTTCAACGTACAAATACATTAACACTCTCGCAACCGATTTACTTCCTTTGATATTCCTCAGAGGTTCTTCTAAATCAAATTTATTGGCTTCTCTCACTTCAAAACTTTTTCAGCCCATGGCTTTTCCCAGGTACAGCTTCATCTGTAGTCTTCCCGTGAGCGCCCAATGTGAGGCGTCACTGATCTTCGGTTGCCATCTAGTCCTGATTGTATCATTGAGTTCACGCCAACAAACCAATTTCCATATATATAAGTATATATAACACCTTTCCACATACCCCGGTGAACCTCGTACCAATTGTATCCCCATAGCGCTCTGTGTCTCAATATGTCCGCGTTTCTCTTCCCGTTTGCTATTATTGTTTTACCTGTTGTCCCATATATCTATTGCCTTCGTTTATTCATACACCAAGGTATTTGTATACTTTTACCTGAGGTATTTTCTCACCATCTATTGACACTGTAGGTTCACTGTTTTCATTGAATACCTTAAAACAAGACTTTGTAACGCAAAATTTATTCTATCCTTCCTCTCCACATATATTAGCCATAGATTGCATATCACTTTTCTTGTTAGCAAGCAATACAATGTCGTCCGCGTAAGAAAAACCTGGAAGCTGCTTCTCTACTTTTGTGCCCGCCTGTTTGTAAGAGACAGTAAACACGACGTCGATTCCTTCTAGTGTGCTTTTCATTCTTACCATGTATATTATAAACAGCAGTGGGGAAGAGGGCACCCCAGTTTGAGTCTCTTAGTAATATCAGCTTTCTAGTTGCTCCTCGTGTCTTTCCATTCAACAAAAATGGCATTTCCTTGGTGAATCTCCCTCGAAAGCTCAATACAATTGTTACCTAAGCCTCTCTCCCCCCCCCACTTCCACAATATCCCACAAGATGTTGCGGTCTATGTAGTAATACGCTCCGGTAATGTCTAAAAACAGTCAATTATGACGGGCTTCTTTCTTCTCTGGATATTTCATTACGCTGAGTCACCAATAAGTCACTAATGAGTCACCATGCAGACTCCTACGGATTCTGAAACCATTCTTAAGTTATCCCTATTTACTGTCCTGCTCTACGATGATGATGACTTATTGGCATCCCCTCAAACCGGGCGGTGACAAATAGTCACCTAGCCTGTTTTAGATAATCAGGTAGGCTATACACGCTTTTCATCCTAGAATTTTTGTATACCTCTCATTAACCTTTTTCCTCTTCTTCAAAACTTTTCGATCTAGCTTGCACAGCTAGCCATGCTTTTAACAAATGTGGTAGTACCAATCTCTTCCCTGCTTTTTTTCTTCAGCAATACTCTGAATCTCTTTCTTTACTCTACTGCTGGCCGGTTGATGCTTCCATCTACTTTAAATTCTAACACGTCTGGACCGTGTGCCTTACCTACGGGTCTCACTGGATGAATCCCTCCTCGTTCCGAATTTTCGCTTCAGCATCTCATCTTGTTGCTAATATTTGCTGCAGTATGTTTTGTCCGCAGGCAACCCGCACGAGCCTCAAAGAGCAAGGCACTGCCCATTGTGTCATCGGACGTATTTGCTCTTCGAATTTCTTTTTGTCATTCTTGTAAATTTCCATGGATTTTATTTACATAGAAGGCAACTGTATGTCCCTTGCAGTGGTGCACTCCTGAAGTCAAACACGCGCTGGCGGTTCAATTCGCACCAGAAGCTCCGAAACAGTGGAAGAGGCGGCTATCGCTGTGGCAATAGCCTCCACACATTGTCATTACATAATTAGCGATTCCAGTGCAGCAGTACGCAATTTTGCGAAAGGTCGGGTCTCGGCTCCCTTAAAACACGTAGTAGACACCAACTAACACCCACGACGAATCCAGATCATTTGGGCACCAGCACACTCCTCCCTGCCCGGCAACGATGCCGCCCACACCGGCGCTCGAGGACTCGCCAACCGGGCACCCGGACGGCTCACGCTAGGATCAGAGACAAATCGCATGGTCAGTTACCAGGAAATAGCTCAGCACTACAGGTTAGCTAGGGCACTGTACCCGCCAGCACACAAATTGCTAAACAAGCGACAAGAAGTAGTTCAGAGACGACTTCAGCCATACACCTATCCCCCAACCCCGTAGCCTATCACTACTACTACCCGGACCAATACCCTAATACATGTAACCATTGTAACAAAAAGCGGATCTGTTCCATATTATGTGGTCGTGCCCAGTGGAAAATCACACAAATCACGAAAGAAGTAATATTGAGCAGTGCGAGGACGTGTTGCTAAGCTCCGACCCTGACCTGCAGGCCAAGGTCATCAAGGGAGCTGAAGAAGCCGCCCCGGAAGGAGCTCGTGGCTGCCTAACAACAAGGTCACCCGTCAATAACTTGTTTTCAAATAAAGTCTTTACTCACACACTCATCGTCTCTGTTGCTTCCTTCCAATTCACTGCGTCTGTTTTTCTCACTTGCTTTTTGGTGACTCCTGGTTGTCTATTTACACTTAACATTACCCTGTATTTGGTGGGCAGCTTTCTTGACCACTGCCTTCATGCTGTATCTGCGTATTTCAGTAACAGATACTTGTGCGCTTTAGCGGCTCAACTTTTTTTTATGCAGGTTCCTGAATCTTTCCTGAAAATTAATTTTGCTCGGCGCTTCTCTGACTTCAAAGCAGACACAATCCATGTCACCCTGTACTGCCTCACTTCTGATTTTCTTGAGGCCTCCCAAAGCCAACCGTCCTACTGATCTTTGGTTATCTTCTAAACCAGTCTAGATATGCGATTTCGAGCACAGAATGACATTTGTGAACGTGAGCGCTGGCACCATTACTCCTTTCCAGATTCCACGCACCACCTCATATTTATTATGGCCCCAAAGTGCTCTATCTTTTATAATTGCAGCATTTTGCTTCGCCTTTACTTTCAATTTACATTGGTAGGTGCTTGGTAGGTGCTTTCCTTCATTTATGTATACGCACAGTTATGTATATTGTTTGACTATGGCTATCACTTGATTTTTGATTGACACCACGTAAATACTCGTCTCTTCATTATAGATCATAATTCCCGCTACACTTGGGCACGGTAGGCCATCTCGTTGAGGGTGTAACGATTACGTTAGATGGCACTTGGCGGTGGCACGGCCGACGATGACATCGACGTAGAGGGTCGCTTTACATCCCGTTTATGAATTCTTGCCCTCTTTTTTATCTTCTTTGTAGCTGACTATTGCTACGTATTCTCGACATACCCAGGTATTATTTCATAGAATTGCCATGTTCATACATCTGCAAGGCACAATTCACCAACCAGTCCTTTGTTGAAGTGGTTGCAAGATCCCCAGATCCTAGGCACGCCAAATCCGTCTGAAGTCGGCTAAAAACACCTTGTCTGCAAAACATTTGCTAAAGCGTGCAAGTGAAAATGTATTGGTATATGAAATAAAATAAAACTAAGATGGTGATGATCATGATCCTAATGATGTTATGATATCCTACTATGGCGGAAGAGTATATGCACAGAGCAGCATTGTATTCCCTGGGAATGTCTTCGACGAGAACTGCTTGCTCTTATAGCGCTCAGTGCTAGATGCAGGTTCACCCGAGGAAAAAAAAACTGCATGGCCAAACGACTTATAATTTCTGCGTGTCCATCAGTATGTTCATTCACCGCACCCGATCATTTCATGTGATATGTACCATTGCTTTATAAGGACGCTTGGCGGCGTCCAGGGTCTTCTGGATTCACCAATAATACCGCCGCGATAGCTTAGTCGCTATGACGTTCCGCTGCTCATCTGGATGTCGATAGTTCGATGGCAGCCGTGGCGGCCGCCTTTCAGTGAAGTTAAAATAAGAAACGCCCGTGTCGCTAGATTTAGGTGCTTGAAATTTTACCCCTCTCCCCGTAAAAGGGCGCGCTCAATTGGTTTTGGCACGTCAAACTACAGAATATAATTCTTTTCACCCATAATCCCCGTCATCACCAGTTCCCAACTTCCTCGCTCGCCCCCTACGAGCGCACACTGGACACCATTGTTTTCCCCGAGGGTCGGCCGCCAAAGGCGGACCGAGCTAAGCTATATTAAACTTTAACCTTCGGACGCTCTTTAATTTACAAGACCGTAGTGAACGGCTATCTGCCTCTACTTCGTCGCCAAGCTTAGCACTCGCATTCTCGGGTCCCAAAACCCTTATCTCAGCTTGGATAATGAAAGCGGCGCGCCCCGCGAGCAGGGCTCATTCGCGTCACGGCCCAGTGCCCGCGCAAAGGCTCACCTGGCCGCTGAGGAAGAGAGCCGCGCTTCCCGTATCGATCTCCCGTCGTGAATGGGTCGACCGGAGGTGGACACTGCTGCTTACGAGTACGACGTCGGGCCTGAGTCGGGTAGTTTGCGCACCTGATTAAGCCTCGTTCCTTTTTTTTTCTTTTTACTTGGAGGTGCAGGGCACCGGTGCTTAAGCGCCTTGCGTTTTCCTTAGTTGTTTGGAGTGCAGAAAGGGAGGGGCGCAGGGGGAGGTTGAACAGGCACGGAAAGGTGAAAAGGTCGCCGGTCCCGTGCGCCAATTACCGATAAGAAATGCCGACGGAAGGGATTGCTTAGAAACCGCAGCTCGGATCGAACCGCAAGTTGGGGCGCAGGAGCAGGCTGCAGCAAAATTTCCAAATCATTGACGCTGCTAATTAGGTAAGCACTATAAGGTGCGTGCCGGTGTTCCTCGGTCTTCTCGTCTGAATGCGCCGTCGAAATATCTGCCGAGCCATCGGAGTAGGCACACAAAGGCCGGTGTGAAAGCTAAACGAAGCTTTTTTTTTTTTTCAATGGCACCTGCCCCGATGTTGCACCAGAAAAAAACTTTGCTGCAAAACGTGCCGTCGAATAGCGAAAGACACTTTTAAGAAAATTTTATGCGGCGCAGCCGTTACTTCGGGTTAACTTCTTTTATCTTTCACTCAATGACACATGCTCATCTTTCGTGCAAATATATTATAGAAAACGGACAAACACACTTGATACGTCTTCACTACGCATATCACTACAGAAGCGTCTTAAAAAAGGATGAACATGCTTCCAGCAGTCAAGCAAAGCATAAATAATGAAAGCCACGTGGATATTCTTTTAAGCATTTAGTGAAGTAAACGAGTGGCTTTTTTCTTGCGACCTTTGGCTGATAACGTACATAGTATTGCAATAGTTGTCGGTACGTTGTAGGGAAATTAGATATGGAGATAAATTACAGCAATATGGTGTAAAAATACGTAGAGTGAAATACAATTTTAGCCCACAGACATGTGGAAGTACACGTTGCTTCTATATTCTCGCTTTGTACATAACATGATGAACTAAAAAATTGCGATCATTCACTGATTCAGAAAACAAATTGTAAATGAATACACTTATACGAGGAAGAAAAATTATAAATACAAATGCTCTGTGAAGTTTGCGTGCTCTTTTTTCCAAACTGAAAGGCGTTGAATCCCTTATGTGATTTTGCAGCAACGGTAAGTTTTCCGCCAAATGTTTATGGATTTTGAAATTATTGTAACGTGATTACCCACAGCGAAATAATAGACCTGTATGCTGCTAACACGTAAACATTAAAATGCGTAAATGTCCCTTGGTGATATTTTCTTGTCGTATGCGCTTGTGCCCTGTATATGTATGGGCATTAGTGTGTTTCTGGGTATTTTGTTTCTACAGATGGTTCCAAAGCAAAATAGGTTTGACCGCTTTCGGATGTAGGTAGCAGTATTGTTTTTTTTTTCATTGAAATCTTAGAATTTCTGAACAGCACGTCTGCACAATAAAAAGTCATTGCATATTAAACTTTGAAGACTGAGACAAATTCAGTTGAAGTGCTTTTGCCCTGATATAACGGCTATTCTATCAGTACTGCTGAGGACATACTGACCGTGACGGAATATTGCGTCGATGTTGCTACACCACAATTAAAATCATTACTTCCACAAGTATTGCGTGCGTGTGCATGCATTTGGGGGGGAAGGGCCTGCGTAAAGTGCATTGTGCTGCTGCTAGAAAGGTGCTTCGGCGTGGTAGAGCGTAAGAAGAAAACACAGCACGGCTGCGCAACACATGTCATGAAATCCAGATTTTCATGGACTTCAGCGGGCTCAAATTGACGCCATTAAACTTTCATCGAGTGAACCGACCAAGGTGAAAACATCAGAACGAGAGGAAGGAAATGTTTAATGAACGTGGTATCGGGGCTTACGTACCTTCAAATTTTTAAATTTAGGAAATGTGGCCGCACCGTCTCATTGCAAATCTCTCATCAGAATTTTAACGCGCTCACAAACTGATTCAAGCGGGAATTATGTCGGATTGATGGCATTTGAAAGAGGGATAATATTACGCAGCGCTTTGTTTAGGAGAGCTCGCGTTCACTATCCGGCGCTGCTTTAAACTTCAGGTTCTTGGCGAATAAATGAGCCATCAAGCCCATCGCCATGCTTGTACCTATGGATAGGGACATTGAAAGTTAATCCTATCTCAAAAGCAGCTTTAAATTTAGTGTAGTACAGACTTTTAACACAGCCGTATATGCAGTTTCTGAAAGACTGGTATTGCGGTGGCTCACCTTGTGTTCTATGACTCCGCAGTGTCGCCCGAAGTTTCTGCGATGTATTACGAGCAAGAGTTATCTCGGATCTAATGTAGGGGATAATGGTTGTACTTGCGTCCAAATTACATGCGCAAAGTTTTTAAAGGGTAAAGAAGCGTAAGCATTCAGTTTATAGTGATGATCCTGCATTCTGCCAAGAAAGCAGAGTTAAGCAGACCCGCGAAAGACTCATCAGTGCTTAATTAGAAACAACTCGTCGGAATCAATTTAATTGCATTAAAATGCCTAGTGCTCAAAAATATATAAACGACTATGTATACAGAAACAGGCTAATTAATATTTTGTTCAACAGTACCGACTATAGCTAGCATAGCTTCAGAGTTCTTGTCAAGAAAGCATTACTGTCACTTGGCGATTTTATCTTATGCACAATTGGTCGCTTCCACAAGAGTCTCTAGTCGTTAAATTGTTTAATGAAGTAATTCTTTGTTTTGGTTTTGCGTCCCATAGTTCACACGTTGTCACGTTTCTTGAGGTAATACTACAGACCTCTGATGTGAAAATTTCATCAATATACTTTGGTCTCTACAAATTAACTGTAAACTTGACTATATCCCTATACATTGCTACACAAGTACGTCATTAGCAAACAAAATTCAACTAGGACGGCATCAGAGTAGACGAGAAACAGTGAAAGGTTTGTCGTGAATGCCGGAAATCTTGCTCGTCGTAGAAGCGCGGCTTCACAGAGTCTTTCATGGGTATCTTGCTAAATGATAGGTGTCCCTTCCTCAGTACTCATATGGCGAAAACGATGACCGCTAGTGGAAGCACTGTGCGGATATGTTATTGCCCATTATTTTTTTACTAGTTCCCTTAGCAACTTTTTGACTGCCGGGCATTCACATTGAATGAAACGCTGCAAAATAAAAACATTTTGGTGCAAGAAGAAAGTACAGCCTAGCGCGGAAAGGTAAACGACAGCCGCCCATTGCCTTCAACGGCGGATGGCCTTTACTTTATATAGATCGGCGCTAAATAACTAGTTAATTCTGTTGGCTTTTGCTTCAGAGAGCAGTGATTGGTACCAGCAAATAAATTTACTAAAGACAGACAAAGAGGATGTCTGTAGAAATATTGCCCTGTTTCTTTGTTAATTTTGTTTGTTTTGTTCATGATTTTGTTGTTAATGTTTTGTCACTATTGCTTCGAACTGCCCGTTTTTATACCTAATCTATGCCAAGTCATATATGTTATACCAGGAAAAACTGTTTCTGGATCCGGGCAAATAAACACAGTGAAGTAGACTGCGCGAATGAAGCGATTTATTGACGTTTCGACCGGGGTCCGGCCTTCATCAGAATACAACGCATGGCGTATGCACAGTTCATATACGTGCGCATATCAACCATATGAACATATTCTCACGTGAAAACCGAAGAAAATGCAAGAACAGAATGCGTGTCAATCGTTCTGACGAACAGTTGATGCACGTCTAAACAGATGGCGTCATTTCATTTCAAAGTACGCATAAAATATTAAATTCGAAAGAATTATGAGGTGACAGCAAAAAACGTCACCGAATAGGCGCTATGTAACCAAACCGCCTAAAGTAGTATATCCTAGAGCAATAAATATTCGAGATATACTATCATCATTTTCTATGAATGACTGCCCTGACGCCATCGAAAGCCATCCTTACCGAAAACCGCGGTGCAAAGTATCCCTCTATATCTGTACATTGCAGCAGGTCACTAGTACGGCTTCAAACTTTGATTTAAAAATCGAAGGCGGTTTCAGCTGCAATACTAAAAACGTAATATACATGCTTGAATGTAGACTGTGCAAGAAACAGTATATCTGACAAATAGATGGGCCTTTTAGATTGCGCTTCAACATTCACAAATACCCCACTAATACGTTGCCCAACCTACCCATGTCAAGACACGCATAGTGACGATCAATATGAAGGTGATCGCTCGAGCGGCGACCGAGGAAACCAGCAGCGCCACGTTACGTCATCACCCTCCGTGGCAAGGAGAACATCAGAGCAGCTTCCCTCTCTATTTTAGCTACTCCTTGAGCTGCTGTCACTCCCTTCTAGCAAGTCCCAAATTTCGTTTTTTTTTACACGTCAACACGTTGTAATCTTGGGTGTACTGCTAGACCAGACGCACTCAATTGGTAGTTAATCGTGCGAGCGTCAACCTATGCTAGAAAAAGCCGCCTTGCGCGGCATTTCTTTATCTTCCAGGAATAAAGTTACGCTAGCTTCCATTACACTCAGGCTCTTCCACAAAGGGCGGGTGGTCTTCTCAGTAACGATAGTGTCAGGTTTCACTTTCTTTCTTTAATTCCTCATTTGCACTGCACACTGCCGCATTTATTAGCTCTGTGAGGGCAGCACATTTTGAAGCTCCCAGCTGATCGAAATTATTAACGCAAAAGCGATACATGAGTAATCGGCAGGAGAAAGTGGCGCACGTGGCAGCGTCCAGAAAAGAACGACACCGAAAACCGCCCAAGGTAGTCGGTCATAGGAATGGAAAGGTGCTTTCTCTAGCCCGTTGCTTACGTGGGCTCTGATACTTCGCTATAAGGGATAACTGCACACCTGAATTTCGGTTAGCAATAGAGTGCATGGAGGAAAATCAAGAAAGTGAAGGCATGATCTATGTCATTCTTTTTTTGGGGGGAGTGATAATTGAATACTCATGGCTGCGATTATTTAAGGCAACCGATTAAAGATCAGATACTGATCTATGACATCTCGAATCAGCACTTTCACATTAACAGCACGAAAATAGTCTCAAGTGCCCCCGTATCGTTCCGGTGCCCTCTACTACGCAATTTCTCCGTCCTTTTCTTCACTCCCTTCTGTACCAGGGGTGACAACTACTGCACCTTCATTTTCCTGTAACTACAATACTACAATATTATAGTACTATCAACTGTCTCGGTGTTTAACACTGCCGTTCGTTTCTAATCTTTGCCTGCAGCCGCACAAGTTGCTATTAAAGAGTCAAAACGAATTGAGGCATAATATGATCAATATTTTATTCAGTGCAAACAAAGGATAACTTTCAGCACGCTGTACTCATCCATAACATGCAACATAAACTCTGTCGATAATGCCCGCTTCAGACATGCATTGACTTTCTATCAATACTTGATAGGGATCCCTCCTTTTCTTCGGAGGTCTTCAATTCTCCTGGGCAAAGATGCATAGAGTGACCGTGCTATGGCCGGGTCTGCTGGAATGCGATTCCATTCGCTTTCTACTGCTTGCCACAATGTTTCTGGACTCCCTGTGTCAGGATGCATGCAAGCCAGGTTAGCTTTTATAATCCCCTAAATGTTTTCAATTATGTTGAGGTCTGGACTCCGTGGTGGCCACTCCAGCTGTGCGATGCCACTGCTGTTCAGTTACTCCTGCACTAGAGATGCAGTGTGTACGCGGCACCCGTCGTGTTGAAAATAAGAGCAACCGTCCGGGAAGGGTACATTAATAGCATATGGGAGAAGAATGTTACAAATTTCTGAGTAAGCTTTAGCTGTCAGCCTCCCCGGAATGCGGTACAGCGGGTCAAGACCGGCGTAGGTGATGGCACCCCACACGTTCACAGAGACACGTCGGCTGGCAGCAAAGTTCAGGACGTTGTCCTCGTCGCACCTTCCGGAAAAGAGAAAGAAAAAATCAATTTTGAAATGCGCCACAAGCATGCGCATTCCTACCTTACTATTTTACCTGGACCCGGAGACCCTCCAGACGCGGATGCGCTGATTCCAGCAAGTGGAGAATGTGGACTCGTCACTGAATATATTTTGCTTCCATTGGTGCGACGTCCAGTTTCTGTGACGGTTGGCAAATTCTAACCGTTTCTGAAGGTGAGTTCCTGTGAGGAGGGGCTTCCTCGTGGCTACGTGACTCTTTAGTCCTGCCTCATGAAGTCCCCTTCGAATAGTGGCCAGTCTAACATCAACGTCGAGGTGCTCGCCAATTTTTTTTGTTGTTGTGAAGGGGTCTTGGACGGCTGCAGTTGCGATGAGGTGGTCCTCATCTTCAGTCGTTTTCCTGGGCCTGCGACGATGAGGGGCATACGCTACAAAGTTCTCTCTGAAATAGGCATTGAGGGTACGGTTTACAGTTTTCTGTGGACGGCCTACTATGGCAGAAATTTTCCTCTGAAGGAAGCCTGCCTTTCCTAGACCGATTATTTCGCTCCTGTCCTCCGCAGTTAACCGCCGTGGCATATTCGGAGTGACTGGAGGCAGTAACAATAGAAACGGCATTTATGTGTCACGAAGAGGCTCTGATAAGTCTGAAATGCTCGCCGGAAGCTGCACACTGACGACGCCCCGTGACTTTTATTTCTACGCATTAGCAGTCCGGCGCATGTGGGCCGTAGAAACAGTGACAGTGTTATCAAAATTGGTGACGACGGAAAGACCCGCCCCTACTATATCGGCAAAAATGAAAAAAAAACTGAAGTTGTGCTAGAGCCTACGCGGGTTACAAAAGACACATCTAATGTACTCGACCTTATACTAAGCAGCCATCCTGACTGTCTATCATCCATAACTTACCTCCGTGAGATGAGTGATCATAAAGTAATCCGTGCCACCTTCACCTTTCAACCTATGCGACAACGAAAATCCAAAAAAGCTATATGCCTATATGATAAAGAGAACTACGAAGCTAATGATTACGAGTTGGGCGACTTGTTTTCAACTTTTGATACATTATTCCGTATGCGCTCGCCTCAAGAAAACTGGACACTACGTAAAAATAAAATTAATCAATTAGTAAACAAACATATGCCAAAAATACCTATGCACACTAATGAAAATAAGCCACCGTTCACCAGAGCTTTAAAGGAGCTTGAAAACCAAAAGAAACGTCGCTTCCGGCAAGCCACGCGTCTTGGAAGCAGCGGCGCTTGGTCAAAATACTACACAGTAGAGAACGCCTACCTGAGTGCCCTTCGCACTGCTAAAAAATCTGTTTATAACGTCGACCTGCCCCAGCTACTTACTCAATATCCTCGGCAGTTCTGGCGCATTTTAAATACCCAAGAAGCTCGTACCATCAGCGTGACGAATGCAGCAGGCGACACCACCACGGACGCCGAGTGCGCTGTTTTATTCAAGACAGCATTTTCTTCCGTGTTTACAAAAGAAACTACCACTCCAGACTTTCCACTACCTACTAACATAACATCACATATGCCACCCATTGTATTTTCGATAGATGGTGTACTATCAATCATTGAAAAAAAATTATGTACTTCTTGTGGTGTAGACGAAATTAACTAAAAGATCCTAATGAATACTAAGCACATATCCGCGGCTTGTTTCACTCTGTTGTTGAAGCAATCATTGTCTACAGGTACATTACCGGATGATAGGAAATTGGGAAAGGCCGTTCCAGTATTCAAAGCAGGTAACAAAGACTCCCCCTTACACTACCGCCCCATTTCGTTAATTAGTGTTGCTTGCAAAATCATGGAACATGTCATATACACGCATATCATGAACTTTTTAGACTCGGCAAACTTGTTTCGTCCTTCTCAACATGGCTTTCGTAAAGGGCTTTCATGTGAAACACAACTAGCTATCTTTCTTAATGATCTCCACGTTAATCTTGATAACAACGTTCAAACCGATGCCATCTTTCTTTAAAGAATTTTAAAAATCTTTTAAAGAATTTTTAAATCTTTAAAAGAATTCCTTAATAATCGTTCCCAGTTCGTCCTTCTCAATAACGTCTCCTCCGAACCCCTCCCTGTCACTTCAGGTGTCCCTCAAGGCTCAGTCTTAGGACCGCTTCTTTTCCTAATATACATTAACGATCTTCCGCTGCATGTATCTTGTCCTATTCGCATGTTCGCTGACGACTGTGTGAATTATCGTACTGTGACTAACATTTCTGAGCAAGCATCTCTCCAGAATGACCTTAATAACGTGCAGGACTGGTGCGACCGTTGGCAAATGGCCTTGAACCCTAACAAGTGCAAATTTATTTCAATTTCCCGCCGTCGTAATCCTAATCTGTCTACTTACACAATTGCAAACGTCCCAGTAGAATCAGTTCTAGCCTATAAGTACTTAGGCGTAGCCCTGTCCCACGACCTTTCCTGGAATGCGCATGCGACTAACGTAATCTCGTCAGTGAACAAGTCCCTTGGGTTCATGAGGCGTCATCTTCGTCATGCTCCAGAGCACGTCAAACTACTCGCATACAAATCATTTCTCAGACCACAACTGGAATATGCTACCGCCATCTGGAACCCTCATCAAACATATATCATCAATGCACTCGAGTCAGTTCAGAATCGTGCGACTAGATTCATCCATTCTTCATATTCATATAACATCAGCATTTCACACTTAAAGGCACAATCTAGCTTGGCATCTCTTGCTTTTCGTCGTCGCATCGGCACGCTCTCTCATTATCACAAATTCTTTTACAGCTCACTAAGCCGCCCCCTTTACGTCACGCCATCATCTTCACGCATGTCACAGCGCACCAGCCATCAATTCGTTTCTCGTCCTCGAACACGAACCGTCACTTTTCAATCATCATTTTTTCCTCGAGCTGCGAAGGACTGGCACGACCTACCCATTAATGTCGCTGCCATCACACGTCATTCACAATTTAATAATATTTGGGGTTTTACGTGCCAAAACCACTTTCTGATTATGAGGCACGCCGTAGTGGAGGACTCCGGAAATTTTGACCACCTGGGGTTCTTTAACGTGCACCTAAATCTAAGCACACGGGTGTTTTCGCATTTCGCCCCCATCGAAATGCGGCCGCCGTGGCCGGGATTCGATCCCGCGACCTCGTGCTCAGCAGCCTAACACCATAGCCACTGAGCAACCACGGCGGGTGCATTCACAATTTTTAGAAACTGTTGAAACTTGTACTTCAATGTAACACCTGCCTTTTCTTGTGTTCACATGTTAACCAACCCTGATGTAATACCCCGAATGGGGTATTTAAGGTAATAAAGTGAAATGAAATGAGAAATGATGTGCAATGCAGATAAACGGAAGCCCACAGAACAAACACAGCAAAAATGTGGCGAGGTAGTGATAGGGGTGACGCTTGTAGCTCGGAAGAGCCTACGAGGGAAAGAAGGCACCGCAATCTTTTATCGTCGCAGTTCCGATATCGGCCACTATGCAACTGGAAAGGCCCGCCGGTCGATGCTCGCGCGATCACCTTCATATTGATCGCGACTGTACATCTCCCTGACCACTCATTTGATAAGGTGAAGCTCAGGTTGCATAAATTTGTATTTCGTTCAAGTTACGATAGAGAAGCACGTGAATCCTTCCTTATCTATAAGTTTGATGCTGTCACGTCTGGATTTAATGAAAGTGTGGGAAAATTGAGTTGCCTGGCCACATAGCCCGTCACATTTTCGCACGTTTGCCTTCATTTTTACCCGTACGGCACTACTTAGCCCTTTTACTAGCAGTTGACTATTTTTCTCTTTTGTTTTCTATTGTTGTTCTTGATTGGTGACATAGCACCTATTCGGTGGCGTTCTTTGTTGTCACCTCATAATTCTATTTTGTGCGTATCTTGAAATGATGTGCTTGCAAACGCCATCTGTTTAGACATGTATTAATTATTCGTCAGAATGAACACGCATTCTTTTCGCGCATTTTCTTCGGCTTTTTATGTAAGCACATGTTCATCTGGGTGATATGCGCAGGTTTATAAACTGTACCTACGACATGCATTGTATGGCGTAGGTACTACATTATATATATATATTGTCACGTGGTGGTTACGTTGAAGAACACAGTATCACTAGTGTGCAAGACAAAACTAACTTTTATTGGGCGAACCTGTGTCCACAAAGTTCTACATTATTCACGTCGCGCCCACGTGCAATCAGATTACAGAAGGCTCGGTCACAGATAGCGGATGGAACCGCCGATAACACTCCAGAAACTTCTGATACATGCAGGCGCGTCCTGCGCTGTGCGATGACATTTGTTAGGAGGTGAAACGTGTCATCCGATAAAGACAAGTATACGTGTCAATACCCCCCTCTTAAAAAGCATCGACCCGATGCTGAAAACAAACGAAAGTAATAAAGAAGTACTCGTAGGAAAGAAAGCAACAAAATAAGGAAAGTTCGTCAGCGTCCGTAAAAGGGTTTAACACGCAGAACGTGGACCACTTCAGATCGTGCGCGGCGCCACTGTGAATGCTAAACGCCGTCTGGCCAACGCTACCTAAAAATTTTTTTCTAGGTGGCGTTGGTCCAGTGCGCCAATAGGTCGGATGACCTTGTAGGGTCCCAAATAGCGTCGCAATAGTTTCTCACTCAGTCCTCGTCGGCGTATCGAGGTCCATACCCAAACACGGTCGCCGGGCTGGTACTCGACGAAGCGTCGTCGGAGGTTGTAGTGTCGGCTGTCGGTACGCAACTGGTTCTTGATCCGTAGGCGGGCGAGCTGTCGGGCTTTGGCGCGCTGGAGATATGTAGCGACGTCAAGATTCTCCTCGTCACTGACGTGCGGCAGCATGGCGTCGAGTGTCGTCGTCGGGTTCTTGCCGTACACCACCTTGAACGGCGTGATCTGTCTTGTTTCTTGCACCGCCGTGTTGTAAGCGAAGGTTACATACGGCAGGACCGCGTCCCACGTCTTGTGCTTGACGTCGACGTACATTGCTAGCATGTCGGCGAGGGTCTTGTTCAGGCGCTCCATGAGACCATTCTTTTGCGGATAGTAGGCAGTTGTCCTCCTGTGGCTTGTGTGGCTGCATTGCAGAGTGGATTCGGTGAGCTCTGCAGTAAAGGCCGTTTCTCTGTCGGTGATGGGGACTTCTGGGGCACCATGTCGCAGGATGTTCTCGACGAAAAATTTCGCCACTTCGGTTGCGCTGCCTTTTGGTAGAGCTTTAGTTTCAGTGAAGCGGGTGAGGTAGTCCGTCGCCACGACGATCCACTTATTCCCGGATGTTGACGTCGGAAACAGCCCCAACAAATCCATCCCGATCTGCTGAAATGTTCGGCAAGGAGGGTCAATCGGCTGTAGTAATCCTGCTGGCCTTGTCGATGGTGTCTCGCGTCCCTGACAGTCTGGGCATGTCTTGATGGAACGGGCGACGTCGGCGGTCAGACGCGGCCAGTAATACCTTTCCTATATCCTCGACAGCGTCCGGGAGAATCCGAGGTGTCCAGTGGTTGGATCGTCGTGTAGGGCGTGCAGTACTTTTGGACCCAGCGTTGATGGTACAACAAGAAAGTAGCTGACGCGGACTGGTGAGAATTGCTTCACGAGCAGGTTCTTTTGTAGCTTGAACGAAGCCAACCCGCGCTTAAATGCCCTAGGGAGAGCGTCGGTGTTCCCTTCCAAATACTCGACGAGGCCTTTTAGCTCCGTGTCTGCTCGCTGCTGTTTAGTGATGTCTTCCGTGCTTATTATTCCAAGGAAGGCGTCATCGTCCTCGTCGTCTTGCGGCAGGGGATCGATGGGGGCGCGTGATAAGCTGTTGTCGTCAGAATGTTTTCTTCCGGACTTCTATATAACTGTGACGTCATGTTCTTGCAGTCTGAGGCTCCACCTCGCCAGCCGTCCTAAAGGGTCCTTTAAGTTAGCGTGATAGTCACAATGCGTGATGGTCGCTGTTGACTTGAATGGCCTGCCATAGAGGTAAGGGCGGAATTTGGCTGTAGCCCAAATGATGGCGAGGCATTCTTTTTCAGTCGTAGAATAATCGCCTTCTGCTTTTGACAGCGACCGGTTAGCATAAGATGTCACCCGTTCAAGTCCGTCTTTCCTCTGGACTAGGACGGCACGTAGGCCTAGGCTACTGTCGTCAGTGTGGATTTCGATATTGGCGTCCTCGTCGAAGTATGCATGTACCGGCGGCGACTGCATGCGTCGTTTGAGTTCTTGAAATGCGTCGGCGTGCGTCGTTTCCCACTTGAATTCGACACCACATTTGGTTAGATGTGTTAGCGGCTCCGCAATGCGTGAAAAATCATTGACAAAGCGCCTATAGTAGGCACACATGCCAAGGAATCTGCGCACTGCCTTCTTGTCGATTGGCTGCGGGAACTTAGCGATGGCAGCGGTCTTCTACGGGTCGGGGCCTACTTCAGATTTGCTGATGACGTGGCCTAGGAATAGAAGCTCATCGTAAGCGAAGCGGCACTTTTCCGGCTTCAGAGGGAGCCCTGATGACTTGATGGCCTCTAATACTGTCGGAAGCCACCTAAGGTGATCGTCAAAATTTTCGGTGAAGACAACGACGCCATCCAAATAAAGAAGGCACGTCTGCCGCTTCACTCCTGCTAGCACCGTGTCCACGACGCGCTGAAACTTTTCAGGCGCCGAGCACAGTCCGAATGGCAAGACCCTGAAGTCGTAGAGGCCGTCTGGCGTGATGAAGGCGGTCTTTTCGCGATCTCTCTCTCGTCGACTTCTATTTGCCAGTAGCCAGACTTGAGGTCCAACGACGAGAAATATTTAGCGTTGCGGAGCCGATCCAATGCGTCGTCTCTCCGTGTAACGGGGTACACGTCCTTCTTCGGGATCTTGTACTGTCGACGATAATCGACGCAGAAGCGCAGGGTTCCGTCCTTCTTCACCAGGACTACAGGAGATGCCCAGGGGCTTTTGGTCGGATGGATGATGTCGACGCGCAGCATTTAGTCGACTTGTTGCCTAATAGGTTCACGTTCTCGCGTCGAAACTCGGTAAGAGCTCTGGCGGAGTGGTTGAGCACACTTCTCGGTGATTATGCGATGCTTTGCGACTGGTGTCTGTCGAATCCTTGGTGACGTCGAGAAGCAGCCTTTGTATCGTCGGAGAAGAATTCTGATCTGTTGCTGCTTACTCATAGGAAGACTTGGATTTACGTCGTATTCTGGTTCGGGGACTGTGCTCATCGGGGCAGATGCGGCAGAACCCGAGGGGACAAAGGCATTGCTGGTTTCCACAATTTCCTTGATGTAAGCGATTGTCATGCCCCTTGTTGATGTGCTTGAACTCTTGGCTGAAGTTGGTTAGCACAACTTCCGCTTTCCCTCCGTGGAGTCGAGCCATCCCTCTTGCGACGCAAATTTCACGGTCGAGGAGTAGATATTGGTCGCCCTCGATGACGCCTTCTACGTCAGCGGGTGTTTCGGTGCCGACGGAAATAATATTGCTGGAGCGCGGCGGGATGTTCACTTGATCTTCGAGCACACTCAAGGCTTGGTGACCATGACAGCTCCCCGGCGGTATCGCTTGATCTTCCGACAGCGTTATCGGTTTTGAATTCAGGTCTATGATTGCGCCGTGTTGGTTCAGGAAGTCCATGCCGAGCATGACGTCTCGCGAACACTGTTGGAGGATAACGAAGGTGGCAGGGTAAGTCCCGTCAAGAACGGTAATTCTTGCCGGGCAGATTCCAGTCGGCGTAATGAGGTGTCCACCAGTGGTTCGTATTTGAGGGTCTTACCATGCAGTTTTAATTTTCTTCAACAGGGCGGCGATGTGTCCACTCATTATGGAGTAATCGGCCCCTGTGTCCACTAAGGCGGTAACTGCGTGGCCGTCGAGAAGGACGTCGAGGTCGGTGGTTTCTTGTCTGGCGTTGCAGTTAGGTCTTGGCGTCCGATCACGGCTGCGTCGTGTTGAACTGAAGCTGGAACGTCGCGTCGTGAAGTCGTCTTTCGTCGGTATAGTCTTGGCTTCCTGACTTCATCGGGATGGCGGCGTGTCGTTATTATGTCGTCGAGATGTTCTCTTCGTCGTCTTCGTCAGCGACGGAGGAACTTCGTCAGTTAGACGAACAGCAACCGCACCTCCATCGGTTGCTGCTTTTAGTTTTCCGGATATGGGCTCGCAGAGCGGCCCCGGTCAGGGCCGGTGTATGGTCGGCGCTGCGGCGACACGTATCGGCCTGGTGACGGCGAAAGGGACGGTCGTCGAGGGCTCCAGTGAGTGGCGGCGAGGTGGTCGGCGATATCGCGACATCGTTCGCCAATTTGTGGTCACAGCGCGTTAACGGTGAACGCTCGGAGTCCTATCTTTCGGTATGGGCATCGACCGTAGATGTGCCCGGCTTCTGCGTAGTGATAGCAAAGCGGATGGTTGTCGGGGGCGCTCGAAACATCAGTCTTCCTTGGAATGCTGCGTGGGGTGATGGGTTGGCGTGCGGGCGGCCGGGGTGATGGCGGACGACGGAACTGTGTCGTCACTGGGCCCTGCCGTGGGCGCAGAGGGGGTACGTGACGGCGGGCTACAGCGGCGTATGTCATCGCTTGCGGCTGATGCTGCGGCGATTCAGGGGCTACTCCGAGGTATTGTTGGAGCTCCTCACGTACGGCGGCGGCCATTGAAGCCACTTGAGGCTGTGATGAAGGGAACAGCTTTTGTAGCTCCTCCCGCACGACTGCTAGGATAGTCTCGCGCCGGTTCCGCATTTCCAGTGTCTTATCGATGCTGGTGGCCTCGCGAAGAAATTCGTCGATGGTCTTCGGTGGGCTCCGTACCATTCCGGCGAAACGTTCCTCCTTTACACCACGCATCAGTAGGCGGACTCTCTATTCCTCGGACATTTCCGGGTCGGCGTGGCGGAATAGGCGGCTCATTGCTTCTGTAAAAACCGCAGTTGTCTCATTTGGCAGGTGTACTCGTGTTTCTAGTAGTGCTTGGGCTCGTTCTCGGCGTACGACGCTTGTGAATGTCTGCAGGAAGCCGCTTGGGAATAGGTCCCAGGTCGTTAAGGTGGCTTCTCGGTTCTCGAACCACGTCCTGGCAGCATCTTCCAATGCGAAGAATACATGTCACAGTTGGTCGTCGTTTTACCAGCTGTTAAACGCAGCGACCCGCTCATACGTCTCACGCCAGGTATCCGGGTCCTCGAATGTTGAACCGCGGAACGTCGGACGCTCCCTGGGCTGCTGCAGGACGATGGGGGACGCTGAGGCTGCCATTGGGGTTACCTTGGCCATAATCTTCTTGGTCTTCTCAGGTAGAAGTCCGTGCTCCGGGGGCAGCTGTTGAAGACGGCGGCTTGCTGGCTGGTCCGGGACGACGTTGTTGTTCTCTTCGCGGTGCGGGGTTGGATGATGGCTTGTCGGGGGCGTCTGCTACATGAACGAAAAGCACCTCCACCAGATGTTACATGGTGGTGACGATGAACAACACAGTAGCAATAGTGTGAAAGACAAAACTAACTTTTATTGGGCGAACCTAGGCCCAGAAAAACAGGCTACACTTATAGCACAACAATACAGGCGAACACGGTTGGCGATCGTCGAAAATCTGATGAGCGGGACAAGCGCGTCGGCTTTTATACATCAGTCGTCGAATGTTCCAGAGTAATCGCTCGGACCCGCGTGCCTTCCACAAAGTTCTACATTATTCGCGTGCCGCACACATGCAATCAGATTACACAAGGTTCGGTCACAGACAGCGGATGGAACCATCGATAACATTCCAGAAACCTCCGAACATACAGGCGCGTCCTACGCAGTGCGATAATGTTTGTTAAGCGGTGAAACGTGTCGCCCGATAAAGACGCGCGCACGTGTCAATATATATATATATATATATATATATATATATATATATATATATATATATATATATATATATATATATATATATATATATATATATATATATATGTATCACGCAACTTTGCGGAACAACATAGAACTCCTTTTCCGCTTGGCAAAAGCTGATGCGATATTTCTGGGAAACTAATGGGTCAGCGTAACAGCACGTGCAAGGTAACCGGCCTGTGTGACGTATCTTACCAAATAAAACAGAATGGATACGCAGCCGTTCTCGCATGCCCTATGATTTCGACCAGTGGCCAATTTTGAGGAGGCTGATAGGGCGATTCCTGGTGTCTCGTCATCACGGCACAATTACGATAATTGGCCACGTCCACTTTAGCACCGGTGTCGGTGCTATCAGCGTTGCCCGATGCAGAAAACGCACCATTGAATACCGCGCAAGAGAATGTTACGGTGCGCACCACCGATGTGAAAATAAGATATTAAAGCTTCGCAATAGAAAGCGCTTCTGTCGCGGCGTCAGAACTTATGCCGTTGCGATAGAAAGTGGCACATTTCTAACGCCACGACAGACACGGTCTGTCGTCGCGGCAGAGCGTTGCTGTTGCCACGCCAGAAACATTGTCGCGATAGAACGTTGTTGTTGCGATTTCAGAACTCTTGTTGTCGCGACAGAACGTTTATGTTGCGAGTTCCAAACTCTTGTTCGTCGTGACAGTATGTTTCTTTTACGACGATGGAGTTTTTGTCGTAACGTCATAAATGCCTGTTCCAGCTACAGAAACATCAGGAATTTCTGTCGTACGATAAAAAATTGCGTTGTCGCTACAAAAATTTCTGTAGTTGCGAGTGAAATTTCTGTTGTCTTCTTCAACTGGGTTTTGGCAATATTTGCACCGGGACCTCATTGTGTATTTGAGGGCTGAGTAGGAGCTGTTTTGTAGGGACGACGGTGTGCCGCATCAACACACCCTCGGCGCCGTTATGACTAAACGCGGTCGGCGGACCAAGTATTATTGTTCGTAGATTCACCGTGGGCGCCACGGCTTGTTAGAAGCGGTGGAACTCCTGGGAGATGTCTGGCGACCGTCTCACGGGGCTTAGAAGTCATGGACAGACGCGGCGTCCATTGCCTGCGGAGTCAACACTTGGACGATGAGGCACCTGCTCGGTGCAAAATCCCGGGTCTGTGAGAACCCTCTCACCTCGGCGGGCTCAGTGAAACCTGTGCGGAAGTGCGTGTAAACCCTCCCCCTCAAAGGCGGGTCGGCTACGATGACTTTGAAAGCTCCGAATCGGTAGCAGGTTGAACAGCCGTTTTCCGTCACCTAGGGTTCTAGGGAGGACATAGTGTACTTAAGGAGCCGTTGGCGGCTCCTTAGTGTGCAATCCTCCTTCAGTCAGGTTAGACTGATGAGTGGTAACGTTCTCATGTAAATGCTGTAAATAAATCCCATATTCCTCGCTCTCGATGAGAACAAGTCTCTCCCTTCAACAACGTCCTCAGCGCGGATAAGTTGGACGACGGCATGGGCCAGCTACCATCTATTTCATGCCCGACCCCAACCATTACAGAGCCCACCAAACACTTAGCGATGGTCTTACAAGCACTCAGTAAAGCCGATGGGAAGATAAATGAAAAAAAAAGTGATTTCTTTCCGCCCAAGGTTATTTTTCTCGAGTGTTTGACGGTGCTACTAAAAGTACCAAACAAGGGTCCGTATGCATGGGATTTCGACACGTACGAAGCCGCGTGACAATTATTCGCGGCGAGTTTTCCTTCGAGTAGCAGGCGACTTCAGAGCTTTCAATAAGGATTTTGCATAGATGACAAAGTGCCTGACGGAGCCAACAAAAAAAAAAAAACTATTTTTCTTTCATTTTCGGTGCGGGATCGGGGATCGTTGTTCGGAGCACGCATTCGGTTGCGCCGCGCGCGATTGCCCTAGGCGGCGGCGACTTTGTCAGCCGCTCGAAGACTGCGCGGCCTTGGCCAATCACGCGCGGCGCAACCGAACGCGCGCTTCGAGCAACGATCTCCGACAGCGGCTTAAAGGTGCGATCGATGACTGCGAAGTGCTCTATGAAGAACTAGTGCGCCACGTTTAGTTTGACCCACTGCTGTGATCTGACTTCATTGTGACATTCGAAATGAACACAGATGCATTGCATTATGGCACAGGACCAGTGGTGGAGGAACTGCATTTCTGCACTAAATTCACAGCTTCGAGTCGTATGGTACTACTCCTAGACGTTTGACTTTTCTCAGCTGAAAAACTCTAGGACGGAGTAAGAGGTCCTTGCTGTTCTCATGGATGCGATACTTTAGATCGTACATAGACGGGAGAAAATTGAAACTACATACGGATCATCAGGCTCTCGCCTTTCTCCTCAGTCAGTTTGAGGCAAGAGTAAAGCTGGGCGCGCTGGATAAACGAACTGCAGCAGTACGATTTTTAGGTTATGCACCGGACAGGCAGCGGGTTGACGGACGCAGATGCATTATATAGACTGGCGATTGAAGTTATGCGTTAAGTGTTAACGTGAGGAAACAATGGGAACGATGCCAAAGTCTACGGAGACCCTCGTTCCAAAAGTGACGCACGTGCACCATGGCACATAGAGTTCCTCACTACATTACCTAGAGGGAAATCTGGCGCTGCTCCGCTGTGGTATGCATGGGAATGCCGGTATATTGTGACTTCGGATTGGCATAGTTCTCGGAGAACCAGACAAGCACTGTTCCGGCTGTCACAATCATTAATTTTCTACTAAAACAGCACGTAAAATGCGGTTTTAGCTTCATTATTACACAAAAAAAAAGTTTTCTTTAACTAGGGAAACTTGTTGTTGCACGTACAATTATAAGACACGTAAAAAGTTTTAGCGGACTGCTAAAGTTGGAGGACAGACGACAAGATTCGCGCTCGCTTTAAGACAGTTTTCTTCTGTTCTTGCTTTTCTTCGCTTGGTCATGCATTTTAGGTGAGTAAAAATGTAATATGCATGAATGGAATCATTTTATGAAGATTTTCCTTCAAGAACGCGTTATTTGTGTAGCCATATCCGCATTTTACACGAAACCTCTTACAACACACGCCTCGCAGACACATATACCGTCATTTCCATGATGGCACAGCGCCCCTTAAGAAACTCCCATAAACGGTGGCGCCAGTTTTTCCTCAAGGTGTTATAATGAGAAACTCTGTGCCATGACACTCCCGACTCTCGTGGTTGGGATGGTTTACGCGAACTTATAATAAGCTTCTCCAGAGCTTCACACGGAACAGTATAAATAGAGATTTAGACACCTATGTTCGGTCATGCCACTTCTACCAGGTCAATAAGGCAAAGAACCGCCCACGAACGGACGAGCTCGTATTACCGCTTCACCGAGACGCATCTTTCCAAGCAGGGCATGTGCGCTTTGCCTAGTTAAAAAAGAAGTGGGTAGGTATGCGCCAAACACAGTAATTTCTTTTCAAATTTGCCGGATTCAAAATAAAGTTGTTTCCATCCATCCATATTTGAAAACGACCGATGCACAAGAACGCTAGCTGCACGCCCTGGAAAATATACAAATAGTGTTATTCCTCTTCTTGACCGAGCCAGGTTTTCGAAGTTGAAGGACGTAGTCTCTCACAATGGATGTGCGTGCATGAGTAATAAGTTTGAGCCATGGGCAGACAGTCGCGGGATTGTGTTACGGCGCTGCTCTCCATATTACCTGCAAGCCTGTGATCGGTGTAGAGAGTTACCCGGGACACTAAGCAATTTTTGTCAACGTATCCGAATTTCCGAGCAGGATGGAAGTGCTGCCTAGAAGCAACCGTTGCACACCACAACAGACATACCTTGCAGACATACCGCAAGCCTTGGATGTAGCCCCCGTTTCGCCGCTTATGGTGAAGTGCTGAAACTGTCCGCCGACCAGTACCTTGGAATTTCAGACAAACTTCAGCTAACTCAACGAAAAAAAACCATCAAGGAGGACAACAGGTGTCCTAAACGATGAAAAGCCTGTTCGGCAAGAAATATAGTGGGCAAATACTCCATATAAATGAAAACGACATTGTGCTTCTCCGAAAGGGACTACCAGGAACCGACGCAAAAATTCTTGGCCCACCCTTCGAGAAAACGCTTGCAGCAAAGCGTTCTCAGGAGTGTTGGGTGCATGAACAGTGGACAAATAGAGGTTTCAGCTGTTAGCAACGTCCTTCCTTGTCACCCCACGTATGTTGATATTTTAAATATGGTTAGTGTTAGGTAGAAGAAGAATAGGAAAAGTTTAGAGAGAAGAGGAGGAAGAAGTAACAGTGAACAAGGATGACTACCTTGTCAATGTCTTGTCGCCAACTATTTTGGTCGCACGCGTACTGATTGAAGCTTAGCCAGGCTTGAGCGTTTGCAGATGACGAGCCATCATAAAAATCTCGTTTTACCATTTCCATCCCCTGCATCCGAGAATGCCGAAGCACGTTTTTCATCACCAGCTCTAGTAATTTTTCCTGGTGTTCACGGTTCTTTTCTCGAGTTTCATTAAGCGAAGATCTTTCGCGCTCTAGTTTTTTCGCCCTTGTTCACTCATGCTGTCGTACATGGTTACACCATACCACTAATAGCAAAAGGTCGTGTTCGTGAGCGTGCTGAACAAGTGCTCAGCCGCAACAGCGAACCGCCCTGCGCTGAAAAAGCTTGTCACGCTCGCATGCCTATCGCCGTCAGCGGAGACTTCAATCAAGTCCAAGCACATGATCCTCGGTGAAATGAAGCAGATGAGGTGCGGAACACAGGTTCCTTTCCTATCCTTGACGGCGCCAGATGTGTAAGAAGGCAAGAAAATCAGCATGAAAAGGTATCCATCCTTGTTTAGTTCGCTTTCTGATAGTATAGGATAGGATATCGTCCTTCAATGGCGCGTACCCACTGTGAGGGTTAGGCCCAGATTTGGATGGTATTAGGAAGATGTTGGTACTACAAAAAACTGATAAAGTGTAAGGTGGAAACGGATAAAATTAATGGATGAAGAACTTAAGAGAATCGTCTTGAAACCGCTATGAATTCCTCCACGGCTGAGCAGACATCCCTGTAGTGGTTTCCTAAGGCTCCTAGAGAAATGATATTTAAAATAGAAAATTTTAAACCAAGTTGCTTGAACGTTGGCTCTAAAATGTTTTTTTTTCTCAAAGAAGAAAAAGGGTGCCGAATAAGAAAAAAAAACATTTCAATGGTCTCGGAAGGAAGGTTGCCAGACCAGCCCTGCGGCAATAAAAGTTTAATAATGGTGTTTGACAGCGTATTCGAGTAAACATTACTTCAGTTTTTCTGGTGTGGAATGAATTCTTGTGCCAATGGAAAACGAGGTGTCAATAGTCTAAAAATTTTTCTATCGCTGGGTTCGAAAAGACTGGAGCAATTGCATATCTCCTGAGTCTCCTGAAGTAAGCTGATGCTGGAAGTAATGATAGAAAAGGGCCATTGTGGACCACTGTCGAGAGACTGTCAGCCATTTCGTTCATGTATAATCTGCTATGACCAGGCAGCCAAATTGCTAAAATTAAATTTATGCAGGCAGGCACTAGAAAACGAAATGTACCTGGAAGGTTAGTTCCCGTATTTGTTGGGAGCGATGTACACAACCATAAATAGTCCGTTATTATGACTACCATTGATACTGATGAATTTAGTTTAAGTAAGGCTGACGCTACAGCTAGAAATTCAGCCACAAATACGGATATGTAGTCCGCAATTTCGCTGTAACTTCTTCCTGCTCTTCTCATTCAATCTCTCCTCTTCTTCTACCCTACAATTCATTTTATGCAGTTTTTTTTTTATTTACGGTTTCCAAGGCAGCAAATACGTGTCTTCTTCGTTGAGCTGCTTGCTGCATCGAGTAGAGCATAACGCTCAAGGAATGACGGCATGTCACTTTTCTAAATAGGATAGATCTTTGTGATAGAGTTTGCATTTTTCTCCGTTGCAAACACACGCTCCCGAACACCAGTCTGGAATTTTCACTGGCAGTCTGTACACAATCTGGAAGATTTATTGTCAATAAATGGAAGCAAGCAAAAAAATGTAACTTTGATTTCTAGCAAAGCACTGCTGCAAAAAAGAATCAAGATACGCGGATAACATTGCCTGCCCAAGCTGCTTTCAGGGTGTGACGAGAGCCGGCCTAATGACCACCTAGTCCTAAAATATGCAATCAGAAGCTGCTCCGTAAGGCACGTATCGACCTCGTGATATCAGGACACTAGCAAAGAAACGAGGTTTCTCTGAACAGTCTTCCAGAAAAGGCATCATAAATATTCTGGTGTAGTGCAACTAACGGTCTGACCATAGGTAATTAAAACAAATAGTGGTAAAAAAACGTTAGTACAGACATATTTAATGTAATTTTACAGCGTATTAGATGCTTCCAGTTTACATTTCATTTGGACACTACGCTTTCACAGTGCTCATAAGAAATGTATAATAGACAAAACTAAGAGTGTTACGCGTTTCATCAACGCACTGCTCGACTCGGTCACGTCCTTCTCGGCACCGATATAACAGTCGAAAGTCGAGACGATTGCTGCTAATTGTGTTTTTCACGTGTCCTCCGCCATAGAAGTCTTTATGCTCGTCCGGCGTTAATTATGCAAATTGGATGGAGCTCCGGCAGCAGCTCTTTGCGATCACGCTGTTACCCACAGCTAGAATCGGCTTTTGTGCCTCTCAACGGCCGCACTCTTTATAGTATCTGCACAATGGACGATTCTGCACAGCTCGAAGTTCCTAGTGCCATTCAGCGCCAAGAGAATGACTGCTGCTTCACTGTAGTCATCACGTGGCACGAGTGAGAGAAAGGTTAGCATTGTTAACTTGTCCACGAGAAGGGCAAATCTGAGGGTATGTTGTTTCCGTTTGCTTCCTAGAGCGAGAGACAAAGAAATGCTAAATGAAGGCACCACCAGGGAAGTGTTTCATTCATAATGCCATGGGCATAATTTAGTTATTGAATGCGGATTTTCTGGCAGCTTGCGCCCTTCAGCCATAATTGCGAAACCTTTCGAAATGACAGACAAAGGACAAACAACGTAACAATATTCAACGAAGGAAGTGAGAGAAGCGCTTCATGAAGGAATTAAGAGAGAAATAAATTTGAGATTGGGGCAAATTGCACTGTCTCTTGCGGTTCTTTGCGCGGCTACAGAAGACAGGCATTACTCAACATGTTTCTGGCAGTGGGATAAATGCAGCAGACTTTTAAAGAAATTAGTAATATGCACTACAATAACCAGCAACTTTTAGGACTGACCTTAGTTCATTCCACTAGATTTCTTCGCACACAGGTAGGCCCAACTACGTGAATTAAGTTTTATTTGTAATGCTGCTTACCGGCTGAGTGAATGCTGACAAAATCCAGGCTGATTAATTGAACTCTTCGTTGTACAGGCTATTATTTTCAAGGTATGTATATCTGAACGCGGCAATGACATTACACAAAGATGTAGGGCAGCCATTGGGCCAGTTTGTTAAAGATGTTTGGATAAGCGCTCTGTTATTAACAGGGACTAAACCGTAAAAAACACAAACGATCTCCGTGTGGTGTGCGCTGCGAGTGATTTTGTTCGTTTCCGAAACATCACGTTTATCAAAACATGGAACAATAATCTCTTCAATTGATCAACAGTGGAGAAACAAGGAAAGCCCCAGGCTCAAACTCCAAGCAGGCTCCGACGTGACACTACCATTGTTCACTTAGTAATGGTCGTTGCGTGTGTATGTGTTCAATGGCAAATATTCACAGACTTAATATAATGGACTGATGTAATTATATTATTTGATCTTCAGAAATGTCTCTACCCAAAGAGCTGTTTGTATTCAATGACGTCGAAGATATCTTGAAGGGACATTCCCTCGGGCAATATGCACTTATATGAGCACAAAGGCGGGGCCCTCCACCCTTTCCCCAACAATGGCATGTTCCATAGACAGGCACCTCAAGAATACGCAGTTTTCGGGTGCTATGACTCTCTCTATCACCCTCGCAGCGCTTAACACTCGAACTCTTTTTAGCGAAGCTGGCTTACCAGGAGTCCTTGAGGAACTATCAGGCATTGTTTGGGATATCATTGGCCTCAGGGATGTTAGAATTGATGGGACTTATAGAGTGGTGACTAATGGTCCCGTCCTTTGCTATAGATGACTTCCAGATAAGAAACAGTATGCATTCGTAATCCATAAGGACAAAGGGGCAGCATTGTCGAATTATGCAGCAACAATGAAAGGGTAGTGGTAGTTGTAATAAAACTTAATATGAGGTGTAGAAAAAAGGTAGTACAAGCGTAAGCTCCAGACTCCAGTTATGATGATTATGAAATAGATCAGTTTTATCAAGATGTTGAATTAGCGATGAGAAGAGTGCGAACTCAATGTAATGTAGTAATGAGCGTCATCAATGCAAAAGTGGGGAAAAACAGGTCCATGAACTATGGGCGTTTGTAGGCACACTAGAGGAGAGAGGTTGCTAGAATTCGCGGAAAGGAAATAAGCTGCGTATAAAGAGCACCTTCTTCACGAAGCGTAGCAATATAGAGTGGACTTGGAAAAGCCCTTATGGTGAAACAAGAAATTAAGTTGATTTCATGCTTTGTGCCGATTACAGCGTAGTGCAGGATGTAGAAGTGTTAGGCAGGGTAAAGTGCAATGACCATAGGTCAGTGAAGTCTAGGATTGGCCTCAATTTGAAGAGAGAAAGCGTAAAATTGGTCAAGAAAAAACAGGTCAACTTAGAGGGAGTAAGGGTAAAAGCAGACAGATGTAGGCTGGTACTTGCAAAAAATATACAGACTTAGGAAAAGAGATAAAGATGACATAGACGTAATGAATTAAACCGTGACTGAGCTGGCTTCAGAAACTGCAGAAGTGGAAGTTAACGCACCAAGACAACCAATAGGTGAGCTCTCCCAACTACCGAAGGACCTAATGAAGAAACGAAAAAAGAATGAAAATATCTAACTTAGCAGATCAGATAGAACTAGCGGAAGTGCAAAAACTGATCAACAAGGAGACAATAAAGGGTATTCGAAATTATAACCTAAGTAAGACTGAGGAAGCAGTAATGGACGCTGCATAAAATTAGTGAGAAGAAAACTTGGCATACGTCAAGCCAAGATGTATGCACTGAAAGGTAAGCAGGGTAATATCATCAGCAATTCCGAAGATATAGTAAACGAAGAGGAAGAATTTTATACTGGCCTGTGCAACACTCAGAGCAGCCAGGGTGCCTTCATTTAGAGCAGTAATGAACAGGTTACAGAGGCGCCTTCTATAGCTTGAGATAAAGTTACAAGGGTCTTAGAAGACATGAATCGTGGAAAGTTGGCCGGAGAAGATAGAAAAACAGCCGATTTATTCAAAGATGGAGGAGACATCATGCTTGAAAAGCTTGTGGCTCCAAGATAAGTTCCAAGAGATACTTCAAGATACTCCAAGATATTGCCCACTAAAATAAGTGCAATACTGGAATTCAGTCACCCAAGAGAACAGGCTGTCTTCAGGAAAGGATACTCTGCAATGAATCACATCTAATCAGCCTCTTTATATGGCTTTCATCGATTACGAAAAGATGTTTGGATCAGTAGAGATTTCAGCATTCATAGAGGCCTTACGTAATCAAGGTATTCTGGAGGCTAACGTAATCAAGGTATTCAGGAGGCTAACGTAATCATCTTCATAAATATCTACAGAGATTCCATTCCTACCTTAATTCTCTACAAGAAAAGTAGCAAGATACATTTTGTAACGCAGATTGAAGAAGGAGTCTTACAAAATAGATGTTTCTCTTTAATGGCGGGCCAGAAGAAGGGCGCGCAGCTTACGCACTTCATCGTCTTTCGTGGCGCCGACCTTGGTGCGCGCCGCCGTCCTGCGGTGCGGGAGCCCCAGATCTTTGTGTCAATTGCCCCCAATGCGAAAAGCGACCATCTCGGTCGCGTCAAAAAGTTCTTTCATCGACTTGAGAAATTGAGCTCCTCAGGTGCATTTCGGCGTTCACGTACGCGCACAGTATGCTTTCATGCGCACTACATGAACACCTTTAGCGCGAGGACGACGACGGAGTGAACCGGGGTCAGAACTTCAGGGGACGACTTCGTAGGTACGTCACTGAGGCGGCGTGTAACCTCGCAGGGACCAAAATATTGGCAGATCAACTTTTCCGAGAGTCCACGGCGACGGACGGGCGTCCACACCCACATGCAGACGCCGGTATTGTAATGGACGTCGCGTCGACCCTGGTTGTATCGAAGGGCGTCGGTATGCTGTTGGCTCCGGATACGATGCCGAGCAAGCTGGCGTGCCTCTTCGGCTCTTTGTACGAACTCTTCCACGTGTTCGCTGGTCGGGCTATTATCAGCCAGAGGTAGCATGGCGTCAAGTGTTGACGTGATGTTGTGCCCGTATACAAGTTCGAACGGCGTAAACTGTGTAGTCTCCTGTGCAGCAGTGTTATACGCGAAAGTCACATAGGGTAAGATCTCGTCCCACGTCTTGTGCTCTACGTCGACATACATGGAGAGGATATTAGCCAGCGTTCTATTCAGACGTTCCCTTAATCCATTAGTCTGAGGGGGATACGCAGTGCTCTTGCGGTGAGAGCTATGCGTCAGCTGGAGAACGTCCGGCATAGGTACCGCTGTAAATGCTGTACTGCGGTCGGTGATTAGAACATACGGTGCACCATGTCGTAGGACGATGTGGCGTACAGAGAACTTGGCCACTTCATAGGAATTTTCATGTGGTGTAGCTTCGGTTTCGGCGTACCGGATTCAGTAGTTGGTAGCGACGACTATCCATCTGTTACACGAAGAGGTCACTGGGAATGGCCCAAGTAGATCCATTCCTATTTGCTGAAACGGTGCTTGAGGAGGGTCCACAAGATGGAGAAAGCCAGCCGGTTTAACTGGCGGTTTCTTGCGGTGCTGAAAATCGCGGCAGGTCTTCACGTACCGTTGCACAGAAGAATAAAGCCGGGACCAGTAATACTGCTGCCGTATCTTTGCGAATGTCTTAGCGAATCCCAGGTGTGCCGCACACGGCTGAAAATGGCAGGCTTGAAAAATGTCTTGGCGTAGCGCCGACGGCACGACAAGGGGGTACGTATTGGGACCGCTTCCGCAGTTTTTCCTGTAAAGGACGTTGTTGTGCAAGTAGTATGATGATAAACAGAGCACGAGCGAGCGGGATAAAACACCTTCAACCTCTTGGAGGTGCTGGATCAGCGACAGCAGCTCAGCGTCAGCACCCTGGTGCTCAGCCATCTTTATGGCGTCGATAACGCCGAGAAATGGCAAGTCATGGTCAGGGTCCGATGAAGTCGTAAGGAGTGGTGCGTGTGACAAACAGTCAGCGTCACTGTGCTTCCTTCCAGATCGGTAGACAACTGTAATATCGTACTCTTGTAAGCGCAGGCTCCAACGGGCTAGTCTGCCTCAAGGATCCTTGAGGTTGGCAAGCCAGCACAGGGCGTAGTGATCGCTGACAGCCTGAAAGGGTCTACCGTACAAGTCGGGTCGGAATTTACCAATTGCCCACACAACCGGTAAGCATTCTTTTTCAGCGATTGAGTAGTTTTTCTCAGCCTTGGTGAGACTGCGGCTTGCATAAGCAATGGTGCGTTCCGCAGCAGCTTGTGGGCAGTTGGATCACGTCGTCTTGGAGCATCTCTTTCACCTGATGCTTGACCGCTTCCCTTTCCACTGGCAAAAATCTGTAAGGGTGCTGACGAACAGGACGTGCGGACTCGTCCGTAATAATGCGGTGATTTGTGATGGACGTGCGCCGCACTTTGGATGATGTTAAAAACCAGTCCGCAAATTCATTCACGAGACTCAGTAGACGGCTTTTCTTATGGTCTGGCAGAGCGGCGTTAACGTTAATTCGTTCTTTTAGGCTGAGTAACTCAGATTAATGAGACGATGCGGTTTACAACGTGGCAATGTCAGCAACATCAGTGATTTCGCGAGGAAATGCGATTGTCGTTCCTCGCGGTACATGCCGATACTCGTTGCTAAAGTTTGTTAGCAAAACGACTGAACATTTGTTTCGCACCTGAAGAAGCCCTCAGGCTATACAAATGTGGTGCTCCAGAAGCAGGGACATGTTTGCCTCAGCAATTCCTTCGGCGTCGTCCTCCATGTCGCATCGGACAAGGGTAAGCACGCTGCTCTTGGGTGGCAACGTGACGTGATTGTCATCTACGCGAAGCGCTATATCACAGTCGTTGTCATTACTGTTCGCTATGGCTTGCGCAGTAGCGAAGCTGACTCTAGACTCTTGCAGGTCGATGACGGCACCGTTCGCCTGAAGGAAATCCATGCCGAGTATAAGGTCCTTTGAACATTTGAGAAGAATGCCGAAGTCGCCGATGTGCATGAAGCCCCGAATGTTGACTCGTGCCGTGCACCGGCCCATTGGAGTTATGAGATGCCCTCCTGCAGTGCAAATGTGAGTTCCGGTCCATAGCGTCGAAACATTGTTCAGTATACGCGCGAGATTCTGGCTCATAACAGACGTGTCCGCACCAGTGTCGATTAACGCCGTGACTTCGTGGTCATCTACGGTAACTGGTTATTCGCAGGATACTGACACGGAACTACACTGCTTTCTCTGCGTCTCTATTAAGTCATATCGTGGTCGTCGTAGTGAAGGGTCTTCAGCGTTCGCAACGTCAGCTACCTCACCTCCGAAGGTCGTTCGACTCAGTTTTCCCGGGAGGCTGGGCTGGGTGAGCGACGCCTCGTTGCTTTCGGCGTGAATAGGGGGCTGGAAGACCTGTTTCAGGTGGGTGATTGAACATTACGACGCTTTCCTTCGGCCGCTGTACTCTCGCCTGAATTGCCGATTCAACTCGCTCCTTGCGATCGAGGCTGGCGTATGTGCTGATTAGCTGCCGTCGTAATTCGTCCCATGTCGACAAGGCCGCCTCATGGTTCTCAAACATTGTCAGCGCATAGTCCTCGAGGGCAAAGTAGGCGTTGGGTAACTAGCGCTCTGGAGTCCAGCCGTTGAACTCTGAGACACGCTCAAAGTGATCGTGCCAGTCCTGAACATCCTCGAAGGTGTCCCCATGGGATGATGCGGGGATTCGCGGCTGGTTAAGGACGACCTCGGTCGGTACCGTTGAGGAAGAAGACGGAACCGGTGTACTCGTCCCTCTGACTGTATTCGGTGGAGGCTCGTGCTCAGGTGGCAGTCCTTGAAGTCGACCGCTTGTCCGTACGTGAACAGGAGTCAGGTCGACTGGACCTCGTACTGGGCTTGTAGGCGGCGTTCGATCTGGTAGTGGTAGCATGTACCCAGCACATCCACCAGAAAAATGCAACGTAGATTGAAGACGGAGTCTTACAAAATAGATGGTTCTCTTTAATGGCGGGCCAGGAGAAGAGCGTGTAGCTTGTGCACTTCATTGTGTTTTGTGGCGCCGACCTTGGTGCGCGCCGTTCTGCGGTGTGGGAGCCCCACATCTTTGTGCTATTATAAAGAAAGGGGTCAGACAAGGAGACAATCTCTCGAATGGTATTCACTGCATGCTTGGTATAACTATTCAAGCTATTAAACTGGGAAGGCTTAGGAGTAAGGATCAATGGTGAATATGTCAGCAACCCTTGGTTTTCCGATGACATTGTTCCATCCAGTAACACTGCAGGCGAGTTGTTACAACAAATGATTGAGGACCTTAGCATAGCGAGCGTAAGAGTGGGGTTGAAGATTAACATGCAGAAGACAGACGGGCAATGGACAAGATTTCAGGATCGCCAGTCAGCCTCCAGAGTCTGTGGAGTACGTTTACCTAAGTCAATTACTCAGAGGGTACATTGATCATGATAAGGAAATATATAGAAGAATAAAAATGGGTTGGCGCGCATACGGTAGACATCGTCAGATGCTGTCTGGAAGCTTACCGTTATCATTTAAGAAGAAAGGTGTACGATCAGTGAATTCTACCGGTGCTAACATGCTAGGCAGAATCTTGAAGACTGCCAAAGAAGCTCGAAAACAAGTTAAGCACTGCGCTAAGAGCGCGCAAGAGAGCGGTGTGGATCTGACAGCAAATGGGCATAGTCGATAGACTAATTGACATTAAGAAAGAAAGCGAAGGGAAATGCAGCAGAGAACCGCAGAAGACTAGGTGGGGTGATAAAATTAAGAAATTCGCAGGCGCTATTCGGAATCGGTTGGCGCAGGACAGTGGTAATTGTACATCGCAGGGAAAGGCCTTTGTCCTGCAGTGGGCATAAAATAGGATGGTGATCTTGATGACTGTCTGTCTAAACGCAACTGTCCCTATTCCGATCAGTAACCAAACAATGAAGCATTTTTGTACGTTGCACGCTAAGAAGAGAATAAATTATTTTATATTACCTTCAATGTACAAATGAACATTTTGCAACAGGGATTGACTTACTGGAACATTGCCGTTGGAATCGCACCCAGCGCGGTGCTGTTTGACATTGGCGTATGTGATATTTTGTTAGGTGTAAATGCTCTTCAAGTTATAACGAACGGTAAACAGTGTTTCTCAATTTCATCGGCAGCCATTACTACCGTTTAGGAGCCTTGTGGAAGCTTAAAATCGCAGGAAATAAGAAAGCAAGGCCAACCTTTCAGTCTTGCACAACATACGTTAACTGGAAAGGGCATATGTGCACCCTTTTGTTCTTGTTGAAATAAAAAAGATGTGATACCGTAATAGAGCGAAGAATTGTCGATAGGAAGCAGCATGTAAAGCCAGATGGAATGCAGCACCGCTTTTGTTCTTTGCCCTGCGCTGCTAAGAACAGCAAACGTTCCATCCCACCGCCGCACAACCCGTCATTTCGGTCTCCAAATGCGAGGCTGGTTCCGAGGGGCCGCCGATGCAGGAGGAGCGCCAGGCAGCGGCAGCCACCGGCTGTAGCAATCGCGGATGCCCAGCGGCCTGCCGCCCAACTGGAAAACAAAATGTATGTACTTCTAGCGACACTGGGTATCGTCCGAATATGTGGTTACTTCAAATAAGAGCGCGTATACGAGGAACACTTGAACAAGAACCTTATATTTTATGTTTTTTTGAAAACAACAGCGTGTTCAGATGTGAGTAGCTGGCCCGAGCTCCGATTCACTAGTGCGGAACGACATGTAACTCAGCCGCAACGAAATTCCAGAATACTGTTCCTATTGGAACGTTTTCTTTCGGTCATCCTAAAACAAACGACAGTGTCTACACATAATGCCTCGGGTCAGTGAGTGGAACCCCATACGGTCCGGTTATGCTAGTATATTCTCGAGGATGCATAGGCACACTGGTTCGACACCGGCAGCACGGTTACTGCTGCAGGTGAGCGGTCAAATTTAGTGACAGAGCATAATAAAGGCAATCTGAAGGTCATTTCCCTAATTGAGTGGGCGATAGCGGTTTCCAAGGCCGCGAAGGATGACAAACTGATGAAACATCGAGCAGTTGTGCTCTTGGGATCAGTGAGTCTCTTACAGGCAGTCGAAACTTGCGCAATGACAGCTTTGTATTGCAGTATCAAGACGACGCCGAATAAATTACGGGCGAATTACCGCAGGGACTTGCTGGTTTTGAGCTTGCCCGTACAAATATTTTTATAGAAACTCTATAGACAGTCTATAGACTGTCTATAGACATGCTATAAAATTTTTGTGAGCGTGGCCTGGTAGAAACGTCAACACACATAAATAACGCAGCAGAGACACCGCCGATCATCAGCACGATGTGCGGCTTGGGGAATGCTGCGAAGCATGCAGCGAAGCATGCCTGCATATGCAACGCAGTATAGCACACCATTAATTTTAGTTGCGATTGGATTATATTCCGACCTCACAAACTTTCTAGGCATCCATCCGGTGGAATACGTGGTCCCATCCTCAAGGCAGTATGATCTAACACAGTGTCTGGCGCGTGCGGTCTAACGCACGTGCCAGATGTTTCAAAGAAAATGTTTGCCTTGGAGAAGCATGCGTGAGGTCGTGACCTAATAGTTGGCGTATTCAGATGCTTTGCTGGGAGGCAGACATTCAATTCTACCATCGGCCAGACATTTGTGCATAGCACTTAACGTTATAGGCGGATTTCGAACTACTGTTTACGCATCTAACAGAAAAGTGGACGTGTGTTGTGCGTACACATTATCACGTCGCAGTGCATAAAAAATTGCAAAAGAGATAAAAGGTATACAAATGTTACTGTTAAATGAGAGGCTGCGAGTTCGCCCTTGACGCACGTGCGTGCATTTTTCACGGCGTCACAATCTATGTATGGCATATTTAGCGAGTTAGCAATGTGAACTTCTCGCCTAGATTATTTCGTCATCATTGTCGCCTCCTAGCCGTTTTCCGCCATCCCTCAGTTCCTATATTTTCCTTTTCACTGCCCCAAATGTAGAGTAGCATGACAGTTTCCGTCAGTAAAATATGTCTCTTTGGACATATATCTGGAGCTATCGGGACCCGGATTCTCTGCAATTAGTTTGTATTTTTCTAGTTAGCTATGCATTGCGCGTGCCTTAGTCTATGCAAAATAAAAGACAACACCACTTATCTGAAGAGTAAGACACACCACGCCGCCCTGCAGTGCACTCACTCAGTTGAGCTGGTAGCCCCAGCGGTCACAAAGGCTTATGCAGCTTTAGAACCTTCGCCAGATTATCAACAAAAATTGGAGGATGCTTAAGCGTCGCCTTCAAGAGTGCAATGCGATAGCGTTATCGCACCCCGTTCGCACCGCCGAGTCATCCGCTCGGCATGCTCTTGACGAGACGAAGGAGAGAAGCGGGCGAGTGGCGCGCCACCTGTCGGGGCAGCGCCGTCCATTGCGAGGAGGGGGTCTTCTGTGTTTGCCACAAGATGGCTCTGTGGGAGCACCAAGCGCAGAAGGAATGTAGCGGAAACGTACGTCGCTACTCGTTTAACTGTGACTTCTGTAATTTTCATACTCATAATTACCGATGATGTACACCGCAGTATAACTTTCCACGGCACGTTTCTAAGGCAACACCGCATTCACTAGAGGCGCTTTTGTCGCGCTTTGAACCAACGAACTCATGGCTGAGTGGTAGCGTCTCCGTCTCACACTCCGGAGACCCTGGATCGATTCCCACCCAGCCCATCTCGCAAGTTGTTTTTATTTATGAATTGCCTTGCGGGATTTTTCGCTCATGGCCAACGCCGACGATGCAGACTTTTCTGCGACACGAGCTCCTTAACGCTGTCGCGTTAAAATAGTCGACACATCCACCCTTTTGAGATCACTGGCGATGCTCATGCGATTACCAATTAACTTACGATAGGTAGGTACTTTGTGACGATATGTTTAATAATATGATGATTATCGTGAAAAGTGCCAGTGACCCAAATTGACGTCAAAGAGATTTGTAGAGGAATGGCTGATGCACGTTTTCAGTGACCTAAGTTCGAGTCATAGAGAATCACTGAACAGCGGCACACACCCGGCGAACGAGGTTGGCCGGAAAAAAAATTATTGAAGAGCTAAGCATAACCAGCATCATATACCGATTAACGAAATTTGGTTCGATGGTTGGCCTAGAATAAATTTTCTCATCAGAGCAGCCCGACGCTCCAGCATTGTGTTGTAATACGGCTGGCTGGTCTATGCCGGAGGTTTCTGGCGAGCCTCTCTAACTCATTGTCTGGGGTCTAGGTGTCGATCAACACAAACACGAATGGTGTCGGAAAAATTCGGGTTCTACTGATTGTATCCAAGAAAGAAAAAAATCTTTGTTCACCTGGGAAATGCCACTCTCGGGTGCACAGGAACTATAGTGAAATGGCTAGGGCTTTGGTGGGCCCCTGAAATCCAATTACAAGAGGGTTTGGTGTGGAATTGCGGTCCTTGCGAGAGAGTTCAGTAGCTGTGCTATTAGGTATGGTGGTTGGTTACGTAGGTATCTAATGGAGCTTACTTAATTGCGCTGAATTACTCTATCCTATACTTTCTCGTTGGAAGTAAAATAAAAGTGTACAGATATGCATTTTCCAGATGACGTACATTGTACAAGACTGCAAGTTTGGCCGCAGCGCGAAAGTCGGGTCTCATGAGTCAGTCCTCAGAAGAGCCCGGCGTCAATTCATTGTCCATAGGGGCCTGAACGGTGCGGATGGTTGCGTGTGCCTTTAATCCAGGTAGGGCGGATTCGCGGCTGCTGGACGGCAGCACTCCCCTCCTCCATGGAAGTGTCGCGGGCTAAGTTCGGATGGCCTGGAATCCTTGCACGGCTAGGAGAGGGAGCTCGTGTTGCTTGTGCATGCCACAGAGGGCCGCGGTGGCAGGAGGTGAAAATTATGTTTTACCCCGCACGCAAGTGCGCCTGGTAAATTAGCGCTGGCCGTCAACGCCCTCCTACACATACCAGTGCAGTGGACTATGCCCTACACCAGGGATGACGTGAGGCTACTGTAACGAAGACATATAAAACCTGTTCTCATTTTTGTTGAGGCTGCGACACCTTTACAGCCGAACGATAAGGTGGCTATGTCCTGAACCTGAAAAGGTCGCCTTTACACGACACCCTAATGCTGCACACCCTATGGGGAAGTCAGGCAAGCAGTACTAGATAGAAACAGTAAACGCGGATTTCGATAACTTTTCTTTTCCGGAATTGACTTTTTTTAAGCCCCTTTCATTCTAAAGCTTCCACAAATTGGACACCTACTGTGACACAATCACATCTCAGTTAACACCAGCCAATTTCACCGCAACCGGGTGCTCTCCATCGGGCACTCCCCCATCGTTTCCCTTCGTCGGGAAACGATGGAGCACGTTTTATTAGAACGGGAAGGCGTCTGTCCAGCGGTCGATTTAGGCACCACTGACCACCTTGAAGCACTTGGGTTCAACGAGAGCAGTGGAAAAGTAAGCAAGTCCGCAATGGGGATTAATAAGAGGCGATGGGAGATTTGGTGGAAGAAAAGTAGGGACACGGCAAAAAACGGAGACATGCAAAAGCACAGTTCGCAATAGGGGATCAAAAAATTTGGTTGTGGGAGTTCATAGGTTTTTTTTTTGTTTTTATTGTTTAACCTAGGTAGTACATTAGATAGTGTAACAGGAAGAGCTTGGTGGCGCAACCCACCACCCCGTTCCAAAGGGGATGCTCATAACATCCATCCATCCATACATCCATCCACCCACTTTCCCTCGAAGCTCCACCCATCAAATTGGTAAAACTTATCCTGAAGTGGTTGGCCTTCATGTTTTTGTCGTTCTGCGAATCATCAGGCAGACTGGACTAGGAAATGTTCTGAAAGAGTGCGGCCAGAAAGATTTTAGTGGACACGATGCCGACAAAAGAGTCGCGATAGACCTCGCGCAGCGAAACGTGCAACACGCACACCCTGTGCCTGAAGAGGTTGGAGTGTTGGGGCGCTATAACGTAAAACGATTCCAAACTTTTCTATTCCATTTCTACAATCAGCGCGCTGCGATTGGTCAAACGCTTTTTTGAACCACCTCCACCTCGCCTGTCTGTCACGCGATGTCAAGAAAATCGCGATAGCTCCCCCTCTGATATGACGCGTACACACCGATTATACATCATTGGACCGAACAAAGGAAGAATAGTTATATCTTGTTCGACGCCTTCTGGTCATTAGCCCTCGGCTATTCAAAAGTTTTCAGGCTGCAGCCACTTCACCTGCCTGTTACGCGACGTCACAAAACGCAAAAACTCACCGACTCAAAGTGACGTGTACTCGTTAAAGATCCATTAATATGCCGAACAAAACTTAATTTTCTTCTGAATAGCCACAGGCTGCTGCCGATCGCTCAGCCACTGGTTACTCACACCTGCCGGAGAGCATGCGTTTATTTGCGTACAATAAAACATTTTGCGTGGCAGTGTAACGTTTTGGAGCACTTTCGGCACATTTACGACCTCGCTCTGCCAACTGTTCTTTGCCGAGGATCCGTTTTAGCGGCATTCTTAACCTTCCATTGCATGCCGCGCAGCGCTTAACGTTCCGTTGTGATTTTCGACCAACGACTTCAAGTTAAGTAAGGCAAAGTGGACCAGTCACAGACATCAACGTCACCCTCTTCATTCGTTTATCGATTTTCAGTGCACTGGGTCGGCCCTATTGAATCCCTCTCCACTTGAGCGCGCTCCTCGCCTTTTGTCAGCCAGTTAGATAAGACAAGCCGCTCAGTATAGGCATTGATATTCATTTTTGGAGCAAACAAAAGTGACCTCGTATGAACGAGGAGAGCGTTTGATCGGTTTGTTCAGACAACCCTGCGGGTGACCGCCGATGCTAGCGTCGGCGGTTACGCAATTTGACATCAAGTAAATAGAATAAAACATATTGGAATAGTTCTACGTTGTAGGGCCCTTGGTCGATAGCCTCCTAGCTTGTGCAGAAGATGCGCACAAGTTTCTGCCGCTCCTCGAAGCACGGATAGAAGTGCGCTACCAAAAATTAGATGAACACAATGGACTACAGCGCAACACCATGGACAACACTGTGGCCAAATTTTGCAGGGAAACGGTTAGAAATAGTCACCGGTAAGTGCGTGAAATGTGCCAGGAATGCCAATCCCGTTGAAATTGACCTAAATTGTGTACCGGAAGTCACGGTATGTTAGCAACGTTTATGTAGCCGTTTCTATACTTTACTGGTGGTGTGCTGCACAACCTAGCGCTTCCACAAGCGCTAGGGTGTGCTTTCACAAGGCTTGCATCACAAGACAGTATTTTATTATTATTATTATTATTATTATTATTATTATTATTATTATTATTATTATTATTATTATTATTATTATTATTATTATTATTAAGTGCGGATTATTATTATTATTACATCAACAGCTTATTATCCTAGTTGACAAAAGAATATTAGGGTAGCAAGAAAACATCGCCGCGTTTACGCCTCAGTGAAGCTGAGCGTGAATACGTGCATAGGATGGTGGAGGTATTTGCCGTATATGATGAACGAACATATTTTAATGCGCCCTGCTATGTGCTCGCGTGTACGTTAGGTAAAATATTCATTTTACACTATATGGTGTAAAAACAGCTTAAGCTGAGGCATTTCGCTCTGCAGTGGATATCCTCATAACATTTCACGCTAGAAGCCTTCACAAAAGTATTCATCTTCGAACTGAGAAAATCACAGAGGACGATGAAGAAACACCGTCTCGTGCGGCTGCGCAAGAAAAAGGTGAACTTTTACCAATGCATCCACGGAGGAAGGAAACTAAGGAGAGGCCCTGACGTCACTCTTTGTGAAGCAAAAGTGAAGCCGGAATCTGGCGTTGCTCATGGCGATGCTCCGTTTTTTGGGCCACCCTCCTCGCTTGTTTACATCTTTCGCGAAACCACGCCGCGCTGCGCGTGGTGTCGCGCGCTCGCGCAACATCTGGCAGAGCACGGTGCAGGTAACACAGCGCAACAAGACACGGTGACTAACGCAAACCCGCCCACTCAGCGCCTTTGCCACGGCCCAAAACCTACCAGAGCAACACGTGTGAGCGCTCAAAACCATAACAACGCCGCCATTGTGGCCCAAAAGGCGTGGCCATACAACAAAAAAAATAAAAAAGCAGCAAAAAAATGAGAACCTACTACGTCATTTCCGCCACACTTTTTTCCTAGCGCGCGGAGGGGGTAGGGCCTCTCCTTAGTTTCCTTCCTCCGTGAATGCATCAGAATGTCGGCTCGGCTAAGCCGGACTACGTTTACATTGCTTACTACGGAACCGCTGTGCATGCCAAACTGAAGTGAAAGAAAAAAAAAGGAACGCGAGCCTGCGCTCAGAAGTACTGCACATATCTTCCACTCTATATATCATCTCACATATTGATTAGCAGCATATTTTATTCTTTTTGAATCGTCTTGTTTTGCAGGCCTACAGCAGATTGTTTCGTAGAATTGGTGGCGGAGCTTAATTCTGTAAACAGGGCAGTGCACAGACAATGCTGTCAATTTGGCCTAGTCGCGCCACTGCTTCGCTGTAGCGGCGCAAGCGCAGCTTTGGTAGGCAAAAATTGGCAGTCCCTTAGGTATCCTAGTGTGAATTGAATTCGAAAACATTCTTTTTACTTTTCTTATGGATTGGTTACGTCCGTGATGCGTGACGTCAGTCGCTGTCATGCGTCCTTCAGAAATCTGCCTCAATCCACCTTGCTCTAATGTGTGCCAACCTTAATGTACCTTACTCTTATTCATACCAACCTCAATGCACCTTTATCCATTTCAATCAACCTTGATCCACTTAATTTACCTTCCCGTCACTTTACTTCACGGTAATTTACTATACTCCACCTTAAGTTAGTTTAAATCACCTTGATCTGGCTGTGACATGACGTGTGCAATGACACACGTACTAGGCGCATTTTTAGTCAGCCAGAGCCGTGGACCCGTCATCACTTTAAACAACATTGTTCCGCTTTATTTCACCTTCGTTGGCATTATTTAGGCTTGATTCACTTTACTGAATCTCGAGTTACTTTAACCTAAGCCCCCTTGCTCTAACGCCAGAAGGCTGCGACTTGATGTGCGCAGTGACTCACGCATTAGGCCTAGCCTTTAGTGAGCCAGAATATTGCATGCGCCGCTGCGAAGCATGCTCGTCTCGCACTCAGAAGGCCCGAGCTGGATTCTCACCGAGAGCCAAATTTTCTTTTGAAAGCGGTTAATTTACTTCGTTAAAAGGAACCTCCCTGAGAAATTCGACAGGAACCCAGCATTTCATCGCGTGCTCTTACTCTTTGCGCCGTCAGCCACTTTTACTGCCGTCGCTTGATCACGCCGGATTTTCTGCCTCATGGGACTCATAATGTTTTCACATTAACGTATTGTTTGACTTATGCTTGGGCGAACTTCAGTCTCTTGACGTAGGGAACTTTTCTGAGCCACGGACATTGATATCCTAGAAGAAGACATTGTTGGGCGCTTTATTTAGGCCTTATTAATAAATTAACACAGCGCCAATACAGGCACGGATGAAAAGTACAGCAGAGGCGCTTTATGTTGTGAGCACATCTGCTGTTTAGTGTCTTGTCAATGTGTCTTCGCGGCACACTTCTATGTTATTGTGGGCTAAATGAATGCGTTCACTGTATAGATTCCCATAAATCAAGCCGGAACAACACTGCGACGTGTTGTGGCTTTGAATTTGTGTTCCCTGTCGTACATGCATTGCAACTTCAAGAAAACTGTAAAGCGCGATGTTTTGAGGATCTGGCAATGCCTGGGGCAGGTCTTGAACAAAGCGAACCCAGGAACATCCACGGGACATCATACAGCCCGTTTGAGTCCCTATTTTCTTTAAGCGCTCTGCCTTTGCTAAACTGAATCCTCGGTATATAGATTTGTTTAGCAACTTTCCGTTATTGCTATCTGCAGAAAACCTCCAGTCGCACTATAAATGAATAATCAGCGCAAATTGAAATGGAGACTGGAACACATTTTGTGGACAGCTCTTAAGCAAATTAAATTGCAGGATTGCGCGAGTGCGACTTGAAATTGTTTTAATTGCTTTATAACTCCTTAATTTGGAAGCATAATACGGTACGAAACGCTTGTTTTGTATCTGAATTTAGCCATTGTTTTAAATGCGGGCGCACATGGCCATGCAAAGGCTCACTAGCCACTTACGTCTGCTCGTATTTGAATATGAGCAGACAGTACGTTCTGTTTCTGCCACAAAAATCTTGAAAAAGCCTTTCTTACAAGAGTCATTACAAAAAAAGAGATTTTAATTGAAAGCTTTTGATTCTACCGCAGGCAATCATATGGCGCCAGATTTATAATAAATTTCACTTACTGTTTCGTAGATTTCGGTTACTGTAAACATGAATTTTCCAGTAAGTTCTCAAATGCCGAACGCACAACTTCATTCATAGCCAGAACCTAATCTTTTGAGCAGTGTCCTCGATCAGGAGGAAAAACTCGTAACAGCCGCAAACTCTGCGGTGACCTTGTGGGCATGACGCTCTTATGACGCATGGGTGACCGGTTCAGTGTCTGGCCAAATTTTGAAGTGACAAAAATGTAGAAACGTTCATGTACTTTGATTTACATGTACGTTGGAGGACCCCCAGTGGTCAAGTTTAGTCTGGAGGCATCCACTACGGCGTTTTAGACATGAAATGCTTTTACCTTCCATTGTTGGTGATCTTCAAGTGACCTTCAGCCGAAAGCCAGAACCGTTATACGGGCACTGAAACAAGAACATACGGGCAAGTTTCGAGAACAAAACGAGATCATCCGGTTAAGCAGTCAAAACGTAAGAAAATGTGGACCCTGGCCCCAACCATTTGTACAGGACCACATTACATACGCTCGTCACTGCTCAAAGAAGTTGGAAAAATATTGCTTCCCCGCAGGGGCGTCTGTGGCAGCAGGCGTTTGGTGTGTTGTGACACCACGTACTCGAGCAGACGAGGGTTGGACCATCCCGCGTGTAGCTTTGCGCGGCTTAGCCGTGTCCGGGGAAAGGGTATCCTGGGGGTTGAGCTCATGCCAGGTGTTCGGACCGCTAAGGCTCCCCGGCGGCGGCAACACACCTCTTTGGCCTCGGCTTCACGTAGACGGCACCCCCGGAACGACCCAACCTGGGGAAATTGGTAGTTGCATTTTCCTGTCTCCTTCTTCACTCAACCTTCGTCTTTTTCTCACTCTCCATCTTTCCTGCCTCCTTCTCATTTCTTTATTACTTCCGAGCTTCCTGGCAGCAAGGGTTAACCTTGTGTGAGTAGCCAACCTAGGTTATGTCACATTTGGTTATAGGGGTAGCGTACAGCTGCCGTTAACAGGACCTGTTCTTACAGTCCCTGTAGCGTCCCCTTGTTGGGCTCCACGGTGGGTAGATGGCGTAATTGCCGAAAACTACACATTCTTCTATGGACAGCTCCTTTCCTCCACTCCCTGATGGCCGTAAGAAAACATTGCGCACCCATGAAGTTTTCCAGTTTTTTGGACGCCAAGCCCACAACTTCCCACGTCTCTATGTAGTTCATTCGGAAAGACCGGACAAACCACTGCGTACCATTTCACCGTTCCTTGTATCAAAGTCTTTTACTGATGTTTGGCGCTGATCTCCTCCTGGAGCTCCGCGATCAGAAGCAATACGGTTAGAGATACGAACTGCCGATTGTCATTTGGGGAAACCCAAGTAATTGTAACCCCGCATCGTATTATGAATACCACCCGTGGCGTAGTTTCAAATGATGATCTGTCACAGCTAACTGAAGGGAACTCCTGGAGGGCTTCAGTGAACGAAATGTGATCAATATCAGAAGAATTCAGATGAGGCGGGATGGCAAAGAGATCCAAACCAAGCACCTAATAATCACTTTTGATTGAAGTGTCCTGCCCGAGTCAGTCGAGGCCGGGTACATCAAGCTCCGTGTTAGGCCATACGTGCCTAATCCCCTGCGATGTTTCAAATGCCAGCGTTTCGGCGACAGTTCGCACAGCTGCCGAGGCCGCCAAACGTGTGTGAAATGCAGTGCCCGTGAACACACCTCCAAATCTTGTGAGAACACTCTCTACTGTGTAAACTGTGATGGGGAGCACGCCGCGTACTCTCGGTCGTAGCCATCTCGGAAAAATGAAAAGTGTGACAGTTAAAGTAAAAGAGAACATAAGTTTTAAGGCGGCACGCAGGCAAGTTTCATACCAGCCTAAGAACACCTTTACCGATTTGACGCGTCAGGAGGCAGTGACACAACGGCTTTCGGCGGCTGTCCGGCCGGGAAGGAGCGAGTCGGCAGTTACGCCATCTGCCCCCGCGGCGGTTGCAGCTAGCGCTGCTCCGTCAACCCAGCAGAAGGCGCCATTCACCTCCGGGCAGGTGGCCTCAAAGGTCTCGTCCAACGTGCCGAGTCGTTCACGTCAAACAAAGCGCTGGAAAAGCGCATGTCCAGCGCCTCGCAAGAGGCGATGGACACAACCACCAGCCAGAAGGCGCCACCAGCGCGTAAGGAGGGGCGAGGCTCTGTCGATCGCTCCGAAAAAGACAGAACTCGCGTCAGGGTGCCTCCAAAGGGCCCGTGAACTAATCTCAATCTCTTAAACACACAGCACGCAACACATTTATCATAATGGAAACACAAATACTGCAGTGTAATGTACGAAGAGTTCTACATAACCTCGATGACATTAGAGAACTACTAAACAAACATAATCCAAGGTTGCTGTGTGTTCAAGAGACACATGTGAAACCCACACAGGCAAACTTTCTACGTCTGTACATAATCTATCGTAATGACCGCAACGAGGCTAACGCCTCCGGCAGTGTTGCAATAGCTACGGATAAGTCTTTAGCTTGACAGCAGATCGGCCTCCAGACGCCCCTTGAGGCAGTGTCAGTTTGGGCAATCCTTTTTAACAAACTGGTGACTGTGTGTTCGATATACATACCGCGTACATATATACATATATACATACCCCTACATACTCGTGGGAGATTTTAATGCCCACAACGCGAGAGGTTTATTGATTGAAAATGTTCTTCTGACCTCTAGTGCCTGCCTATTTAATAAGAAGGAGCCGACGTATTACAGTGTCCAACAGAACACATATTCAGCAATAGATCTAGCAGTCGGTCCTTCTTATCTTCTGCTTATAATGGTTCGTGATCAATAAATTGTATGGAAATGACCACTTCGCTGTAATTTTCAACGTGATAACTCTGCATGAGAGCCCTCCACATATTCCTCGATGGAAATTAGCATCGGCGGATTGGGAGAATTTTAAAGAGTCATCTTATTTACCACCACATTTTATTAATAATTTTACTCTAGATGATGCCGTTGTAAATTTTACCGCGTTTATTATTGATGCAGCCGAAAAGTTTATGTCGCAGACGAATGGGGGTTCACTAACAACACGTGTTCCCTGGTGGAACGAAGACTGTAGACAGACACGAAAGAGACAGAAGAAGGCATGGGGTGTATTGCGCAGATGGTCTAATGCCGTAAATCTAATTCAGTTTCAACAAATTAAATCACAGGGAAGGCGGAGACGGCGTCAGGCAAAGAGAGAAAGCTGGGCAAGGTTCCTCTCCGGCATTAATGCATACACGCAGGAGGCAAAAGTGGGAAATAGCTTGAGAAAGCTAAAAGGGTAACAAGTCCATCCGTTGCCTGTGGTGAACGACCAAGGGGATACCTTGCAAGACCAGGGAGACTTTCTTGGGGGACACTTTGAGCGTGTGTCGAGCTCAATACACTATTTTGAATCTTTCCTTAAATACAAATAAATAGAAGAACTTAAGCCATTCATACGTAAAAGCAGACACGACGAAGCGTATAACCGGTCATTCAGTATTGCCGAGTTGAGAGCTGCCTTCATCCCACGCAAGAGTGCTGCAGCGGGACCTGACCGAGTAAAGTATGACATGATCAAAATCTTGTACACTGACACACAAGTTAGACTACTCGCACTCTTCAACGCTATTTAGGCTGCCCGATACCTTCCACGCACATGGAAAGAAGCGATTGTGGTCCCTCTTTCGAAGCAGGGAAAGACCCATCTATGGCGGCAAGTTATCGCCTGATAGCTCTTACAAGCTGCCTGTGTAAGCTTTTTGAGAAAATGATTAATCGCAGACTCATACATTTCGTTGAACTCAACAACATGCTCGATCCCTATCAGTGTGGCTTCAGAGAAGGCCGCTCGACAACAGATCATATTGTACGCATTGAAGGATATATCCGCGATGCATTTGTACATAAACAGTTTTTCTTATCAATATTCCTCGATATGGAGAAGGCGTATGATACAACATGACGTTACGAGATCTTGCGAGACTTGTCGGGAATGGGCATCTCTGGAAATATGCTGAAAATTATTGAAAGCTATTTGTCGAATCCTATATTCCGCGTTAAAATGGGCATTGTATTGTCGCGACCTTTCACACAAAAAAAGGTGTACCCTACGGAGGCGCGCTCAGTTGTACGCTCTATATCGTGAAGGTGGACACGCTTCGTGCTTCATTACCGCTTGCCATTTTTTATTCGGTCTACGTGCACGACATGCAAATCGTCTTCAAATCCTGTAACCTCGCAGTATGCTAGAGACAGGTACAGCATGGCTTGAACAAGGTGTCCAAGTGCGCAGACAAAAACGGATTTAAAATCAGCCCCCACAAAAGTTCTTGTGTTCTTTTTACTACAAAGAGACGCCTGGTTCCAGATCCTTGTGTTCAAATGTGTGGACGTCAAATACCTATCAACAAAGAACACAAATTTCTAGATATTATACTTGACTCCAAGCTTACTTTCATTCCGCACATTAAATATATTAAAGAAAGGTGTCTATGGACAATGAACTTACTTAAAATTCTGTCCCACACAACATGGAGTAGCGACAGGAAGTGTCTAATGAATGTTTATAAGGGACTTAGTTTATCACGATGGGACTATGGTGCCGTCGTATATAACTGCCGCTTCGAGCGCACTAAACATTCTAGATCCTGTCCACCATCTAGGTATCCACGTAGCCACTGGCGCTTTCTGGACAAGCCCTATTGAAAGCTTATACCCGGAATCAGATGAATGGAGACTCCATCTGCAGCGAATTTACATCAGCCTCACATATTTCCTGAAAGTACGCTCCAATTATAGGCATCCATGTTTTAACACTGCTAACGATATAGCGTGTGCTACACTTTTCCGTAATCGTCCCTCTGTAAGACAGCCTTTATCGTTGGGTGTGAGGGAGCTTAGTGATGAAATGCATGTCCCACTCCTGGAGCGTCGCTTAATGCATCCAACCAAGCTGTTACCACCTTGGGAGTGGCAGGTGGTAGAATGTGACATATCTTTTCTAGAAGTAGCAAAACACGCGTCAGAGATCGAAATCCGAATGCATTTCCTAGGACTCCAGCACAAGCACTCCTGCGCAGAGTTCTACACAGACGCGTCGAAGTCTAATGCCGGGGTGTCCTATGCAGCCGTCAGCCCATCCTTGTCGGTATCCGATGTACTGCACCCGGAAACAAGGATCTTTACGGCTGAGGCCTACGCATTACTCTCTACTGTGAAGCATGTTAGAAAACCAAAACTTCAAAAAGCAGCCATATATACAGACTCCCTAAGCGTCGTGAAGGCCTTGATTTCACTCTATACCCATAAATCCAATATTTAATGAACTCTATTCCTTCTTGTGTAAAGCGTGCATATCTAACCAGCATATTATATGCTGGGTACCTGGCCATAGGGAAATTTAAGGTAACGTTCTGGAGGACGAGATGACCACGTCAATCGCATCGCAAGCTGTTAACCCTACCGCTGATGCGCCTGTCACAAATCTGAGGCCTCTCTTACGATAGAAAATGCGAAACCACTGGCAGTGCATGTGGGACGGGGAAACAAATAATAAGCTTCACGTGATGGAGCCACAGTTAGGATTCTGGCCCTCCGCAACAATATCACGCCTAACACATGTCCCATTCCGTCGTCTCAGATAGGGCACACATATGGCACCCATAACTTTCTACTCACCGGAAATGACCCTCCAACCTGTGGTAGATGCGGGGAGAGGCTGACCGTCCTCCATGTCCTCCTGGAGTGTCGGGAACCGAATCTGAGAGTAGGAGACATTTTTCCTTAGCATACCGGCAGCACATTAATCTTCATCCAGTAATGTTTCTCGGTTCACAACCGCTTTTTTATACAAACACAGTCCTAGGTTTCCTCAAAGATGTCTTACATGTTATTAGTCTCATACATTCGTAGCGCTTCTTCTCTTCAGAGAATGCCGCTGCGATAGTCGATAGCCTCCAGGCCCTCGTGTTTCAAGGACTCAGGTGAGGCAGTTGTGCTGTAGTTAATTTCAGCTTCTTAGCTTTTCTGTATATGATATCATTCTTCCGCAATGCAGTGTAAGGCTCATAGTACTCGTCATTAATCATCGCCATAGTCTTATTGCACGTAGATTTTACGCACTTTACAGCGACTATTTTTAGGCCTCTTTACAACCATGTCATATCAACATCACAGAGCTCATCATTCCACCGTGAAATCACTAACACTGTCTTGGCGCTCTTTGGCCATACCTGGCCTTTCTGCCACTAAACAACACACATTCATTCATTCATCCATCCATCCATCCATCCATTCACTCATTCATTCATTCATTCAAAAAATATTGCTTCCGAGTTCTTCATAATGTTTGATCACAATATCACTCAAGCTGTAACTTTTATCTTTCATTTCCAATAGAGACATTCAAAAGGTAGATACAGGGCACCATACACTTCATTGTCATCTTTTGGCGCTGAGACAGGGTTGCCTGGGCTCTTTTTAATGTCAGGGGTCCGTGAGTACCGTGGTGTGGGTTCTGCGTCGCCTCGAGAGATGGCAACACGCTTTTCTGGAAATTTTCGGCTTATACCTGAGTAGTGCGGCCCGTCTCCCAGGGGTATTTCGCTGTTTGTCGTGCCGCCTTCAGCGGGTTTTCTTGTGCTAGCTTGGCAGCATTCATATGGATCCGTGCACAGCATGGCGTGGTTCAGTGTGGTGCGGCGTGGTGTGGTGGGATGGGCCGTTGCGAGCATGCACTAAACCCATTTTGATATTGTGGCTAGTATGGTCTCCAACTAATTTGCTTTGCCGGTTGCCAATTAATGCGCACATCTACTCTCCATTACGGCAGAGCCAGCACTTATTTTATAAACCCAGAGTAGCCTTGGATCTTCAAATCACATGTATAAATCGCAAGTGCCACATATTTGACGCCACAGGCCAACGAAGAACCTATAATAGTCCATCGGCTGCTATGCGGAATGTTTCATTTAGTCGCTAACAGAATTTTCCCAAGTGACCTCTGATCGGCAGCACGATTCTGATCCTTGAGATAGATTACACTCTGATGCACACATCAGTCGCTCAATAACCGAAAGCGGGTATTTGAATAAATAAATAAATATTGCTAATTACGTTTCAAACTAAATATTTTACGCTACATATTGTAACTTACGAACTGTAGCCGGTTACTTTTACAGTCATATTTGATAAGAAGAACTTATTAAAGAATGCTTTCTTGAAAAAGTAAGTGGAACAACATTGCATTTTTACGGCAAGTTTGACTGTCCTTAATTCTAAACTGGTGCTTGTTTCAAAATATGTTCCAAGTGGATCTGCCTTGTGAAATTTCTGGCTTTATTACGTATGTTGCAATATGTGCGATAAACTAATAAATTGAAAAGTAGATTTTTGAAACTTTCATAATTGTTCCGTTATGAGTAGTGATATCAATTGTGGCTCTTGGAGTATTCTAGCTCGATAAGTAAATGTGTGCTATATGCCACGGGCGAACTTTTAAACTTCTGTTAACGTTTAAATAAAACATTCTGTACATTTTTGAGTTCGATCATTATGTCGTGAGTTCGAGCTGTCATCTCCGAATGAAATAATATTATAGAAATACGTGCTGAGTTGAATTTCTGCAGAAGTTCAGGAAATCGCAATGCCACTTTGTACTTTCTTTACCAACACGTATCTAGCCCTAATTCACAAATAAAATCGGGTCGATCACGGGTCTCTAGAATTTGCCATGCCATTCGACGTTATTTATTTGTACAAAGATAGCTTCAAGCCAGAGACATGGGAATTCCTCTTGCCAAGGGAAACAGTGTTGATTGTTTTGCGCTCCTGGCAGTGACATACGTTTCACAGCAAGTCTGTCTTTGTAGAAACAAAAATAAAAAAAAATAAAGGCTGGCCAAACATTTGCAAGTGTATACGCTGCAAAATATTTCTTTCAACTTTTCCTTTCTTTTCTTTTTTTTCTCCGCAGCATGTTTACGGATCAGTGATCCTTCAAATACAGCGCACGCCTGAAAAAAAAAGATATAGCAGGAACACGTCCGCCTGTTATTGAAAGACAGCTGGAATTATCAAAATCGATAAAAAACACTTTTCAATGCCATTAAGACAAGGAAAACACCTATTTGTTGATGTGCGGCTAGCAATGAGATATGAAATTCGTAGGGAATTTTTTCTATATTGCAGTGTTTTAGCCGCATCCACTTCTTCGTTCTCTTCTGATCCCATTCGAAAAAAGTTTTCTGGCTGAGCGATGCCATACACAATGGCTAGGCCAGGCACTCAGAACACCCGCACATGCTAAAAAAATATTTTCTATACGCTCATATTGCACTTTAAAGTTACGTGTGTGCCCAAAAGAAAAGAAAAGCACTGTAAAAGGGAAAACAAGCAAACGAATGCTGGAGTTTTGCCCAAACGGCTGTTCATTGACTGCGATAGCACATTATTAGACAGCTATCCAAAGTAGAGATATTAGTTTTATTGGCCGTATAAAGTTGTAAGCATTCGTTTACTAAGTAAATAAATAAGCAAATGGTCATGCTCGCACAGCCAAACATGAACTCATTTCACTCGATGACCGCGAACAATCGCTGCCGAAACGCTCACGTGTGGAAGAGCAGCAGCAGCAGAGTGCGAATTGCCCTTCTTGCTGCCTCTGGCTTCAATGCGCACTAAGCGACGGGAACATAGCGCACACGAAGCGATCAGCCCTCTGTGCGCCTACCATCTGTACCCATGTAGATGGCTTCCAAGATAGACTGCGCGGTCACCCTCCGGCGCCCTTTACGCAGGCACCGCCGTAGTTAAACGGCCTTTCCCCCTGCTTTCTTGGGCAAGATGGAAGATGGCTCGCTTCCTCCCCCCCCTCTTGCGCGCGCGAGATCAAGCCACCATCCTTCTCAGCTCATTCTCGCACACCTTCACTCGCAACCACAGCATAAGCATCGCATCCGCAATGTTATCGCAGTTCGACTTCATATGAAACATGGCGGCATCGTCGACGACGACAGTAAAAATTTGCCTAGATTGTCCGCATGACTATCAGAATAAAATATCCCAAATATAATGCTATAATTAAATATATTCTCGGTACCCAGCTTGAAAAAAAAATTGGAGGACGCTTAAGCTTCGCCTTCAAGAGTTGAACGCGACAGCGTTCCCGTCGACCCGCCAAGGGGTGTAAGACAATGGGCTACGGCGCAGCGACTACGCGCCCCGCATCGGACGCGGTGAGCGTCGAGCAACGCAGCGTTCGGCGCGACAACGAAATGTGCGCCTGAGCAAGCGACGCACGCCTGAGCCTTAGAAACAGCTCGTTTCTAAGGCAACACCGCGTTCACTAGAGGCGCTTTTGTAGCGCTTTGAAGCATCGAACTGGTGGCTCAGTGGTAACGTCTCCGTCTCACGCTCCGGAGACCCTGGTTCGATTCCCACCCAGCCCATCTTGGAAGTTGCTTTTTATTTATGAAGTGCCTGCCGTGATTTATCGCTCACGGCCAACGCCGCGGACGCCGACACCGACACCGACGCCGACGACACCGGCTTTTCTGCGACACGAGCTCCTTAACGCTATCGCGCTAAAAAGTTATGCATGGCTCTGCTATCGCAACACCAGAGATCAGTGGAGCTGGGGGAAGGTCAGCAGTGCAGAGCCAAACAGCACACAAGACACGAGCGCCGGCAACGCGTCCCTACGGCGTCTGCCAAAGGCGTCCTTTACGGCATCCGCGATTGGCGTGCCCAACGCTGTAGTAAACGCCGCAGTTGGCTCGACTCTGCACTGACCGGCGGGCGAGGACGACATGGAGGCAACCTAGCAGCCGCCGGAGTAGAACGACCCTCCTCTCTCGCCTGACCCAACCACAGAACATCTATACAAACTTAGAGAATGAAAACTGTACCTTCCACACGTGGAGGAGGAATAATCTTTTATTTTGGAAATAGTATTCCGGGGTAAGCCCCGGTTCTACTATCGGTGGGAGGTCTCCTCATTCCAGGAACCCTCTGGCCTTCGCGGCCTCCTTGGCCCTGGCGACGAGGCGTCGTTGTTGTTCCTGGTCCTCGGAGACGAGCTTGGCCTCCCACGTTTCTATGAGGTCTTCGCTTTGTCTGGCGTTGCAACAGCCTCTCGGTGAAGGCGATGCGTATTATCAGGTGTGCTAAGGTGTCCGGTACGCAGCACATTGGGCAGTGGTATCCCTGTAGCGTTGGGTACAGTCTATACATGATGATTCCGTGGATGTAAGTATTACTTTGCAGTCTTCTTAGTGTAGTGCTTTCTTCTTTGTTGAGCTTTGGGTGACGTGGTGGGTACACCCTGCGTTCCAGCCTGTGATGTTTAGGGATCCCTGAGTACGTGATGGGTACGGTTTCTGCCTCCGCTGACGCAGACCGGCCGTCTCGAGAGTAGGAAGGGTTCACCCGGCAGGTGTGGCCTCGGGCCGTGGCATGTGCCGCTTCGTTCCCCTGCAGCCCCTCGTGCCCAGGAACCCACGTCACGCAGTTGTAGGGGATCGGAGTACTGCGGTGCTCCAATATTCAGTGCTTCTGTTGACACGCGACCCTTAGCCTAGTTCCTGACGGCTGCTTGAGAATCGGAGAAGACAACAGCTGCGTCCATGCACGTGGTAGTTGCTAGGGCGATCGCCGTCTCTTCTGCAGTCTCGGGGTTTTGTGCACGGACTGTGGCAGACGCTAGCTCTCTGCCCTGAGAATCTACAGCGTTCAGGGCGTGAGCATTTCTTTGCGGGTATTTGGCTGCGTGGTTGTATCTGGCGTCCGGATCTTTCCTGTGTCTTCACCGAAGAGCATCCACTCGGGCTTGTCTTCTTTCCTTGTGGTACGTGGGGTGGATGTTGCGTGGAATCGGGGCCATGCACAGGGATACGCGGAGGTTTGGAGGAATTCTTTCTTTTCGGTCCGTGGTGGCTATAGAGGTTTCACCGTAGCTCAGCCGTTCCGGTGGTCTTCCGGTGGTCACTGATCTTCCGGTGGGCGTGAGCTTCAGTCGTTCTAATTGACTGGCTTTGTGAGCTTCAGCTAGTTCTTGCCAGGTGTTGTGTACGCAAATCTTGAGAAGTCTCGTAGTCGAAGCCGTAGATGGTAAGCCCAGGGCGATTTAGATGGCGTTCCGCATTTTAATGTTAATTTTTTCTACCTCTACATTCTTCAGCGCGAGGTAGGGCGTGCCGTATGTTATTCGACTGGTGAGGAGTGCTTGCATCACGCGTAGCGTGTCTTGTTCTTTAAGTCCGCTTCTATGGCTTAGAACTCTCCTGACGAGATGCGTGAGCTGCGATAGCGTTCACTGTAGTCGCGGGAGGGTGGCCGCTCCGGACCCGTCTTTGTGTATGTGTAGCCCAAGAACTTGTTCCGGCGTCCAACAATGAACACGCAGCGTGAAAGCAACCAGAAGAAGAACGTTTATTCGGGATTGCTTCCCAACATATATAGTGTACCGGCGGCTGCATGATAACAGCCACGTGTTGCAGATAGCATGCTGGCCAAGGCACATGCACAGAGCGCATGCGCGTCTGATACAATGCATCTCCCTCAGTGCAATATTTATATGTCTGCGAGCACAGCACGGGACACTTGGTGGAAATCCTGGTCGTAGTGAAGACGACCGGGCTGTCGCTTTTGTCGGGTGGACCGCCTTGGCACATATTGGGTGGACTGGGTTGTATGCTGCGATACTCCAGCGTTTTCCTGGGCTTGCGTGGGCTGTGTTATAGACTGTGGTGCTCCTGCGTTTTCCTGGGAAATGTCTCCTTTCTCAGAATCATCATCCGTTAAGTCACGCCGGAATGGCTCACGTGTGGCTAGAATATGTTGTCGGTGGCGTCGAAGCACCTTGTCGTCCTCAGCAAGGACGCGATAAGACTTTGGTGCCACCAGGTCCATGACTAGAGCTTTGCAGTCCCATGCATCCCCTCGTACTCGTACAACTGCATCTTTCTTGAGTGCTGGCAGGTTTTTCTCTTTGGACGGCCTTTGGCTGCGTGGTTGGCGCCGAGACGTCAGTTGACTGGAGCATGACATGAAGTCTGGTAACTGAGTGCGTAACTTCCTGCCTTGGAGGAGTTCTCCAGGGGACCGGCCTTCGGCTAGTGGAGTCGAGCGATAGCCGAGTAGACACAACCAGAAGTCCTCGTTGAGCTCGCCAGTCTTCTTCATTATTCTTTTCATAATTTGGACTCCTTTCTCGGCGAGGCCATTGGATCGTGGGAATCTCGGACTCGATGTCACATGCTTGAATTCGTATCTGGATACGAACAAAGCAAATTGATCAGTTGAAAACGGAGGACCGATGTCGGTACAGACTTCCAACGGGATTCCATACCTTGCAAAAATTGAGCTAAGTGTAGAAATGACAGTGCACGTCGTTGTGTCGATTAGCTTTTCGACTTCAGGAAAGTTTGAAAACGCGTCAAGCACGCACAGGTGGGAGTTTCCGCCGTACATAAAAATGTCAACACCTACCCTGTACCAGGCATGGTCTGGGATCGGCCTAAACACCACTGGTTCGGTTTGTTGTTTGTAAGCGTATTTTTGACAAACAGAACAGGTCTTGACCATGTTTTCAATGTCCGTATTTAGTCGCGGCCAAAAAACCAAGTGACAGGCTCTCGCTTTGCACTTATTTATGCCTAAGTGACCTTCATGAATGCGACCGAGTATTTCAGCTCTCATAGCCTTTGGGATGACGACTTTGGTCCCCTTGATAACAATGCCCTTGACTTGTGATAACTCAGGACCGAATGGTTTCATCCACCCTTCAATTTCTTCTCCATTCCTTAGTTGCCGCAACGCTGTCTGCAAGTCTGGGTCAGCGGCCGTCGCTTCTGCCAGACGATCAAGAATTTTCTTGCTTACCAGCTCCGACGTCACGCTCACTGCTTGGACGTCAACGTCATCAGTGAAGTCATCTTTGTCGTTTGGAAGGGTCGGCGATGATCTTGATAGCATATCAGCCAGGAACAGTTGTTTGCCTGGGACAAAGTGAAGAACGTAATCGTACCTTAGCAAGCGCAGAAAGAACCGTTGCAGTCTTGGTAGGATGTCGCCAATGGCTTTCAAAGCAATTGCTAACAGTGGTCTGTGGTCGGTCTCGATTACAAACATGCGGCCGTAAGCGAAATGAAAAAATTTCTCACAACCGAAAGTAATGGTCATCGTTTCTTTCTCTATTTGCGCGTATCTTTGTTCAGCATCAGTCATTGTGCGTGATGCATAGACGACCGGCCAGCAACTACCACCATAATTCTGAAGAAGGGAAGCACCAATTCCATTTTTGGAAGCATCTGCAACGACCTTCGTCTCCCTAGCAGGATCGAAAATGGCTAGCAAAGGTGGACTGCTCAATGTGTCGCAGACAGCCTGCCATTCTTTGGAGTGGTTTTCGGACCATTCAAAAACGGTGCCTTTTTTAATGAGGCTTCGTAGGAGCGTCGTCCTTTCCGCCAGATGCGGTATGTATTTTCCGAAATAGTTCACGACCCCGAGCGTTCTGTGAACACCGGCTTTGTCCTTTGGCTGAGGCATATCACTTAATGGTTTGCTCATCGCGGGGTTAGGTCTTCTTCCGTCTTTGTTTATGACATCACCCAAGAAGTCAATTTCGGTCAGACCGAATTTGCATTTCCCCGCGTTGAGCGTTAGGCCGGCCTTTTTAGCTAGTTGCAAGACTGTGCGGAGGCGAGTATCGTGCTCTTCCCTTGTGCTCCCTCATATCAGTATGTAATCGATATAGATTCGCACCCCTGAAGCCTGGTCGAATATTTCATTCATAGCTCTCTGGAAAACTTCAGGCGACGAAGCAATGCCGAAGGGAAGTCTCAAGAAACGGTAGCGTCCAAAAGGCGTTCCAATTGTGCACACCTTCGACGTAGCCTTATCTAAGGGGATTTGATAAAAGCCCGAGTAGGCGTCGATGCGAGAGAAGAAAGCGGCACCGGCAAGCTCAGCCTCAATGTCTTCTCGTTGCGGCATTTGATAATGCTCTCGCTTTAGGCACTCGTTAGTTCGACTCGGGTCAATGCATATACGCAGTTTCCCATCCTTTTTGCGTGCTGCAACAAACGGGCTCACCCAGTCCGTCTGTTCGCTGACTTTGGCCACGATTCCAGCACGTTCCATCCTATCCAGCTCTTCTCGCAGGGGCTCGAGCAACGCCAAGGGCACCCGTCGCACCGGCTCGACTACCGGTGTTGCATCCTCCCGCAGAACCATGTGGTACTGGCGTGCTAGACAGCCGATGCCCTGAAACAGCTCGGGAAATTCCTTGACCAGTTGGTCAGTGCTGTTCGTGTGCACAGCGTTGACAGAACGAGACACCAGTCCTAACGCTTCGCTTGCAGACAGCCCAAGTATGGCTTGGCTGCTCTCCTTTAAAATGAAGAAGTCGAAATGCCCACTTCGGTCGTTCACAGCCACTTGTAGCGTAGCGACCCCGATGTGCTTTATAACGTCGCCGGTGTACGATCGTAGGACGGAGGGGCTTGCTCTTAAAGCAGACTTCGCTTTGAGTCTTTCAAAAACGGAGTAAGGCAACGAATTCGCTTGTGAGCCTGTGTCTACTTTCAGAGACACTAGTTGGGAAGCCACTCTCGCGTGGACGACCCAATCGGCTCTGTTGCCTGTGTTGACGTCGAGGATTTCGAATCCTTCCTGCTCGTCCCGTACTTCGCTCACTTGAGAACCTTTTCTGCAACAGGCTGAGAAGTGGCCAGCGCCACGGCACCGAAAGCATGTTTTGCCGAATGCTGGGCATCTGCCACGTTCGGGGACGCGGTTACACTTAGAACACTTGAACTGCCTGCGTGCTTTGATCTGAGCCACTTCCTGTTCTCGTTGAGCCTCATCATGCTCCGAACCTTCTACAGGTTGTTCACAAGCTGAACATTTGCCTTGCTGGCACGTTTTAATTTGTGCTACTTGCTTCTTCACTTGAGCCCATTGTTTTGCTCGCCGCATACTTCTTCAGCTTTGCAAATTTCCTCCTCCTTCAGTAACGTAAGGTCCTTAACTTTTCAGCATCCTTTAGCGCAACTTCGCATTCTTTGTTCCAAAGACAATTTGGTCCCTGACCATGGAGTCACTTAGGCTTCCAAAATTGCAACTTCGTGCAAGTCTCTTCAAGTCCCGTGAAAAATGTTCGAAAGATTCGCCCTCAACTTGTGTTTTTTAGCGGAAGACATACCGTTCGTACACTTCGTTCTGCGGCTGCTGGCAGTACTCCTCAAACTTCTAAGCAACTGTTTGATAATCTTCCTTGTTTTCGTTCTCCGATAACAAAAAATTGTTAAATACCTCTAGGGCGTCCTCTCCGGCCACGGCGAGTAGCAGTGCGGTCTTAGCTCCCTGCGTCCGTGGTTCTTTCGGCGGCTCCGTGGCCTGTAGCAACAGCTCCAACCGCTGCTTGAAGAGGCTCCAGTTCTTCGCGGTGCTACCGGACAGCACCAGCGGCTGCGGTGGCTTCACTAAATCCATCGTGCCCTTGCACAGCAACGCCTCTTCTACCTGCGTGTTACTGCATACGTGAGGGCGATCCCACTTCTGACACCATGTTCCGGCGTCCAACAATGAACACGCAGCGTGAAACAACCAGAAGAAGAACGTTTATTCGAGATTGCTTCCCAACATATATTGTGTACCGGCGGCTGCATGATAACAGCCACGTGTTACAGATAGCATGCTGGCCAAGGCACATGCATAGAGGGCATGCGCGTCTGATACAATACAGAACTCGTAGGGTTTCCACTTTTGGAATGGGCGTTCCATTGAGGGTGACGTTAGGATCGGGTTCTTAGTAGCCGGATCGTTTGCCTCTCGTTGTTGACATGAAGACAAGGTGTTCGGACTTCTCGGGAGCACAGCGGAGGCCGCATTTGTGCAAGTAGCTCTCGATGGTATCTACTGCTTCCTGTAGGCGTGTTTCTTGTGTTTCAGTGTGTGAGGCTCTTGTCCATAAAGTGATATCATCTGCATAGAAAGCGTGCCTTACGTCTGCTATCGCATCGAGGAGGCTGGGTAGATTGATCATTGCGATGTTGAAGAGCAACGGCGATATGACCGAACCCTGCGGGGTGCCTTTGCTCGGTAGTCGGAAGCTGTCGCTGCGCAGGTTGTATATTCCAACTGTGGCCGTGCGGCCCGTGAGGAAATTCCTGACATAGTCGTATGTCCGAGAACCGGAGCCCAGGTCTTCGAGGTTGCCGAGGATAGCTTCGTGACTGACGTTGTCAAAAGCTCCCTTTATGTTGATGGCTAAAATCGATGATTTGCTTCTGGTACTGAGGTGGCCAATGAAGTCTGCCTTGAGTAGAAGGAAGACTTCTTGCGTTGACAGGTTCTGCCTGAAACCGAACATAGTGTTTGGAAAATATCCGTTGTCTTCGAGGTACGAGGTTAGCCGGTTGTGAATCATATGCTCGAAAAGTTTCTCTACGCACGAGGTAAGGGAAATTGAGCGCAAATTCTCGATGCTGAGCTGTTTATTTGGTTTGGGTATGACGCTAATATCCGAGTGCTTCCAGGCAGCCGGTAGCTTTCCTTTCTCCCAGTATACATTTAAGTACTGGAGCAGGGCTGCGGTAGCCTGCTGCGGAAGGTTCCGAAGATGCTTGTTCATGATCCGATCTTTGCCCGGGCTGGTGTTTCTGGTGAGCGTCGATAGTGCTGCAGAGAGTTCAGCATGCGTGAAGGGTTGGTCAATGTCGGGGTTCGGTTTCCCACCGTAAACTTTGTCATGTGCCGTCGTATTAACGAGTGGGTCGCCGCACAGCTTCTTCTGAATTTCTCGGAGTAGGTTCTCTTTCGATCTGGCGTGGTTGTACACGAGCCTACAGAGGTTCTGTCGCTGCTGCGTCTTCGTGGGGCCGTTGTCGAGAAGGGCGCGCAGGAGATGCCACGTCCTCTTTGTGCTCAGGGTTCCCTGGAGTTTGTCGCAAAATACCTGCCAGTTCTGTCTTCCTAATCTCTCTGCGTATGCCTGTGCTTGCTGGGTGAGGAGGGCAATTCGCTTCTTTAATTTCTTGTTTAACTTCTGTCTCTTCCACCTTTTGAGGAGAGCTCTTCTGGCTTCCCAGAGGTGGAGGAGGTGCGTGTCGACGCCTGGCACTACTTCATTAAGCTGTATTGTTTGCTTGCGAGCGTGAGCCATGGTTAGTTGGAGGATGTGGTGATCGCTGCCCAGGGTTTCTGGGAGTCGACTCCATTCTGCCGAGGGCACGTTTAGCGTGAAGGTGAGATCCGGGTTTGTGTCTCTGGAGACACTATTACCTATCCTCGTTGTTTGGAGTGGGTCATTCCACATGGTGAGTCTGTGCTGTTGTGCAGTGTCGTGCACTCGGGCTCCTTTCTTCGTGGTGGTCTGGTATCCCCAGGCCGTGTGTGGGGCGTTGAAGTCCCCTACTATAACGACTTGATGACCATCGGTGCGCTTCTTAATTTCTCGGACAAGGTGGTCGAAGTCTGAAAGGGGGTCTCTGGGAGGGCTGTACACAGTGACTAAGAATACGCTCTTGAGCGATTTCCTCTCCGGTATTATTTCCATTAAGGTGTGTTCGGTCGGTGTATTGACGGGTTCCAATTCCTGTACAGTGAGATTCTTCTTGGTTAGAATAGGCGTGCGTTTTGTTTGTATGTGGGCGTTGTACCCTTGTAGCCGGACGTTTTGTGTATTTGTTTCTTGCAGCGCTATGAGGTAGGGTGGGCCTTCTTTGACCAATTCTTGTAAGGTAGCATGCCGTGGTCGATAGGAACGACAGTTCCATTGCCATATGCGGAGAGTCGAGAGCGCATTTGTAGTCCTGTGATTAGGGGCCGCCATCTTCGGTGGTTTCTGTTCCCTGCCGGCGCTCGCGGGTAGGTGAAACTGAACGAGAGGCACATTGGTCGTTTGCTCGCGGCCGCTTTCTGTCGGGCTGAATGTCATTTAGTGACGTCTTGAGGTGCTGTTTTGTTACGTACGTCTTCTTGATGTGCTATGAAGTTGTTTTGTTGCGCTGCAAGTCCATCCACCTTGGCGTCTAGCTTGGTGACCTTGTTGGCCATACTTGCGGCGACATTCGTTATTGCTGCCAGGACGATTTTCTCAATTGTGTCGCGGATACTTTTCATGAGAGTGTCTTGGAGGATTTGAAATCTTGCGTCAACTACGTATTGGACATCTGCGTCGGGAAGTGAGGGTCGCAGCTGTGCAATGTTCTCTTGGACTTTCGCACATCACTGTTGCAGTTTATCAATGATATCTTTTTGCTCCTCGCACTTTTGTAGAAGCCTGTTTTTGTTGTCTTGCTGTATCTGTTGACATTGGATTTGCTTGTCGATGAGGGCCTGTTGGCTTTGTAGTTGACTGTTTTGATTGTGGAACGTGTTTTGTTGAATTTGCATCTTATTTTCCAGAGCCTGAAGGGCCCCAGTTTTGGCAGACATGAATTTGGAGCTGCTCGTGGTTCTCGATCCACTCGATCCGCTTACCACATCCGCGTAGCTCACGCGTTCGGGCGAGTGCGAGCATGAGCTTGATCGGGAAGGCGATCGGAGTATAGATCTAGAACTACTTCGTTTCGGGGTGCTGCCATCACTGCCCCTCAAGCTGCTGGTTGAGCTTCCTAATTGTGGGAATTGTTCTCCGCCTGAGCTCCAGCGGCTGTCCCTCACTTTGAGCCTGTCGATGCGTATCTGTCATATGTTGAATGGCGGCGGGTTGGGTTTCAGTCTTTTCTTGCAATGTTTGCTTGCGGTTTCGTGCCCTTCTCCACATAACTTGCATGCGGGTTTGCACTCGTGGTCGGGTAGTTGATCGGTTTTGCCACATTTAGCGCAGAAGGCTGGCAATGGCCTTGGGCAGACGTCCTGGCGGTGTCCCGTGTTTCCACAGGTTCTGCAGTATTGCACTGTCTTGCGATAGGGTCGGCATCGAAAGGCGAGACTCTGGGAGCGGGATAAGGTACGTGCGGTTCTTGGAAAAAGATCACGGCCGCTGACGATTGCCCGAGCATACGAGCGTGGAGGACGGTGTACCTCGCTGGTGCGCGAAGACTTGCCTTGAGTTCTTCTTCACTCGTGCCGAGCAAGAGCCCGCTTATTACGCCTCTGGATACATCGTCCGGGGTTGTCGTGTTGCCTTTTACAGTGAAGAAAGTGCCGGCAAGTTGTATTGTGCTGATATTTTCGAGTTTCTTCGCGTCCTCCCAGTCGGCCGTGCTTGCAATAATCTGTTTCTCAATTCTCTGCACTTGAACACACACTTTTGCGCCGAAGTTTTGCAAGGTCGAGGCCTGGTTGTGGGCGGAATACGACCTTGTAGTCGTCGACTGGTAGAGGCGGCATTCGGGGCTTTCGCTGTTGAGGTGGTCGTGGCTTTACATTCGTTTGTTGCTTGGCTGCGTTGCTTTCTTATGTCGTTTGATGTTCTGCGCCCTTCTTGCTTTTTCTGCCCCTCGTAATCGAGATTCTCTCGCGTTCAATAGCTCTTCCGCTGCTTGCGTCATAATTCCAGACACTTTCTGTGTTGTTTACTTCAGTCGGGTCCATCTGCATTGTGTTTGTATCTTCCAGTGATCCTCTTGGTATGTTGATTGCTTCGATTGCTGCTTCGCTCATCTCGAGAGCTCGTCGCTGCCTGGGCAGGCGCCCGTGCTATGCTCGCAGATACGCTCGAGCTGCGCGAGCACGCGCCACGGCGTTGCAGCCGCTCGTTCGACGTTGGGCTTAGCTAGGCAGCTGTGCAGCCGTTGCAGAAATCAGTAAATATGACACTCACTTGGTGGTGGCTAGTGTCCGCCGATTTCTCTCGTCTTGCCGGTTATGCAGTTGGCAAAATTAGGTTGGTCGCTGGCCGTGATCCTGGTTGACAGGCACGAGAAGTGGGAGCCCATGTGAAGCACGTCTGTTCTCCACGGCCCCCTAGCGGTTTTTCCCCCTTCCGCAGTGCAACAGAAATAAGAATAGAGGTGGCATTGCGAACTAAAGTATGCGACCGAGAGATGGCGCTGGCACTATTATCATCATCATTACGTAGTGAGCAATATGGCCGCTATGGTAGTGGTTGGTGGGGTTCGTTGTGCTGCTCACTCGCTGGTTTTGTGTGTTTCGCTACCGCTTTCGGAGCGGTGTTCGTATGTACGATACTCTAAGATGACTATCGATACCTTTATTATATCGCCAGGTGACCGAGAGGCCTGAACTGGCAAAAAAAAAACACGTCAGACAAGTAAGCTTAGATTGTTTATTGTCAAACGTGAATGAAGCTCTACATGACCACACTTTTCGTACCGGTCAGGTGGAGCTAATGCTGTCAATTACTGAGTTTACAACATACAGAAACACAGATAGTAACCTATTTAACGGAATTGAAAGCTGAAATCGAGCGAAGTTTTCTTATCGCGTTTGGCGTGCCGCTAAAGCAAGGACAACGATATTGTGTTCGCCTATGCTTGTGTTTCATACAGTGCTGTGTGACGTGTTCCATACTATATGTATGTTGTCTGCCTTCTACAATTTCAGCTAGATTAACAAAACAAACATAAGAAGTGCTCAGCAAGCATGTGCTGTCAGTAAGGCAAGCTCGAGCTGCAATATCGCATTGTTTTCATAACAGATTGGCGATAGGCGCGAAGTCTAGACGGGAAAAAACGTTATGCTAAATTTGAGATTACATATTGTGTGTCCTTGATATTTCTACTGCACATTTGGTGCTCAGCTGCGGCAGTAAAGGCTTTGTCACAAGTGGAGTACACGTAGGAAGGCGAGGAACGTTATGGAGACGATAGTGCTTACAAGGACGTCTGCCAATATTGTGTGTAAACAACGATACTAAATAAATATATAAGTATGCCCAATAAATGCTCACGGATCCTTGTAAAATGCAGTTTACGGTTTCATGTTGAAAAAACATCTCGGTTTGCGTGTTCAAACATTGCAAGAAGCTTACAAGGAGATGAACACGTCAGTTGAGTTAATTTTTATTGACCTACTCTATATTGGTCCAATTTAAGTTATTTGTAATGTGTACACCAATATATTTATTGGAGATGATGAAATCTCAGGGAGCAATGTTAAGATGGTAAGTGATAGGACTAGAATTCACCTGCTCCGGTACTTACAGTGCAACTTTTCCAAAGCTGTGTATAGTTTAAAACTGCACCTTTACAAGACGCTGATACGCTCAAAACTTGAATATGCGTCTGCAATATGGAATCCCAGTCGCGTTAGTCTTACTACTCCACTTGAACTAGTACAAAATAACTCTGCTCGTTTTATTTTTTCTAATTATAACTGTACCGCGAGTGTAACCTTAATAAAGCTAACCAGCACTTATTGGCCTAGATAGTCGCCATGTTTGGCTATTTCATAAAAGTTTCCGTCATACCACACCTCACGACGACTTCATACCGCGGCCTCAAGTACATTTCAAACTGCATCGATCATCGCAACAACGCAGGGATTGGTTCTTGCTGCACGAAACCTTACTTTCAATTTTTCATCCTCCGTACATCTCAGGAATGGAACCACCTTCTCTCAAGTATCGTCGCCATCACCGATAACAAACTTATTTTGCAAAACATTAGCTAACATTGTATAATCAGGAGAATCATTGTGTTACCAAAACTCACTGCTCTTGTTTGTTTTACTCTACTACTTTGTAAACACTCCCTCTTTAATGGCATACGACCCTGAGCGTACTTTAAATAAAAAGAATAGAATAATAAGGTGAAGAGTGATTGCCAGAGTTTCAGTGAACATGAAGCATCATTTCCCCAAAATTGCACTGAGCGGTTTTGAACGCTTCAAAATTCTTTGCAGTTTCATAAATGAGAACACAGGGGGTTAACCGAGAGGCCCGATTTTTATTAGTCATATCATAAGAAGACAACAAACACTGACACCAAGGACAACGTACGGGAAATTACTTGTGCTTATTAATGAAATAAAGCAGCGATAAATTAATGGAAATTAAGTGGATGAAAAAAACAACTTGCGGCAGGTGGGAACCGAACCCACAACCTTCGCATTTCGCGTGCGATGCTCTTCCAATTGAGCTACCGCGGCGCTGTTTCCCCATTCACTTTCTTGGATATTTATGTGTCCTAGTAGAACCCTGGGAATGTTAGCCAGCGCCACCACTCACAGAGCTTGGCGGCGGATGTGAAACGTCCTTTTTGCCGCAGGCGTCACGAGAACGTGATCTTTTTGGGTAAAGGCAATTCGTCAATAAACCCACATATGCTACCTGAAGGCATCAATGTTGCCGGATTCGAGACCCTCGTTTTTTAATAAGCGAGACGAAAGGGGGTTTACCAAGGCGCCCCATATTTATTAGTCATATCATAAGAAGCCAACAAACACTGACACCAAGAACAATATAGGGGAAATTACTTGGGATAAATAAATGAAATAAAGAAACAATAAATTAATGGAAATTAAAGTTTATCAGAAAACAACTTGCCGCAGGTGGGAACCGAACCCACAATCTTCGCATTTCGCGAAATGCGATCTCGCCTACGCCGTGCCCATGCTGCAGCCCGGGCACAAGAACAGGCTCGCGCAGCCCAGCGCAACCAGCAACCGCGTACCGATGATCCGGCAGCCTACCACGCCGTCGCTTCATGAACCGTCGGGATTAGGCTAGTGATAAACACTGGGACCGCACGTTTCAGCTTCGCTGGTTAACGATCGGTACAGAGTGCTTGGGCGGTGATTCTTTTATTGCGATAGCAATTATGTGGACAGTCCAGGCACATTTCTGTCGTCGGCGTCACCGTGAGGTTCCGTATAAGTGAAACGGTGATAGGGTGAGCCGGCGAACGCGGTTGAATGTCGCGTGCGCGAGCGAGGAATGCGGCCCGGATGCGTGCCGTCTCCTTTGGCGCGCGAGGCACGGGGGAGGGAGGCGAGGGAGGAGGGACGTTTTTCTCCAGCGGCTGCTGCGGTGCTTGAAGTCCTACTCGCCCGCCGCTCCGTACAGAACCAAAATTAAGAGAGGCGCTGCACCCGGCTGGGACAAGGTCACAGTGAAACTTCTGGCCAACCTCCCGGATCGCGAGTATGAAGCTCTTCTTGACTACATCATTGCCATATGGAATGGAGAGACTCCCATCCCCCTCGATTGGAAAACATCCCTTGCCACGTTCATTGAAAGGAAATTAATACGGACAACTTGAGACCTATCTCGCTCTTATCGTGTGTGGGCAAACTAATGGAGACGTTATTGCGAGATAGTGTTTCAGAATATTTGGAAGAGCGTAACACATTTAGACACCATGTTCTGCTTCCGCCCGCACAAGTCGGCCCAAGACATATTATTACAGCTCAATCACGACATACTATACAGCCAACGGAGCACCTTCACAACGACAAAGTTGTCCTGGCTTTAGATATAAAGGGAGCTTTCGACAACGTTAAACAAAGCACTATCTTAGCACACCTCAGTGAGGTCTACTCTGTCACAAACACATTCAAGTATATCAAGGATTTATTGACGGATCGAGCCGCACTCGTCATAATCTAAGACACTGAATACGGACCTTACGAAATGGATACTAGGGGGACGCCACAAAGCCCTGTGATTTCCCCGCTGCTATTTAACTTTGTGATGGTGCATCTTCCGGCCCAGCTAAGCGTTATTAACGCCTGTGGTACGCGCTGTACGCTGACGATATTACCACCTGGACTACGCAGGGAAACATGGGTAATATGGAGGACAACCTGGAAGTAGCCGCCCACGTAGTAGACCGCTACGCAGAGCGCTGTGCACTCCAGTGTGCACCAAACAAATTGGTATTTGTGCACCTTAGAGCAACACCTAAGGACACTACACAAATACGTCTCTCTTTGGCTAGTGGTCCCACACACGAGGCCAAGGAGCTCCTAATTCTCTCACTCTTTATGCCCAATCAAAGAAGAGTCGACACGACACTGGAAAAGCTCCGCAAGGTTAAGGAACAAGTGGGCCCAATGGTCCGGCGTGCCTCCAAGAAGAGAAGGGGATTACGAAGCAGGGACGCTTTGCGGCTAGCTAATGCTTTCGTAACCAGCGGAATTATATATTCTGTCCCCTATCTCAATCTGCGGAAACATGATGAAGCCAAACTCGAGGTCATCCTCCGCAAAGTGATGAAGAGGGTCCTTGACCTCCCTGTCGCAACTCCGAACGCAAGACTTCTCGCTTTGGGAGTAGCCAATACCTTTCAGGAGCTCAAGGAAGCCCACCTTACCAGCCAATACACACGTCTAGCTCAGACAAAGTCGGAACGGCATTTGCTGGACCGTTTCCACTTGAAACACAGCTTTCACATTCAGGAGCGGGTCCGAGTGACCGAAATCTGGAGACGCGCCATCAGAGTTCGACCCCTCCCCACAAAAATAGATAGGGAAGGGCACAGTGGTCGTCGCCAGGCGAGGACGGACGCCTTGCAACGCTACTATGGCAACAAACGCTGAGTCTTCTACGTGGATGTGGCCGGTCCATGCCGCGGGTTGATGGGCAAGTTGATGGGCTCACTTTCAAAGCCTCGGGCTCAACACATGCAGAGAAGTAGCTGTTGCCCTAGCTGCCTCTGACCCCCAGGTCTCAATATATCATAACCGACTCACGTGGGACTTCACGAAATTATGAAGCTGATTGGGTCACCCCACTAGTGGAACAAATATTGGAGAACTCTAGCAACGGGGGAATTGATCCTACCTCCCATTGCCTGGTCTGTACTCCGAGCCACCAGGGCCTAGCAGGGAATGAAGCACCGAGCACGGCGGCCCGAGCACTCATCTACAGGGCGCCCCAGTTAGACCGTGAGTACATGGAATCCGAAGGCAGCTATCCTCTTCCATTCAAAGATATCACGACCTTTTACAAAGATTGGCATCGCCAATTCCCAACTCCTGCAAAAGGGCTTGGCAAGGCTAATGAACACACCTCGATCCGACTTTTCACTAACACTATATTGTGCCCGGCAATCTTGAAACATATCGATTTTTCCTTCACTGGCAAGTCCCAAAACTGTGGGGAGGTGGCTGATACCTACCACATGGTGCGGGCCTGTCAGCTCAGATCAACTCTTTCCTTCAACGCTAACCCAAGCCGAGAGGAGTGGGAGGCGACGCTGCTCGGTTGCTCGGACCTTCAGGCACAAAAAGCCTTCGTCCGGAGGGCTAAGCTGACGGCTCGTACCAATGGCGTCCTGGTATAGGTACTGCACCCATTGCAGAGCCCCTTAAGGGCTTCACCTCTCTTTTTGTTTTCAATAAGGGCTTTAAAGTAAAAGCTCCGTACAGACTGTGCACAACCGCGGCGTCTTCGACGGAGTTGGCCACGCTAATCGCGGCCGCCCTAGTAGATGCCTTGGGCGGACGCCGCAGGGACGCGTTGCCGGCGCTCGTGTGTCTTCAAAGCGGTCTGAGACGTGACTAAAGTGTACGCCCGTGCGGGCCTCATCTTCAAAGTGATCTACGATGCTTGCACAGTGCGCGCAGTGCAGGTAGCTTCGTATGCGCTGTGCTTTCTTCGTTTCGTACGCGTTAAAGCGGCAGATACATGGAGGTCAATTGGCTCGCGACTGCTGCTGCAATTCCTAACTCCAGCGCTTTCACAGACAATTTCCATTGTCATCGAGCGATGTGTGTTCATGTTTACCTTTGCGAGAGTGACACCGTGCTTGTTAGTTTAGTTACAACACGTTGACGGGCTAGTTGGTTTGAATCCGCGAGAGAATGTGTAAGCGCGACTGAACAAGGATGTAGAAAGAAGCAGACGCACAAAGATAGCGTTGTCTCCGTGTGTCTGTTTCTTTCTACGTCCACGTTGAGTCACGCTTGCATATTGTCACGTTGTTATTGTGTTATTGTTATTATTGTTAATTTAGTTAGTAAGCGAATGTTTACACGTTTATACAGCCGATACTGCTGATACTTTCCTAACTTCGTACAGCTATCTACTAATTTGCTATCGCAATCGGTGCTTCGCCTTTCCGACGGAACTGCGACTTTTTTCAGTCTTCAAAGGCTCGCCTAATTCAGGATATGCATTATCTTATTCACGCTGTAAATCAGGCAGTATCGAAATCGAGCACAGCGGCAGAGCGAAAAAGGCTGCCCCGCAATCATATAAGACGGAAACGCTCACTAACTCAAAGCGAGAAGAAGTCTGAAACAACTGCTCGGCCAGTCGAGGCAGTCACGGCGTGCTTCACCTGGCAAGCCTGCGTGGTTGTGCGCCGGGCGTACTTATACGTAACTAATTACATGTAAATAGCTATTCGTGATCAGTTATGCTTTTCATTAGGTTTTTAGCTTAATGAATAATTTGTTAGCTTAAGAACGCTCATTGTAATTCAAAAGCGCTTTTCAGTAAGCAATTACGTAGAACCAGTTACATTATTGAGCACAAGCTATAACAGGGGAGACCACTCAGAGCATTTAAACTAAGTGAGAACTAGTGTAAAAAGCTATGAAAAACAAGTATATGGGTTAACTCCTTCCCATAATACGCGTCCTGGAGCATCGCCTCGATCACACAAACATGACAGGCTTGTAGATTTGTTCACTTCTTTTTATTCACATTTTTCGCTTGTGCATAACTGAGGAAGCCGTGGAATGTTTACAGGCATTGGGTTAGATGATCACGTACGCCTCCAGCACCCCCTGACGTGAAAATATTTTCATCACTACTGTTATTTACGCTGAATCTTAATCTCATATTAATCTATGAAATCCATTTAGAGAGACCACTAGGTCTTCACAGATTTGCAAATTATTTTATTTATTTATTTTATTTATTTTACAAGTACTGCCAGCCTTGTTACCAGACCTTAGGCAGGAGTAGACATTTGGAAAAAAACATATAATAAATAATATCAAACAAGATTGGTGGCATGAACGCGATAATTTATAGAATGTCCCTTTCTAAAGGCAGTCTTTTCCTCTATTGGAATGAAGAAAGGTGTTGCTCTGATTCTGTAAGAAATTACCTTGCAGAATAGAGTGTACCGTACTGAGGCAAGTTAATGCGCTTGTAATTTTTCCGTTGCTTAGCGACGTCCGTACTATGGAATAATGATGGGGTGTTGTCATTGTTCCTCGTCTTTTTAGTAAACTTCCAATCGTGAGGCATACAGAATAATGTGTCGCAATTTATTTTTGTATAATACTGTTTGTAACTTCATTTAAGCGTGTATATTACAGTATTAAAGTCGAAGTGGTAGATGATACAACTTTCTACGTTATATGGATGGACCCAGTGAGGTTAAGCGAAACTAGGAAGCTTATTCTGGCGTATCACAGCGTACAACATTCGACTGAGAAACTGCACGGCAAAAAAGGCATGTGGGGAGGCTCAAGATTGGAACGTTCCAGGTATTATACGGTGGTCGTCATACTCAGAACTGAATTTACACGACTACATCTTGAAAGAGCGTCTGAAAAGTGATGCTCACAGAATGGACGTAACCGGCGCATATCCATCGATTGCCTAACCTGGGATCACAAATTGTATTTTGGTTTTACATGACAAAACCACGGTTTCATTACAAGGCACACGCCCTGGGTGCCCAGGAAGGTTGATGGTCATTACAAGTTGCGCTCGGCACCTACCGTTTGCTGTCCGTGCGATGCGTTTGGCAACTACGCTCCGCATCTTATGTACGGCGAAAGGGCATGCGTGACATTCATTGAATCACCTGGATCAAGTCTCGTGATTGCCGAAATTCAGGCGAAATTCAGAATTACGCTGCGTGCTTGAAGTACTTTCAGAAGGCGTCCATAACTCACCTCATAAATTGTACTCTCTCTCTCTCTCTCTCTCTCTCTCTCTCTCTCTCTCTCTCTCTCTCTATATATATATATATATATATATATATATATATATATATATATATATATATATATATATATATATATATATATATATATATATATATATACGCAGGAGGATAGAGACGAAGAACTTTTTGGAAGACATGTACCCAATGTTTTCGGCTGGTGTACCTGTATTCGTCAGAGTACTCTGTGCTCATCAGCCGAAAACGTTCAGTGAATAAGTCCTCCAAAAAGTTCCTCGTCTCTTTCCTGCGTATTGAAGGCATATTTAGCGCCAGCAAACAAGGACAAGCAACACGCCCAACAAATGGCAATTTCTGCGTGCTGAACTTTGAATAAACCGCCTGCATATATATATATATATATATATATATATATATATATATATATATATATATATATATATATATATATATATATATATATATATATATATATACGTAGTGTAATGAGTCTTAAGTGGGTAGTCTTCAAGGCAATTAAATAAGGAATTGCTTGAAGACCACTTTCCACTATGCCGACAGAAGGCTTTTCGCGCGTGCGGCCCCTGCCGCCGCTCACTGAGGAAGAGAGAGTGCGTCGCGAAAGCGCTCGCGCGGCGATCAAGTTGAACACGCGCGTGCGTGTTCTTGCATGTGATGAATGGAGGCGTTATTTTTGGGCGGGCGAGCGGGTCCTTTTGAGATGCAGAGTGGCTGACGCGGCACGTTCAGCCGGGATTTGCGCGTCTCCCAGTGGACGCGCTCGGTGCATCGCGTGCGTCGTTGGCTTCTCTGTGCGCAGGGCTGGGATCTCGCCGACAGGCGAGAAGTGCGCTGCTTGGCCACGCATCAGACGACGAATGAAGGGGCCGTCGCAAAGCAGACTGCATTGCAGCAAAATTGTGCAGCGCCGTGGCTGCTTGAGTCCGTGCCAGCAGTCTGGGCTTTTCGCTCAATACAGATTGGACATTCGCAGGAGGGATTATATGCAAAATGGCCTTCTCCCGCTCCCACATTCCCTCTGACACATCATGAGGTAAGCGCTACTGCTGGAATTCACATGTAAATCAGTGTGTTCGAGTTAATTAGAGAGAATGGTTTAGTGAATGTAATGCGAGACTGGGAAGGCAGGCGAAACAAGGATAGCATGGCCCCTTGCAGGAAAGTGGGAAATGCAGGTTAGCTAGGGTAAATGCCCGCTTTCTAGCCTGTGCCCAACAGAAAAGTTAACTAGAATTTAAGGTGAGAGAAGCAGACATGGTTGGCGCGTTCGACTGTCGCGCTGGCGTCTATGATTGTTCGTTGTGCAGCGATCAGAAGCGGTTACTGACAAGTGCCTCCTGCCGCCATAAACATTCCCTACGCTCAAATCTACTCGTTGAATAAGCTGGCGACGCAGCTTTCGAACATCTGTCATCGCTGCATCGTTCCGGCCAGCAATCGCGCAGCGGAGACGGGCAGGCTTTCAGAGGCGCCGCTGATCCCGAGGCCGGAAGGTTGGCGCCTGCACGTCGCCCTGACGTGAATGTGGCATTTTTCGGCCTGTCTTTCAATGGAAGCAGGCGAAGTGCGTCGATCGAACGGCAACAGGGCGCCCTTTTGACGCCCAACCGCTAGTTGCAACTATGGTGTTAGAAGCAGTTCGTGTGAGCTTTTTGGTCTTCTTGTTGCAGGAGACGCTGTAACCGAAGCAGTACAAAAGGACACAGCACCTTTCACGTCACTTTTGATAGTGTGGCGTGCACCACGTGACACCGTAGTGTGCATAATATATCTTGTGCATGGCGTTGTTACCGCAGTGGAGACAGGCTCGCTGGATAAAAGCATATTTTGCGTTTCGAAATTCAGATTGTGCCACGTTTCTGAGCTCTCCCCTGTATTATGCGTTTTGCTGATGTTCAACTGATAATAACATGCTTAAAACATTGCGCCTTTCAGTAGCATGGATAGCGAAACGCGCAATTATTCAATCGTACTTTATATTGTCACTTTCACATTAGGTATTACATTTAATCTTGGGGACTCACATATATAAGATATTTGTCACCGTTAGTGCGGATCCAAAAATGGGCCTTAAGTGTTATTAGCTCCAATCGATTGTGACTCTGAAGCACAAACTTTTTTCAATAACTTCGTATTTTATCCCAAGTCATCGCAAAATTATAAAATCTGCATCACGATAAAGAACAGTGTCCGAACTAATTTTTCATTACCATTGAGTATTTTCTTTTTCCCAATCCGTATCAGTGGACAAGCCTCTAATAGCAAATAGCAGTTTGACTGTACCATAATGTACCGCCTTGTACGGATGAATGGTTACATGGGTTTGCTGGTCCAAACTTGTCGAATGAGCTATAAGTAAAAATCAAAGTAACTATACATCTTAAACTGAGTTTTCCACGGCATTTCTCATATAACGAAACAGAATGTTGATATTTCTTGTTACTGCTGGATGATTTTATGCGAATAGAATTCTTCGCCTACTTCAGTCTTTCGAGCCTACATGCCGGCCTGTCTGACTGCCTGCCTTTCTATCTATCTATCTATCTATCTATCTATCTATCTATCTATCTATCTATCTATCTATCTATCTATCTATCTATCTATCTATCTATCTATCTATCTATCTATCCATCTATCCATCTATCTATCTATCTATCTATCTATCTATCTATCTATCTATCTATCTGTCTGTCTGTCTGTCTGTCTGTCTGTCTGTCTGTCTGTCTGTCTGTCTGTCCTCTTACGCTGACCTAGGGGGCCAGGTTGTCTGCTTGGTCCACTAATTATGTGCTCCTGGTCGTGATGCCATTGTGGTCGTTCCATTCTCGCAATTCCAACTTCGTTGTCCGCTGTCGTCGTGCCGTCGCCGTCACGCCTCCTACCCGGACCACCACGCGTTACCGGCTGCCTAATCACTTTCCGCGCCTGCAGCCAGCAAAAGCATAGCCTTCGAGATCTGTTTTTGTTACCCTATAGGCAACTGTCACTGGGTTTGAATTTGGCCAGCAGCTATTGGGCGCAGGGAAATGTAATTGAGTGCGGCACAAAATCACAACGTGTGATTAGTTACCTAAACTCCAGGCATAGGATTGTGTCAGTGTAGAGAATGAGATAAGAACAGGTTGTTTCCAAAAGATGGCGTCTATGGCGTGTTCCCGCCTCCGCATCTGGTACCTACGAAGGCAGTTAACAAAAGCATAACATTCAATATCTATTTTTGCTATGCAGAGGCAACCACAGCTGGTGTTGGGACCTGGACATCACCTATTGATGATAACTGTAGTGAAAGATCTCCGTAGTTGGAATAAAACAACGTGATGACTATTTCAGTTTTCGCACTGAATAACACAGACTGCATACTATGGAGCCCAGACCTGTGTTGCGTAGAGACATCATATCTGTTCTTGAAAGAAATACTAGTGCCGGGCTGGCAGGGCTTTCTGTCCTTTGTTTAAAAAGGTAGTGATATAGCCTAGAAGAATAGGCGCAGTGACTTTGGTAAGGTTCCAATTGCGGCATGCACGAAATAGTGCCCCAAAGCAATGCTGCATGCTTATAGCTGGCGGTCCATTTAGAATTTAAGCACTTACAGCAGCATAAAGTTGAAGTTATGGCATACAGATTATTCTTTCTCATGTACCTGGTTGGGGTTGATGTAACTTAAAACTAGTCCAATTCCGGTATTAGCCATCCGTGATTCTCAGAATTGTTCCGGCCTGCCCACATCGCCTGTTTCCTGCGCGACGTCACAAAGCTGCGAGAACGCACTATGTCAAATGGAAGTCTACGCATATGGACGCAATATTATGCCGAAAAAAAATAATTTCTTTAATAGCAGAAGACCGCCATGTTCCGAAAGGAAGAAAAGATGGCTGTTTGCACGCCGCTCCGGCGGTGGCTACTAGGTTCTGCCGACAAGAATGGATTTCTTTGTGTATAATGAAAACTTTTGCGCGTAATATAACGTCGTCGAGCCCTTTCGGAAACGTGCAGAACTTTGCGAGTTATTCACAGAGACTCCGTTTAAGCAGCCTTTTTAATGCTCCGCTGCACGCCGCCGCGATTTCCGACCAGCCTCGGCAAGCTAAGCAAGGGGAAGCCGACCAATTGTAGACTCTGGCAGCGTTTTCGTCAGCCGCAAATCTGCTTTCACCGTGCTAGGTGCCAGACTGAATCTGAGTCTACTCCTATGGGCTCCTCGCCTATGGTCAGCCAATTAGATAAAGAAAAGTCGTCGAAGCCGACAATGCTTTCAAAGCAAACAGTAGTGAACTCCTAAAACGAGAAGATCGTTCGATTAGACTATTCGAACCATGTTGTGGGTCACTGTCGCACTCGCGTCAGCAGGTACGTAAATTTGACATCGGGAGGTTTGAATAAATTAAGATAGGAGTAGTTTTACGTTATAGGAGGGTTGGGTTAGGAAGAAAAAAGACCAGTATATCATAGTACGAAAGAGAAAAAACGTTGACCGTGTATTGAATATGGAGTATGGTAAATACCACTCAGGACTTTTCTTTAGGATTTATGGATATGGGGTGGAATTCACTAAGCGGCGCGGTTCGTGGGCATTTTTTTATTCGAAAAAGTGTGGACAGTTTACACTAGTGGTGCAAGGCTGGGTCACAGCTCAACTAGTTTCTTGTTTTGCTAAGTGTTGCTAGGTTTTGCTAAGCTTTGCGAGGTTATGCATGGCTTGGATAGGTTCGCACTAAGTGTTGCTAGGTGTTGCTAAGTTTTGTGATGTTCTGCATGGCTTGGCTAAGCTCATAGGAAGCGTTGCTAGGTTTTTCCAAGTCTTACAAGGTTATCCATGGCTTAGCTGTGCTCACATTAAGTATCGCCAAGATTTCATAATTTTCGCCAAGTTCTTGCGAGGTCATACATTGCCAGGTTGGTAAGCCACACTAGTCCCTGCAAGTCACACGCATACAAGCCACAGTACGTGCATCACAATTTATTACGTACAGTGCTTAAGTAGCAGTCGTAATCATCGTCAATACGGTCCTTGCAGCAGCGAGTCTCGGCACGTCCGGCAGACCTTCAGTGGCTTCAGTGGCAGGTCAGTGGCTTCGGGGAAGGCTTCGCGAAGCACTTGCAAGGCAGAGCTCTTCCGTTCAAAGTTCCGCACCGAACTCACCGTGGAGAGATTCACGTCGACGCAGAGCCGGTCACAGACGCGCCAGTTGCGCCCGAACTTCATGGCGAAGAATCCGAGCTGAAAGTTTCTGTTCGCACCTCCCACGGGTTTGCAGGCTTGGGGTTGGAAGTTCTCGGTGACGCGCCGGCCCCGAACCGATTCCCGGGGACGCCGAGCATTCATTCGGCAGCGCCCGTAGGCTCTGGCCCAAAACTCCGCATCCTCGGCTCGGCGTTTGTCGGCGGCGGCCTCGGAGCGATGGGCAGGATCGGCCCTCCTTCGTCGATCGTAGTCCAGCTGAGCCGCTCGCCCAGCTTCCTTGTAGGCGGCTTCTTCCTTGGGAGTCTCGACTTTCATCGGTCGGCCCGTGGTCGCTGTGCATGCGAGTTCACTAAGCGAGAGAGGCAACGCGTCTGCAGGCGCGCCGCTTGCTCAGAGCTTTCTAGCTTATCAGTGACGTCACGGCTAAGAGGACACTTCTTTCTCCTTGGTTAAGGAGAGGGAAGCGCGCGCATGCCGCGGGGAGACTGTGCCCTATACAGACGTGTGTGATGTGAGGAAGTTGCGTGGCTCGGCGACGCACAGCTGGGCCGAGTTCTCTGTCGCCAAGAAACCAACTTACGAAAAGCTTAACAGCTCTGCTGTAAAAATCTCACGGTGAGATAGGGTGCAACCGAAGTTGCAGCGCATTTAACTTACGGCGTCGCATGGGAGCGAGGAGGAAGCAAAGCTCGAATTAAACGACGAGAATTGAAAGAAGTGCGCTTAACCGATAGCATGATTGCACATCGTGCATATGTAGTTGAGGCTATATTCTTACGCCACATCACTGCGCACCCATATTCAACCACTTCCTTTTCCGGGCGTCTGCTACAGCGCCGACAAGCACAACCGCACTCGCCCATTCGCCGCACGGCTGTCAAAAGAATTGCAGCGAAATTGTTTCAAATTTTTCTCACATTTCTGCGAGAGACAGGGCTGATGGACACATGGTGACTTGTTTACCGCAGAATGAGACGCACAGTGGAGGAAATGCCGGCCAGGTCTACAAGGCTAACCCAGCGTGTATAAATCATCATCACCACCAACACCACCGTATTACAAAACGACTAAATGTCTTTATTTCCATACTAATTACGGAAATGAACTAAATGAGCTCCTACTGTATGGTCCATATGGCCTCAAGGCTATAGGCCCATAACCCGTACGTTCACTGGTGTGGTGAGTGACAGCGCTCCATACGGTCGCAGTTGCGGTTCTAATACCGCGCATTGTCGAAAGGCGCGGCAAGGGGCTGGTCGACGATGGCGTCGACCTCCAACCGACGACGAAACGCGCGCTCTCTTTGCATTTCGGCACTCTGGAGTGCACGCAAAGCTATTAAAGCAGCCGTAAAGAAGAAATGCAAAAAGGAGCCATGGCTACTGAGAGCGCCAATTCAGTGCCACGACAGAAAAATTCACTTCGTAACATCCACACCTGAACTTTAGCTGCCGATCACACATTGACATCGTATCAGTGTTCATTGCTTCTTCTCAGCTTCTCCTCAGCTGATCATACACGATGATGCCTCGCAGCAGTTCAGAAATTTCTATTTGCAGGTTCAGGCGACCGTATTCAGAGAGACGAAAAGCTAAAGGCGCGTACATACCAATTTTCGGGGCCCGCAATAAATCATCGGCTGCTGATGTCAAGGCCTGGAGCCCATATCTACGCTGTCTGTTATCGTAGAAGTAGCATCTCATAGAAGTCGCGGCTAATCAGTCAACATCACCACGATACTCAGCGCCAACGTTGCCATCAATTTATCAGCCTCATAAAAACGCACGCTCAAGCGCACATCACTATACTGCGCAGCACCGTACGCGTAGCACGCAATGGTTCTACATTCTAGCTGGTTTCGGATCAAATTGATTCAAGTCGTCGATCTTGTGACACTGACGCACTTTGTTCAGAGCAGTCACTGCACATGTAGTACTATGTCAAGGTGGGGGTCGTCACGTCCAAGCGGCACCCAACGAGGTTTCGTAAACACGCAAACACGCGAATGCAGCCCCGCTGTACGGAGAAAACTGAGAATCAAGAGTCCGTTAAAATTCTGCACGATTTTGGATGTTGTAAAACGCCAACAGCGTACTGTTAATGTCACTGCAGGACGGCGGCCTCTCCACGCGCTCTCTAATTACACCCTCACCTTCGCTAGCTCATTCAAAGTTATGCCTTCAAATCGCCTGATTTCATTACCTCAGCAAATTTTACATTGTCCTCTACCGCGCTTCCTTCCCCCTAGCCCCGCCCACTCTGTATTTCTAAGGGACCACCAATTATCGGCCTTATGAATTACGCCTGCCTGCACAGCTCTTCTTTTCCTCTAATATTTTTTTACGTGTTGCCCGCTCTCGGAACAGGCGACTGGAACGCGTCCTTGCGAGTAGTCACTGGCCCGTCGGATTCTGAATCACAGCGCGTGCTCTCTTCTCGTGACACGCATCCGCGGTCCATTGCGCATCCGCGGTCGTGCTGCTGCCACGCATTGTAATTTTTCCACTGCAGTTGCCATAGTAAGGGGTTCCAGGCCCTGATATCACCAACCTATGATTTATTACCGGTCTCCGAAATTAGCGTGTCCGCACCTTACTGCATTTGGCCTCTGTTCGAATGTGGCCGCCTGAACCTGCAAATACAAAATCTTTACCTGATGCGAGGTGTCATCGTGTTTTTACAGCTGTGGAGAATCCAAGAAGCAGCGATGAACGCTAATACGATGCCAAAGGGCGATATACAGTGAAACTTGCAGGTGTGGATTTCAGGTAGTGAATTTCCCTGTCATAATTTGGGAGTACGGGTCGCCACGGCTACTTTAAGCATTTCTTCTTGAGACATGCTGTGATAGCTCTCCACTCCCTCGACAGGGTTCCTACGTAAAGAGAGCGCACGTTTAGCCGTCGACCAGCACCTTAGACGGTACCGGCTACCGAAGGAGCTGATATTGGCCGAACGCGTGACATTAGAACCGCTCCTGCAACCGTGTGTCATACGATCACACAAAATAGCGATGAATGTGCGTGTGCTGTGCCCCTGTACCTCGAGGCCTCACGACTATGTATTACAAGCTCAGTTCGTTCACTTTCGTAATTAGTATCGAAATAAAGGAATTTAGTCGCTTTGTAATACGGTGGTGGTGGTGATGGTGATTTATACGTGCGGGATTAGCCTGACATACCTTTCCCGCACATTGATCCGACTCAGCGTCCCTTCGTGCACCAAATATGTCACCATGTGACCATCAGTCTGGCCTCTCGAAGAAATGTGAGAAGAATGCGTAACATTCTCGCTGCAATTCTTTTGACAGCGGTGCTGTGAAGGGGCGAGCGCGATAGCGCTTGTCGGTGCATTAGCAGACGCCGGGAAAAGGAAGTGGTCGAATATGGGTGTGCAGTCATTTGCCGTAAGAATATAGATAGTCTCAACTACATATCTATGATGTGCGATCATGCTATCAGTTCATTATCAGTTCTTTAATTTGTTGTCGTTTATTCCGAGCTACGATTCCCCCTCGCTCTATACGACGCCGTAAGTTAAATGCGCTGCCACTTCCTTTGCACCCTTATCTCAGCGCAAGAACATTTTGGCTAAACAATTACGTACGAACAGCGCATCTTAGCGGATTAAGCCTCTGATGTTTTTTTTTTTTTACTTATGGAGATTGACCCGTTCCGGTATGACCAAAAGATGGCTGCCCGCCAATCACTTTGGCACTGGCTACTCGAAGCTGCCGTGAAGAAAGAACTTAATGAAACCGGCTTTCATAAAAAAAAAAATTGCATGGTAGTGTAAAATTGTTGGGCCTTTACGGCCTGCGACATCGCTCTGCCAACTTTTCTTAGCTCAGGATCCGTTTCAGTTTCATTTTTGTCCTTCCGTTGCGCGCCGTCGCGATTTTATACCAGATACCGAAAGCTAAGCAAGGAGAAGAGTGCCTATCGCCGACGCCGGCATTGGCCTTCTCATCCGGTTATCTACGTGTACTCTGCTATCCCGGCCCATTGAACCACTCTACACTTTTTAATGGTCCTCGCCTCTCTTGAGCTAATTGGGTTTAAAAAGAAAATGCTGTCAAGGTAGGAAATGCTATTTTCTTTGAAAGGAAGCAAAAGTGACCTCCTAAAAACGAGGAGAATGTTCCACTTGTCTGTTCAAACAACGCTGCGGGTCACCGCCCGATGCTTGCCTCGGCGATTAGCTAAAATTGACGTCAGGAGATTGCCATCAAAACAGATTGGAATAGGTTTACATTATACGGTCCATGGTATACTACAGTCCATGTACTATACCAAAACATTGAAATGCAAACAATGTGCACAAACAGTTTACACAAAACGTTTTTACCCAGCTCAGCACAAAGCAAATGCTGCAGACATTTACCATACTGATATATCCCCAGAGGTGTTAGTAAGAGATTATAGTCAGTCGTACAGTAGCTCGCGGAAGTCCGGAGACCACACACGGTGAGTCTTTGCTTTTCCTTTCGAGCCCCAGGCATGCAGACTGAAGTCATGTTGTACAGCCTACGTGTGCATGTTCGACTATTGTAATGCACTGAGACATGTTGGATGGCTTTGCTAGAAAAAAACGTGACACTTTTATCCTGATGCAAAGGCTTCTGGATTTTTTCTTCGGACAGTACATATTCGCGCTCTTTCCTGTCTGCTAGTCTCTGCAAAAACCTTGCAATATTTGTTTCAACTGTTTGCATACTGCTCACTTGTTTCTTAAGGTGGGGAGGGATATCAACTGTTTTACTGCGAATTGATTACGGTTGGCAATTATGGAATACCGAATATTCAAGTGGCGGACGCGGATGTTTCCAGCAAAATAATTTAAATTGCTTTAATTATGTACCGCCTTTGAACTGATGGAGCAAAAATGACAGCACTCTAACTCGGACGTAACGTAAGTTTTAAAGATTCCTATTAATTTGTCATTCAAGACTGCACAAGAAATACCATCTTAACAACTTAAGGGCGTGGTTACAAACAAGTTTTTAATGACGGAATGAATCCTTTATGTTTTAACGAACGCTTCTTCCTTCGAAGCTGGGAGGTAGGGGGTTCAAACACCTTGTGGTGTTTATAGTGAATTGACTAACGGTGAAACCATGCTTACGTGCAGCTATACTTCGCGTCTGTGGGCGTAGTGGACATTTTGCCGCACGGTGAACTAGGTCGGGGACTTCTGAATCCTTTATGGTTTGCTTTCTAGAAACGCCAAATGAATGGTTGCGGAAAGAAAAGATTGCGTGTTGTAGGAATAATGAAGATGCTAACGGACATGTGTGTCGTAGGCACATTTAAAGGAGCTTCTTGCAAGAAAAGCCTCATGGCTTGTGGCGTGAAAGATAAAACTACCACATGACCGGCGTGTCAAAACCACAATCTGAGATACTGCAAGAAAAACTCACACGTTGTCATGTAGGCTTCCGCCATCAAAGAGCAAATCTTGCATTTCGAATTTTGTTTTGCAGTGCTCCGAAAACTGTTGTCATCTTTCATTCGTGGTTATGTTGCGATGCTTTGTTTTGCAGACGGAGAACAGTAACCATACTTTACCAGTCAGTTGCTGCAAAATAGTTGTATAGTTTGCAATACTGAAGAATACAGATTAGTTAATTATCGGATATCAATAGTAGTGCCTGTACATAGTATTCGATTCGTCTCAAACAATTCAATATGTTTACCCACCCTGGGTATTTAAGTGAGCTGATGCCAGTACTCATATTTTAGTGCTTTCTTGTACATACACTCGTAAATGTTTCGCTTTAAGGCATGTGCATATTGATGTCTTTAACGGGGGTGTTCCTGCAAAACCTGCATGCGAAGCACGCACGAATTGTGTGTGCAACCAGTCGTGAGATTACGTTTGCTGCGGTCTTTGCATTCGGCATAAGTGCATTAGAAGCTCCGTTTTCAATGGAAGAAACATGAATGTTGAAATAGATGACAGGGCACACCAGCTGACTCACTGACATGAGACACAGGTAAAAGAAACGGCTGGGCATGTCGCATGAATCCACCGGTGGAAAAAAAAGAAAAAGAAAGAAATGTGGCGCCACAGCTCGTGCGCGTTTCAGCATGAAACTATTCCAGAAGGCGAGCAACATCAACGCCACGGTAACCGCCGCATTCCGTCGTGGGCTTCAGGTGAAACACGCTGGGTTTGAGTGTCGTCTAAATCCGGCCGACAAGCGCGAATGTTCGCGGGGAAGAGCAGGCGGATCCGACGCGGCACTGCCCTCATAAGTCATATTCGCTGCCACAGCCATTCCGGCTAATTAAACACTGTGGTGTGGATGACTATTGGTACACATGACTTATTTGTTACCAGCCATTCCAGCCCTTTCTAACCGGAATGAATCGCGAACGGCACAGGGTGCACGGAAATGTTCTCGAGCGTTATAGTCAAGGACTAAAAGCATTACATAAACTCCTTTTATGACTGTTGTGGACCCGAATGACATTTTCCAATGAAAGCTATCACGAGATGACACTAAGATCAACAAGTGGTGACTTCAAGAATGTTATATGTGTTGCATATATGATTAGTCTTTTTTCTGAAGTCTGTCTAAATATTATTTGAATGATCAGGGTGAGCTCAATATCGAATATGAGTTTTCATTTCATAACACACTGCATGCGAGGTACCTAGTCAACTAAAGTCAACTAAAAAAGTGTGCTACGCCAGGGAACTGAACCGTTACATATTTGTAAAGTCAAATAATTCTTTAGAAAAAATTGCCGCAAACATATGCCCAATACTAATTTTCTAAAGTTTGTCTCAAAACAGCGCGTTATAAATTGTAACGCTGCACTTTTATTAAGTGAAATGAAGAGACTGAATGAATAAATGCGATCAGGACACTGCGGCCAACTCAGCCAAGTTTATCGCAAATAAATAACTGGCAATTTGATGAACCGCTAAAGAGATAGTGATTCGGTGCGCTGATAATCAGGTTTGTGTTAAGGCAACAGCGTCATCATTGCAGTAATTGACTTTCGTGCACAGGTAATCCTGTTTCACACAATGCTATGCATACTACTATTTAATATTACCACATTGAATGCACATTAAGGAGCTGCATGCATTTTATGAATTCCCCTACTGCTTGGTCAGCGACAATGCGTCACTAGTGGTCACTAGTGACTAGGGGGCATGCACACAAACTGACTGCTAAGAGGGCAAGTTGCTGGTGGCAGATTCAGTGAAAGTCGCGACAAGCCGTACTTCATATCGCGTGTGTAGCGCATTCGTAGGCACAGCACTTCCGGCTCGCCACTACTTTCCAATGAGGTAAATTTCAAGGGAGGTTCTGAGCTTTGAGCTATTCTTTCTAATGATGTCTGGCTCCACGTGCACCAGGAGAAAAGTGCTCACATATGAATTTATTTACGAGCCGCTACTAGCCTTTGATTATAGGGCCAAACACATTGTGCATATTTGTATGACGTAATGTACAAGTGAAAAAATAAATTTGAAATTTGAAACTTGATTACTTCGTTTTGGTGTAGCAGATTTAGTAAACACCAGTGCTAGAGTTTAGTGAGCGGTAAACTTAATGTTGGGTTGAGTCACGTGTGCAGAGAAATGGTTATTCCATGCTCCCGAACTACTTAATCTTAGGACAACGGTAGTTGGAACGAGTCGTAAGATTAGAATTTGTTGTTCTGGTTGATAAGAAAGGGAAGTACATGCGCTATCCAGGCGACCCGTTGAGCGCACCACAGGGGTGGCTACTTTTTAAAATTATTTTTAGTAAAACCGTGTGCATCTCTCTCTTGTTCTGACAGTATTTTCTTTAGTGAAATCCAAAATTGTGGAAGTGAACGTCCAAAACTAGGACACAGGCCAGGAAGGACACCGCAGTTTACAGCTCCTGATAAAGGCGAGCGCTAAATTGAAACGCTTCTTTTTCTGTACTCTTTTAATTGGTTCGCATGTATTACCATGATTCTTCTGCGATTTATTAAGCAGATATGTCCGGTTATTTCGAGTACCCAGACGTTACTTGCTTAGTTAGAGCGACTAATGCCACTCATAAGAACCCGTTATGATAGTGACTTTAAAAGCGATTTACATATATAGCCCTAACTTGCTGACCGGGTTTAAAATACATCAACAACTCGCACGTTTGCATTAGCGACCCAGAGGGGGACACATCACTCGAGCAAGACTTCCCCGAGTGAGAGCACCACAAGAAAGCGATTTTGTAATCGAGAATATCTACGAGAAAGTTGGCCGATGTATAATAAATCTGCGCAAGAGCATATTGTCGGGCTAGAATTTGCACACCCATTACATCATTAGCATCCCTCGATGCTGATGGTAAACCTTGGACGAGCGAGAACATGAAATGAACTTTCTTCACACCTGCATTATGAAATCATACGCGCGCCTTACTAATAGGGAACTTCTAGTTCATACCTCCGGTGGAGAGGCATGTGTGTTTTAAGTACATTCTTAAATGATAAGTTCGAATGTGATCCACATAGACATTGGCGTACTATCCCCCCCTTTTTACACGCAATGGCGCTATGTAAAAGAGCCATTCGGTGCGACCTTCCAATCGTTGCCTTGCTGGGGGGCGTCTTGCTTCTATGGCTTGTTAAATATTACGTGCAGTTTTGACAGGCTTCACCAAACAACGGGATAAAAAAGCTCGTTGATGACGTTTGACGGCGATCACGCTGCGGACAATGGTTGCTCAAATTGCCCCGGAAAGACACGTGGAACCAAAAAAAAATGAAAATAGAGCCGCTAAATTAATGCTTAAACTACATCTGTACTTTGTGCTCAGTTGGCGCCACTTAGCTCTGTGCAGCCACTGCCTGCCACCAGGGAGGACAGGTTGCGGTAATTTCGGCTGCGGCGTTGATGGTGGCAGCCAGAAGGGAGCTTAACTCTGCTTGACGTTGGAGTCAATTTAAATAAAGGCGCACAAGCAAACTCACTATATAGAGGACCTGGCTGCCACGTGACTCAGCCAAAAGGGCGATTTCGCTTTCGCCAGCGGCGCATCACGCTGGAACGACCGTGGCATGCTTAGAATTCCCTCGGCGACCTTCGGCTTATTTATACGACGCAGGTGGTCAGAGTCCCAAGAGAGCAGCAACCAACCTCCGAATCGCTGCCCAACACCTCTTCGCTGGCTTATGCTCTCGAGATGCTGCTATTTGCCGCGCTGCCTTTCGTTATTTTTCCTTCTTTCAATAGTAAAGCACTCGCTGAGCATTTTCTCGAGTTCACTGTATTGTCTGTGTGTGTTTTTGTTCTTTGACCGCTAGCCGATGCCACATACTTTTGCTCTTTCTTTGTATTATACTGATGTGACTTGCATATTTTACGCATGGACATCTTTTCCTAGCTCGCATTTAGTCGCTTGTCTGGAATTACATAGTTCGGAAAAAGATTTTATGCTTCACTACATTGCTGCCAAAACTAAACCTTAAAGATGCGAACACATTTCCCCGCGGAAAAAGAATGGCAACTTCATTTTGTGAGAGGATTTGTTGCTTCGGTAGGTAAATTTCCTTTTATTAAAACTAGCATTTCGTTCCAATACAGGTAATGTGGAACCTCAGCAATTAGCTGCGTCATAAGAGTTCTGCTCCTCGGCATGTTACTGTGCCTAGTAATAAATGTTTTTGGTGCGATAACAGCTTTCAGGCATTTGGACAAGAACATTAAGTGTTTCATAATAGTTACAAGGATTTAAACTGTGTAGTTTTCTTTTGATCTAGTATGATTTACAGAATCGGTTCAGGTTTCTACATCTCTGTTCCAATCTGCTGGTGATTCTCTATGCGAAGACGACCGCTTTAATTTCAGGGCACTTATTAATTTGCAAAATTACATGGTTTTAAGTGCCAGAACTGTGATCTCTTAATCAGACAAGGCGTAGTTACCGTCTCCGGTATATTTTTGGTCACTTGGAGTTCTTTAGTGCGCCGCGAGTGCCCGAAAAATGAGCGTTCCTTGCACTCCGTTCCCATGTAATGCGGCTGCCGAGGCCAGAATTAAACCGACGACCGCGAGCTGAGAAGCCTAACACCACAGCCACTAAGCCACAGCGACCGTTAATTACAGTGCAGAATTGTACGAATATATAGCAGGATAGCTTGCACTGTACAAAGCTCGGATGTATATTCAACGTTCCAAACAAGAAACAGAAAGAAGAAAAGCCACACAAACCAACGATGGTCAGCCAGCTCCAGAAGTGGTGCGCGCAAAAAAACGAAGTTTTGCCTCAGAATGGAAGTGGCGTTACAAGCATGGATTGATTTTCTTTTCAGCTAAGCTGTCTCAGTGGTTCACGAAAACGTGTCTATTTATTTAGTCAGTACTGTCTCTTCACGCCAAAGACAGGAGTAGGAGTAACGAGAGCAACAAGGCCAATGAATGGCAATGAGTACAGGCAAGTACACTTCGTTATGGCGACGGGAAGGAACTCGTTGTTTGGACAGGAGCGTCGTAGGAGAACGTGTGGTCAGATAAGAATAGGCAAAGAACACGGAGGACGCAAAAGCAAACAATAAAAAGATACGAAAACAATGACATCACTCCCAAATGTTTTTTTAGGAGGAGATAGTGATAAGTACAAATACATATCAATCAATCAATCAATCAATCAATCAATCAATCAATCAATCGATCAATCAATCAAACAATTAATCGATCAGACATTTATTTTCCCTCAAAGAGAGGAGGCTGGCCTAAAAGCTCGCAAGCTTGATAGCGGTCCTGCCGCTCTTTAACTTGGAAATACAACAGACGAACAACAAAAGATAATTTTTTCACTCAGCAAACATTCGAAGGACAAGAGAAAGCCCCAGGTAAAAAACAGCGCATTTTATTGCAGCACGAAATAAAATAGCAATGCGCTACGGCAAAAAAAAACAATATAATTATAAAATGCGTACGGTATCATCACATAAACTTGTTCAGAAAAAAATATCTTTAATAACAATTTTAGAATGCTCCAAAGGATCAAACATTTCTTGGTTTAACTTAGTTATAAAACCTGCAGACTGTAAGAGAGAGACTGTTCGTTGCTCTAGGGGTCGGAAGTAACCACATTTCTATATGTCTAGTCAACGTCGACGGGTGATTCTGGCTTCGGGCGGGCGAGAGACGCGCCAGCGTGAAGCACAACGCCATCGCTCGTTGGCGGCGCACGCTGCGAACTCTGCCGCTCGCATTCCCGATGCTGAGCGCGTCTCAACTGGCCGCCCAAGACACTACGGGGTCGGAGCTGAGTGCTCGCGCCTTCGCCGAAGCGACTCGGCAGCGGGACGCCGCTCGTCAGGAACACGTGCGACGCGGTCGTCGACCCACAAGCCGTGAGGTCAGGACGCAAGCACGCGACAGCTTCTGTGAACGTGCGTTTCACTTTCCTGTTCTACCAGTTCCTATAAAGCGCCACGAACTGCATCTTTTTCAATGCATAACTCCACACCTACGCGCTACCCAATCTGGAGGCTCGTACTCTTCAACAGAACGCCACTGCGATTTATATTGCACTAATAGAAAAACGAGCACATCTTGGAGAAAACTTCGTACACGCCTTCAATGCCGATAAAGTCTCGCCTGCACTTTCTCTCATTTGGAACCTAATTCCATCTAGCCACTGTCCGTCAAAAAATAAGCGATAAGCGCATGTTCTTGTTTCTGGCATTGTGATAATTTTACTGCATTTCTTCAAGTTTATAGAAATTTATTAAATTATATGCAGCTGTCACCGCTGAATTTTCTTCCACTACTCGTAACATAATAAACACGGCGTAGTTTAAGACAATCCGATCACGCTCGAAGGCCACTGTAAGAGGACTGCCTGCGTTAGGTCTTATGAAGAAAGCGAATAGCTTTTTGCATACTTTGAATACCGTTTATGTTTGTCGTGGCCTATTGGTACCAGCTGACATCAGCCTGGTGTGCTTAGAAGTTTGCAGTGTCTCTTTTTATAGAAAGCGATGGACGTTTCTCATTACATAAACGTATCACCTGTTCTTGGAAGAAACGAGAAGAAAGGGTGTTAACCGAGGGGCTCAATTTTTATTAGTCATATCTTGAGAAGCCAACAAACACTGACACCAAGTACAACATAGGGGAAATTAGTTGTGCTTAATAAATGGAATGAAGCAACGATACATTAATGGAAATTAAAGTGGATGAAAAAACAACTTGCCGCAGGTTGGAACCGAACCCACAACCTTCGCATTTCGCGTGCGATGCTCTACCAATTGAGCTACCGCGGCGCCGTTTCCCCATCCACTTTCTTCACTAGTAGTACACTAGTAGTACTTCACTAGTACACATAAATACCCAAGAAAGTCGATGGGGAAACAGCGCCGCGTTAGCTCAATTCTAGGCGAAGGCTAGAAACCAATTGTTGGGACCATGACTGGTAGCCTTTCTCGAGTATAGATGTCGCTGTGTTGTAATTTTGCCTAAACATGGACCAATCTGGGAGTCGGGCCTGTGTTGTGGGTTTTGCTAATGGCTTGGTCCGAATTGTAGTGTTTAGGATGCAGTGGTCGCTACGGAGGGTCTCCTCTGTGTTGACCTAGTCTGCATACTGAATGTTGCGGGTAAAAGGTCAAATCCGGACACGTATCCCGTGTCACGGCATTGCCTATACGGGTTGGGTGGACGGGGTCCGTGTGAATAGTGAGGCCCATCATTGACGCAAGCTCCGCCAACTTGCGTCCCCGTTTCTCGTCACGCCGGTACCCCAGACTCGACTGGGGGCGTTGAAATTGCTAGCAATCAAGAGGGGGTCCCGACCCGCAACTCTTAGCGCACGGCTAAAAAGGTCGGAGAATGATACATTCGGCAATTTGGGTGTGCAGTAGACATTTAAAATGTGCAATGGTGAGTCCTGTTTGCGGAGGCGGAGGAGAGTCACCATTACATGGGAAAACTCAAGGTGGAGGTCTAAGTCGACCATATTTGCAGTACAATTTTTATGAACGCATATACAAGACGAGGGGTCCTGCTGAAACGTCGTATACTTTGTTAAGGTGGCGCCCCTTCCTGGCTCTTGAAGGGCCACCACGGCGGGCATATGCTCAAAACTTGAAAGGAAAAGTCGAAGGTTGGCCCGCTTAGTACGAGACCGTAGTCCTCGGCAGTTGCATTGAGTTACAGTGACAGGATATGCCAATTTAGATAAGGGGGAACGCCTACACCGAGGTTGTACCGCCATGTTCGGATTTAGGGGTTAGAGGAGGGAAGGTAGGTGTCCCGGAGCCAGCAACCAGGGGCTGAAATTCAGCTCCTGATAGGGGGCAGCTGTCCTCATCATCTCCCAGATCAATCGCTCGACGCGACGATTTGGAGGGTCGGTCGGATACATATTTAAGAGGACCGGCCCGGCGAGACGTGCGGGGGAGATTCGCGACATGTTGGGAAATCATGGTGGAAGGGCCTCCATGACCTTGGCAATGATGCGTTCCATTGCCGTCCCGATAAGCGTCTCGAATTTGGCGTTAAGACGGGCTTCAAAATTGGCCACAAAGGCGCCCGACGTCACCGGCGCCGCCGCGTCGCTCTCCATGGCTTCTACTAAGGATGCAGATTGGGAGGGGATCAGCGGTTTTAGCTTCTAAGGCTTCAATTTTGGCAAGTAGCATCTCGTTTTGGACCCGGATTGATGCTACCAAGTTGTGAAGCTCGGCGTCGGTCGCCGAGCTTGGGGAAGGAGAACGTGGTTGGGAGGAGGAGGCAACCCTGCCCGAGCCGCTCACCTGTTTCCCCTTTTTGACCGCAGTTGCCCAGGCACCGGTCTCGCCTTGGTAGTGGGCTTGCTTTCCCGATCCGCCTTGTGGGGGCGGTGGTGGCGCTTGGTCACCCTTAGCGTCACGCCCGCTTGGGGGCGCTTACTTTTTGGAGTTAGTCACGTCACCGCGGGGAGCGGGGTCACCGCCGCTGGCGCAGTGCTGTTGACGTGGCTTCTTCCTCGTCGCGCCAGGTTTTCCGCCTTTTGGGCGGCCATCTTGGTGTCGAAGCGGTAGTTGGCGGTACAGTCTCTGGAGCTTGCGGCATGGCCGCCGCCACAAATAGCACATTTCGGATTGCACTCATGAGGGGCCCGCAACTCTTCCACGAAAGGACCCTGCAGTCCACACAGGCCGCACTTGTCTTGCATTGGATTTGGACATGAATCTGCTCTATGGCCCACGGTGCCACACACACCACAGGCAGGGATAGTGCGTAGGTAGGGCTGCACTTGGACAATCTCCGAGTTGTAGTTCCCTGTCCGGGGCCTCACTTTTCCGGCACAAGTCAGGCGAGCCCTATTGGAGGTTCCAAATTTACGAATTTCTAAGATGGAGCAATGCCTCCACTGGATACCGTCTTTCAGAGTTTCCCCTGCTTCTTGATTTGCCACAGGGATGACGCCGTAGCATATTTCTTCGCCATTTTGCTTGAGATAGCCCCGCAGTGGCACGTCTCCATGAGCCGATTTGATCACGAAATCACCAAGCAGGCGGTCCGCCACGTAGGTGTTCTTTGTGCTCGCAATGAGTAGATTTTGCTCGCGGGAAAAGACGAAGCTGAGTTCCGCCGCCATTTGCGCGCCGAGGTAGGCACGCAAGGCCAGGCCCAGCTCACCATATTGGAAGGCACTCCCGATGGCCACAGCGGCTCGGGCCTTGATGATCACTACGAAATCGTCGGGTTGGAACTTGAGGAGAGGTTTGGGCCTCCATGTTGATTTAAGTTGGCGGTCCTTAGCCACACGCGAGACGGGACCGTGCTGAGGTGAGGTAGACTTGCCGGTTGTCGTTGTGGCGTCTGCCGTCATTTTGGCGTGCCGGCGCTGAGAGCGGCTCTCAACGAGACGCAGGAGATTTTCGTTCCGGAGCTGGTCCGATGTTGCCTAATTCGGTTCCTTGGCTTGAGGAATCGTCGACCAGGCCATGGCCTCCGGGTCGTAGCTACGTTGAGGTGGGGAATTCGCCATGTTGGTGCGGAGAGTGGCTTCTTCGACGCCGGGTGCCGGTGCAGCCGTTAGGCTTAGCGGCGGCGCCGCCAAGCACGAGTGAAAGTCCGCTCTAAATTGGCGAAAACTTTGGCCCACCTGGATGAAAGTGATGTTCTTGTGTGCCGGGCAACTTGCTGCGTCCGATGGATGCAAAATTGGCAGGGTTCGACGAATTCGTCCGTGGCTCCTGTCGAAAAATGACGGAGCCGTGGTGACATGCGTCCGATCGCTTCACTCGCCGGACGCGGACCCCTAGGTTGGTTACGCAAGGGAGCAGTGGCGAGTATGCGCAGTGGTGCGAAATGGTTGGCCCCAGCCGCGGGAGCTTTTCGAACGCAAAGGAACTTTGTATGTCCTGGGGGCGACTGCGCGAGTGCGATTCGGGAGAAGCTTCTACCTGATCTCTGTGTTACCCTTAAGGCAACGACAAATTAACGTAGAAATGGAGCTGATTTTGCACTTGAGAGTTGCAATGTACTTGTGACAGGGGCCCTATTAGGCTACGTTAGGAGTAAGGACAAATGTGTCGTAGAAGTCAAAAGCGTCTCTTATTTTTTATTTATTTGTTTATTTATTTATTTCCCTACTCTCAATACCAGGGAGTGTTACAGAGTGGAGCGGTGAGTACATATGAATTCGTTGACAATGTTCTTGAAGTTAATGGCGTTGCAGATGGTAGCTATGGAGGCGGGTAGTTGATTCCAGTCGTCGGCAGTGCGTGGTATAAATGAAAGTAAGAGTGCGAGTTGCATGGTGGTACCCCCACCTTAATCTGGCGATCGATACGAGGTGAAATGTAGGATGGATGAAGGAGCAACTCATCTTTAAGAACGGGATTAACGCAATAAATCTTATCAAGAAGCCGTAAACATATAAACGTGCGACGTATTGCAAGGCCTGGCAAATCTAGTGTCAGTTTCATTGATAATACGCTAGAGTGACATGCATTATTTGACAAAATAAAATGGGTGAAAAGGAATTCGAGAAGATTTGTTACAGTAACTTGATCAGAGTCCCAAATGGAGCAGGCGCATTCAAGGTTGGGAAGTACCAAGCTTTCATAAAATTGTGACTTAACGTGAGCAGTCCCATTTAAAAAATTGCGACGTATGAAACCGAGCTTGCGGTTAGCGCTATGAAATATGTATTGGAGGTGTACGTTACACGAGAGATTACATGTGCTATGTATCCCATGATATTTCCAAGATGTTACAGATGCTAATGGTGTGTTATTGATGTTATAGCCGAAATAAACAGGACTAGGGGAAGTCCGTGAAACACCCATGCTTTTACGTATATTAATATTGAGCGTCATTAGAGAGCTTTAGAATAGGGGGCCCAACCGTTTTGGAGCCCCAATGACATATCATCGGAGCCACTGCGCATGCGCGAAACGCAAACTGCGGTTGGGCTTTGCGTCGGGTCCGCTATATGACTGACTGACCCACAAGAGCTACCGCAAAAGCTTAGGGTCGAGAAACGGGGCGGCACCCATCGAAGCGATGACTTTAAGCTAGCACCAAACTGGGCCCCATTTGGGGTAACGCGTGAAGTCTGTAAGATGGGAGAAGTGGGTGCTGTTATCGCTTTCTCTTTACTAACGTGAGTGATGAAGATTGATTCATTAGACGCCGCTGATTCCGAATTCGACTGTCGATTTCATGGCTTGTAGGCCCAACACGGCTTAACTTAGTTGTTGAAGGCGCGTATAGTTGGTTACGCAAAACTAAGAGCAACAAATAGCTTTCTGCTAATAAAATGTCCTCTAAATTGTGATTGAATGCGAAAAGACGAAAGTCAAAATTACTATTCTTGTCATAAAATGGTATATTTTGTTTCAGTATATATAATAGCTTTTATTTGGCACTGCAGTGGTGCTGCAAGCGCCACTACGGCGTCAGACGCTTTCCGCAAACGCAAAGCCCTGTTGTAGAACACTTCAGTCCTGCGTGCCGCAACGCTAACGCCCGCAAAGCTCTATGGGGCCCAAAACTTTTTGCAAACGCATTATAAAACTCTCTATTGAATTTAACAATATGCGTCGTGGTTGTTTGGCGTTGTATTGGATAATATAATGGACCGTGATACAATTAAGACAAAATGCCGTATTGTTGGCGGTACATCTTCAGGTGGTAGTTTGGTCTATCATGAATAGATCCAGGCGTGAAGGGATCAGATACGAAAATTATATTCACGTGCCTAATGTTTCCACCAAGCGATCATGTGGCGCCGTCATAGTGGGCAGTAATTCTTCTTGCAAGACAACGCCAGGGCCCCGCATCCCTACGTCACTGTTGTTTCAGTCCCGGTGTACCTGGTCCAACACCATATTCCTTGTCTACCAGATATGCTACATTCCCTTGACATGCCGCTGTGTAATTTATTTCCTGTTTCTCCGTGTCAAATTGCTAGTGAATGGAAAAGTCATTGCAATGTGGCAGCTATTCAAACTGCTGTGACTGATGTGTTGGTGGACATCTCATGTGAAACTTTTCCTGATTGCTGGCATGACCTCCAAAGACGGTGGAACCTGTGCGTAGACAGCCCATGTGACTACTTTGACGAGACAGAGTCATTAGTGTGTAAGTTGAATACAAGATGTTCTAAGACCTTAGTTCTCAAGCATTTCTGTTGCACAGCGTTGCATCGCACATTAAGGCGAGGTATTTTTCCTTCGCTACTGTTGTAAGCTGCTTCTTTTATTACCTTTCATTTGCCTTTATTTTAAAATTTGTACATTTCAAATACAAAAAAGGCACTGCTAGCTTTATATGATTTTCCGACAAATGTTATTTATAGCACAATTATAGGGCAGATTATAAAGCGCATTATTGTTGCGTTATCACGTGAGACGAGAACTGACCTTTGCTGTTCAGCCGCGGCCAACGTATAGACTTTATAAGCAGGTCGTGCTTTGCGATTCCCAAGTCAAGCATGTACCTATTTTCGATAAGCTTATTTAATGAAGTATGAGCTTTTGAATTTTACAGGCGGTGGTAAATTTTCCTGGCCATATAGATGGCACGCTCATGTTTTCCTGGATCCAATTTAGGCTTACCTTCCCCGCGAGTGCCTATAGGCGATGGTTTAACGTAGTCACACTCGATTCTCACGTTTTAACGGTGGCTTCACAGGACGTTCAAAAGGCAATAGGCTTGTTTCCTACTTCGTCGTTTTTTTTATTTCAGTTCTTCTTTCTTACTAAATGCAAGCGAATGCGTGAAGGCACATCCACGCACGCGAAGCTGATATCTCTCCAGGCTCAGGAAACTAAGAGCACCCATTCTGGCGTTCATAAATATTAGGCCACAGTACTCAGAAAACTGCAACAATATAGCGCTCCTTGCATGAAATGGCAGCTTCGGAGTTCCTTTTTCGCACGCTCTCCTGATGAATGGCTAGTTCAGCAACGAGAAATTTATTTTCGTGTTCTGATTACTGAAGCGGTGCCGCGTTATTTCGCCGGTTAGTGTTAGTGGTTTGCGCGTTCCGCGACACGCTGCAGGCCTGTCGCTCTAATGACTTACGCCTTCGTTACGTGACCAGCATTCAGGAGCTTGACGGAAAAATTGAAAAGAACGCAATTGTTAGACATGCCTCTATTACGGAGACTTTTTCTTTATGCCTTGAGCGAGCAAGTAGGAGAGCACAGAAATTCTATGAAAATAAACAATATTGCATGCCCAATACGAGCGTTCAAAAACAACTGTAGGGCACGTCAGAAACGTTGTTCGTTGCTGTGGTGGTGGTTCGTAGAATTGGACAAATATTATATCAGTCTCCTGGAGGCAAGTTTGTGGTAAAGCGACAGAAGAAGCGACATGTTTGTATCTTCCATTTACACAGCATTGGTTTGCAAGATCAATCTTGACATTTCTGCGGGGTTCCTTGTGGGCATTTTCTAAGAAATTTAAGGAACCGCTGTGAGTTCGTCGGCTATGTGGTGCCTAAGCCACTAACGTTGCTTTCCCTGGAACACCAGCATGCGGTGTTATGACACCTGAAGCGCAGTGTTCCGACTTTTCTTCATCCCAAATTATGCGACAAAAGACTACCAGCTCCATTATTTTGCTAACTGGGTATTGCGGTGGAGAAATTGCAATTTCTTGCAATTTCTTAGAAGTCCCTTACAACGCAGTAGTACTGTTTCCATTGTGGCTTGTGCTCTCCGTGATTTTATAAACAACGACTGAGTCCGTAAATTAAGAGAAATCCACTCGATCTTTCCGTTTCAGCACTTTCTTCAATCGCGCTTTCAACGTCATTTTCCTTAGGATCGCTTTTTACCTAATGCCCGCAGTATCCCGCCGTGTCAGACCTACTAGGTGGCTTCGTTAATTGCTGAGAAATTCCCGACCGACGCGTTGTACCACGAACGATCCGGCGGACTACTCGGGCCGCCTCGGGAAAATAATCGATACCCGGCGCCGCCGTCTGCACAGCGGTCCTTCCTCTTCTCGAACGCGAGCCGACGCCCCGAATGGCGCACGGCACACCTCACCTATGCCGACCCTCTTTCTTTTTTCTTCAGTGCCTGGTGTAAAGAGGGGAGCGGTGGATTAGGAAAGAGTGCAGGATTGCGCCTGACGCCGCCTTCCAAGATTTCGGAAAAACGATGCTCACGCCGGGGCGATGCCCATTTAGACCGTCAGATGGGGCAGGAAAAATTGCCGAAAAGATCCTCATACTGAAGTAAGCCTAAACATCGGCCGCTCACGCCATTCTACGTCATCACCTGCTTAACAGCGTATTAATGTCCAGCGAAAAAAAAAACACACATGTGATTCAAAACAATAGTACATGTTGGTCTTCAAGGACAAACAATTATGATAAACGAAAAGTTTGGTGAACACACTCAGCATAAAGGCCAGAAGCACAAGTACTTGTACACGTTTGTTTTTTATGTTCGTTGTATATGCACAACGGGGTGCTTCCATTGGCTGTCCATACTTGAAATTAAGATAAGATTCCTGAAATTAGCTTCCCAGCGCTGCAAAGTAGTGCCGCACGCTTGTGCCGTAGTAATTACGTTCACATGGGAATACATACGGGCACTTAAAACATGCTGCAAGAACATTTCTGCGCTTTTACTCCATCAACATGTGCCCGTGGCGGCAGGGAATTCAGCTGGTGACCATGCAAGCACTCTGTGGGACAGCTCCCTAACCACTGAACAACCAAGTGCCTCTCTGCATTTTCGCCTGTCTTAAATGAATAATTTAAGCAGCAACCTCGAAAGCCTTGCCGTGGTAAGTATGATAACATCCTTTTGCCGTTATAGTGGCTGCCATTGGCTGTTGTCAAATGATGCTCTTCATTGGGACATGAGTTTGGTTTCTCGTTTTCGTTTGCTTGTTTTTTTGTTTGTTTTTATCCCTTGCTGCGGTGACCTGGTGGTGGGGTGGAGAGGACAGACTTTTTAGTGCCGAAGAGTAGTTTAAAGATGAAGTAATAAGAAGCAGGCTGGACGAGAAACAAATGTGAAATATGATATTGGTTCGAGAAATACGAGAGTACATGTGTTGGTAGCCCTAGTGAGGAGCAAGCAATTTCCAATAATGAATGCTTTCTTTCGGAAACGTAGTGAAAAGTGGACTTGGAAAAGTGCGAAAATGAAACAATGAAATAGAATAGGTGAAATAAAATGCGCCTGTCGAAGGTCTCAACTTCTCCACTTCTTGCACAATCTCAATCACGACGTCTCGCAAGATCTCAAATTGGCCTGAGTTTGTGAGACGCATATTGTACAGAAACACATCTGTGGTCAAGACGCCTGTTCTACCTTAGACCGCTGGGCAACGTAAAGAAACCAGTTTGGCCGGCGGTTGCTAGGATTCGATGTCGCTGAGGATGTCTTAGTTGTCGGCAGTATCAACCATTTTCACAATAGTTGAGTCTGAGTGATGTCGCTTGCGGTTTCGTGAGTTGTGGATGCGGTGGTGGCAGTGTTGTGGGATTGAGTCGGTGTTGAGTAAATTGTGCGTATGTTGTCTGCCTAATGAGCTCTTCCGTGTCCTCCACGCCTTGGTCGAGAATTCTCTGGCCTTGGAGTGGGCAAGCTTGTTCTCCTCAACGGAGGCGTGAGCGGGTATCCACACTATGCCAACATTTCTTTCTTGCAGCTTCGCAGTTAGTATGCGTTGAGTGGTTGGTGCAACTCAGCCTGACGTATAGCTCCTGCACACTTCTTGAGAATCAGTTATAATGACATTTGCCTTTGACTGTGTGGGGGTTAATGCCACGGCTAGTGCCCCTACTTCCTGCGTTGTTGCATCAGGCATGGTGCTGACGAGGAGATCCACCTTTGTAGTCACTACGACGGCTTTGGCTTCTCTGCCAAGGTATGCGGCTGCATCCGTGTAGACGACCTCCTGGAAAGATCTGTGAAACTTGCCCAGGGCCTTGGCCCTTGCTTTGCACTGCCCTTGGCAGTGGGCCAGCGGCATATTTTTCGGTAAGGGACGGATCATGACGTGACGTCACCAATCTCCTGGAAGTAGTCCGGGTGGTTTAGGATCTGTAGGGAAATTTGACTTGATTTCTTTCCGGGCTTTCTGTCGTGTTTGGGTCATAGCCAGGCACATTTTATGACAAGAGCAGTTGCCCTCTATTAGTTCTTCAACCGTGTTATGGAGACGCTTACGGAGAAGGCTGCTCGTGAACGTGCTCATAGAGAGACCAAGTTCTTGCTTTGTGGCTTTTCTAATTAGTTTGTTTAGTTGGCCGATTTCTGTCAGTACCACGTACGGCGCTGCATACTCCTAGAGAGGATGAGGGTTCGACCGCGGCGGATAGTGTCGTTCTCTTTCATGCCTCGATGCCTGTTTGTTATGCTACGAATCATGGGCAAGACCTACTGCGTCGTCCTGCAGAGACATTGGAGTATCTGGTCGCATTTTGCGTCAGGTTATAAGGAGTCCAAGGATTCTGAGGCTTTTCTAGGGCTTTATAACCGGAACCTGTAGGATGATTCGTATGCTATCTTCATCATTCTTAGTGTGATTATGCCAGACCACAAGAAGCTCTGCCTCCCTAGGCGAGAAGACAAGTCCGTTCTCCTCTGCATATTTGTTTACCATGCCCGCTGCCCATTGCGAAGTGTCTAGTAGACTCCCGAGCGAGTCCATATCCGTGATTAGGGTCACATCACCTACGTATAGTGCATGGCGTAGGTTGGGTATACTGCCCAGCCTGCCCGGGATACCCAAGAGCACGATGTTAAAGCGAAGCCGGGAGAGGACCGAGCCTTGGGGAGTGCCTCTGTAACCCAGTGTGATGGGGTCAGGGGTTATATTCCCGACCTTGAGTATGACTGTGGTGTGAAATAGGAAATCAAGAACGTAAATGTGTATTCTCTCCCCGCATTCTGTGTTGCTTAGATTCCGAAGCATCGCGTCGTGTGGCACGTTGTCAAATGCCCCCTACAGGTTTAGCGCGAGAACGGCCTGTTGTGCGTGGCGTGTGGCATGGACGACTATATTCTTCCTTAATTGAATGAGCACATTCTGTGTCCCGAGATGTCGCCTAAAGCTAAACATGATGTCCGGCATTTGTCGAGTTTCGTCTAGGTGTTGCTGGGCGCATTTGAGTACTATCCTTTCCATGACCTCGCCTATGCAAGACGTAGAATACCGCAAATAGTGTACTCGTACAAGGCTACTAGATTTAAGAAAGCTGCACACGAGCTAGCTTCCATGCACCAATCGTTGAGGAACGAAGGAACTAGCCAAGTTTACCCTACCCACGGCCTAACTTGGAAACTTATTTCAGAGAGAGCTCCACGGTGGAGTGACTTTTGGGAACGGTTAGTTAGGATTGTGAAGCTATGCCTTCGCAAATTATTTCAAAGGGCGTCTGTTGACTTTCAACATCTGAGTAGTTTGCTAACTGAAACTGAAGCTGTTGTCAACTACAGACCCATAACTTTCTTGTGAAAAGCGAGACAGCTCATTTTCTAAATAAGCAGATATTCTAACCCCGTCTCATTTTTTGTTAGACAGATATCTCCTGTTCAATGCTAAAACTTCGGATCAGTGGGAAGAAAACGATACATAGCTGCTCATTTCGTGGGTCAACGGTCAGCTAATGAGGGAACGACTGTGGAAGGGATGGCTTCGTGAATATCGCCTGACACTTCAAGGCGTTCACTCGCGGAAACGTCAAGAACTTGTAGCATAAATAAAGGTGACATGTTTATTGACGAGGACAACGCTCCCTAATTGTTCTCGAGATAGGGTGTAGTGACCAACTGCATACAATCTAAAGACAGCATCGTTCGTTCCGGTAAAGTTAAAATACCCCGTGGCTCACAGCTGATCCGACCCTTTTAGAATGTGTACCCTTTAGTATCCACCATATCAGGCTCCACACTATGTTAAATATTACGAGACGTCGACGATGACGCGGACCAGCGGGTTTAGCGCAAGCGGCGCGTTCGTGTTGACGCGTGCTTTTTGACTGATTCCAGCGGCCTTTACATGCATTGCTGTGTTCTACGGCAATATATGTCAGCATATATCCTGGCATTTACTCGAATAGTTCTTGTGTGGCCTGTGGTGAAGCTGCTACTTTGTCTCACATGCTCTGGGAGTGCTGGTCGTTGGGCCCGAAGTTCACCAATGAAGAGTGGGACGCGCTCCGGCGAAGTCCCGTCTTTGAAGACGAAATCCTAGCCGTCCAGCACGCCCGCAATTGGGTTGGCACGCTAGACCTGTCGGTCCTGTCGTGGGATTGGCCGGGTGCGCGTTTTATCGCGTATTGCTTGACCTAATAAAAGTTTGTTCACTCACACTACGGGCAATAAAATCCGCTTTTACCGCCCTTCTACTGTGAAGTCTTCTTTGTTTCAGGTTATTGCATTTTGGCCTCAGTGAAATGCTGCCGACGAAGTTATGACAATACCTGCCACCTTTAGCTCAGCAAACCAACGCTATTTACCGCCGGCGGGTGCAGGTAAATCAAAGCGTCTGTGTGGGTGCGGTCAGAGAGTTCATCAACGCGCTGCACTTCGTACGCACTGTCAGCGCCACAGACGCATTGAACTTCGCACAATGCGCAGTTTACGAAAGTAACAATTGGCTTCGAAATCCAATCTTTCTTACGAAACGCGGCTGCCCGTCATGGACACTTTCGCTGACATGCGTGTAAGCAAGGATGCAAGAATTTATCTTCCATTGAGCAGGCCACCATCGAAATGGTCTAATGTGGATCTAAGCAGTGCCCCACCATTGCTGGTAGACAAGAGTGCCGTCACACAGAAGGCGCGTGGTTCTTTCACTGCACACGCAAAATGTGGGATGTTGGCAATTCCAATGACGAAAAACTTCCTATTTGAATATGTTACTCCAGTCCATACACGGGACAGAAGGGCGCAGCAAAGGGAACGCTCAACGGTATCGTGACATTCCAGTCTGCTTGCGAAAGCGCGTTCTGAATTTCGCAACCTCTTTCACAACACGTGGCGCTAATTGGACAGTCAGGAGAACGTGGAAGAGCGTTACGGTGTAAAGCTTTCAAACACTTCTTTGACGGCCAGTCGAACACCCGGGAAAATTTGCCTGCTAACGTCTTATGCGAAATCTTCCTCAACTGTGCACGAGCATACACAAATACAGACGCAAATATTATTTATAAAATTACGATGAGCGCGGTTTATGGAGTGTTAGCGAATGAAAATACTGAGCCCAACGCAGAGAGGGAGGGTGAGATAAAAGCCCGGGAAAGTAACGTGTGGCAGGAAATCGATTCCTGCGTCTGGCGACTGCAGAGGGTGCTTGCTTCACCTGGTGTATTTCTGTCGTTGCTTTCTCAGGGCTCCGCGAGTTGGAAAGCCTGTCACTTCTTAAGCGCAGCCGCTCAATCATTTTTAAAGGTATTACGTCCCTCGTATCCGGCCGTTGCGCGTTTCTACCTTTTCCTTCTCTATAGGCTTCGTGGGCTGCAGCGGGACATGCATTATCTAAGACAGGCTATTTCGGAAATCGTTATTATCGTGGAAAAGCGCTTCTTGTTGATCTATATTTTCATAACAGATTCTCCAAAATTTAGGACCGGCTGCTGAAATCTTCCTTCTCGCTTTGAAACCCTCATTCCGAAGCTATATTGCAGCTTAAGGCGCATCAGCGAACTATTCCACCGTACATTTACAATAATGCTACGTGCATCAGTTTTGCACATTTTTCGTGTTACACACGTGTCCAATTTAGTTCATCTGCCTTTAATATCCCGGAGGAGTAAATTTATTAACGAGAAATCATTATATGGGTCATGAATAGGAAAATCTGGTGTAGGCGCTGTTAGCATGACCACGCCATGGTCCAAAAATGCTAAGAACCCTGGACCTTCGATGAAAGTTGAACCCATGACCTTTAGCGTTAATTAAGGCGCAGTTAATTAATCCACAGTTTATTGAGGTGGAGTTAATTAAGGCACCAGAACCCAAGACCTTGCGTTGTGCACTACCGGATGTCGCCTCGCTTCTTCTGGCGTGGGTGCAATATTTTCGTATTCATCTGCGTTGGGATGGCTAAGTGCCCTGTGAATTTTTTTACTCCCGCTGGCTATAGGCCATATAATTCTTGTCCGCCACTACCACTATCCAAGGTTACGCCACTGCGTGTACCACAAAGTCCTTGCTCGCGTTCATACTGCCCGAGTAGCATTTATAGATAAGACGCGCCAATTTTAATGCGTTCGCATTCTTGGGGTACTTCACGCACTTTAAAAGGGGCCATTTATGTATGTATGTATGTATGTATGTATGTATGTATGTATGTATGTATGTATGTATGTATGTATGTATGTATGTATGTATGTATGTATGTATGTATGTATGTATGTATGTATGTACGTAACCGCTTTTTCGCCAACCAGGGTCACTAGGTATGCAGTGGTCGAATGGGTAGCGCATCGGGCAGCTGTGCTGAGGTAACAGAGAGAGAGAGAAAGCAAGAGGGAAAGGTAGGCAGGTTAACCAAGGGCGTGCCCGGTTCGCTACCCTACACTTGGGTAGGGAGGAAACAGAAGAATGAACAAGGAAAGAAAAGAAAAAGAAAATCGAGGCGCACCTATCCCTATGTCGATGAATCCGAAAGCATTCTGGCTACGTCAGCAGATGCGCTGTGACGTCCGGCGAATTCGCGTGCCGTAAATAACTCCAAATTATTAACTATACCTCAATTAACTATCAGACATTGTTTGTAATATCAGCGGCCTTAGTGAGATTAGAAGAACTGGTGAGGCTTATACGTTGCTGAATAACAGCCATGTCTTCTGCTATAGAGGTCTCCTTGATAAGCAATACGGAGTAGGATTCTTAATCACTAAGGACATAGCGGGCAACATTGACGAATAGTGCCTACGCTCCAACTTCCAGTCACGACGATGAGCAAGGAGATCAGTTTGATAAAGGTGTTTAATTAGCGATGAAAAAAGTGCAAACTCGGCATACAGTAGTAATGGGTGACTTCAATGAAAAAGTACGGAAAAAGCAGGCGGGTGAACAGGCAATTGGCAACTACGGCGTCCATTCTAGAAACGTTAGAGGACAGGTGCTGGTAGAATTCGCAGAAAGGAAAGATGAGAATAAGGAACATCTTTTTCAGGAAGCGTAGCAACAGAAACTGGACCTGGAAAAGCCCTAAGGGTGAAAGAACGAATGAAAAAATTTCATATTTTCGGCCGATCCCAGCATAGTGCAGGATGTAGAAGTGATAGGTACGGTAAAGTGCAGTGATCATAAGTTAGTGAGGGCTAGGATTCACCTAAATTTGAAGATAGAAAGAGTAAAGTTGGTGAAGAAGAAACAGGTAAACTTAGAGGCAGTAAGGTTAAAAGCAGACAAATTTATGCTGGTACTTGCTAACAAATTTGCAGCCTTAGAACAGAGAAATGGTGGATGACGAAGACGTAATCAATGTAACCGTAACAAGCCTGGCTTCAGAGGCAGCAACTGAAGTGGGAGGCAAGGCACCAAGGCAACCAGTAGGCAAGCTCTCCCAAATAGCAAAGGACCTTATAAAGAAACGACAAAGAATGAAAGTGTCCAACTCAAGAGATAAGATAGAATTCTGGGGAACTGTCAAAACGGGTCAACAAGGCGAAAATAACTGATATTCGAAATTTTGACGTGAGAAGTACTGAGGAAACCGTAAAAAATAGACGCTGCTTGAAATCAGTGAGAAGGAAACTTGGCATAGGACAAACCAAGATGTGTGCGCTGAAACTCCATTCGAAACGATAATGAACAAGATACAGAAACTCCTCCTATGACTAGAGATGAGGTCAGAAGGGCCTTGCAAGACATGAAATGGGGAAAAGCGGGAGGAGAAGATGGAATAAAAGTTGATTTAATCAAAGATGGAGGAGGCATAGTACTTGAAGAACTGGCGGCTCTCTATACGAAATGTCTATCAACTGCAAGGGTCCCAGAAAACTGGAATAAAGCAAACATTATACTAATCCACACAAAGGGAGATATTAAAGAACTGAAAACTTATAGGCCTATTAGCTTACTCCCAGTATTATATAAAATATTTGCCAAAATATTCTCCGACAGGAAAAGGACAGCACTGGATTTTAGGAACAGGCGGGCTTCAGGAAGGCATTCTCTGCAATGGATCACATCCATGTCATTTATCAGGTAATCAAGAAATCTGCAAAGTACAATAAGCCTCTGTATATGGCTTTCATAGATTGCGAAAAAGCATTTGATGCAGTAGAGATAGAAGCAGTCATAGAGGCACTGCGTAATCAATGAGTAAAGACCGCTTACGTAAATACCTCGGAAATATATATAAAGATTCCACAGCCACCTTAATTCTAACAAGAAAAGTAAGAAGATACCTATAATGAATGGAGTCAGACAAGGAGACAGAATCTCTCCAATGCTATTCACTGCGTGCTTGGAAAAAAATATTCAAGCTATTCAACTGGGAACGTTTAGGAGTAAGGATCGACCGCGAATACCTCAGCAACCTTCGGTTTGCCGATGACATTGTTCTGTACAGCAACACTGCAGATGAGTTACAACAAATGATTGAGGACCTTAACAGAGAGAGTGTAAGAGTGGGGCTGAAGATTAATATGCAGGAGACAAAGATAATGATGAATAATCGGGCAAGGGAACAAGCATTCAGGATCGCGAGTGAGCCTCTAGAGTCTGTGAAGGAGTACGTTTACCTAGGTCAACTAATCACAGGGAACCCTTACCATGCGAAGGAAATTCACATAAAAGTAAAATGGGTTGGATCTCATACGGCAGACATCTTGAGCTCCTGAGTGAAAGCTTACCGTTATGATGGAAAAGGAAGGTACACAATCAGTGTATTTTACCGGTGCTGTCAAATGGGGCAGAGACTTGGAGCCTTACAAAGAAGCTTGAGAACAAGTTAAGGACTGTGAAAAGAGCGATGGAACGAAGAATGCTAGGCATAATTTTAAGAAACAGAAAGAGAGCGGTTTGGATCAGAGAGCAAACGGGTATAGACGACATTCTAATTGACATGAAGAGAAAGAAATGGCGCTGGGCAGGTCATGTAATGCGTGGAGTAGATAACCGTTCGACCATTAGGGTTACAGAATGGGTACCAAGAGAAGGGAAGCGCAGCAGAGAACGACAGAAGACTAGGTGGTGCGACGAAATTAGGAAATTTGCAGGTGGTAGTTGGAAAAGGTTGACGCAGGACAGGGCAATTGGAGATCGCAGGGAGAGGCCTTCGTCCTGCAGTGGACATAAAATAGGCTGATGATGATGATGATGATGATGATGATGATGATGATGATGATGATGATGATGATGATGATTAAGATGATTATGATGATGACGACGAATTAACTGCGCCTAAATTGGCACGAAAGGTAGTGGATTCGACTCCCACCAAAGATCGTGGTTTCGACTCCCACCTCAAATCGTGGGTTCGACTTTCATATTTACTTTCTAATTACCTGTATCATCATTAACTTAGTCTTAACACCAACGGTCTTGGGTTCAACTCCCACTAGAGGTCGTGGGCTCTAGTGCACTAATTATATTTGTCTCAGCTATCAGTGTATTAATTAGCTTATCCCTAATAAACACGAAAGGTCGTTGGTTCGACGGCCACCAAAGTTCGAAGGTTCCTATCTTTTTTGTGCCATCGTGTGGTCAAGCCGTCAACGCCGGAATTTTCTCCTCATGAGCGTTTAAGCTTTGTGACTGACTCTGTGACTGTCACCCAGAGTCAGTCACAGAGGAACCTCCGCTGTCACGAGCATTCGTACATTCCTGCATCCTTCACGAAGTGCAGAAGGGCTTTTGCGGCCTTCTTCATTCAATAATGCAGAGGCCATGGCTGTGATAAAAGGCCTCGAAACCAAACATTTGTCCAGCTTGGGTCACTGAGCACGTGACAATGTGTACATACCACACTTTAACCAACGTCTTTCATGCCTGCATTGGGCACTGCAGATACGGGACTAGCTAAGCGCCGCTGTTTCAAGAAAGTATTTGACGTCGACTTGAAGTGCTAGTTATGTACCACTCGATGTGTGCAGATCTCTAAAGAACCTCTTTTATGCGGACTTGGGTCATTGCTGCTTATGTGGCAGTAGGTCTGTGCCACTCTTCAATGAACGCCTTTCGCGCCAGCGCTTTATTTAGCTATGCCATGGCTGCACTAGATATGTGCCACTTTTTTATGAATATCTTGCCTACTTGGGTCACTAAGCATGTACCACTGGTGGTGCGATACTCGACAGAACAACTCTCAGCATTCGCAAGCACCACTGCGCAACGATTCTCATCTCGGAGGCCACACGCGGACTTCTTGGCAGTGCCACTAGATGGCGCAGCATCTCCAAAGAGAAGCGTGAGAGAGGAGCCCGTTGACCGCACAATGCCTTTCTCGCGTTCGCGCGCACTGGCAGGCCATGCATTTCGGACGCCACGAGCAGGCTTCGAGGCGACTGCGCTAGATGACGCTGACTGTCCTTAGGAAAGCGCGAAAGAGGACTCCTGCTGTAGCACATGCTTGCCTCGTACATAGGTCGTTTCGATGGTGGCAATATGTTGTGCCGCAATATTTATTTAGTGGTATTTCACTACTATCGATAACCTTTCTAAGATGGGTCCTGCCACATTTTCTCAAGCATTAATGCAGAAATATCTTCGCAGTTGCAAATAGGTCTCACATTCCCGTTGTTATGTATGTATGTATGTATGTATGTATGTATGTATGTATGTATGTATGTATGTATGTATGTATGTATGTATGTATGTATGTATGTATGTATGTATGTATGTATGTATGCATGCATGCATGCATGTATGTATGTATGTAACCGTTTTCAAGCCATCATGATTCATTGCAGATGCGGGACAGGCTAGGTACTGCTATTCGAAGAAACGTTGACCCTGACTTGAATCCCTATGTGCCGCTCGTTCAGTGCTGGTCTTCAGTGAAACTTTTTGACGCCAACTTGTGTCACTGGGTATGTCCTAGTAAGTGCGTGCGGTTCTTCAATAAATGTCTTTGACGCCAGCTTGAGTAACTAGGCACTGGGAATAGCTTATACCTAGCTAAATTATACAAAACAGCTAAATGCTTATAGTCGATGATGGAGGGATTCGAGCGCCCTTCCGGACTATAAGCAGACGTCAGCGCACTCCTCAGATGTTGGCTGGCCTGCTTGGTGTGACATTGCAGATTGTCTGGAAAACTATGGTCGAATAGCTCCTGCAATGACTGGACGATGCTTCTAAATCATGTAACGTCTCTTTACGTCATGGAGGTCGCTAAGGCATGGTCCAATAATCGGAGACGGAACTTCTCTGACTCGTCCTCTTTCGAAGAGCATCTTCGGCAGGGTTTTGCAACACCAACGCTCCTTTTGGAAGATGCCAACAAGCTCTTTGAACGCGTGCAGCATTATGGCGAGTAACACACGTCGTATACTCAGGATATTTCCTGGCTTTGCAAATCGTGTCGGCAACGTCGTGCCAGAAATTGCCCATGGGCATTACCTTCTCAAGGACATGGTCTACCGATTTTATCGGTCTCGTGGCGTGAAATTGGACGTGTGCACATGACGCCATCTATGTGTGTTTGTAACTTTACTCGTCCGACGCCCCCCTAGCATGCAGTGTTGAGCTTCGACGTCACTTTCGAGCTCTCATTCGTGAACAAGTGCGATCAGACGGTCTGTCACCTTCGCCTAGAGTTCACTTCCATCCTGCTGCTTCCTGCCTACGCGGCATCATTAAAGCGGAGTTGGCACCCTAGTCTTAGCCGAGTCGCCTCTACCGGTTGAAGGTCATCTGACACCTTTACTTACCCGAGTGCCAAATCCAGCTTACTCCATTGCCTGGCATGAAGCATGACTGACGTGCTACTACTGCGGCATAGGAAGAAACATTTCCCGGTTTTGAAGACACCGCCACCTTGACGAACGATACAGCTACGCTGCTGTTGAGTTTGATGTACCTTCTTCAGTTCTCGCATCAATCTCCATTTTCCGAATACTTCTCCAGTACGACCCCGAGTCCATGCACATCGAGATGCGGCTCCCCGTTGTGAATCCGACGCTCTCCTTTTTCCGCACCTCCCCGTTTCCCAACTCCATGTCCAGTGTTAGGAAAAGTAACCAATGTGGTTTTCGGAATGAAAGCTGCACGTTTGCTAACCGTTATAATCCCTCCTGTGCGTGCGCCAAGCTTTGGTTGACATGGAAGCTGTGGTTTTTCTTATGCGTGCGCACATGTGCTCTGGACTGAAAAAAAAGTAAAAACGCCTTACAACTATTTCTGCAGGGATCCTTGCAGAAATAGTCTAATGTAAGGCTCTGTAATGTGGAATCTAATGTAATTGCGTCATCAGCTCGAACTGATGACGCAACACCAGAACATGCAGTACACTGTGGGGATGTATCATCCCCACAGTTTACTGCATGTACCTTCATTGACGGTATCCGTCATCCCATTATTGTTGCGATTTTATTGCCGTGAGCTCATGAGCTCATTTTCGGTTAGGACTTCCACTCGTTGGCATCCCCACTAAATTCTGGCCGTCAACGTGTCGTACAAGTGACCTACATCTGCTATTGTACTTGTGTCGACGAACGACGATTGCATTTCCTGACAGCTGCCGAGTCTCTGCGCCTTCTTATTATTACTTGTTACCGTCTTTCCCACCGCCATCACCAATGATGGTGACGTGTTTATCACTACTTACAGCCGTTATCCTTCCTGTGGGGTTGTCTTCGCTTCACGACTGGTGGTTTATTCACTGCAGTCAATAAAACTCCAGAGACAATTCTTATACCTCGCGGCAGCAGTGTAACTTGCTGTGTGGACATTCAACCAGACTCCCTTGTCCCCACTCGTGCTTCTAAAGCTCTCCCTAGAACTAACGCGTCTGCTCCTCCATCCGCCCTTTCTTCTGTAATAAACCCCGTACTCACTGCTGCGTAGACTTAGGCATTGCTAGAGTTTCTCACGAGGTAGCAGGGATCCTTTGACGCCAATTTCACTTTAGTCGGACACACTTCCATCGCATCTCATCGAATCCACACCAAGGCGTTACGTTGTACATTGTGGCTCCTACCACGTCTCCTAAACCGAGCGTCACGGACCTGCACAAAAAGAACACAATCAGCCAGTCAGCAAATTATTGTTCATCACCTAATGTTTTACTACAGAAGAGAGATGGATCCATATATTTTTGTCAATTACGGCGCTCTGAATGAGATCACCCGGAAGGATGTGTAAGGGATGCCGCATACTGTGTTACTTTTGATACTTTGCAAGGGGCGCAATAGTTATCAAGCCTAGATCGTCTGGCTAATGGCACATTTCAATGCACGATGCTGGCAAACAAAGATCAGCCTAATGCCTTTCGCCTGATACGTTGCTCTCGCCACAATTCAAATAAAGATTGAAAATGCCCTTCGAAGCCACAACTTATGCCTGGCTCTCCTATCTCGTAGAGATCACCGCCTGTTGTTCGACTTTCCCTGAGAATTTGCAGAACCTCGAAGTGCTCAGGTGTAATGCAAATCCTTGTCGTAAATCAAAACACGAGCTGCAGCTTCGCTAGCACAAAGATCAAAATAATTGACAATCTTGTTAACAAAGGCTGCACTCAGAGTGATCCGAGTAAGATATTTGTAGTACTCAACTTTTCACGTCGACTACGTACAAAAGAAAGAAGTACGTTCCTCGGTCACGACACATAGTTCTGACGCCTTACCACGAACTGTGTGTTTACACACACACACACACACACACACACACACACACACACACACACACACACACACACACACACACACACATATATATATATATATATATATATATATATATATATACATATATATATATATATATATATATATATATATATATATATATATTATAATTCATTGGCAGTATTTACAAGAGAGCCAACGATGCATAAATAAGATGGCTGTCGAGACCGGTTTCACCTCTTCACGTGAAACCGTCTTCTTCTGAATGGTGCCACTCTTGTTGCTCCGTAACATAAGCCCCGTTTACATGAATGCGACAGTGGCGCATCGCATTTCCAAGCGCATTTGGGAAAGGCGATGCGACGCCGTTTGCCTGTAGCGCATTAACTCTCGCGACAACGTACCGCCACATGGTGTCGTATAAGGGAATTGCAGCCTACTTCCGGTGTAACTGGTTTCCGGTAGTGGGCCGAGTGCACTTTGGTGGCTGAGTGCCGAGAAATAGTTTAATTAGAGCACGCTGCGGCGAGTGAAGTTGCCGTGGGGGACGCCATTTTACTTCTGCTTCGGGCGTTGCTGTCTCGCAGCTTCACTAGCGCGGCAGTCCCGCAGCTAATTCCTTCCCATAATTCCTAATGCGACGATCCTGCGTTTGTATGCTCTGCGAGAGTCGACTCGCGCCCATAAATCTACCCTCGCCTGGCGCATTAATGCGATGCGCTTTCCTAGCGCATTACCACTGCTTACATGAATGCGACGCCCTAGAAATGCGATGCAATGCGACACTGTCGCATTCATGTAAACGCGGCTATAATCCCCGCCTTAAAGGCGACGTCTCGGCGCTAACTATATGGGAGGTGAACTCGCGGCAAAGCAAGACTTCAGCTGGGACGCATGCATAACGTCCGTAGGGACACACGAGTCCAGCGGAGCGATCTCGCAGTTCACATCTCCAAGATGACGCAATATCACCATACCCAGGAATGAGGAATATTTTGCGCGATGATGTTTGCTATGACGCACAACTAAAAAAACACACAATAAAAAAACACAGACACACCCTGAGACTACCACTTTCCCTCGGCACATGGGAACGAGTGAGCTTATGTATCAGCGTTATCTCGAAGACGGCCAACTACTTGCTTTACTAGCAATAAACCGATGATTTTGCTAGATACCTGGCCAGACGGCTGGTCGTCGTTTCTGAGAGATGTGTGGCCGCGAAGCTTGCGTTGAATTTGTTTTTCTTAAGCGTTCTTTTTCGGCACCTCGTCGGCCACAAGTTTGCCGATACATCAGGCTTCTGTTTCTTGGGTTTCCTATACAACTGGCATGACCCATTGTTTAAATAGAAGCTCTAGCTCCAGCTTGTCTACGATGCCTGCTAGTCAAATACATATAAACCGCATGAACGCTTTTATGACGAAACAGCTGAACTGATTAGAAAGAACTTAGTTTCATTTAGGCAGGAAGTTAAATAACGGTGCCAGCAAATGGGATATTTATTTATTCTATTGAATTTTTCACAACAATTGCATGAAATCAGCAGCCCGGTACAACCACGCTGCTGAGTGACAACTGTTATGTCTGTAGTTCCTGTTAGAGCTCTGAAGCTTCTAAAGTACATAAATAGCCCTGAAATTTGACGAACACGTTTGCATATTACGGTAAGCTTACATAATTCATGATGATTTGAGCTGCATATTTCATTTCTCTAAACTTCCTGGTCCTATTTCAGTGTAAATACACACACATTAACAATGAAGCACACCCCCCCCCCCGTTTATTACTGCGCTTGCATACTGCAAAAGGTTTCAATAACTGAAGATGGATATAACAAAAGAAATATGTACTCCTGCGCAGGTTGGCAAGACCACGGAGGATTCAAGGTAGTGAGGAAGCTTGGAGATCCACGGCACAACAGTAAGTGCAGGTGCACAATATTTATTCTGGTAACATCTTCTGCTTTGCATCTCGGAATATCTTATTTCTGTATTCATAGCTGTAAACTGCACAAGGGTGTTCTATCGAATAACTAGTAACATCGACGCTCTTTGTATACGCTAGCTTCATGAACGGCTGGCGGTGAAGTGTAAACGGTCATGTTACGGGTGTCTGCTGAGGTGGTCAGGGTTGCGCTCTTAGGCAGTTGAGACTAAGTTTTGTGTATAAAATTGCCCCCCCCCCCAAAAGAAAATAGTAGCGCCCAATTTTTGTGTACTTTGAACTGGTAATGAACTCTTCACATGACGAATTGATGCGGCTAAAATGGTATTCAGTGTAATATGCCTAATCATACGTCTCATTGCTACACAGACTAATTTTCAAATGGCTTTCCACAGTAAACACAAACCCGAGAACATTGCATGTCACAACTTCTCCATATAAAATAAATTTTGATGGCGTTATATTAAACGTCCTGTTTACAACCCCGTTGTCCTTTGTACTGTAATTACAGCTCATCTGATGTCAAAGATATCAAATATGGGGTCCTTGGCTGGAAGGTCTATTTAGTACATTTCGCCAAGGCACAGGCTTCAATCGCAGATTTCGCCAATCGAAATGACAGTGATGAGAAAGCGTATTTCATTTTATTTGTGTTGCTTCTTAGACAACGGGCCGAATGATTGTAACGGGTGATTTTTCAATTCACTCATTCTTGTAATAAGGTAGTTTCAAAGAGATCGAAAGAACACGCCGAAGACAACCTACAAAAGTACGGAGCGTTGACTTTCCACTAAGGTTTCATAGAAAAAAAAACTAGAGCAGAACTGAGCACAGCCAACTCGCGAAGTATGCGACAGCATACGGAGACTGTGAAGATGGTGACGTCCAGACAGCCACGTGAGGGTGCGCCTCGAGCGACCACGCACGCTCCCGTTTCTTAAGAGGCGTCCCGTTTGGTAGCTTCGTGTCTCTTACAAGCTTGCTATATTGGTGCATGCTGTGACGCGCTTGCGTACACTCAACACACCTCATGTTTCATTTTTGCAAACCTCGAAAGGGCTGAAGTGCGCCGATAATGCTATAAAGAAAGGCGTCGAATCCGACCTCTCTCTTCCAGCACAGCAACTCACATGTATGCTCTTTTCGTGCCAAGATCACTCTACGTAACGTCGGGCGTATGTGTCGTGTGCAATTTCTCGTGATTCTTTCCTCGCGTAGCTATAGCGCTTTGAGACGCAGTGCTAGAATGCATTGAGTTCGGGAACGATCCACAGCGTTGGCCAAGGAGAAGGAATGCCTTGCTGTAGTATACGCAGTCATTCAGTTTCGCCCGTACTTATACCGCCGCTCCTTCCAAGTAGTGAGCGACTATTATTCGCTTTCCTGGTTTACAAACATGAAAGACCCCTTTGCACGTTTGGCACGCTGGAGCCCACTACTTCAAGAGTGCGACATGACAGGAGACCATAAATTGGGGAAGCAACACTTCGATGCCGACTTCCTCTGAAGGTCACCAATTTAATAACCAAGCAATGGTGATCATGAAGCGTAGCCCTTTTAGCAGTTGTTGATGCCGCCACCTTGTCTCGTGAACAAGACTATCAAGAGCACCATCACTCATTGTTAATATAGAACAGCGGTTAGAACTCCGCTGGGTTTCTCTTGATGTCCGCAGCTTCGCCGAGCTTGGGTAGAGAGAGCTGAGAGAGTGAAAGCAGAGTATAAGAATAGCATCGCGCAGCATAACGATGCGGGGAGAGTGGGTGGAGCTTAGCGGGGCAGAAGGAGCGGCGCGGCGGGGAATCAGGTCGCGTAACGTCATTGCTTTCCGACAGGAAACCGCGCTCTCGCTTCGGCAGTTCTCTTTCTTGCAGTGGAAAAAAAATGACGTGGCGTTTGCTTAGCAATGGCGAAGTCTACCGTCAGGCGGATCACATAAAAGAGATGAAGGTAGATCGTGAAAGTAGCATGATTAGTGAATGTGAAGAAAGCATGAGTGACAGGGAAGAATAATTCAGGAGTCCAATTGGACTAACCCGCCGTGGTTGCTCAGTGACTGTGGTGTTGGGCTGCTGAGCGCGAGGTCGTTAGATCGAATCCCGGCCACGGCAGCCGCATTTCGATGGGGGCAAAAACACCCGTGTACTTAAATTTCGGTGCACGTTAAGGAACCCCGGGTGGTCGAAATTTCCGAAGTCCTCTGCTACGGCATACCTCATAATGAGAAAGTGGTTTTGGCACGTAAAACCCCATAACTTAATTTTTGAATTGGACTATAACATACTTGGTTTACCATACTTAATTCCGTAATTACTGTGGCTTTGCTAGAACACAGATTGCTAGTCTTTGCATTCTCAATCTTCTGTGGCATGCCAAAAAAATTATGCGTGGCTCTGCTATCGTAAACACCCGAGACCAGTACAGCGGGTGTAATCCCAGCCAAAGTTACACTAAGTGTTTAGTTTGGCACTACATTACTGGCCTTCCCTCAGCTCCGCTGGTCTCTGGTGGTTGCGATAGCAGAGCCACGCATAATATCTTGGAAGGCCGACCTACAAATGTGCCGACAATGTTTTGAAAGGGCCTATCAGCGATCGCATAGTTACCTGTTCGTCGTCTCATATACTCTCCGCAAAGAAATCCTGCAAGCATGCCACGATGACACCGCCTCGTGCCACCTAGGCTGCACATGTACGTTGGCACGATTCAGTAGAAAGTATTATTGGCCAAAGCTTGCACCAGAAGCGAAGCATTACGTCAGAACACGCCTTGACTGTCAGGGATGCGAAGTATCACCCACTAAACCCGCCGGGCTCCTACACCCTGCTGCAGTGCCGGAGCCGTCGTTTGTCCGAATTGGAATCGACCTTCTCGGCGCATTTCCGACATCCGCCACCAGAAATAAATGAGTCATAGTCGCGACAGGCTACCTCACCAGGTACATGGAAACCAAGGGCCCCATAACGTAAAACTATTCCAATATGTTTCTATTCGAATCTCTTGACGTCAAATTTGCGTAACCACCAACGCAAGCACCAGGCGCTCACCCGCATGGTTGTCTGAACAGACCAATCAAACGCTCTCCTAGTTCATAGGGGGTCACTTTTGTTTTCTTGAAAAACGAATAACATTGCCTACACTGAGCGGCTTGTCGGATCTAATTGGCTGACAAGACGCGATGAGAACGCTCAAGTGGAGGGGGATTCGATGGGGCCGAGCCAGTGCACTGAAAGTCGATAACCGGATGAAGAGGGTGGTGCCGGCATCTACGACTGGTCGGCTTTCCCTTCTTTAATTTGCGGTGGCTGGTCGAAAATCGCAGCGGCATGCAATGGAAGCTCAAGAATGACGCTAAAACGGACCCTCAGCAAAGAAGAGTTGGCAGAATGAGGGAGTAAACATGCCGAAAGTGCTCGAAAACGTTACACGGCAACGCAAAAAGTTTTATTATACGCAAATACACCCGTGCTCTCCGGCAGGTGCGAGTAGCCAGCGTCTGAGCGATCGGCGGCAGCCATCTTTTATTCCTTTCGGAACGGGCCAGCCCGCGGCTATTCCGAAGAAAATTCAGTTTTGTTCAGCATATTAAGGCATCTTTATCGTGTACACGTCACTTTGACGCGGTGAGTTCTTGCGGTTTTGTAACGTCGCGCGACAGGCAGGTGAAGTGGGTGCAGCCCGAAAACTTTTTAGCAATAGCCGAGGGCTAATGACGAAAAGGGGTTGAATCAGAAATAACTGTTTTTCTTTTTTCTGTCAAATCATGCATAATCAGTGTGTACACATCATATCAGATGGAGAGGTATAGCGGTTTTCGTGGCGTCGCGTGACAGACAGGTGAAGTGGCGGTGGTAGAAAAAAGTTTTTGACCAATCGTGGAGGGCTGATAGCAGAATTGGAATAGAAAATTTTGGAATAGTTTTACGTTATAGCGCCCCAAGGCACTTCCGGGTCTCACGGCAGTTGAAGGAGCATAATTTTTTATTGAGAACATTGTCCTAAGACACGGTGCTCCAGCTGTCGTCATAAGATACAGCGGAATCACTTTGACAGCGGAGCTTCTAAGAAATGTGCCCAAGCTCAACGGCACAGCCTATAGCAGGACGACAGCATACCATGATCAAACGAATGGGCTTGCCGAGCGACTCAACCAGAGCCTCGCTGACATGCTCTGTATGTATTTCGATGTGGAGCACTAGAATTGGAACAAAACTCTGTCGTATGTCACTTTACATATAATACGGCCCGCCAGGAAACTACAATAATGACGCCGTTCGGTCTTCTCAACAGTCGAGACGTAACCACGATGCTTGACGCTATGCTGCCCCATGATTGTAGCGATACGAAGACTGACGCCGTCGAGGAAGCCCAACAGCTTGCGCGTGTTCGAATAACCATCCAGCAAGGTCGTGCAACGCCCTTAGATATAACCTCAACCACAGATCTGTTGTTTTGAACTCAGCGCAGAGTTTGGGTATCGGCACCTATTAGACGCCGTGGCCTCTCTGAGAAACTTCAACGGCAGAACTTCGGACCGTATAAATTTCTGCGCCGGCTTAGCAACATCACGTACGAAGTCGTTGCTGACACCCCATCTTGCTCGCAGCGCTGCCAGCATGTACCTCAAGCTGTTCACGTAGTGTGCATGAAGCCTCATCTCTCCGAATGACATGTACAGGCTGCACTTGTGCACGCACTAGTATTCGCCGCGCATCGGGACGATGCTCGCTCTCGAGGCACGCCAGTGCAGCGCCCATGTCTGCATTTAGTCACGATGGTGACGACAAAGACGATCTGGCCGAGAGTGCGCGCAGGCTCAGTAGAAGAAGGGTGCGCTCCCTATTGTCGGGTGTGCCGATAGAGTGCGAAAGGACGACCTCTCGCAATTCCCATTCTCAGTGAACCGCGACAATATATAAATTATTAGAAAGAGAGTAAGAGAGGACAACTGAAGGCTGATCTGCTCCGTACCACCATCAGTTGCACTTCAGTCCTCGAAGCGCCAGCACGTGTGTCGAATGCGCTTCTGAGCACCGCTTCTGCAGTCGGGTGAGCGCGGCTTAAATCACGGATCCGGGGCTTCAAAGAGGAGCGACGCAATCCTAACAAGCTTCTGTTGCATTATATATATATATATATATATATATATATATATATATATATATATATATATATATTGTCATTGTCTTCCCGCACGTCACATACATAAACTTTCTTTTGGCATTGGACACTCCTCATTCCAACGCATTAAAAAGTTTGCGTGCCGACTTTTACTGCCAGTACGCACGGATGCTGTAATGATGATCGTAATGACAAATAAATGCCTAATGCTTAGCTCGCGTAGTGGCGCAGGAGCGCGTAAAGCTGACAATGCATAACGCGGCTCAATTCTTCGAAGGTATACTCCGTTCCATACGTAGCAGTCAACGCTGTGGAAGCTACGCAAGAAGTTCGGTTATCACTGCGCGCCTTGCGTCTATGCTTCGCTGGGCGCCAACGACGTTAGCTCGCGCAAGCAAGCACGTGCGGCTATTCGCGACGGCTTTCCAATAAAAAACTAGAAAAGAACAAAAAATAAAAATGATATAAAGCAAGACGTTCGCAGCCGCATACCACAGTGTGTTTCCAATGATTAAAACTTGTTTAATTCAATACTGAGCCTATATAAACAACACTGGCGCCCAATTGTGGTCGAAAAACATCGAGCTATCTCCAACTGTGAACGAAGCCACTGCACGAAGTCTCTCTAGCCTCCACATCGTTGACTGCTATCTATGGAACGGAGCATAGGACTCAGTAAACCGAGGTTTAGGTTTTTGCCCCGGTGCAAGTAAATAGGGAGTGCGGACATTTCAACTCTGCGGCGCGCATCTCGTCAGCAGTTTTCGCAGTAATCGCGTCGCGTTTAATGCGCAATAATCGCCGAAGTAGCCTGTCGGAATTTCGCGTCGTGGCGTTTTTCCTCCGACGAGCGAAAGGGAGGGGGCGAGAGGCCAGCTGCTTAGCGGCCTCTCGCGCGATCGATTCGCGAGACGCGGCCGTTTCGCACGAGACAGCGCGTTCGCCTTCTCCGCCGCCGCTTGACTGCGAGAGAACGCGCCGGCCGCGACGCGCTGCTGCACCGACTCGGCGGCCTAAGGTGCGTCTAATGCAATTAGGGCAGCCGTCACGGGCGCCAGCACTTGGGCGGCGGTGAAGTCGCGGGAGCCGCTCCCCGTGGCTGCTGTTTCCGGCGCCCGAACCGGTGCTCAACTTCGTCGTGACGCGCGTTCTTGCTTTTACAGCGAAGTTGCTTCTGGCTACGCTTCCCTGCATTTTTGTTCTTCTGCATGAATAAAAACTACGATCGTCAGCAATGGCTCATCCCTCTCGTAACACACACACACACACACACACACACACACAAACACACAACCATTGCCTGGTAAGCAGTGGTTAGCTTGTGACGTATGGAACACGAACGAAGAATGTCGCTGACGACTTGGGACAGAAATGAGCGGCCATGGTCGGTCAGTAGCTGTGGAAGAGCGCCGTGGTGATGAATAACGTCGTAAAGTAAAAATTCCGCAACCCCAGTGGCGCAGCTTGTCGGCAGTGCCTGCGTGATAGCGTATCGTGTCGCGTTGTCCATAGCTAAGGCAATCCACTTGTTCCAAGTCAGAGATGCTGGGAATGGCCCGATGAGATCAAGGCTGACGTGGTAGAACGGGACACCGGGAATGTCTATGGCATCAAGAAGGTTGGCTGGCGACAAGGATGGACGCTTGTGGCGCTGGCAGGACACACAAGCAGCAACGTAACGGCTCACAGAGTGGTGGAGACCGGGCCAGAAGAACCGACGCCGAACGCCATCATACGTGCGAGTTTCTCCGAGATGTCCAGCGGTTTTTTGGGCTACATGAAGCTGTTGGAGAACAGTGGAACGGAGTCTTTCGGGAACAACCAGCAAAAGGCTCTGGGCCATCGGAGCTGGTGCTGCGTCTCTGTAAGTTTCCGTCACGAAGCACGAATTATCGTAGGGACGGGGCAGTGTGATGAGAACGTAGACGGTGGACAATTGACCGCAAGTTGGCATTACGGAGCTATTCGCTGCGTATGTCGGTTAAATCGGATATTGCGAAAACACAGGCATCCGTCCGAATGATGCGCTGACAAGTCGGGAGGATCCACTGGATGACAGGATCGGCAGTCCGCATCCTGGTGCAGTCTGCCAGACTTGCAAGTGATGTCAAAGCTGTATTCTTGCAGTTTCTGTGCCCAGCGACCAAGTTGCCCAGTCGGATCTTTGAGGGAGAGAGAGAGAGAGAGAATAACTTTATTGAATTGGGGAAATGGGGATAGGGGATTAGGAGCTTGATGGGTGGTGCCCCAAGTCCAGGGCTCCACTGGCTTCTGCCGCTAGCCGAACGTGACCAAGAAGGGCCTTCTGCACCCTCGGGTCTGAGCTGGCGAGTTGTGCCTCCCATTGCTCCAGTGTGTTGGTTAGATTATACCTAACTAAGTAGGCATTTAAATTCGGCGGTCTATTTTGGCATCCCCATGAGATGTGGTACAAAGACGGTGGTGAGTCGCTACACCACGGACAGGCACGCCCGTACATCGTTGGGAAAATTTTGCTTAATCTTAATAAATTTGGGTAGACCCCCGTCTGAATCCTGCGGAGATCTATTGCGTCTTCCCCTTGCAAAGATGCGTGGGGGGCGCCGTATTTTTGCCGCATGCCGCGCTGGTGAGCAAGAATATCGCGTGGTACCATACGTGCCGGATCGTTATCCTCCTCCTCGCGTCGGCTCTCCTGTGAAGTGGCGGGTTGTGAATGGGAGGGCGATGGTTGCTCCGCTCGGTTCGTGAGCTCTCGAGCTAGAGCGTCAGCCCTCTCATTCCCCTCCAGGCCTGCGTGTCCCGGACACCAGACCAGTCTGTATGTATTCTTGAGTTCCTTTCCCAGGAGGTGGCTAACCTTGAAAGGGAGACGGCCGTTCATAAAGAGTCGGCACGCCTCCTGAGAGTCCGAGATGATGGTATTGTACGACGGCCCCGTCCGTTCCCGGTCCTTGATTGCCAAGGCGATGGCGAAGCATTCTGCCTTGGAAATAGAGGACGTGATCAGGGAAGCGCTTGAGATTAGGCTAGTCTTGTCATTGCCTATGACAGTGACTACTGCACGCTTCCAGTTGTACTGAGAGGCGTCAACATAAACGGTGTTCTCATTATTTTTGACTAATTTGCCTAGCCATTTCACTCTCTCTTCTCTTCGCTTTTTGTTTCTGTCTTTGTGCATATTTCTTGGGACAGGAGCGACCGAGATTCTGCTTCGGACGGTACCGGGAATATCCACCAGTACCTCGTCCAAGTTTTGGGGGTGTGGTGGAATACCCGCCCTCACCAGGATCTCTCTGCCCGATCTCGTCTGGCTAAGTCGGCTTCTTTGTGAAATTAAAGTTGCCGCCTTGAGCTCGGAGTATGTGTTGTATACCCCAAGGCCAAGGAGCTTGTCTGTCGGGGTGCCTACCGGTAAGCGCAAGGCCACCTTGTAGGCGCCTCTGATAATAGTGTCAATCAGCTCCTCCTCACTCTTGTTGAGTGTGTGAAAAGGGAGGCTGTATGTTAGTTTGCTGATAACCAGCGCCTGTACTAAACGAACAGTGTCGCTTTCCCTCATGCCTTGTTTGTGAAAGGTGATTCTTTGAATCATCCTTGCCACTTGTTTTGTTGCCGACTTTAGTAAATTGATGGTGTGGCTGGCCCTGCCATTGCTCTGAACCCAGAATCCCAAAACCCGAGCAACAGTGACCTCTTTGATTTGCTGATTTTCGATTTCAATTTCTATGTTCCCATTACTTTTATATCGTTTCCCGTGGATGCGTATTATCTCCGATTTTTCAGGAGCACAGCTGAGACCGCTGGCCCTGGCAAAGTTTTCAACTGCAGTGGCCGCCTCTTGGAGGGTCTGCTCCTTCTCTGCTAGAGAGCCGCGCGTAGCCCAAAGAGTGATGTCGTCCGCGTAAATAGTATAACCCAGTCGCGGGACACCGTCTAGGGTCCGCGCAAGTGTACACATGGCGATGTTAAAAAGTAGAGGAGACATGATCGCTCCTTGAGGCGTACCTTTGTTGGGCATTTGAAACGGATCGGATCTGACATGCGATATTCCTATCGTAGCCTTCCTCCCCGTGAGGAATGCTCTAATGTAATTGAAGACATTTTCTCCGCAGCCAATTATATTAAGCTCGGAAAGTATCGATTCATGTGATATATTGTCAAAGGCGCCCTTCAGGTCATGAGCTAACAATAGGTGCTCCCCACCCTTGGGTACGCCTTTAAGTACCTCTTCCTGTAACAAGAGAAACGCGTCTTGTGTCGAGAGGCCGTTGCGGAAGCCCAGCATGGTGGCCGGGAACAAACCCCTGTCTTCAATGAAATTTTGAAGCCTAGTGTGTATGACCCGTTCGAAGAGCTTTCCCATGCAAGACGTCAGTGAAATGGGTCTGAGCGCCTGCAGGGATGGCTTCTTTCCGGGTTTTGGTATTGTAATAATTGTTGCAGTTTTCCACTCTTCGGGGATCTCTCCCTTAAGCCAATAGTTTTCATTAAATTGACTAGTGATAGCTTCTATGACTTTATCGTTAAGGTTTCTAATCATAGCGTTGGTAATCTGATCGGCGCCAGGGGCTGTATTCTTCTTGGCCGCCTGGGCTGCCGCAAAAACCTCTTCCGTGGATATTGGGGCGTCTAGCTTCACATTCTGGACGCCCGTATAATTAATTTGGCCTGTTGACTGTATCGCGCTTCCTCCGACATATCTTTCCTTGAGAGCCTCTATTAATGCCTCATTCGTGCCTGGAAATTCCTCCGCGATCCTTTGCAATGTTCGGTTGGTGGCGGTTTTGGACTTTTCCGGCTCTAGGATATTCCTCAGGATGGCCCAGGTTTTTGCGGTGCTCAGTGTGTCCTGTAGCGAATTGCAAAACTCGATCCAGCCCTCAGTTGCCAATTTACTGGCATACTGATTTGCTTCCTCTGCCAGAGCTGCGATCCTACGCAGAAGGTTTCTGTTCAAGCGTTGTTTTCGCCACCTTTTTAGCAGCTTACGCCTGCTTTCCCACAAGCTTAGGAGGTGGCTGTCTACCGCTGGTATTTCCACCGTCCGTGTAATCTTTTTAGATGCCCGCCCGTGTGCTGCTTTAATGAAATTGGACCATTCACCCATGGAATCCGGCTCAGCATTGGGTGGAGGTTTGTGTAGTCGGAATTTTGTCGTTTGTCAGAGTCGTTTCCCCCGCCACCCGGCGTAGTTTGGGAGTCGATAGGGAAATGCTGATGAGAAAGTGATCACTTCCTAGATTTTCTTCTAGGTTGGTCCAGGTAGCGTCCGTGACGTTACGTGTGAAAGTGAGGTCCGGGAACGTGTCTCTACTCACGCTGTTGCCGATCCTGGTGGGCATGGTGGGGAGTGTGATCAGGCTCAACCCCAGCCTGGATGCAGCGTGTTCGAGACGCGTTCCCTTCGGTGTGTCTTTTGGGTAGCCCCATGCGGTGTTGGGAGCGTTGAAATCTCCCAGCACCACGAGGCGGTCCTTGGTACCCGAGATTTTAAGAGCCTCCGCAAGGAGTTTGCTAAAATCTTCATTCCTGTTTTTGGGGGGACTGTACAAATTTAGTATTACAGTTCTTGCCTTGCCTCTTTTTAGAGGGAATAAGCTTATAATCTGATGATTGATCGGAAGATTTTCTATCTGTTCTGCTTTAGTCGCGATAGTCCTGCTCACCAGGGTGGCAACGCGGGGATAATTTGAATTTTGCAAGGTGTAATATCCCTGCAACTTGACCACTTTGGGGCCAATTTCCTGCAGGCATATTACATCTGGTCGGATTGGTGCACCGTTTATATAATTTTTGAGTGCGGCTGCGCGCTTGTGAAAAGTGCGGCAATTCCACTGCCAAATGTCTAATTGTTCCGCACTTTTCAACTTAGTTTGAGCCATGATGTACGAGAGCCTCCGCGTCGTCCCGACCCGCCTTTGATGGTTTATGGGTGATTGGGGTAGCAAGAGGACGCTTATTAATTGCTCTCTGCAAGCCCCCCACAGTCTCGTTTACATATTGTTTCTGGATTCTTAATTCCTCGCCGATCAGTGATTTTATGTCTGACATGAAATTTGTTAAAAGGTCGTGGAGATTCGCAATGCTACTCCTATTTTCTTGGACTTGGTTCTGGATTTCTTTTATAAGGTTGTTCGTGTGCGTGGGGATGCCAAGAAGCTCATCACCTCTTCCTCCGCCTAGTTCCATTTCCTTTTCTTGGGTGAGATCTATTTGTGACTCCTGTCCGTTAGGGTTGACCGCCGAGCCAGAGGCCTGCAGCGTTTTAACTGTGTTTTCGAACTTCTTTTGCAATGAGGAGATTGCCAATTGGAATTCTTGGCGCTCTGCCGCCATTTGGATCTTAAGCTGTTCAATTTCTTGCGTTAGTCTTTTGTTTTCATCAATGATTTTTCTATATTGTTTATTGTCTGTTATTGGAGCACTGGGAGACACGACCCCCGCCAAGCTCACCTGATTGTTTGGTCGGTTTGCAGCTGCTTCTTCTGCTCCGGTTCCGGTCTGGGGGGACGTCTTCCTGTCGTTTATGTTGGTCGAGGTATTCTTGAGGTTTGTTTTCCAAGGGTTGTCCTCGGGTTTGTTGGCTTTGGTTTGGCGTGCCCTCGATGTTGGTCTTGATCCTGATCGTGATCTTGATCGGGACTTCCTTCGACTCATTGATTCCTCCCTTTCCGAGCTGAACCATCGGGGGTGCCTTTGTTGCTCGAGTTCGGGGAAGTCCTTTTTCGAATTACCCACCCCGATTTCCGTCGAGGCTGCTCGATTCTAGACGTTCGGGCGGCGATGTTCTTTAGCTTCTTTCGGCATGAACTGTCGCCCGTCGCGTGTTCGTCGCCACAGATTGCACACTTTGGTGAGCACTCGTGCCCCTGATTAGGTTCAGTTACCCCACATTTGGAACACATGCTGATATCGGGTGTTGGGCACACATCGGTACGATGACCCGTTGAACGGCATATTTTGCAAACCTGTATTGTGGGTTTGTATGGGTAACAGATCGCTTCCACTCCCATAAAGTACACACACCTTGGAAGCACCTTTCCGGTGAAAGTCACTATCGCCGATTTGGACGAGCCCAGCATGCGGGCTCTTTCAATCTTCACACCTTGAGTGCGGATCCGCAGGTTCTCCATTAGTTCCGCCTGAGGTGTTCCAGGTGGTAACCCGTGAACAATGCCTCGCAGAACATCTTCTGGGTCTGCCACATATGCATTGAAGGAGTGATGTTGCCCCCTGATTTTCAGTTGTCTGATTTCGCGCAGCCTTCCCGCCACTTGTTCGTGTGGTGTTGATAATATGACAATATTGGATCCGGGATGGATCCGCAGCAAAAAACTGCTGCCTCCAAAAGTATTCTGGCAGGCCTCTATCACTGCCATAGCGAGCTCCGATCCAAGCAGATCTTTAACCATGAGGCCCTTGTGTGGCCTCAAAATGACCTTGATGTCATCCTTCGGGAGAGGCGGAGGTCCACGGCGTTTCCTACGTCGGAAGTCGCTGTTAGCCTGGCTCTCTCTATGTTTTGTCGAGTCACCCTCGAATTTCTTGATATTCATTTCGGTTCCCTCTTCGGGTTCCTTTTCGCTTTTCTTACAGCTCTTTTTCTTGCGACGTGATAGAACGGTGTGCCACCCGTCCTCCGTCCATGTTTGAGACGCTGAGATATCCTCGGCGTTCTCGAGAGACGCGTCGCTATTTCCCCGCGCCTCATTATTTGAGGTTACATGTTGCAGGATGTCCCCCGCTTCATTTGGTTGAAGGTCTGACGCCCGAGAGGGGCCCGGAATCGGCTCATCTACGTCCATATGGACTTGAGAATTGTTAAGCCCTAACCGGCATGCTCGGTTACCAAAGGAAAAGGATCGACCGCGGCCGTCCGCAGCAGTAAACCTAATCCTAGGCTTGGGCTTTTCCGTCAAAACGTGAGTCTTTTCCCACTCAAAAGTCTGAAAAGTGGGGGGAACGGCTCACCTTCGACTTTACTGGCGTTAGGAAAAGTCCGTAGAGGCCGTAAAATGTTGATTGGAGTCCTGCGAGCACACACAAGCACCGCACCCGGAACAGGTGAGAGTCTTCCCGCGCCGCGTCGCTGGCCAATGTCGACTAGCGCTAGTACTTCCACATGTGCGTCGAATCTTCTGGTGACGATAGTTCTTCGTGAAGTCGTCGTAGGTCCAAGAATTCGGTATCCTCGGAAACCTTGTGACTTTACGAACACGATGATATAATATATTCGTAGTGTTCAGCAAGATTTCCGCACGATAACATTTTAAAAACGGAGCGTGATGCGATCTGATACTCACTGCTCTCAGACGCTTGGAGCGTCCCTTTGAGGGAACACAACCATCAAAACGTTTGGTGGTCTGTGATGACCGAAAAGATGCGGACGAACAAGTATGGTCGAAACTTGCCGACATGCTAAACTAGTGCGAGGCACTCGCACCCAGTGATCGAGAATTGGCACTCTAAAGTGGAAAGAAGGCGATTGGCATAGGTGATGACGCGGTCTCGTCCTTGTGGCTGCTGGGCGAGAAAACCTCGATGCCATGTCCACTGGGGCTGGTGCGAAGTTCAGTGGGGGCTGATGGGTCAAAATGGGCCAAGGTGGTTAGTGACGTAAACAAAGTCGTGAGCGTGTGAAATGCAGTGGCCTCTTCAGGACACCAAGAAAATGACATTTCGTTATTCAAGAGTGGCGTGACTGGACGGGCAACGTTGGCGAAGTTCTTAACAAAACGTCGAAAATATGAGCACATGCGGACAACGCTGCATACGTCATGAGTGGAACTTGGCACAGGGAAGTCTTAGAAAACATTAATTTTTTCTGGGTCAGGTTGCAGCGCTTCAGCACTCCCAAGGTGGCCAAACACAATGATTTCGCTGCGGCCAAAACACCATTTGGCAGAGTTGAGCTGAAGGCCTGCTTGCCGGAAAACTTCAAGCACTGCCGACAAGCGGCTCAGGTGGCTTCGAAATACCGGTGAGAAGACGATGACATCGTCGAGGTAGTAGAGACATGTTGACCATTTGTATCCACGAAGGAGGGAGCCCATCGTTCTTTCAAATGAGGCTGGGGCATTACACAGTCCAAAGGGCCATTACCTTAATCTGGTAAAGCCCATCGGGCGTAGCAAATGCGGTCTTTTCACGGTCTTCATCATCGACGGATATGTGCCAGTATCCTGATCTCAGGTCCATAGAATAGAAGTAGGCAGAGCTATGGTAGACATTTGAGAGCGTGATTGGTCCGCGGCAGAGGGTAGGCGTCCTTGCGCGTTACGTTGTTTAAGTGGCGGTAGTCGACGCAGAAGCGCCAGCTGCCATCTTTCTTCTTGACTAGGACGACCGGTGATGCCCATGGACTGCATGAAGGTTCAATGACGTCCTTGGGGGGCATCTTGTCGACTTCAGGCTGTATCACTTCTCGTTCGGCATAGGACACGCGATAAGAATGTTATGTGAATGTGCTGGCGTCCACAGTATTGATCTTATCAGTGACCACAGATGCCTCTCCCAAAGGCCTGTCATTAAAGTCAAGGATGTCGCGTTAGGACTGCAATATGCGGCGCATATCGGCTGTCTAAGCAAGAAGGAGGTCAGACGCTATCATATTATCAATATAACCATCGACGAGATTGTGCTAGGAAGGGGAAGAGGCAGAGGACAAAGAAACGTCGGTGGCAAATGAAGAAACGGCACACTCATCGATAGAAGAGATGTGGGCTAGAGTCATGCGACCTGGGGTAAGTTGCGTTCACCAGATAAAGTTCAATATGGGTAGAGACGTTTGATTATCCGCGACTCTAATAAAGGTGTGAGGAAGAGCGACGTACGTTTTTGGCGAATAAGACGTCAACAGTCGGGGTAAAGATGTAATCACCATATCTAATGGGATAAAAAAGACCGCAAATTCACATATATAATGGCTTGAGGAGGTAGACGAACGTAATACAAGGAGCACAAGCGCGGTTGGCGTGAAGTAGGAGCGTCATTGTAACATTCTAGGTCTAGCTGAAGCAAGCCTGTTCCACAGTCAATAAGGGCTGAATAGGCAGACATAAAATCCATACCGAGGATGAGTTCATGGGAGCATTTCTCGAGCATGGCAAGTAGTATGCTTGTGGATTGGTCAGCAACACTTATTCGAGCGGAGCACATCCTTAGCACGGGAAACGTTCCGCCATCGGCGACACGAATGAACGGTACTTTAGGTGGTGTTAGGATCTTATAGCGGCGACGAAGCTCCGAATTCATTACTGATATCTGAAGCCTCAGTATCCACCAGAGCAACAACACGTGCGTCATCCTGTTTAACGTCTATCAGGTTTCTTCTGCCCTGCAGTGTGGTCAGAGGATTTGGCAGGCGAGTTGTCGATGCATAATCACCTCAGGGAGCGGTATCGTCTAATTTTACCAAGCGAGGCGTTCAATCGGCGACGCAGGGCGGCGGAATTGGGGCGAGCGAGATGACTGGCGACAAGGCAACGACGAACGGGACTGGCGACCACGTGGGGAGGGTGAACGATGATGCGCCATGAAGAGAGCGTCGTCGCCGGTGGTTTGGGTAGGCTCGCGATAGGGCTGGAATCGGCCACGATCCATGTCGGGGCGACGGTTGTATCCGTAGGGCGCCTGATACCAATACCACCAGCTACTACAATGGCGGGCCATGTGTCCAATACGCTGGCAATTGAAGCAAATGGACGGTCATCAGCAGTCCTCCACTCGGCTGGATTGCGAATACGGAATGGTGGCCTTAGACCTTGAGCGTGCGTGCGAAAGTGAGGGACGGCAGTCAATCGGCTGGTTAGGAGCTGTGGCGCACACAGAGTCCAGGCCAGCATTGGGGAGCTCATGATGAACGACCGCTTGGACTAGTGGCACCATCTTGGAGCTATGGTCACAAGTACGGCCGCACGTAGAAGCAGGAGGCACGGCGTCAAGTTAATGTCGGGTAATGTTCACGTGTTCTACGGTGAGCGGCGCCGGTGGCTCAGGTATATCTTCGCATGACCACGTTGCAGCCGTTTTCGGCAGTCAAGCGGAATGATGGACAATGCGTCCACTTTTGGCGGCCTCAAAGCGCTTGCACTCTGGGATGATGGCATCGACGGTGTCGCAGTCTTTGCAGATTAGCAGATTGAAGGCGTCATCTTCTATGCCTTTTAACACGTGGCCCACATTCTCAGACTCCGTCATGCCGTCGCCGGCTTGGCGGCAAAGGGCAAGCACGTCCTCTATATAAGTCAGGTATGACTCTGTCGCTGTCTGCGCATGAGATGCCACCTTCTTCTTTGCTGCTGCCTTTCTACCTGAGCACTTGCCGAACGAGGAACGTATCTTTTCCTTACATGCATCCCAGGTTCCATATTCGTCTTTCTTATCCTCAAACCACACCTTCACCGTTCCTTCGAGGTAAAATAATGTTTGCCAACGTGATCGTCTCATCCCAGTGGCTGTTCTTACTTGCACGCTCGTACAGGGGTAGCCAGTAGTCCTCGATGTCAACATTGTCAGTCCCGCAGAATGTGCCTGGGTCCTTTAACTGAGCAAGGACGACTATTGTCGTTGCAGTCGCCTCGGTGTGCGCCGGCCCCTCTTCCGCCATCGCGGAGAAAACCAAGCGTCGGCCGCTGCGGAGCTCCGTTGGACCGTGTGGGTACCCCACACCTCCCACCAATATGGCACGAGGATAAGAGTAGCCAAGGAGGGATAGGAAACTGTATTTACAAAATACATACTGAGAGAGACGGCTGCAAGCTAGATGGCAGAACCACAACACGAGCGCTACTCTGATCGTCGTCTTAACCGTCTTTGTGGCGCATTCTTCCACGCTAGGCAGGATGGGTGCATCAGTGCGCGGAAATAGCGCTTAACAATATGTTGTATACTATTAAACGTCCATTATACCAAGTACCGCAAGCAAAGAAAAACACAATCCTAACAATAAAAGCTCTAATAAGAAAAGTTAAGCTGCATCTACTTGCCAAGAACCACCGCCCAAGCGCTGGCGATTCACCTTTCAAAGCCTGCACCTGTGCTCACGCAACCGATCAGCCACCGATGGGAGGAAAATGGCAGCCTCTGTGATGCGTTTCTGCATAATTACGGATGGCACGGACGCTTCCCGTTAATCGAAATATAGGAATGCGTGGAATGCGAAATGAGCACGCTGCGGTTCGCCGCAAGCGCGCTGACAGCCACTCTCAATTCTTGCACAGACGTTGCACCATCGCGATGGCGCTGAGCTTCATCAGTTCTGAGAGCGCTGCCGACGTGCCGGGATGGGGGTTTGTTTTTGCAAGCCTGCTTTCACAAGTTTATAACGATGTTTCTGGAAAGCTCCTAAAATGCAGTGCGCATCCGCGTTCTTCGAATGGGCATAACAACAAATACTGAGAAATGTTATAGAATTTATGATGTTAGACGAAACTTAGAGCGTTCCTAGTAACGGTTGTTGCACATTGCCATGTGCAACACCGCTAGTCTTGTGGATGAAATGGGGCCTTCCCCGCAATTAAACACTTAACGCTACACCGCTCACTTCCTTTACCGCCGTTCTTGCTCTGATCCAGTCTCCTTCCTGTCAGCTTTTTTTTTTCTTTTGCTTAAGCACTGCGTTTCAGCAGGCAAAATGAATAGAAAGACTAAGCGGTTTTTCCTGGTGAAACAACCAAGAAATCTGTTGGTGTGAGCCAGACAAACAATTCGATAGGAAACCTACATGTTTAAATTATTCACTTCGCTCCAAATGCATCAATGTTATGTTTGAGACTCAATTTGAAAACATATATATTTATTTCTTAAGCCATGTTACAATAATTTTACAAGACCTTGTATTCCAATAACTTGCATGCAACTGCTGCTCAGTGATTGGTAATCGCCACTTCAACAATGTTGTTATTACGATGAGTGCATTTTTCAGTGCCGCGCACTGGAGCGCCGGCTGATGAAGACAGGCTCTTCTGCATTCGATGTTTTCTGAATGCGGATCGATTTCTTAAGGCGACAGCCTTTCTAGACTCATGGTGAAGTTTGTGTCATCAGACCTGACCGCCGGAGTGTCCGCCGAAGTACCATCACGCCATATGAAGACAGATTAAAAACAGATTACATAATGAAAAATGATTGATAGTGACAGCTAGTGAATGCGAACGTTATAATAGAGATTGGTATAGGTTAATAATGACTTCTAATCACTACTAATGACTTGTAATGACTCAGATGTGACCAATATGTCTAACGACGGCTTGTAATGACCACACTTGACTAAAAATGACTAAAGATGTCCAGTAATTAGTAGTAACGACTAAAATGGCTATTAATGACTTTTATTGACCAATAATGACTACGAAATTACCAGTATGTCTAACGACCGCTTGTAATGACCAAAAGTCATTACAGATGACTAAAATGCTTACTAGTGAGCAGTAATAACTAATAATAACTGAAATGACTTCTAATAACTAGTAATGACCATGAAATAACCAATATATTTAACGACAACTTTTAACGACTACAATTGATTATAAATGAATAAAATGCTTAGAAATGACCACTAATGAATAACAATGACTTGTAATTACTACTAATGACTACGATATGACCAGTATGGCTCACACCGAATTGTAATGAGTACAACTGATTGGAAATGACTGAAAATGCTCAATCATGACCAGTAGTGACTCGTAATGACTACTGATGACTCTCATATGACCAACCATAGTTGATTACAAATGACTAAAATGCTTAGTAGTGAGCAGTAATGACTAAAAGAAAGAAGATAAAGAGAAGATGCAAAAAGAAAGAGGCGAATAATAAGAGGAGGAAGGATAGGCTTTCGCCGTTCAACCCTTAAGAGAGACTTTAAGAGACCCTGTAATATTTTATTTTCTTATCATGTGTAATAGAAATCACATGCTGGTATGGAGAGCTTTCGCGTAGTGGAGATCGCGATGGAGCTCACCATGGAGATGGTGAGCTCCATGGCCACACAAGACACATAGTGTGTCTATACATGTTTAGTACAGGTGTTTCATACAGCTACTTGCGGTTCGACTTGGACAGGTGTCACGTGTGGCTAAGGTTTTGCATGCACGTTATCTAATATGCATTCCTTCTGGCAACTCCGGCCATCACGTACATAATTATTGAATACAGACGGTTAGGTTGTTCGACGCCGGCTTGCAGCTGAGCCATATTTCGAATGGCGCCTGGAACAGTTTCTAATGTAGTCCAAAAGTGTTAGGAAAAGGTACTACTGTTGATTTGCGTCAAATATATGGTTGAATAAGCCAAATACAGTAATGGTTCTTTGATAAATACGATTATACCAACACGCCCTTTAAACTGTGCTTCTCTGAAATCAAAATCTAACACAAAAAACTGATGATAGTGCAAGTGCATTAAATCAGAAGGTACACTAGGTGAGCTGCACAGCTTATGGACTGATTTACTTTAGTTATGGTGTACCTTGAGTAAATTTATGCAGATAAATCAACAACTGGGCTACTGATTAGAAACATGGGGACTGGTAGCTCAGCGGCACTAAGACAGGACAGTAAACTCAATTTTCGGCCGGAGTCTCTCGATATTGTTAAAAACAACAATCTGTTTTGTGAATTACCCCACTTCTCCGTTCACGGCATGCGTGTTTGCAGTAGGTTTCGTGGACCAATGCCGGAAATTGTGTAGTCTGAAAATATAGGCAGATTCTGAAGTTTGTGCATAGTATGGTACGACGATCTTCATATTCTCCTCACGTTAGGGGTGACGCGATAGGTTGCTGTGCGTGGGGGCGCCACCTCTGTAACTTGTAGGCAGGGTTCAGAATTAAATATCCTAATTTTATACCTTTCGCACAATGGAACTTATTCTTCCTTGCACCCTTTATGTTAAACTTTATGCTATCCTTCTTAATCTTGCTTCTTGCACCAGTGCAACGGTGGCGCAACGGTGTGGTCATCACTTAAAATTTTCGCCTGGTACTACATCATGTTGAAGTTGGGCCTTTACACTCAGTTATATTGTCGCATCGTGTCTGATTTTAGCACAGCTAAACTTTGTGTGGTTGATTTACACCAATCACACTTTCTGCGGGAGGACGTTCTCTGAGCCGACGGGATGCCCAACGCTATGAAGACAAAGCGCACACACGGAGGAGCGCTTCTGAAAAAAAAATGACCCAATTTTCATCCGCGGTACTTCAAAATGAAGAAGAGAAAACGTAAACACTTTAGTTACAGCAACTAAGTAAGACAAAACACACCATCGAGTGTTCAAGTTGGCTTATTTTGCGGCTTGTCCTTTCTGCGGCTGGGCAAACACAAAACCGTCGCACCTGGAAGATGCGTCGATTCAATGCGTGCCCTGCGAAATCGAAAGCGCTGTCAAACACTGCGAGACTGCATGTTGCGATAACACGCGTGCTGAAGCTCAGCCTCTGCACCTATCCTTTCATTGCCAGAGAACGTTGTACGCATGCATAACGACATAGTTCAGAGGCATTGTATAATTCTATAGAAAGTATTCGCAGAAATCGTACATGAGACCGAGGAAGGTCCATTCGTTTCCTTCAAATTATTCTGCTGCTGCCTGAACATTTACATCTCTTCCATGAACGCCAATTCTCATGTGTATTGGACAGTGTAAACCAAACATAATCACATTTTGCGAGGAAGCGGTAGCAGTTAACTGTGCCGACACCTCTTTAATTTCTTTCTTTCTTTTACTCCATAAAGCTCAGTGATCAAAAGGAAAAAAAAAACGTACCAGTCATTTCTTGAGAACACGGCAACATTGACTTCTTGTTGCGGTATAATCATCGTTGCCTTGAACATACCGCAACTCTAAACCCAGTGAAAAACAGAAGACATCGCAGCATCCATTCCAAAGCGTCTACTCTTAGGCCTTCCGCGAACAGCCGCCGCTTAAGCAACAGAAGTTTGTGTTTGTTTACACTTAAACATGTAAGCCGCAGCAAATCGCGCCACACGAAGGCGGACCCTGTGCTGCCGGATAATCTGAAGTTGCTGTTGGGGCGTCACTCGTCTAAGTGGCCCTCTTTGACCACCGCCATTACTTAAGAAGCCGGGGGGATATCATATGGGCGCCTGCACAGCTTCCTAATGCATGCCGCACGGCCGGCGATGACTGCAGGCCATTACAGAACCATGAAGGTCCTTGCATTACTGCGCCAGCCTCTTAGACGCCCTGATTGAACGTCGTTTACAGCACGCCATGCACAACGCATCACTGGCAAAGATGGACGCTGCCGAGGAGCAAACCAGCCGCCTCTATGACTCTTCGCTAGTGTGTGTCACTTTCTAGGACGCGATTATAATTGAGGTGCATGTCGATTTGTTAATGACGCCTTTCAATGCAGATGCCTGAGTGTCGGCCTGCAAAGGACGCCAGCAAATAGCGAGGCGGCGGAGAAGTGCGGTTCGAGCAAGGCTCCATAATCGATAACATAATAGCTGCGGCCGCCTGCCTCCATATATTTATCTTTTTCGGTTTGCAACCACTGAATTTGGTAGGTTTTTTTTTATTTGAGAATGGTCAATATGCAGCCACAAAATTTAGATATTTCATCGCTAGTCTTGTTTATAGAATAGTCACTCTTTTGCATCCCGTTTGACGCTCTCTGAAAGTAGTAATATAAGGGTAAAAGATATCCAGGTGTTGTTCTTTAATAAACGTACCACACGCGCAGCACATATGCCACAACAAGAACAACCTGTAAAGCAGATTCAACTTTGTGAACATAGCCGTATATTTCGTTTTTCTGTTCCGAACAGGAATAGCTAACACTGCCCTATGCATCACTTCTGGTGTATAGGAGAAACAATGCGCGGATGCCGGGTATCCAAGCGTTCGCAGCAATGCAGGTGGCGCTATATTGTAAAGAGCATGGAAGCTCTCCTGTATTTTTTAGGGAAAAAATTCAGACCCAACCAAGTAATATTAATGAAAGTATTCTGCCTGAATTAAAGGCAATAAGATTGCGCTCCTAGCACGGCAGCTGCCTATTACGCCTTCGGTGTTCCTGTATTCCGTAACGAGTACTAGTAGACGGACTGGTTAAACATCCAATTGAGGTAGTTTGAGAATAGCATGCTAAAGCAAATTGATGTGTTTTATATTAACCGTGAAACTGTACTTTCTTCAGTGCGTATGTTCGGCTAGTCAACAGGCTTTTGAGGCTTGCGAACGCTGTTTGCATCATTTTGTTACTTTGGGAGTTTGGTAGTAAGTTAATAGCGATATGCAAAATATGGCGATGTCGGTGGCGCACTGCTAAACATGAGATGTTGTGGTGTGTATGGCTCGCTCTATCGTGGACCCAAGCAAATATAAATTATGCCTTTTGGTCTCCTTAATGACAAGCAATGAGCAGCTAGCCAGCCCAACTTCAGAGGTAATTCGACGATACTGGCGTCCGTAAGCCTAACGAGAGGCGTCGGCATAACGATTCCCCGTACGTTATTAAAGGACCGTCTAGAATATGACATCTTAGGCCCCAGGAACAAGGCTGCGCCACTTCTGCAGACCTTTCATTTGCATTTTATGTGCCCGCCCGTCACACAAAATATTTACAGTCATGTCCACCACAAGGTGAGGTAGTGCAAATGGGGTAATTTTGTACGTAAAGCCCTTATGCTTTTCTTGAACTTTATGTTAGCGAGCATACAGGGATAGCGATAGGTTTCTAACAAAGCAAGAAAAAAAAGGTCGCAGTTTCGCCCGGAAGTCGAAGCACCGATTGCAATATGAAATTAGTATACAGCTATACGAAGTCTGTACAGTAGATTTATCGCCCGTATAAACATGTACACATTCACTGACGAACTAAATTAACAAACACGGTGTCACGCGCAGAGGTAAACATCAACACATTTCACTCGATGAGCGCGGAACCTTGCGGTCAAAAAGCCGGAATGAGGAAGCGCGGCAGCAGCAGCGAGCGTATTGACCTCCATGCTGGCTTTCGCTTCAACGCGAAGTAATCTTCGAAAATACAGCGCGCACAAAGTTACCAGCGCTTGGCACACTTTGTTCACATCGCAGATTGCTTTGAAGATGTCGCCCGCACGAGAGCACATTTTGTCAACATCACAGATCGCTTTCAAGATAAGGCGTCTGCGCAGCCGCGCCGTACATCGCCGCCGCCGCAGTAACTGTCCCCCTAAAGTCCCTTGACAATTTGAAAGTACCGCCACTCTTTGAACTCTGCCGCCGCCGCGCAACCTCCTCGGCTTCTCCTCGCCCCTACGTGCCCCGTCCCTCTGGAAGCGGTCTTGCGCCCGTTTTTCAGCAGGGCGATTGGTCTTCCTTCCGTTGCCCTTGGAAACGCGCGGATTTTGCGTTTTTCTTGTGTTTATTTTTTCTTTTTCGTCGGCGCCATTTTTCTCCTCAGCTCAACCGGCTCGCGCTTTAGCTCGGCGTACCGAACGTTGTACGCTGTGTTTCCTGCTGTCTGTGCCAGCGCTATGTCGTACTGTTGCGCATATAAGTGCAGCAAGAAGCCTGAAGATGGTTATGAGATATCTGTGTTACCACAAGGAAAGCCTGACGGCTTGCGCAGGAAGCAGTGATTGCATAACATTGGCCGTGAGAACTTCAGACAAAGAACAATGTTGTTTGCGAGAGGACGCGTCTTTCTTATTGATCATATCAAAGCATACGCTAATGCTGCATTTTTTGTACTTCTTTCGGCCTGCTCACCAGCGTTTTTGCTGCGGCAATTTGTATGTTGAATAAAAATGGGGTTGTCCTCAGTATGCTTAATATTCTGATGGGACTCCATCACCTCGCACGTCGCCAACTGTTGTTATTCATTGGAAATGCAGCCCTGAAGGTTGTTTCCGACTGTGAAGAATTCTGAGCGATCATACAGCCTCTCTATCGCACTTTTCGTTATTGTTAGGGTACGTTGCCTGTTTGACTGAAAATCAACATAGCGACTTGTAGAGGAGCTATTATTTTCAGCTTACGTCGATATGTGCGTAAGTCATACAATGAATGGAGGCCCCAAAAGAGTTAGCGGCAAGTATACCTGTAGTATTGCAGGTGATGACCTCTAGCTAGTCCTCATTGCGCCTTTTTTAAGATTTAAGGCGAAAGCCTTTAGATCTCTGTTTCAAGGTCGCGTTGTGAACAGAAAATATCACGCGATATAGGAAGGCCACAAACGACCCAAAGCATGTCGTGCTGCGTTGAAAAGCATAATGATTAGTCGAGTTAATTATTGACTCATTAGGAATTGAATTAAGGGGGATTACAGGAGGATTAAGGTTGATTAGGATGTATTATGATGGATTAGGTGTATTAATGTGGATTAAGGTGGATGAAGGAAGGTTAAGGTACATTATGATGGATTAATGGGATTAAGGGCGATTAGGGTATATAAAGGATGATTAAGGTGCACGAACAGTGATTAAGGGTATTAAAGATAATTAGGGTGGATTAAGGTGGTTGAAAGAAGGTTAAGGCCGATTACGGTGGATGAAGGTCAATTAAGTTTGATGAAGGAGGAATATTACTATTCCTCCTTCATTAACCCCGATTCCCCTTAATCCCCCTAATCCACCCGGTGTTATATAGTGGATTACGGAGGATTCAGGTGGAATTAGGTCGATGAAGGTTGATGGAGGTGGGGTAAGGTGAATTAGAGTAGGCTTTACAAGGCTTTCGCATTCGCGGCTTTTAGGCGATACCTAAGGACAACTTGGACTTTTGGAATTTGCATTGACCTGCAGTTCCACGCACGCATGAGTGGGCCATGATTATTATTTGGTTTTCTCACCGATACAGATGATGTGCAGGGGGTGTTCACATGATCTCGCACTCATGCTGTTGATATCGGCGTCTAGGCGAAGGCCGGGAATCTTCATTTGAAGAGCGAAGGTTTTAAAACCACCTTACTGCGGTTTCGTTCTGTAGGGAAACTTTTTCATTGATTTAACACGAGCCCAAATCATTGCATCAATGTGCTTTGATTACGGAGGCTGAGCAATCAGTCGTAATTGTGGTCATGATGTAGTAATGCAAGAAATATTCTGCAGGCAATAATGTTTAGCAGTTCAACGTATTTCATCCTAATCCACCTTCATCTTCCTTCATTCACCTTAATCCTCCTTAGCCCACACTAATACTCCTTAGTGCACCATAATCCACCTTCATAAACCCTAGTTCACCTTCATCTACCTTAACTCTCCTTAACACACCTCATTCCTCCTTAATACATGTTAATACACTCCCTAATAAATAAATAATTAACTTTGCTAGTAAGGACTCACCTCTTATACACGGCTAGACATGCTATGGCTCGCTTCACGCGTTCCATGGGTCCCGTGATATATTCTATACCTCCACAACGCGCCCTAAAAACTGAGATCTAAGGATTTCGCTTAATAATCCACACGCAGAGGGATGTGCCACAAGCATTACTTTTTCAGACGCACAATGTAAAGCATCTCATATTGTGGCAGAAAAATTGTCCGAAGTATCTAACTCGCCTCAAAGCTCCTTTTACATCAGTATGCCCCGTTCATACTGCTTTAGGGAAAACCAAGCTGCTCATAAACGTTGCCTTCAGCGTTATCGATGCAGTTATCAGCATTTCTCAAAGTTTTCAACACCACTGGGCCGTGCAACTGGCCCAAAATAACGAGCCTCCATAGAACGCTGCGTCCGGTCCGTGGGAGCCCAGGCGAAAAGGCGAACAGAATCGAGTAGGAAAGCGCCGCGGGGAGGAGGTTTTGGCTACTTTCAAATTATCAAGGGGTTTTACTCCCCAGTTCCGCCCTTTCCCCCAGTATCTCGTGCACGGCTGAAGACGCGTGAGATTCAGCCGCTATCGTCGGTTGACCCTCCCACTTGCACATATAACATACGGCGCACAGAGACAGCGTTGTCGCGTTTGGACTTTATACGGAACATTAACGCGACGGCTGAAATGCGGCTGGAGTGTCCATATAATTGCTATCGCAATAGAACTAGAAACCTCCCAGCTGGGGAGTGATCAAACGGGGCGACAGTCGCATCCGTTCCTTTTTTGTTGAACGGTAGGGTGCGGCCTTGGTTGGCCTAGGAATCTGTGGACCCGTGTGCATTTTAAACCGCTTTCGATTGTCTATCTTTGAAAGCAATACGTTTCTTGTATACTTTAGCGAATATTCTAGCAATAAACCAGCGCTAGAGCTACAAGGAAAGTTATAACTTGAAGCTATCCTCATCCGTTTCTACTATATGTCTGCCACTATACCTCCAAGATTGGCACCGAAACTTCAGGCCACCCCACTTCGCCTCACTCTCACGCAACGGCACTAAAATTACGTGTACAAACTGTTTATGGATGATTACGCCGAGCAAAAATAAAGTAGTTATATACGATTGTACACTTATTTTGCCATGAACCCGAGGTATTTAGTCAAATCTCATCGCGCTGTGCAAACTTCGTCTGTTAGTCAGCGGCTTCAGAAAAACGTGAGACCTCACCACGGAAAGTGACGTGTCCGCTCTCAAGATGCACTCATGTGCGCAACGAAAGAGATGTGTTCTTTTTTTTTTCGATTAGCGGGAGCCTGTCTCGCTGTGAAAGGAATAATAAGTGGTTGCCCGCTGATAGCTCTTGAACTGGCTGCACGGAAACAAAAAAAAAAAAAACAATAATCTATGGGCACTTTGCAGGGCTAAACTGCGATAGGTGAAAGCCTATCTATAACTGCCTCTGTTGCTGTTATCTGCACTGTTCTGCGAATGAACGCCGCGCATGGGATGCAATCACAGGCATATGGCTGCGAGATTTTTCGCCGATGTGCGCGCACCCCCACGTGCCCACTCGCACAGTAATACTGGCATGGCGTCTCCTCTCATTCTTCCCCTCGCCGGTGATCACGGCTTTCTGCGTCCACCTTGGACTGCGCCCGGGCAATCATCACCCACTAAAAGCTTAAAAGAAAAACAAATAGCATGGCAGTTTGACGTTTTCATGGTTCCTTGGCCCGTATGCGCCATCTCTCCGCCAACTCTTCATCACCCATTGTGCATTTCAGCGGAATTTTAACCTCCCCTTGCATGCCGGAGAGGTTTTCGACCAGCCACCGTGAACGAAGCAAGGGGATGCGGACCAATCGCAGACATTGGCAGCGCCACCTCCCCCCCTTCGGTTATCGTCTTTCACTTCGCTAGCTCGCACTAACCGAAGCCCTCTACAATTCGGTGCGTTCCTCGCCTTTGTCAGCCAATAAGATAACAAGAAACTATCAATGTACGGAATGCTATTTCCTTTCAAAGCAAATAAAAGTGATCTCCTATAAACGAGGAGAGCCTCTCATTGAACATTTCAAACAAAGATGCGGGTCGCCACCCGATATTTGCGTCGGCGGTTACTGAAGTTTCGCGTCAGATTGAAATCAAATCAGTGTGCAATAGTTTTATCTTATCCGGGCCCAGGCTTACGAATATAGGCGAAATATAAACAGAGGACAGGATTGCACCTTCGCAAGCAACTAGGAGACAGGATACAGGAGATATATATCTTTTATTCGTTATGGCTGTTTATTTTAACGGCCAAAGGAGTTCTATTAGTTGATGTTTGTGAATTCCCTTTGTCGCGAAGGACTTTTAAAGGCGCATCATTCGCCAAAAGGCAGTGAAATTCCTTGTGTCAGAACGCAGTAATCTTACGTTGGAACATGTGGGATAGTTCTCTTAAACAATCATTAAATCACCTTAATTTGATCATTGATCCACATGCTGTTCATCGCAGCCAAAAGTTGAAGAATCCGGCTTCACGCAATCTGAGACTCTATATCGATCAAGGACTGTGGCGAATAATATAGAGCAATAGTCGAGTACGAAATTAGTGTAAACGTAAAGCAGTTCACTTTACAACATTAAATATGTAAAAAAGTGACGCGAAATCAGTAACAACTAAATATATGACAGCACATGGTTTTCATAGTGACTCCTAAAGTTGATGCGCACGACCGAAAGTGCAGTAGAAGTTCTTGAAAGAGTCATTGATAAGATGAATAATCTAAAATTATTGTGTCAAAACCGCTGTCTCAGTTTTCTACGCCCCCCCCCGCTCACACACACACAAGTGGAACGCCCCCCCCTCCCCACGGAAGCTGCCACGCGAGCAGTATCGCGTGCCGTGGGTGGGATTGGTCCTTCGGTCCTGGACACATTTCTCGCTGCTTGACAATGACAACGGCTCCTTCAGTGACGTCCGCGCGGGAAACATATGTAATCTGGACACGCCCGACCGTTCGGTTCGCACTCTCATTTGGTGTCAGTCGGACGACTCGTTTTGCACTGTCCTCTGCTCGCGTCACGTGTCATTTGCGCGTGTTTTATTTGGCCCGATAGTCGGTTGTGTTTACAATGATAAACCTGAATCTTGACGTCTCTATGGAAAGGTTTTGTGAAACAGTACGCCATATCCAATTCTGTATGACAAGACAGAGTCAGAATGCAAGGACGGGCAAGCGGCACCCAGTAATTCATTCTCCATGTCATTTGAACGCGACGACGCCTCAACCAAAAATAGCAGGCCAACACGATTATCATCGGTGCTAGCAACGTCGTCCTCATTATCGGGCATAAGTCACGCTAAGAACTAAGTCCGGCCAACGTGCACACAACGCCTACCTCTCAGCAGACTAAGAAAATAGCTCGCGACAAATCTCACCTACGCGCTAAGAGAGAGGACCCGAGATTTTTGTGCTGCCCCGTGTGTGCCGCAACGGCGCGCCGCGTGTCGGTGTTGCCGCGCCGCCGCAGCTGCGTGTCACCGCCGGCGGCGCACTGCGTCCGCTTTCCTTCTGTGTAGCCGGGCCTTGAAGGCCGTCGGATTTCACATTGCGATGGCTTACGGATTTCTCACTTTGTAAAAGAAATATTTGTCTTACACAACAGCGCTGTAGAGATGTATGCCCTCGCGTTTATTTTCAGTGTCACCAGAAAGACCTTTGAATATCCGCCAAAACACGCGAAACTCGTACTCATGGTGACCCAAGTTCCCTTGCTTTCTTCTCCCGCCGGCTGTTGAGTGTCCTATTAAAAAAAATCTCACCTCGCGTGAAATCATGCCAGTGACATCTTTAACCCTAAAATGGTCTGAGAATTTTCAAGATGCAGGACCTCCGCTGCCATATGAATTTGACGTGGGTCATAAGGCTGCCAGAGTTTGCTGCAAGTTCTACTGTAAGCTAATATCACACGCTTTCGTCCATTATATTGTTTGCCTCTCCTACTCTAACGGATCGTCGCGTTTATTGTGGTCCTTTCTCAATTACCGTGCTTCTGTTCTTGCGTAAAAAACATGGCAGTACGCGACGGCTTTGGTATGGGTATGTACTGTGCACATCCGGGGAGGGCTCAGGATGGGAAGGTATTAGATTATTTGATGAGGCCTCGTGTTCGACGTTTCGCGCCCTTATTCCAGTGTGCGCTGTACTTCACAGTAAGATGGAACACTGCCATGACGTGTGCGGAGTGGACATAGGTGTTTATATGAGTGACGATTGGTGAGAGAACAAGCCGAAGACGTGTTAAAAAGAGCGGCCACAGCACATCCACGCCATCGGCACTTGCGCAGCGCAGCGAAGAAAACGAAGCACGTGCAAAGCGCAGAAAATTATTCCGATGCTGACGGCGAGCGTGGCAGACGTAGCGGGTTCAAGAAGATGGTGTCTAGGGTTCGGCAGTAGCGGACTGCTGACGTACTGGGCAAAGCTCGCTGCAGGCTCTCTCTTTGTGTCCAAGCACATTATCAAGCTCTTCGCCATTGCCCGCGGGTGGCGAACGTTGCTAAGGCGATCAAGCCGGGCCAGGCAAGCGTCTCCACCATCGTGCCTTAGCTGCGACGGGCGCACGCCGAAAGGGCGCCCAGGTGGGTTCATGACTTTATCCAGCCCGACGCACCACGCATTCTAAGAAAAGTTTACACCCTTTGGGCTTATCTTGTCCCCAAACCACAACCATCATCTGCCTTGCATGCGTTTCTTCTCTTGAAAACTCGCCACTCGCTACTTTCCTGTCGAGAATGGTGTGTCAAGCAAATAACGCGCAAGCCTTTCGTGACTAGGAAATACCGGGCTCGCAGCGTTAAGGACAGGAAATAATGGCGAAATAGATGACGATTATCGTTCCGGGATAAGATAAGCCCCAAATGGTGCAAACGTTTTTTACGAACGCCCACCAGCTCGATTGTCGCTGAGTGCTCAGGGCTACAGAGGCGAAACTCACGGCCGCCGTTTCCCCAAGGTCCATAATTTCTCCACCTTGTCTACTACGACCTGCTGACACACTTTTTTAGTGTCAGTTAGAGTGGTTTTCAAGCGTGCCGTGAACGCTTAGTTTGTTTGGTATGAATTGTTGTTTATTGTCTTTGTAAGAATATATTTTCGCTTGCTGCGTGTTCGCAAAACGCCCTCGCCTTTATTATTGGTTTTTCATTGCCTTCATCAAGAAGTGTTCAAGTACGTTCCGCATAGTTGCGTGAAAAACACCATCCAGTCCGGTCGCAAACCTGATTAGATTGCACTCGCGCATTGCCGGCGAAATTCATTGCTTACTTGCACTTCTGCTTATTCACAGCTTTTAGTATTGTTCGGAAAACCTATCAAAACAAAAATACCTTTGGCAGGGCTGGACATCGTGCACCATTACGATCAATGCACGTATAACTGTTAATGGTACCCTCTAATTTGTAGAATCAAACAGAACTGCGCAGATGTTGGTGCACAGTCACCACAGCGAATGCCTATTTTTCGCGTGTGCAACTTTTCTGGAAACCTACTCAAAGCAGTGAAATCACGTGGATAGCCTAAAAGGGGCCGGCTAGAGAATTTTGAAATATAGGCCGCCATTGGCGCCACACCTCGCTGCATACCTCGGTGAAAATGTTTTTTCAAAACATCTTGACACGTGTACTTGTCTTTATCAGTTGATACGTTTCACATCCTAACAAATGTTATCGCACAGCCCAGGACGCGCTTGCATGTGTGGGAAGTTTCTGGAATGTTATCGATGGTTCCATCCACTTTCTGTGACCGAAACTTGTGTAATCTGATTGCATGTGTGTGCGACGCGAATAATGTAGAACTTTGTGGAAGGCGCGTGGGTCCCAGTGATTAGTCTGGAAAATTCGACGATTGTTGTATAAAAGCCGACGCGCATGACCTGTTGATCAGAATTTCGACAATCGCCAACAGTGTTCGCCGCTCTCGTTGCGCATTAAGTGCAGCCTGTTTTGTGGGCACAGGTTCAACCAATAAACGCCAGTTTTGCCTTTCACAGCATTGCTACTGTGTTCTTTGAAGTCACGACCACGTGACATCTGGTGGAGGTGCTTTGCGTTCATGTACCGGACGCCCCCACAAAGCCGTGACCCAAGCCCTCACGCGGAATACAGCACCAACGTCGCCAAAAACCAGCCAGGTAGCCGCAGGCTGCAAGGACTGCCCCCGGAGCACGCACTTTTGCCTGAGACGACCACGAAGATCGCCACCAAGTCCACCTCAATGGCAGCCCCAGCATCCCCCGTCGTGCTGCAGCAGTCTAGGGAGCATCCGACGTTCCGTTGTTCAACGTTCGAGGACCCGGTAAGCTGGCTTGAGACGTATGAGAGGGTCGCTGCATTTAACAGTTCGAACAGCGACGAAAAACTGCGACATGTGTTCTACGCATTGGAAGACGCGGCCAGGACGTGGTTCGAGAACCGAGAAGCCACCTTAACGACCTGAGAACTGCTCCAAAGCTGCTTCCTTCAGACATTAGCAAGCGTCGTGCGCCGAGAAGGAGCCCAAACGCTATTAGAAACCCGGGTGCGGCTACCTAATGAGACAACCCCAATCTTCACGGAGGAAATGGGCCGTCTATTCCGCAACGCCGACCCTGAAATGCCCGAGGAGAAGAAAGTCCGCCTACACATGCGTGGTGTCAAGGAGGAACTTTTTGCCGGAATGGAACGAAGCCCACCGAAGGCCGTCGACGAGTTTCTTCGCGAAGCCACCAGCATCGAGAAGACACTCGAGATTCGAAACCGGCGATTCGACTGCCGCACGAACTAGACGATCTACGCCGGAGTTCAGTCACTGGCCACCGACGACCTACGCGAGACTATCCGAGCGGTCGTGTGGGAGGGGCTACAGAAGCTGTTCCCATCATCACAGCCTCAAGTGGCTTCGATTGCCGACGCCGTACGTGAGCAGCTCCAACAACAACTCGGAGTAGCCCCTGAATCGCCGCCGTCGCCCGCCGTCAAGGTCCCCCTCCACGACCGGGCCAGGGCCCCGTAATGCCGCAATTCCTTCGACCACCACCACCGCCGCCAGCACGCCCACCTGTCGTCCAGCGCAGCTACCCGAGGAAGACAGACGTTTGGCGCGCTCCTGACCACCGCCCGCTCTGTTACCATTGCGGAGAAGGGAGTCACGTCTACCGACGATGCCCATACCGGGAAATGGGACGGCGAGGTTTCGCCGTCAACGCTCCGCGCCCGCAGCAAGGTGAACGCCCTCGCGATATCGCCGACTACCTCGCCGCTACTCTGTGGAGCTCTCGACGACCGCCGCGTTCGCCATCACCAGGCCGCTACCTGTCGCCGCAGCGCCGACCATACACTGGCCCAGCCCGGGACCGGGCAGAGAGCCCACATCCGGAAAACTAAAAGCAGCAACCGATGGAGGTGCGGTTGTTGTTCGCCGAACTGACGAAGATCCTCCGCCGTTGATGCAGGCACCGAAGAAACTACCTCGACCACATAACGACACGCCGCCGTCCCGACGAAGTCAGGAAGCAAAGAATACGACGATGAAAGATGATCTGACGACGCGACGTTCCAGCTTCAGTTCAACACGACGCAGCCGTGATCCGACGCCGGGACCGAACTGCACCGCCAGACTATGTACCACCGACCTCGACGTGCTTCTCTACGGCCACGCAGTTACCGCCTTAGTGGGCACAGGTGCCGATTACTGCGTAATGAGTGGACACACCGCAGCCCAGTTAAAGAAAGTTAAAACTGCGCGGGAAGGCCCTCAAATTCGAACCGCTGGCGGACACCTGATTACGCCGAGTGAAATCTGCACGGCAAGAATTACCGTTCATGACCGGACTTACCCTGCCACCTTCGTTATCCTCCAACAGTGTTCACGAGACGTCATTCTCGGCATGGACTTCGTGAACCAACACGGCGCAGTCATAGACCTGAAGTAAAAATCGATAGCGCTGTCGGAAGATCAAGCGATACCGCCGGAGAGCTCTCATAGTCACCACGCCTTGAGTGTGCTCGAAGTTCAAGTGACCATCCCGCCTCGCTCCAGCATTGGTATTTCGGTCAGCACCGAAATACCGCTGACGTAGAAGGCGTCATCGAAGGGGACCAACGTCTACTGCTCGACCGCGAAATTTGCGTCGCAAGAGGGATCGCTCGACTGCACGGAGGAAACACGAAAGCGTTGCTGACAAACTTCAGCCAGGAGTTCAAGCACATCAACAAGGGCACGACGATCGCATACATCGAGGAAATGGTGGAAACCAGCAATGCGTTTGTCCTTTTGGATTCTGCTGCATGTACACCGACGACCGTAGTTCCCGAACGAGACTTCGACATAAATCCAAGTCTCCCCATGATTAAGCAACTGCTGAGAAGCTTACTTCGAAGATAAAAAGAGTGCTTTTCGACGTCATCAAGGATTCGACCAACGCCAGTCGCAAACCATCGCATAATAACCGAAGAGTGTGCTCGACCACTCCGCCACAGCCCTTATCGAGTCCTTACACGAGAACGTGAGGCTATAAGGCACCAAGACGACGAAATACTGCGCGACGACATCATCCGGCTGTCCAAAAGCCCGTGGGCATCTCCTGTAGTCTTGGTGAAGAAAAAGGACGGAACCCAACGTTTCCGCGTCGATTATCATCGTCTCAGCAAGATCACGATGAAGGACGTATACCCCCTCCCAAGAATAGACGACGCATTGGATCGGCTCTGCAACGCTAAATACTTCTCGTCGATGGACCTCAAGTCTGGCTATTGGCAAACAGAAGTCGACAAAATAGATCGCGAAAAGACCGCCTTCGTCAACCCAAACGGCCTCTACGACTTCAAGGTTATGCCATTCGGACTGTCATCGGCGTCTGCAATGTTCCTGCGCGTGATGGACACAGTTTTAGCAGGATTGAAGTGGCAGACCTGTCTCGTTTACTTGGATGACGTCGTCGTCTTCGCCGGTAATTTCGACGATCACCTCAGGCGGCTTGCGACAGTACTAGAGGCCATCAAGTCATCAGGGCTTACTCTGAAGCCGCAAAACCCCGCTTCGCTTACGATGAGCTTCTGTTCCTAGGCCACGTAATCAGCAAATCTGGTGTCCATTCAGACCCGCTTAATACAGCTGCCATCGCACAGTTCCCGCAACCCATCGACATGAAGTTAGGGCGTAGATTCCTTGGAATGTGTGCCCTCTACAGGCGCTTTGTCAAGGACTTTTCACGCATCGCTGAGCCGGTGACACGTCTAACTAAATGTGATGTTGAGTTCAAGTGGGAAAGGCCGCAGGCCGACGCTTTTGAAGAACTCAAACGACGCATGCAGTCGCCGCCGGTATTGCGCACTTCGATGAGTACGCCGATACAGAAATCCATACTGACCCCATTAGCCTAGGCCTCGGTGTCTTTCTAGTTCAGAGGAGAAACGGAGTCAAACAGGTGATAGCTTACGCTAGCCGTTCGCTGTCAAAAGCGGAAGGCAACTATTCTACGACCGAAAAGGAATGCTTTGCCATCGTTTGGGCTACAGCTAAATTTCGCCCTTATCTTTATGGCAGGCCTTTCAAAGTCGTCTGCGACCATCACACGTTGTGTTGGATAGCGAATATAGAGAATCCTTCAGGACCTTCAGGACGACTGGCGCGGTGGAGCCTCAGACTACAAGAATGCGACATCACTGTAACCTGCAAGTCGGACGAAAACACTCCGATGCCGATTGCCTAGCACGCGCCCCCATTGACCCGCCGCCGCAATACGACGAGAATCACGACGCCTTCCTTGGAATGATAAGCGCGGAAGACTTCGCTGAACAGCAACGGGCGGACCCGGAGTTAAAAGGCCTCGTCGAATATTTGGAAGGGCATACTGACGTTGTCCCCAGGGCATTTAAACGCGGATTAGCTTCCTTCACGCTCCAAAACAATCTACTCGTGAAGAACTTCTCACCAGTCCGCACCAACTACATTCTTGCTTTCCGTCGGCTCTGCGTCCAGAAGTACTGCGCGCCATACATGACGATCCGACCGCCGGGCACGTCGGTTTCTCCCGGACGCTATCGAGGATACAAGAAAGGTATTACTGACCGCGCCTAACCGCCGACGTTGCCCGTTACGTCAACACATGCCGAGACTGTCAGCGACGCAACACACCACCCACAAGGCCAGCCGGATTACTATAGCCGATGAAGCCTTCTTGCCGACCTTTTCAGCAGATCGGGATGGACTTGTGGGGACCGTTTCCGACGTCAACGTGCGGAAGTAAGTGGACTATCGTGACGACGGGCTACCTCACCCGCTTCGCTGAAACTAAAGCTCTGCTGAAAAGCACCGCAGCCGAGGAGAAGGAGGAATAAACTTTTATTGTAGAACCAGCCCTTTATGATGGCCGGGCCTAAGCCTCCCACGAAGGGACGTCGAGGGCTTGCCTCACCGCCGCCTCGCGGGCGTGCTGGGTCGCCCAGGTTTGGTCGGCGAGGGCGGAGCTCCGCAGAGCCTCATGCAACCTCGACGAGAGAGTCGTGGTGTTACTCTGTGTGTACTGTGCTGGGCACTCCCATAGCATATGCGGAAGCGTAGCCGGGTTGAATTCCACAACACCGGCAGTTGGGGCTAGTGTAGACGTCCGAAATATAAGGTGAAGGCGGGCGGGTGAGGCGGACGTGTTTGTTTGTAGTAGACGCAGGGTGGTAGCCTGCGCCCGGCTGAACTTTGGGTGAGGCGGGGGGAAGGTTCGGCGACTGAGGTAAAAGGCCTTAACGAGATCGTTATAAGTTGCCAGATTGTCCCTGGTGTCCAACTCATCTCCAGTGACTCCGGCGCGGTTGACTAGGCCTCGCGCAATGGAGTGGGTGACCTCGTTGAGATTGGGGAGGTGTGAGTGGACAGGGCCCACATGGGCCAGGATCCATGTTAGGGAGATTATGCTGTCTTTCGAGTGTGGTGCCTGGCAGAGGAGGCAAAGAGGTTGGGGAGAAATACGGCCTTTGCTGAAGTTACTAACGGCTGAGCGAGAGTCACACACTATGGTGTGACAGGTGGGATCTAAAGTGGCCAGGGCGATGGCCACTTCTTCAGCCGTCTCGGCAGTGGGGGTAGTGACGCTGCATGCGTGGTGTACGACCCTATCGCGTGTGGCGACGGCCACAAATCGTGTGCCATGGGAGTATTGGGCTGCATCAACAAATGTGACGCCAGGTACGTGGGCAAGGTCTTTTATGATAGCTCCGGCCCGAGCTTGGCGCCGGGCCTTGTTATATTCAGGGTGCATGTTTCTAGGGATAGGGTCTATGTAGGTCCAGCTACGGATGTCGGTCGGGATCGGTTGTTTGGGGCCCTGTTGCTGATGGTAGGTGAAGCCAAGCTTGGACAGAATAAAGCGACCCATTTCAGTAAGGGTGAGCCGTTCAAGCTGAGAACGTTGTTGGGCGTCAATGAGTTCGAAAAGGTTGTTGTGAACTCCCAGTTGGTAGAAAAGTTCAATGCTGGTGCAGTGCGGGAGACCAAGTGCTTGCTTGTAGACCCCTCGTATGAGGGTGTCGAGCTTGTTTTGCTCAGCCCGGTACCATTTGAGGTACGCAGCAACGTACGTAATGTGGCATATGACAAAGGATTGGAGGAGTCGAAAAGGCTTTCTTCTTTGAGTCCCCCTCGTCGGTTATATATACGTTTAAGAAGTCGTAGGGTGTTTTGAGATTGGGCACAGATCTTGTTGAGAGCCAAGGCGTTGGAGCCGTTGGTAGAGATGGTGAGACCGAGAACGCGGATACTAGGTACGTGTGGGATAGGACTGCCATCGTGAAGGCGTAGGGTGATGGCATCACAGGGTCGGTGATCAGATTGGTGTTTGGGAGGGCGACCCCGCAGAATGGGCTTGTATAGCAGAAGCTCCGATTTTGCCGGCGAACAGCGCAGTCCGGTCCCTTGGAGATAGGCTTCAACCATGTCAATCGCCGTTTGGAGGGCTGATTCCACTTGACCATCACTGCCTCGGTACGACCAGATGGTGATGTCGTCGGCGTAGATGGTATGGTTGATATTGTCGACTTGCTGTAGTTGCTTGGCAACGCCAATCATGACGAAGTTAAAGAGCATGGGAGAGATAACTGAACCTTGCGGGGTGCCTTTGCTGCCAAGGGGAAGCTGGTCTGATCGTAAATCCCCGGCCGAGAGGGTAGCCGTGCGATTGGAGAGAAAGTCACGGATGTAATTGTAGGCTCGCTCTCCCAGGTGGAGGTTGGAGACCTGGTCAAGGATAGCTGCCTGGGAAATGTTATCAAAGGCTTGAGTGAGGTCGAGTCCGAGGATGGCTTTCATGTTACGGGAACGATCGTTTAGGACTTGATGTTTGAGCAGCAACATAGCGTCTTGAGTAGAAAGGTGAGGGCGAAATCCAATGATGGTGAGGGGATAGTTAGAGTTGTCCTCGAGGTGACTGTTGATGCGTGCTAAGAAGGCGTGCTCCATCACCTTGCCTGCGCATGAAGTGAGGGAGATGGGCCTTAAGTTATTGAGGCTAGATGGTTTGCCAGGCTTTGGGATTAGGATAACGTTGGCAGTCTTCTAGGCAGCTGGAAGGGCACCACTGCGCCAGGAATCGTTGATGTAGTCAGTCAGATGGGACACGGACTCGTCATCCAGATTGCGAAGGCTTTTGTTAGTGACCTCGACTGGCCCTGGAGCAGAACGACCGTTAAGCTTGCGTAGAGCAGCATGTATTTCAGATACGCTGAAATCGGCGTCTAGTGTAGGGTTGCGGCTACCGATGTAATTGCTTTGTGGACTGACTTGTCCCCTGGAGATATATGTGGTGCAGAGGTAGTCAAGCACCTGTTGTGGACCTTGCTTAAGTGTCTCTGTATAAAGGAGCTTCTGCAGCTGATCCTGTTGGGTCGTGCAAGTGGTGGCATTATCAAGCAGACGTTTGAGGTGTTTCCACGAGGAAGGGCGATGAAGTTGTTCATCCACCGTGTTACACAGCTCAGTCCATTGTTGCCGGCTGAGGGTTTGACAATGCTCCTCGATGGATGTGTTGAGTTTGGAGATCTTACTTCTGAGGCGACGGTTTAGGCGCTTCCCCTTCCATCGAGCTAGGATGGAGGCTTTAGCCTCCAGAAGATGGGTGAGGCGGCTATCCATGCGTTCAACTCAGGCATCTGTAGTTACCACCCGAGTGGCCGTTTGAACATCAGTGCGTAGCGCTTGCATCCAGGTGTTAATGTCGGTAATGCCTTCTGCTGAGGTAGAACCTATGCGTATTTTTCGAAAAACATCCCAGTCGGTAATGGTGACTTCTTTAGTCGGGGCAGGGGCGGCAGCGAGTTGGGGTAAAGAGAGAGCAAGGATATAATGGTCGCTGCCCAGGTCTCGCTGGGTATTGGTCCAGTCTGTATAGTTGATATGTTTGATGAAAGTGAGGTCGGGGGTAGAGTCCCGGGTAGTGGAGGTATTGAGGCATGTAGGAAAGGAGGGATCCGTGATGAGCGTAGGCCTAAGGGTGGTAATCTTGCCACAGGTTGCGAGCTGCAGCTTCCGTGCGAACGTGGCCCCAGCCTGTATGGGCGAGGTTGAAATCACCGCCGATGTGTAGAGGGTGCGTTCCAGCTACGGGAAGAGCCTTCTTAAAGAGGGTGAGGAAGCGACACCTTGCTTTGTCCTCGGGGCTATTGTAAATGTTCAGAAGGAAGATGCATTCTTTCCGTTTACGATTGGGAATTCATTCGAGGAATAGATGTTCTATGTGAGGACTATTGAGATCATGTTCAATAACAGGAATACGAGGCCGTACTAGGGTGGAGACCCGGCGAAGAGGGTGGGTGGTATGGAAGGTTTGATAACCGGGGAGCGTGGTCGGGGCGTTATTGGTTTCTTGAAGCAGGATAGCATCCGGGCGGCGGGTATGTTGGCGTAGGTATTGGTTGAGTACCGCTTGTTTCTGGTGAAAGCCTCGGCAGTTCCACTGCCAAATGAGGGCGTCTTGATTAGTTTGAGCCATGATGGGAGATGGTGAATGACGCCATCGGCGTCCCGGAAGGGTCGCAGACGGGGGCGGCATGGCTAGGAGGCGTGAGAATATAAATTTCCAGGTTGGTCACGCGTTGGACAATACCAATGAAGGCTTGCTGGATGGAGTCCAGTGCATGTTGGAAAGTGCTAATAGTTGTTTGAAGTGAGATGAGCATGTCTTTATCTTCAGAGCGGACCTGGCCCGTGGTTCCATCTTGCAGGGCTCTCTTCTTGGGGGCGGGAGTCGAGGGGGCCTCCTGACTAGGGGCAGGGACGTTCTGTGCGATAGGTGTAGGGGCTGGTGTGTGGGACTGCTTGAGGTCTCTGACCTCCTGCGAGAGTTTAGTTAAGAGATAGCGTAGGATGGCGTTCTCGCGCTTAAGCTGAGCTATTTCTGGGTTTTCTGGTGAAAGAGGAGGGTAGGTGACTTGTGTGTTGGCGATCTTACGACCCTCTCGCGAGGTGCCCATGAGAGCCTCTGCGAAGCTCGCCTTGCTGTTGTTGGTAGATGTGATGCGTGAAGCCGATGCAGACCGGGATCTTGAGCGTTGTTGCCTGGATCGAGATGGACTTCTGGAGCGGGAAAGGCTTCACCTTGACGGTGTGCGGGAACTTGGCCTGGTTCTGGTTTTGAGGGTTGAGGGGCCGGCTTGTTTATAGGTGTCTTGGCTGGTTGTTCGTCGCTCTCCGATACGCTTGCGGATGACGTACGGGGTTTTATATCGAGCGGCACATCTTTTGCCCGCGGTGAGACGGGGCCCACCACAGAGCGAGCGCTTAGGGTTACAGCTGTGGTCGGCGGGGGGGTTGCGGACACCGCAACCCCGGTATATCTTGTTATTTGGGTAGAGACAAACGTCCATACGGTGTCCGAGGCCGCCACACTGGTAACAAATGTCAATTTGCTTCCGATATAGCGAACATGGGAGTAACGTGGAACCGTAGAGGACCTGATAAGGCACACCCGGTCCGTCAAAAGCGATGATCACTGTTGTAGTAGAAGCGATGCGCTTGGCTGCCAAGGCTGTCGGGTTTCGGGCAGTGACAATTTTGTTGTGGATCTGCTGGGGAGTCTCCGTGAGTGGGATCCCACGGATGACCCCCTCCGTCGTGTGCTCCGCTGCGGTTTCGTATGCATTGACCTCGTGGTTGACGCCGTTCACATGGATAGAGCGGATGCGAGCGTACCGGTCTGCATGGTCCGGGCGAGGTGTGCTGACGACAACGATGTTTTCTTTGCGTATTCGGGCAGACAGTGTCTTCTGGGCTTTCTTCGTCAGTGAGGCTGGCTGCAAGGAGAATGTGGCGGTTACCACGGGACTGCCGATCTTGGCTATATGAAGGGCGCCCTTGGGGCGCATGACAATCTTGATATCCTCCGTCGGAAGCGGCGGCATGCGGCCCACCTTCAAAACTTGAGCTTTAACGGGCTGCCTCACCCGAGAGCGGGGCCGGCTACTTGGGGCTTGTGATGATTCATCGGCCGGGGTCAAGTTGTCCGTGCCGCGTTTTGAGCGGCGGGATCGTGCAGTGAGCCAGCCAGACTGGGCGGTCACTACTTCTAGCGAAATATCCTAGCCGGCGACCTGGATCTCCATAGCGAAGACAGAGGTGCGGGATCACTCTGGTGGGAGATGTAAACGCCGCGCGCCGAGGCGCGACACGCCGCCGAGACCCAGTCGGTGCAGTCGGAGGTTTACGAGCGGCCAGCTAGGCTTAGCGCGGCGGCGACGTGGCGGGTGGACAAAAGGTGCGGTTCCCAGGAAAATGGAAAGTCCCACCTGAAAGCGAGGTGTCCACAGAGTCCGGAGAACTTCAAGAATCGTTTGGTGAAAACTTTAGGTCGCTAATCACAGAGAAATCTGCGATAACATTTGAGAAAGCCGGAGCCGACATTAAATCATCCGCACTCCTCGGCCTCTCCAGCGCAGCCGAATTGCCAAATTTTTCGTCGAAAGCATTCTGCTGCGACATGGCGCCCCAGAAGTCCTCATCACCGACAGAGGAACGGCCTTTACAGCGGAGCTCATCCAAGCCATTCTTCAGTCCAGTCAGATAAGGCACAGGAGGACAACTGCCTACCACCCACAAACGAATGGTCTTATGGAGCGCCTGAATAAAACCCTCGCGGACATGCTAGCAATGTACGTCGACGTCGAACACAAGACCTGGGATGCCGTCCTGCCGTACGTAACCTTCGCTTAAAACACGGCGGTGCAAGAAACAACAGAGATCCCGCCGTTCAAGTTGGTTTACGGCGGGAACCCGACGACGACGCTCGACGCCATGCTGCCGCACGTCACTGACGAGGAGAATCTTGACGTCGCTACCTATCTCCAGCGCGCCGAAGAAGCCCGACAGCTCGCCCGCCTACCGATCAAGAACCAGCAGCGTACCGATAGTCGACACTACAACCTCCGACGACGCTTCGTCGAGTACCAGCCCGGTGACCGTGTATGGGTTTGGACCCCAATACGTAGACGAGGGCTCAGTGAGAAACTATTGCGACGTTATTTCGGACCCTACAAGATGATCCGACGTGTTGGCGAAGTGCACTATGAGGTCGTGCCAGACGGCATTTCGCAGTCACAGCGGCGCCGGGCACGATCTGAAGTTGTTCACGTAGTGCGTCTGAAGCCCTTTTACGTACGCTGACGAACTTCCTTATTTTGTGGTTTTCTTTGCTACGAGTGCTTTTCTTTATTACTTTCGTTTGTTTGCACCATCGGGTCGATGCTTTTTAAGAGGGGTGTATTGACACCTGTACTTGTTTTTAGCGGGCGATACGTTTCACCTCCTAACAAATGTTATCGCACAGCGCAGGACGCGTTTGCATGTGTGGGAAGTTTATGGAATGTTATCGATGGTTCCATCCACTTTCTGTGACCGAAACTTCTGTAATCTGATTGCATGTGTGCGCGATGCGAATAATGTAGGACGTTGTGGAAGGCGCGCGGGTCCCAGCGATTAGTCTGGAACATGCGACGATTGATGTATAAAAGCCGACGCGCCTGACCCGTTCATCAGATTTTCGACGATCGCCAACTGTGTTCGCCGCTCTCGTTGTTCTTTAAGTGTAGCCTGTTTTGTGGGTACACGTTCGCCCAATAAAAGCTAGTTTTGCCTTTCACAGTAATGCTACTGTGTTCTTTGACGTCACGACCACGTGACCATATGAAAAGCCCAAAGTGCAGGTTCGCAAGGAATTTCACTGGGAATACGCGTGCGTAATCTTGTACCTTACCATCCTGAGCACTCGCGGGATATGCACTCTACTCGATTCATACAAAAGGAGATTCATCCGACCGTATTGGTTACGCTAGCGCAGAAGCGTTGCATATTAGAAATGTTATAAAAAAACCCAGAATAGCCACTCCCACTATGCGTATACGAACTCCTGTGCGATTCATTTGGGCTAGTATACGTGAACAGCTCAACAATGGCCCGTTCTTTATTAATATGTTTCATTTATTCATTTATTTTATTAATTTATTGAAATGCCTTCAAAGTCCAGGTGGCTTTAGAGAAGGGAGTTGAACAAAATGTACATACAAGAAGAGAAGCGGCAATGAGGACAATGTGGAAGAAAGCACTGTTCTAAAGATCTAAGTTGAGAGCAAAATGTAAGTGATATAATAAAACATTCGATAATCAAGTGCTATTTCAGAAGTATGAAGCTGGTTCATTGCATGGAAGGAGGTGGGCAATGTTTTCCAATTTCGACTTATCTGGTTATGTTGTGTTTTAAAAAAATAATCTGTGCAAGGTAGCTGCATGTGTCCGAGAAATACTTTAATATTGCGTCGCATCTCATAGACGGCCCGGATCAGGCATCTAAATCGCGTACACCACATTGCAAACTGCTGTTCAGAGCTTATTCGACACAAGCCCTGCCTGTTTCAGCAGTGAAGTGCAAATGACGGTGGTCCGGAACCATCTTCTGCACTATACAGAGTGACCATTTTTAAATTTTATTGAATTTTTAAACGTAGCCAATATTAATGTAATCCTTCAGCTGGATTATTCAGAGAGGTGGACATTACTTGTAGTATAAGTCGGAACACATATTTCTCTAATTAACAGACAGTTCGGCTCCCAGCAAAGGTTCATGGTTTGACTCCCACCATAAGTCGTGGGTTCGAGTACCTTACAAACTCTATCTTGATTAACTGTCTTAATTAACCCCGTCTTAACTAACACCATTGGTCTTAGTCTCGATCATCAACAGTGGCACCATCACTCTTCCTACCATTGAATTTTCGTCCCACCAAAGGTCGTGGGTTCGACTCCCACCAAAGGACGTGGTTGGCACCATCAATTTTGTTGCCTTTGAATATTGGTGCAACAACTACGGACGGCCACTTTTCCTATAGCACCGTTTGTCCCGTGAGCCACTAAAGGCTTTCGTCTTCAAACCAACCAATGATCTCTTGAATTAACTATTTTACTGGAATCTACGAACTGCAGACGGCGAGCTTGGAAAGAATTTTCAGAATCACGCCAGTTTAGAGATAAGCGCCATCAAACTTGCCTTAAAATTGCATTGTTCCACTTACTACTTTAACAAAGGATATTTTATGCATTGAAGCACAGAAGTAACTGGAATGTCCGTGTATTTCGTTCAACAATTTGGGAACTAAAAAGAACAGGTGACAGTCACTTGAGCCTACGCTGAAGAGGATGAAGGCGAAAGCCTGTGCACTTCATTATTCAGACATTCATTAAATTACTTGACATTCTCATTGGAATGAGTTGTTACTTCTTATTACTTTTTTCTTCCACCAGAGGTTGTGCGTCGGAGTGTCTTAATTAACTATCTCCTAATTAACTGTGCCTTAATTATTTTGCCTGAATAAACACAAAAGATCATGAGTTCAACTCCAACCAATGATTGTGGGTTCGACTCCCACCAATAATCGTGGGTGGCACGATCAATCGTGGTGCCATAACGCCAGACGGTCAATTTTTCGGTAATGCCGGACAAGGGATTTTCGACCCATGAGGCACTTCAGGCTTTCGCCTTAGTATCTCGATACTGGTGTCATCCTCAATATTCGCCTCAAGTGGATACACCTTGCAAGCTCACCGGCTACAATGCCTAAATTGCGATATCTACTATAATTAAGGTAAATAGTGAATATTGTTCATTAGTTGACTATGTGGTTCAATTTTTTGTGCTGGCAATGTCCGCCTCTTCGAATAATCCAGCTCAAGGACAAGGATTGTGTGATCTGCCAGAGGCGATTTTTCAAAATTCCAGAAGGCTTAAAAATAACCACGCTGTGTAGTATAGCCATGTCGCACTGATACCTTGAGAAAGGTTGGTCTACCGACTGATACTTTTGAGTAAATAAACAAAAACAAAACGAAAGTGGTGCTGCTCGCGTTTATACGTAAAAACTAAAGAAGAAACAAAACCGAGGGGCTTGATTTTGTTAATCACGACCATATAAAGCTAGCAGATAACTAAGCCAAGGAAAGCATATGGAAAATCAGCTGTGATTAAAATTGAAGTTTTGAAAATTATAAATAAAAGGGAAATGAAAGTGAAGGAAAAGATGTCGCCGATGGGAGCCAAGTCCACAACCTCCGCGCTACGCGTACGGGGCACCACCTGTGGCGCCGCCTGACATTGCCAGGGCTAGATCCCATAGGGTGCTATGCCGCATGCGCTGACTTTCCACTCCAACGAGTTTTACCCGTGTTTGTTCGACGATACTCAGTGAATAGAGATCAGTGAATAGAGATAGTAGGTTGCGGAGCTCTTGGAGTAATTTTGGCAATCGTAAGCTATGGGTGGCGAGAGGCATTGTCCCTTGCTGCCTCACAAAAACCTTGGGGGTCTTATATTTCAATACGTGACAAGCCACATGGGCACGAAGTCAACGTGTTCGCGCAAGCTGTGGCCTCGAAACTTTTGACCACCCCTTTAGGTATGCAGTATTTGAGTTTATTAAAGGGAAAATGAGACATCCACCCAAGTGTAGCTAAGTGCTACAAAGGAAGTTTTCCCTTTATCAATTACTACTCTCCACCTTGTGGGTTTCCGCAGAACTATTACGTCAAACTCTTTCCTTTTCATCTGAGTTGTTGATAAATTTGGCTTCGCCTACCATCTGCTAGCCGCCTGGTTAGTTCAGATGGTAGAGCGGCTGCCCCGTAAAGGCGGTGATCCCGTGTTCGAGTCCCGCGCCAGGACGAATTTTTCCTCAACTGTTAGCTTTTCTTTTCGAACAACACGTATGGGTTTGCTTTGTAGCAATTAGCTACTTTTGAGTGGATGTCTCATTTTCCCTTTCTTCTCTCCACTTTGCGGGTTTCCGCAGAACTATTCCGTCAGTATTTGAGTTTGTTGTGCGCCCCAAGGTGCTTGGGGATTGCCTCAGCTGGAGCTAACAGCGATGTCAGATTTATATCGTTGCGACACCGCTGCAATCGTATTTTGGAAGGTGAGGGCCCTTGTGTGCAGTTATGGAAGGAGACTTCTAATGGACGAACGTGTTCCGACTGTCGAGTGCGCAGTGCTTGTGACGATGAAATTCGATAGCACTGGCTCTGCAAAAGCGAGCGATTCTGGACGCTGACCGTGTTTGCGATACTGCAGCTCCGATACATCACCGATTGCAGAGCATTCATCTCACACTACAGCTGCAATACGTTGCCGTTGGAGAAGACAACGCATTCCTTAGCACCGTCGTCCACCACGGTGCATAGGCGCCTTGCAAGCATCTATAGTGAAGTGCGGATAATCATTTGCTGTGCGCTACGTCGCCACAGTGCAGGCAATGGAACCGTGTTGTGGGGCCATCACAGCCAGAGAAGATATATGGATAAGCTAGCGACAGTCGACGCTTTGTTTTTTGGTAGTGGTGCTCAGTACAAAGAAAGTGCGTTGAGCGTGTTTTATTTCGGCGGTCAAGATATGTTTCTCAGCTCAGCACCGCGTCGCTGTTGCCGAAAAAAATAAGTTGGGCGTGTGCCAACCATGAGGGGTGCGCGCACATGAGTTACATGCATCACGCGGGGCGTTAACTATGGTTCTTAGTGACCAGCGAACACTTGCCAAACTCGTACACCGCCGCCAAAATTACGGAGGTGTTGCAGATCGTGTACCATGGGTCCTCGGCACGGTCTGCACGACCACAGGGGAGCTGCGACTTTTCGAGTTTGATTGACGAGAGGCGGCGACGCTAGGCCCCCTTATTACAGCCAACGTAATACCGGGGACCATTGTTCACAGTGGCGAATGGGCCGCATACAGCTATATCCAAGATGTAGTGGGTGCTAATTGGGCGATCCTCAATCTGTATTGGGAGACAGTTAAATACAGCGAGAACTTGGTGGAACCCATCACAACGGCTCACAAGCAAGAAAAATAGAAAGTTATTGTCCAAAAGTGAAGCGGCACCCAATCAGTGGCGGGTAAAGGTAACTGCACTGCTACTTGGGTCAAACCGCGCACAGATACGGTTGCAATAAATTAACGGCCACGTGCGCTGCAAAGACATTCGCGTTTGTTAGAAGCCATCGCTCGGCGCTGCCGGGTATGAGGACGCCTCACAAAAAAAAAAAGTGTTGCTTTCGGACCCTTTGCTTGTATGAGTGTTTTTCGGCAAGCCACTTGCACGGTAAGCCCGCGGCAAACCACTTCTGCGGTATCCAAAGCTCACTACGCTCGCAGCCTTACCTTAGTGCGAGCAATTGCAGCGACCTGTTTAAAGCCCAGTGCGAAAACAAGGCACACACCAATCTGTGCTCCGAAATGCGAGCGGAAAGATGAAAAAGGAGGGCGGATAGGGCGTTTCCTCGTGGTATTTTTATTTATGTATTTATATTCGTGCCCTAAAGGTCCTTAAGGGTATTCAATACATAGGGGGGCGGGGTGCTAATACAATATTATTGCGTCCTATATAGCAACACCTGAACAAACAAGAAGAAAAAGATATGAATATAAGAAGAAGATATGAGTTGGGTAGAAGGAAAACACCGTGATATAAAGTTTAACAACACTTTCAAGATGCTATTTATAAATAAATCGCGAAATATTTAAATAACCTATAATTAAATCGCAAATTTCAATAATGTGAAACGAAATAAATTACAAATTAGTCTAAAACACAGTGTAGATCTTGCGAATCTTAACATGCTTATAAACCACAATAATGTGACTAGTAATATTGTACTGAAAGATTGCGCATCGGTGGAACGAAAAATAAATGAAAGAAGGCACTAACCATGCACCAACGGGGTAATCACGTGAGCTCCAGTTTAACAGCCCGAGGGATGATAGCCGCTCAGAGTGAATGTAGACGAACCAATGAAACTGGAGGCGGGCCGACGGATAAACTTTCTCTTGGTACAATTAGTTCTTTCGTCTTATGGTATCGCCAGAGCTCGTGAAGATCCCGGGTTTCGCCAAACTTGGCGCATCCTGCATAGCACCCCTATAATGCGCAAGTCTGTGGTCGTATTGACAGCCGCGACGGCTGTCAATCCGACCGCAGGGTTGCGCATAAAAGGGGTGTTATGCATGATGTGCCGTAGCATAATTGGTAGCGCAACTCACGCATAATGCGGAGGCTGTGGGTTCAGCTCCCACCAGCGACACGTCATCCTTTCATTCTCTTTCATTTCCCTTTTCTTCACGCTTATGTATGATTCCATTCCAACCACAGCTCATTTTCCCGGTGCTTTCCTTGGCTTTCTTTGAATTGTATATATATATATATATATATATATATATTTATAGTTGAAGGAACGGAGCACACTTACGAAAATTGCATCTTTAATGGTTTAACGTTTCGGCCGTGGCACGGCCTTCGTCAGAATTCTGACGAAGGCCGTGCCACGGCCGGAACGTTAAACCATTAAAAATGCAATTTTCGTAAGTGTGCTCCGTTTCTTCAACTACCTATGCACCGGACCTACAGAACGTTTCCTTGCATTATATATATATATATATATATATATATATATATATATATATATATATATATATATATATATATATATATATATATATATATAATGTCGAAACTGTCACGCACCAAGATTTAAAAATATGGACATGTCACGTGACTGAACGGAACCAAGTTAATGTTTGTCGTGGCCTCGAAATACGCAGTGCATTTTTGTATGCCGCCTAATTACACAATTGGTCCTGATACACAATTAGTCCAAAGAAACAATTTGTAAGTAATTGCTTCCTGACACCCTCCTCTTAAATTACCTAAAAGACAAAAATATATCCACAGCAAAAGGAAAAGAAAAAGGAGCGAACGCTCATTTACTGATTTCTTGCGTAGAACGGAATATAGACATTTCATTAATGACACTGCAGCCTTCCCTCCCAAAGTTTCATGACCGCTTCATTCAGGTTTTCCGACACACAGCAGTAGTTGCTTTGAAAGACATAGTTTTCCTGCTAGAATCACTCTAAACACAGCTTACGCTCGAATGAACTTATTTCAGCCGCGTCTCACTTTGCGCGCTTTTGTCGCTACACTGTAAACGGAAATAACTCCGAGGTGGGAGTATACTGCTTGTCCTATAGCGACCCCCCGGTTCGGAGTTTTTTTTGCTCCGTATGATCGGAGTAGAATTTTTACTCCGTACGAGCGGAATTTTCGCGTGGAATTATGGGAGTTTTTTTCTGTATTTTCTTTATTTTTTGCTTTGCTATTGACGGAGTTTTTTCGAGGTGCAACGGGAGTATAAAAAGAGCCATCGCGTGAGTTTGCGCGAACATGTTTACATGCAGAGGCTGCTGGTCAAATTTCGAAATATGCACACGAGACCGCGTCGAATTCGACGGAACAAGTCAATGAAAGCACATATATCATGACATACATAAACATTTCAGAAACGCCCAATGCAGAAATTTGAAAGACATCACACGTACACGCGATACTCAAGAAGCAACGGTGCCAGTATATATAGCCACGATATTGTGTGCCTCGAAACCGTCTAGGGAGCAGCTGTGCTGTTTTCAGAATTACGACTCACATGCTCGTTCATACGAGATCTCTCTCTCTGGAATTAACAGAATACCTTAAGCAACACAAAACTGTTAATTCAAAATAGTGAGAGAAAAAAAGTTAATTTCGTAATTTTTCAAAATTATCATGCCATTCTGTGAGTGCTGAAGCGACTTCGCACACTGCCGGCGTTCGCGGCCAAAAAGTAGTGCGTTAGTTACAGTAAGCAAGAAAAATGTAAGTGCATGTGTTGCATAGCAAAATTAAATTATTGCGATATAGTGGTAGCGTAGCAAGAAATTATTACGTTTGAGCATGACCCGCAGCAGCCGACATAACACCGAGAAATGCACAGTCATATATTTTATACACCGCACTACTTGCTCTGCGTCCGAGCAATCTGTCTCGGTTGCGAAAAGGAGCTACATCGCTGATCTGTCGAGTGAATCCCTAAACTCGGAGCCAGCAGGCATGCGTCTAAATCAGTGTCTCGGATAGAGCGTAATGTTAATGCAATATAGGAAGCAATGACGTGACCAAAACATATATACGCGATAACAATTCGATTCACATCGCTCAATAAGAAGCTTTATTTTCAGTACGCATACTTATGTCCTACCGTTTTTCTTCGGGCGAGGATATCCGTTCACAGATACATAAAAACAGTTGCTTGCACTCCGGTCTTTCTCACTGGCAACACAGCACCGCAACGAACTTGGGTTACGCCATTCAGGCGCGACTAGCACGGATGTCGTCGCTCGAACAGTGGCTAATGTTGCCATTGCTACGCGGTCCTTTCAAACACTACACTGGACGTTGTCAGCATGTACTCAAAAGGACATAGAAGTCGCATTTCACGTACTGAAGAACACAAGACAGGGTGACGCAGCACGAAAACACAGCCAGAACGTGAGCCGACATCACGAGCCAGTGAGCAGCTTCGAGGTATACCTAAGCCTTTTTCCGCACTTGAAAACGTGGTTCTTGCAATCATCGTTGTCAGCAAAGCGATCACAGCTAATGTACTTGATGCTAAGATACAGTGAGCTTCAGGCATGCCTATAACACTTTCTCGAAGGAAATACGGGAAACAAATTGACGAAACGCTGTCACGGAACGACACTTCACAGACGTAAACAAACCGTCAGCCATGAGCACTGCCCGCTCCGCCGAACGCGCCCGGTCGCTTGCGAGGCGCACAGCCTCATGGGAAGCGCCACGTGACCAACCTGTATCGGCGGAGGGGAGTTTTTTAAAACTCCCTGTCGGAGTTTCACGGGAGAACAAGATTTTTAAGCGGAGTAAAATCGCGTCATGTCGCCTTAATACTCCCGCAGCTAGCCAGCGGAGTGAAAGGAGGGGATGGCGCTGTTTTGCTCCCATACATCGGAGTAAATATTTGAGAGGGGAGGTTTTAGGGCACATCACCTCTTAAAAACTCCCAGGTGGGTTTATTTTCGTTTACAGTGTACCTCGTATTCACTTGGAAAGGCGTAAGAATTGACGGAGGTGACTTCTTACGGTTCGTCCAAAATCACGTGGTGAGGATCACACATTACTTGATGTAGCGCAGTGATTGACTGAAAAGCCCTAGAACACTTTTTCCTTGCTTTAAACGGGCTATAATGGCTTTTTCATCGCTCCGCTAGACGGCAGACACATTGATCAAAATGGCGCATTGGTTACTCCCGACTTTCTTGCGGTGGAGAAATTTGTCGTAGTGCCTGCCTTCGCCCTCTTTCCAGCGATTGCTACCACCAGTGGCCGAATGGCTCGGCCGTGTGAATGCCTCCCAAGGCATTCCCACGCCTTGGAGTCCAAGAGACCTGAAGAAGACAGAAAAAATTGTGTTAAGCCTGGTACAAGCACCAGCAAAGTGCCATTGCGTGTCACTTCTGTGGAAACGTCTATATGTGGTCTGCGTTGTTCGATGCAGTTCTATCCCGTCTTAAGGCGAGGAAGATGTGTCGTGCTTGAGCACCTGATGAAAAGTATGAGTGAGAGAGACCTATATGACGAATCGTGTGTGTTACATTGAACACGCATTATTGGCTATACCATGTCCTTGTTCTTTACATGAATCACTTTTTTGAAAAATTACGTGCTGCAGGTAGCACAATTGCAAGCTATGCAGATAATTACTCGGTAAGTTGGATATCAAAATGTTTCAATGAAGAGTTACTATAATGGAACTAATTAACTTTTAATGTATATTTGGTTGCTTCACATGTTCAAATTTACAAGTTTTATGCGGGGAGTTCCACGACGTGTCCAGTTCAAGCGAACTCATTAGAGAGCACGAGTATCGAGGTAATAATTTTAAAAATGTCCGACTTGACGCACTGGTGCACTGGTAGTTACTTCTTTGCTTGAATGCGCAAAACGTTGTTTTCTTAAAATCCAAGGACACCTAAGCACTGCTCATGACTTGTGGATCCGAAAGACAGTCTTCCGAGAACGAGGGTGACGTGCGTAGCGGCGACGCCCTCTCCCCTAGCGCAACGCCTGGCGCGCTATCACCCCAGCAGGTGTTCCCTTTCGCCGGCTCTGCTGTGTCGAGGCGCGCATGGGATGTGGCATTGCGGCTAATGGGAATTCAGGTACGTTTCGCTGCTCCAGACGATAGACTCCGACCTTTTCGTTCAATAGGCCATTTGACCCTTCCACATCACAAATGTAAGTGGAACAAGGTTGCATTTTTACCACATGTTTGACCGTGCATATTTCAAAACCGGTGCCATCCTCCAAATTCGTTTCAAGTATGTATGCCTTGCAAACTCACTAACCACAATTCGCAGATTACAATATGCACAGTAAACTATAAGAGCTTAATTAGCTAAACTTTGTTAGTTAGTCAATTGAGCATTTGGCGTCCAGTTAAAATAACGGCTAGCTCATCAAGTAATTTAGTTCAAGGGCGAGATTGTGCTACCTCCCACATGGATGTTATTTTAATTCGGTGGAGCTAAAGCAAACCCTTACATATAAAAAAACATAATACTACAGGTTGCATAGCTCCGATAAATTTCATATTGCAGTCACAAAATGTCATTACACAAGTGACTAATATGAACGAATCAAAGACCACAAGAAATCAAGGGTTATAAATTACATGCAACGAGCACAGTTGTTTAAACGGCCTTATGCAATAAACAACTTACAACGATCTCATGCTATCGTTTCAGTAGAAATTTAACTGGATTCATCGCAACATTGCAGTATTCAATTGATTTCGCGAATTTTAGACAGGAACTTGCCACACGACAACTTAGTTTTTACTGATTGAGCTCGGAAATTGTCCGCTCGCGTTGCTTAGTCCCGCTTGTCTTAGTTATGTTCCAGCGCGACAAGGTAAGATGAAAATATGCTTCAAACTCGTGAATATGATAGACCAAGTGATTTTACAGTTTCAAGCTGTTGCGGGAGATCGTCAGTGTGCTCCCACAACAATTTTTGTAACTTTCCTGAAACGCCGAAATTACTGCAATGTCCTAGGTTGATTCGTAATCTGAGGTAGCGAATAGTGAGGGAGTCCACGTGACGTGTAATGTGAGGCACTTTCCAGAGCTTGCCGCAATTTACTTCGCGCACTTGCCAACTCAATTCCGCATTGAAATGTGGCTACAGAATAAGAGTGCAAAAATACAATGGCAAACACGAAGATTTCAAAAGGCGTTGTCGAGGCTAGAATGGTGACTGCGTTTCTTAACAGCCCTTTGTGCTTCAATTTAATTCAGCCGATCTTAGTGAAGCCTAGAAGCCTCCGATAAAAAGAGGCTAACTATGCCGCTCGCACTCCTGCAGGATATGCTTGTTGCATCATTAGCCATATTTATGAGGCAATTTGCGCTTTATGATGCACGTCACAACCACGTAAATTTCATAGTTCTCTTTTTATTGTTGACGGCTTAAACTATGAGCTACTTACAAAGCACTTTTCCAGGCCACAGTTTCTACACATGGTGCCAACAACCAGTATTGGGAAGACGTTGGTTTGTTCAGCAGTGGATGACAGAGCGACACGAGATCTGACAAAAGGATGGAGCAAAGTATGGTCTCAAGCCATGTGCTTCGTGTTATTGCGCTTCAGGCGAAACCTCTTAGTAGGTTGTTTAGAGCTATAAATATTCAGTGTAAATGAAAGTGCCCGTATAACATGGCAGAGCGCTGTGAAATTTGCGCTCACGCGCAAGTTAGCAGTAACAACGCTGTTGGGAATGGCTCAAAGGTGCCCCTTGACCGGCGGTTCGCACGCGTTCTCTATGCAGCCCGAGCTGTCTCCCTGTGGCGCGCATCGTCGTCATCGAGGCCACGGCTGTCGACGTCGCCGCACGACAGAGATGTGCGAGTGCGTCTCAAGGGCTCCGTCTTCGAACGAGTTTCGCATAGCGGGAGGTGGAAGTTCTATGCAGCTTCATTTGGGCAGGCAACCTTATCGCGGCCGCCCCAGAACAGGTTTCACTGCTCCGGTGCACGGAGGGCACTGTTGTCACTGCTGCTCTTTGACATTGCTCTACTTTGTAGAAATGTTTTATGCTGGAACGTTCGTAAAAAGTGAAATCGCTGGCAAGGAAAATTGCTAAAAGCCATTGGTGTATTTGGTCTCTAAAAGCAGCGAAGATATTATAAATTGAATACAAAAATCTTTGGGTAAATGAACCATGTGCACTTGAATATACAAGTGCCCGAATAAGCCTAATTTTACAGGTTTACTAGGCTTCCTGGGATCACTAAGACAGACATGGTTCTTTCTTCAAAAAAAAAAAAAGGACGCGCGCGGCGGTACCAGAGAAAAGGAAAATGTGATCTCCGAAGATACGACCTGAACGAGGTCAAAGTGAGGCAGTCAAAATCAATTAAACGTTTCATTCCAGATTAAAGAAATAAAGTACATATGATGATGATGAAAAAAAAAGTAATTTTGTAACTGCAACATTTGAATGAGCTCATTGCAGACGAACGATATACCCTTTGATCAATTTTCGCAAGTGCACCTCCGACATGCTGTGCTCCGTGATGAATAATCTATCAAATATATTGGAATAATACAATAAAAAGAAAGGACGTAAAATTATTAGGACGACTTTAGTGAACTAAGAAATATTCTAAAAGAATGACAGTAATATTGCTGGCTGATTCTCCTGCTCGTGTTTTTTCCCACAGTGTGCGCATTTAACATTCTAACATATCAAACAGTTCTATTTCTTTATTTGTTTCATAAAATACACTCCCAAGTAGGCCTAATATGAGCCAGATTATGAGCGAAGCGAATATGATGGTGCTGCACTTAATCGCGAATAAGAGGACCATACGACACGATCTGTTACAATCGAATGAAATGATTTAATCAAAGCGACAGCCGCCTTTGAATGAAGAATGGAAGTTGCGACACGTCGTGGCTTCCTTTATGACAGTATTATGGTTTACTTTGTGAGGGCGCTGATGATTACCGATGATACAGTGCGAGGTTATATCTGCCATTCCGGAGAGAAATAATGTACGTACGTCCACAATGGCTACTTCTGACTCCAGATATTAATGTTTAAGTTCCGCAAACGCGTAGAGTATCGATATAAGACAGTCACGTACTGTGCTATCGAGCGACGTTAGTCAATAAAATGTGTTGCAGTCTAGAACGTGACTGGAGCTAACTACAGAGAAAGCAAAGCTCTGTCGGCGCTTCACTGTGCAGCTCACTTTTATAGATGCCAGAACAATTACCCTTTCGAGATGGCCTAGAACAGACTCGACGTATACAGCAGCGAGTATACAGTCTACGTGAAAGCTGCAACATCAAAGAAGTAGCAGCTCGTAGTGACAAAGCACGTCTGTGCCTGTTATAAAAGTTACACCCGCGTTCGGGGCAATAAATCAGCAAAGCAGCGGAATGTTCGCGCAAATAGCTCGGCAGAGCAAACGGATGAATTTTTTCTCGAGAGGCACGTTTCATTACACTACATTTTTAGTGCAGGTAATCTACTATTGCAATGACACTGTCAAGAGCTAGAAAAGATACGAAAGTTTCCAATCCCCTCGCATTAGGCAGCGTGGTGCGGAAACACGCCTTCAAATAGCCTACGCGTCATCAGCATGATCTGACTAGTGAAATAAAGGATATATAAGTACTCTTGCCACCGCCTTCACTTTAAGATATTCTTTATCAGGATCTACGAAATTCAACAGACGTTACGCGCGATGCGCCATATTTCAAAAGATTAGCAAGTAAAATTGCAAGAAGACTCGTGTAGGTTGACCGATACTGTTAGACAGGACGACTTGTTGAGGAGAATAGAGGCTTGAGGGCTTTTCAGGCTGCCGCGACTTCACGCTGCCTTGGGCCGATCTCCTAAGTATTGTCTCGCCGTCTCATGTTGTTGTTGAGGGAGAAGTTTGTGACACTTATTTGGGAAACCTAGCGTTGAATTCCATCGTAAAGCATAGACTACAAGCCGAGAAGATACACAAGGAAATCAAGCGGCAATTAGCAGGCGATTTAAGGTAGTGCATTTTCTATCGACATGGTACAACTTTTCTCTCTCTCTCTCTCTCTCTTTGCTGACGCTTCCCCCTTGTGACTATTTCCTCTCTCTCGTGATTTCACAAGCATTCGCCACCTCTCAGTATAGTACGTCTGCCCATATTTTCTCAAACGTTACCTTCCTTACTGAACCCATCGTCATCAACATCATGAGCATTATCCGATCTCATGTCCATAGCAAGACACTTCCCAGCGACGGTCAGTTACCTTTGCCTTGCGCCCACTGATCTTACAAAATGGCGGCAAGATTCCTAATTTCATCACACCACCTTCTTGTCTCCTCATCTCTGCAAATGCTCTATCTATCGAATGTACAACTGCTTATTCATCTATAGGTGCCTAAAAGACATAGAGAGAGCGCGACGTGATTTTGACGTGAAACTTGCTTAAATTCGGCGAGAAAATGCTTGCTAATATCGTAGGCTAAAAGTCCATGTAACGAAAAGATGTTATGTAATTGTCGATTACATTTTTCCAACCACCCTACCAGACATGCACCTTACTTTTATATCGCTGCGGAGAAAAAACGCACTTAGTTGATCATGCATGTGTCGCGAGGAAAGATGGTGCAGTTATTGCACCAGGTATGACGCGATGGGAGCGAAATCTAGTCTAACGCGAGACTTACAGGCAGGCGTTGCTGGGCAGTACATTAGTCGATCCGACCACCACTGGAAGTATTTGGAAAAACTAAAATGCCGTAGTTTGGAATAAATTAACAAGCTTAAACTGGTGCTCATTAAGAGTTGTAATGCATAGAAGTGCACAATTGGTTACAAGAATTTCACGCTTTCTCGACTATGGCACCATTGCGTTCAACATAGTACTGTGCCGAAATAGCGTGGCAAGACTCGGGCAGCAAGGCGCAGGGATACACAACCCTTTGACCACGGCAGAGCCTGCCCGTCTCCATAGCGGGCGTACCGGCCGGCAATTTCGCCGTGGGCAAGAGTGCGAACCGTCTGCGAGTGGACTGGGCTCAAGCGGTGCAGGGACGTGTCGGATGCCATCACTAGGGGGGGGGGGCAATTTACTTACCTAAGGCCCACACCCTCCGCAAAAGCAACGAACCCAACACTAAACACTAACAAGAAGTGAACATGATCGCAAAATTAGGTCGTAAGTTCCCCACTTTTTGTAACATAAGCTATGCATCAAAAACAAAAAAGAGAAAGGACAGGAGCTGGAAATTAAAGACGATGAGCAAAACGAGAACAAGCTGAAAGCGGGAGCCAACCTTTCGACAAGTGCATTTGTCTTATTCAAGGTGACGTATGTCGACATATCTCGACATATGTCGTCTTTAAAAAGACAAGTCCACTTGTCTTGCTCCCGCTTTGGCTCCCGTTTGGCTCCCGCTTTGGCTCCCGTTAGCTCCCGCTTTCACCTGGTTCTCGTTTTGCTCATAAGCTGGGCACGTAATATTTCTGATGCATTTCTGTACAATACTGCACACACACCGTCTGCAGTAGGCACAAAACGTTTCACGTACCCTCCTACTGTGGCTGCGTCTCAGATGTACCTTACATCCCCCGAGGTATTTGTAAGAAACGTCATTGTTGTGCCCGGACTACCGCACAAGTCAAAACAGTTGTACCGCAGGTGCACACACAATGACCGCGTAGAGCGGGGATCACGAATACTATTCTGGCAACGCGCACAAGCCAAGTTGTTCGCATAGAGGTAAAGTCGCATAAGGCCACCCGCACAAACACCTCGTCAGCGTTGTTGCTTTTATCACTTCCGGCAGCTCTCGGATTTGTCAATATTAACAATGCATCAATTCTAGGCATTTCTCAGAGATCCCCAAAGGCGATAGGTGCACTCCCTTATCAGTGACATTTCAAGCGTAATCATAACGGGGATATCAAATTCGTGAGTTTCATTGTTCTTCAACGCTGCAGTATTTTGTAAGCTATAGCGACCTATAAGCAATGACATCTTGTGACCTCCATGGTAATCACCTGGAGCTCGAAGCAGCGGCAGCCGTGACACGAAATCAGTTGGCATGCGCCGTCGCAGGATTTGTCGCGATTTATAAAGCTTCTGGAGCATAAATGATATCGCGCGACATAAAAAACGACACGGACGTGAAAGAAGACGACACACCAACCAAATGATATTGCGGGACCAAAAACGACACGGACGGCACGTCCGTGTCGTTTTTTATGTCGCGCAATATCATTTAAGCAATGGATTACCAACTTGCCCGGAATGCTGCTCTCATTAAGTTCTGGAGCACTTTAAGCTTTGGCGCGCCAACTACTAGAAGGGGGTAGTGTGTTCTGGAAGGGCCCGTGGCTGAAACAAAAGAAAACAAAGAAAACAAAAGAAAACAAGATATCCCGACAGAAGCAGTCTTGGGCTGACGTCCTTGCGCATTACATCAAGAGACGCGCTACAGACTTCAGTAATGAACGTACCTCTCAGCCACCATGGCGCACCACACGTAAGGATGCGGCATATTTAGTCGTCATCAAAGCGTGTCCTCGTCGTAGAAACGTGCCACAGTGCGACAGCATGGTGCGAGAGGCGCCGCTAATTTCGGAGACGAACGCATCCCGTAAATAAAATACGCGTTAGCATTCTGTGGGCACTTCACACATTTTCCAGGGGCTATTTGTCTATGTACCTATGTTTGTGCCTTTATATCTAACCGTTTTTCCCGTCTACCTGGATCACTGGGTAGTCAGTGATAGAATGGGCGTTCAGGTTTTGCGGGTTGTCCGTAGAGGATCAGTCTGCTCTACGGAAAAAACAGGGTTCGAAACCAACCAACGCACCAACTTGAGTCGCAGACTATATGGCAATGCGTACATACGGGCCGCCCTTCAAACGGGACTAGACCTTGGCGCTACAGCACATTCTCAGCCCATGGCAAAACACCACCTGTGCGTTATGCATCACGAGGCCGCTGCTGACCTTCTTGCGGGCGACGAGCCTTAAGAGGAAGCTTTATCTCGGGTGCTCCTATCTAAATACGTGTAAAAGGAGAATTCGTTTTTCTCCACAACCACTGCGCCAAATTTGACGAAGTTTGTTGCATTCAAAAGACAAATTTAAGATCTATAATATCTTTTAGATTCAAATTTTTTATTTAGGTTATCAATTTTTATTAAAAATTGGCTAATATCGAAAATTTTCACAAAACTAAACTAACAAGTTTGCAACTCTCTAACTCAGCAAGGAAAAATTATTTCGCAATTATGTCAATTGCTTCTGATAGTACATCTAAAGCCCAGAAAATTGACAGGTTACACATGAATCTAAAGACATTCATTAATATGGAAATTCAGCTTTTGCAGAAACCTTGTGCACAACGTAACAAATTCCCGAAAGGATTCACATAAAGAAAATTCACATATAGAATTTGTCCGCTTTCAACGATCTCATGGATCCCGTTTACACAACCGCGATATCGGTTTTTCATGCAGAGATATTAATTTATAAACATCGCGTGTCTATGTTTTTCATACTTTCGTAATTTTGAAAATCTATTTCACACAATTCAGGCCCTAAATCGAAATTCCCTTGCAGCAGTCACTAGAAAGTAACTTTATCTCTCAATTGCAACAAATTTCATTAAAATAAATCCAGGGGTTCTCTCAGAAAAGTTTTTGTGCGTTTTACATGAATTTGAACAGGCCGCGTCGGAGTTCGGCCCAAGCTAAAGCTTCCTCTTAACGAAACTATGTAAACATCTCTATAGTGAGAGCGTGTGTGCGCGCGCGCGCGCGCGTGTGTGTGTGTGTGACTGTACATGGTGTAAAGTGTTTATCACTGTATATGTCATAAAAATCACCCAGCACCTGTAGTAGCATGCCAGGAGAACAACCAGGCTAACATCTGTTGCCATGCCATTAAAGCTGGTTTCTCTCTCTTCAAAGAAAATATTTCATGCCGACTTGGGTCACTATATAGACGGGGCATTGGGTAGGCAACCCTGTTCAAAAAAACTCTTTGCCGTCGACTTTGAGCACTGGGTATGTGCCGCTCGGTCTGTCCTAGTCTCCAATGAACCTCTTCGGTGCCAGCTTGGGTCTGTGGGTCTGCGTCAGTAGGTGGGTGGCGCCCTTCAGTGAATGTCCTTGACGCTAACTTGGGTAACTAGGTGTGTGTCACTGAGATTGTGCCACTCTCTAACACTAGAAATGTTACACATGCACTTCAGTGTCCTTACGTGCATCGAATGCGAAAGCAGCATGACTCTTCCGCGCAACACTTGGACATGTGCTGAAATTGGCCAAAGTCTATTTTGAGGGTGGCCCGCCTTAGTTATGGGGGTGAGCCAAGTAAATATTTGCAATGAGACAGGTCGGTCTTGATCGGGGGTCAGCTAAATGTTGAAATTGGGCAAAATCAGTTTTGTGGGTGGGCCAATTCAATTTTGGAAGCAGGTCAGGTCGGTTTTCAATGTGAGTCAACTCATTTCGTGAATTGGGCAAAATCAATTCCGTGGGATGGCCAACTCAGTTTTCGGAGTGGGCCACAGTTTTGAATGTGGGTCGACTCAATTTTCTATTTGGCAAGTCAATATGGGGGTGGGCCACTGAAATTTCGGGTGTAGGTCAAGTCAAGTTTAGGTATGGGCGCGTTCTGCTTTAAACGTGGCTCAAAACAATTATTTAATTGGGCAAGGTGTTTTGGGATGTGGGATACGGCTTCCGTACCACGCCGTAGTTGTCCGCCGTGGGATTTCCAAATGCAAGCCGTCGCAGGTTCAGCGCTGGGAACGTGACTCAACACTTGGTCGCGTCGGTTTTGGTACTATCGGATGCTAACACCGGATGGATGCTGGATTATCCCCCTCACCTGGCATATGATCCTTTGTCATTAAACAAAGATCCCTTCAATTTATCCGATACTGAGCCGTATCGCGCCTATGTCACAAGCGTTCCTCATGGACTGCAACACGACGCATCAGGAGGCTGCGCCCCAAATGAACAGGGCATCTGCCGCTTTTCAATGGACGCCGTCCACGCCAACGCCTCAGCGAGCTGCGAAATGATCTCACTGGGCATACGCAGCAGTTCAATGAAGTTCTCGCCAACTTGTGGCACATAGTATGTGCTACTGAGTGTGCGGCAAGCAAGGGAACAATTCTGAGTGTTCGCAGGCAGCTGCGCGCCGCGCTTCTAGTCTCCGAGGCCACGCCTGCACTTCCCGCCAATGCCGCTCGATGGAAAAATGGAATAAAACGCTATTGGAAGAGTTCTTTGTTATAGGACCCCTGTTCTTATTGCAATCTCTTGACGTAAAATTTACGCAAGCACCGACGCAAGCATCGGGCGGTAACCTTCAGCGTTGTTGAAAAGACCAATCAAACGCGCTTCTCGTTTATAGGATGGCACATTCTTTTGCTTTCGAGGCGAATAACATTGCCTACATTGAGAAACTTTTCTTATCTAATTACTTACAAGAGGCGAGAAGAAGGCTCAAGTGGAGAGAGTTTCGATCGGGCCGAGCCAGCGCAGTGAAAGTAGACAAACGAATGACGAGGGTAGTGCCGCCGTCTGGGAATTGTTGCGCTTCCGCTTACTTAGCTTGCGCTGGCTGGCCGAAAATCGCGGCGGCGGGCAGCGGAATGCTAGAACTGCCGCTAAAACGGATCCTCAGCAAAGAAGAGTTGGCAGAGCGATGTCGTATACGTGCCGAAAGGTCTTGATAGTGTTATACCGCCACGCATTTTTTTTTATCATATATATACGCAAATGAACCCAAGCTCCCCGGCAGCTGCGAGTAGTTAGTGCCACAATGAACGGAGGACAGTCACCTTCTATTCCGTTCAGAATTTGGCAGTCTCCGGCTATGCAGAAAATATTTTAGCTTTGCAGTGCATAATAATGCGCCTTTAACACGTACACGTCACTTTAACACGGATAGTTTTCGCGGATTTTTGTGGTCGCCTGACACACAGGCGAAGTGGGCGCAGCGCGGAAAGGTTTGATCAATAGCAGTTGGTCAAACGATGTTTCTTTCGATACTGGCGAAAAACGCGTCGAATCAGGGATTATAAATTTTCTTTCGTTCGACGAAATCATTCATAATCAGTCTTTAAATATCATATACGATAACTTACCGCGGTTTTCGTGACATCGCGCGACGGACAGGCGCGGGAGAGATGGGTCGAAAATTTTTTTACCAGTCGTGGAGAGCTGATTGCAGAATTGGATTACAAAAGTATGGAATAGTTTTACGTTATAGCGCCCCAGTACAGCAATAACCTTCATTGCTTAATACTCATTTTTCCTCTCGCTTACGCTAATGTCACTATGGGCGCTATAACGAAAAACTATTCCAAACTTTTCTATTCTAATTCTGATATCAGCCCTCCACGATTGGTCAAACACTTTTTTCGGCCAACCCCACTTCACCTGTCTGTCACGCGACGTCACGAAAACCGCTATTCCTCCCCATTCGATATGATGTGTACACACTGATTAAGCATGATTTGACAGAAAAAAGAAAAACAGTTACTTCTGATTCGACGCCTTCTTGCCATTAGCCCCCGGCTATTGGTCAAGAGTTTTCGGGCAGCACCCACTTCACCTGCCTGTTACGTGGCGTCACAAACATGCGAAAATTCCACACGTCAAAGTGACGTGTAGCATTAAAGATGCATTAATATGCCGAACGAAAACTGAATTTTCTTCTGAATAGCCGCAGGCTGCTCCATTCCGAAAGGAATAAAAGATGGCTGGCGCCGATCGCTCAGGCGCTGGCTACTTGCACCTGCGGGAGAGCATGGGTGTATTTGCGTATAATAAAACTTCTTGCGTGGCCGTGTAAAGTTTTCGAGCACTTTCGGCACGTTTACCGCCTCATTCTGCCAACTCTTTTTGGCTGAGGGTCCGTTTTAGCGTCATTATTCAGCTTTCGTTGCATGCCACCGCGATTTTCGACCAGCCACCGCAAGCTAAATAAGGGGAAGCCGGCCAATCACAGACGCCGGCACCAACCTCTTCATCCGGTTATAAATTTTCAGTGTACTGGCTCGGCCCTATCGAATCCCTCTCCACTTGAGCGTTCTCCTCGCCTCTTGTGAACCAATTAGTTACGACAAGCCGCTCAGTGTAGGCAATGTTATTCGTTTTTCAAGCAAACAAAAGTGACCTCCTATGAACGAGGACAGCGTTCTATTGGTGTGTTCAGACAACTCTGCGGGTGACCACCCGGTGCTTGCGTCGGTGGTACCGCAAATTTTACGTCAGGAGATTGGAATAGAAACATATTGGAATAGTTTTACGTTATAGGGCCCTATGTTTGGGCTACCGGCACTAAGATACCGCTGAACCGCTTTGTATTATTACAAAAAGAGTGTTTGCGCACCGTCTCCAGCATGCCATACCACGCACATACATGTGAGTCGTTTCCGATATTTAAAGTTTTCAAAATTGCTAATCTTTATGAAAACCAGCGGCTAAAGCATCTATATATGTAATAATCCTTAACGTGACTCACTTACGCAGTTTAGCCAACCTGCGACGTAATTCCGGCTTTCCTGTAATAAAACTCTGATCACTGGTGTTTCCTGTGGCTGCCTACAAATTGCGCCTATCAACAGCTGCGCCTATTCGATTCCAAACATAGTAAACAAGCGTTATTGAATAGATGAAGGTATACTTTGTTTCACGAAAGAGAACATTCCAAATGTTTTGCTGAATGTCATATGTGCATTTACTCCAAGTGGAGAACTTGTTTATCATTTCTTTATTTTCTTGCGTTTCGTAGTTTTAGCTTGTGCTTATTCTATAGTCGCTTTGTGAAGAATATTTTAAGCTATGGGAACTATGGTAACACTGCTTTATTATTGCGCTCTGCTGCTTTTGTTCTGCTTCATTTTGTTTTATGGGGAGCGGGGTTTGTCAAGCTGCTGAAACGCTGCTTTAGCCCACAATTCTTGACAACAAGGTACATTTTGGTGTGTACCCGATGTGGTGAAAATAAATGCACTCACCTCGACATAAAGTTAAAAAGAAAACATTTGTTTACCTTGGGCAGTTCACTCCGTCAGTATAATCGATGCGAGTTTAAGAGGACATTTCAACAATCATTTACTATGACGAAAGCTATTTTAGAAAGGCGTCTAGCGTCACCTACATACCCCTAGGCAGCTTAACAACGCTACTCACAGCGTTCTCCTCCTAATACAAACCATCTACCTGTATCATCATAATACAAGATATTGACAAGAAAAAGAAACATTCGCCGACGATTACGATAATCTTTCATGCGAAATTTGAGCGCAGGTCTATACACGTTTTCTTTTTGCGTGTAACAATTCTGCATTGTCATTATATAGATACACAGCTTATATTAGGAATAGAACGCTGCGAGTAGCGTGGCTGTCGCGGACAATCTTTCTCGTGCGGCACATTGCAAGCGGAGTGAAGTGGGGCGCGAATGCCTCGCTAATGGGGAAATAGCAAGAGGCAGCCCGTGGGCGACGGCTGGGCGTGATTCATAGCGGCCACCATGAAGCTTATGTAGCGCTTTCTTTCTATACAGACGACGCGCGCTACTCTGGCCCCGTATCGTAGCCATCGTCGCCGCCAGCCCGCTTTGCACGACACTGCGCTTCTCTACGCACGCCTTGGTTCCACTAAGTACGAGAGTGGCCCCAGAGAGAAGAAAAGTTGAAATTCTTTCTCTATGGTGGCCCTTCGTCGCGGCGATATCGTGCCACCAGTGTCAGCGGCGACAACATCCAAGGGAGCGACACATCGAGCCTTACTCGATAGCTTCTCGCCAACGCGCCTTGCTGGAGCAGTGATTACTGTCACATACGCTGGTACCGTGGACTGACATCAGAAGCAGATACCGCGGACGAGCGTAGCCCTTCCCAACTCACCCCCCCCCCTTCCGCCGCCCCTTTGAGGCGCAGATAAGGTCGCCCATGCGGCTGCGGATGCAGTTTCCGCCGGCCACTCAGCGCGTGCGCAGGCCGTCTCCACTCAGCTCAGTGTCGGCTTTTCGCCTCATGCTTTCAGTGTAGCCTCCTCCTGCACTTTCCTCCTCGCGTTATGGTATTTATTCTCCCGATGCGCTCCGCATTCGCTTTCATCTTTCGCTGCGCTCGTTCGCTCGGTTACGAGTTGTAAAAACGCCGAGGCATGCCGACGCTCAACGTAGGAAAAGGTGCGTAAGAGCTGCGCTCTAAAAGTACAATATCCGGTAGTTTTTAGCGGGGACGGAAGTGCAGTGGGGCCAGTGCAGCGTCTCGTGCGTGGTGCTGAGGGTGTGTCGGCACAAGGGTACTGAATCGAAGTAACAAAGTACACAAGTGGCACTTATTCACGCATAACAAAGCGTACATGATCAACGTATGATGCGGTAGAGAGGGTCTTACGCTCTAAGTTTAAAATCACGCTCGCTCAGTACTTGTACTAGGTCTGCCGTGGACAAAGGTAATGGGCGCAGATTGGCATACCTCTGTCTTCCTTCCTAAGTCTCATCACGCCATTTTTTTACTAAGGTGGCGAATCGGGCGTGTTGAAGACACGGACTGAGACGAGAGTCAGCGTTCGTCCTTGTCTCGTCTCCACCCGTGTCTTTCGGCGCTACCGCCTTTCAGTTTTTTAACCTACGTGTCGAGCGTGGGAGCGCATTAGGCGAGCAGCCATAACGTTCCTGCAACCACTTGCCACACTTGTAAGCCCTATACCTACCAATGAGCAAAGGTTTGAGTTTGATTAATTGCACCTATTACGGCTGAGTGAGGCCTCTCAAGCGCGATCACTTTCGCTCGTATCGTCAACGTGCTGCCGCGCTATCCTTCGCTGAATGCCGAGCGAGAGGCAAACTTTAGCTCCGACTGCATCGTTTTTCTCACGAAAATGGCGCCCTTTGTGAATGCGGCACATTCAGGATTGGGTAAGAGATTCCTTTCTTTACACAACGACACCAAAGCAATGCGCGGGGCTGGTACGGTTGCAAAGATGTAAGCGATATTATTATTTGATGTTTTCGTTACAACCGGTTTTGGCAAGCGACTCCCTGTGCTGACCAAACTAAAAAAACTTTCACGTCAAAAAAAAAAAAACAACGAAATCATAATACGGCCTTGGAGCTGTTTAACGATGCTTTGGTGTTCGTCTGTTTTCTATGGGAGCAGCACCCACTTATTATCATCTGAGCAAATATGTATTACGTTTTAGTCATTATCATAGATTAAAATTATTATTGCGGCAGCAAGACAGACACACCGTATAGATTTATTTCTCATGATAATATGCATCTTTTCTTGTAATCTCCCTATTACGACGGAAATTTAAGATTAAGTGGGACGTATATGGGCACATAAGCTCTGTATACGAACAAAGCTATACGTTAGTGGACTGGATCTGTTATTCAGAAGAAGTCAGTAAATATGTAGCACTAGTGCTTTTTTTCTTGAACGCATGAAATACTTGCCTGAGTCGACGGTCCTACACTGACCGCGTTTCCCGCAAATTAAGGCTATGCTTTTCGCCAGCGCGGGCAGATGGTTTTCACGGAAGCCATTAGCAGGCATCCTTAAGCCGCTTTTAATCAGGGCACTCTCGTCGACGTTGTGTAATAGATAGGCAGGAAGTGATGGGGTTTTAACGTATCTCGCCCATATTATAAATAAACGCGAAGAAAGGGGGTTAACCGAGGGGCCCGATATTTATTAGTCATATCATAAGAAGCCAACAAAGACTGACACTAAGGACAACATAGGGGAAATTACTTGTGCTTAATAAAAGCAATAAAGAAACGATAAAATAATAGAAATCAAAGTGCATGAAAAAACAACTTGCCGCAGGCCGTCGCATTTCGCGTGCGATGCTCTACCAGTTCAGCTTGCGCTGCGCCGTTTCCCCGCCCACTTTCTTGGGTATTTAGGCTCCCTTGTAGAACTCTGGGAGTTTTAGCTAGCGCCACCACTCACAGACCTTGGCGGCGGATGTGGAGCATCCTTTCTGCCGCAGGCGTTACGAGAACGTGATCTTTTCGGGTGAAGGCAAACAGTCAGTAAACCCACACATGCTACCTGAAGGCATCAATGTTGCCGGATGCGAGACCCTCGTTAGGTAATAAACGAGAAGAAAGGTGGTTAACTTAGGGACCGGATTTTTATTAGTGATATCATAGGAAGCCAACAAACACTGGGACAACACCAAGGACAACATAGGGGAAATTACTGGTGCTTAACGAATTAAATAAAAATCGTTTTGCTGCTCATAGCACATTAGCCACGATAACTTGAAGTTGGGAGACAGACAAATGTGGAGCCAGAAATCCGCTGGACAGGCGTTCTTTTTCCCGCTGGCTTTCAATTAGTGGTAGTGGATAGTGGTAAATGCGTCGAGACTTGGGGCGGTACATCATTGCAGATACTATGTTACGATGTGTAGGTGCAATTGTGGCGCTACGTAAATGGTACTTTGATCTAATGACCTTTTAATAAATGCTATTTTGATGTAATGGTATCTAATGACATTTCTTGTGTTAAAACAACACACCTGAATAACTTAGGGTGACAGCTTCATTCTTTACAAGAAATAAGCGATCATCACTGCATCACATTGGATTATCTGTCGATCCTCCCTATCTAGACACTGGCAAATGTCTTTCGCGTCGTAGCCGACTGTGGGAAATGTGTGTGTTTGTGGAGGGGGGGGGGAGGTATATTCAATAATTCGAATACGAATTGAGTATTAAGCACTCTTTATTCGTGTTCGCGTTCGAATGGAATTATACGGTATTCACGAGTATCTGATACTAGCCAAACATTTCCGAACAGCCGAATAATAACTGGATGTTATTCTGGTTGCGGCTCTCCGTCAGCTAAACAAAGCATCCCAAATTGTCAGAAGGGAAGAACATTGCTGTGCTCCGTTTGCTAATCAAGATATCGCCAGACAACTGCATGAAGTAAGGCTTGTGGTTTTATCAGTCACAGATATTGCAGTAAACATTCACTTACTGAGAAAGCACGCGATCGTTGTGACGAGTGTTCGCGGTCATTGGGTGACATGTGTTCATGTTTACCTGTGCGCGTGTTACGCCATGCTTGTTAACTCAATCAGTCGCATATATTGCAGTAAACATTCACTTACTGATTAAATTAACAAGGATGGTGTAACGCGCCCGCAGGTAAACATGAACATATGTCACCCAATGACCGCGAACACTCGCTGTCACAGGGCTGGCGTGTTGAATAGCGCCGACCTAGAGGAGAGAACGCATCGGGCTGCTTGTCACATCAATGCGTGTATGACACTTCAGATTACGCGTACCCGCTGTGGTTGCTCAGTGGCTATGGTGTTGGGCTGCTGAGCACGAGGTCGCGGGATTGAATCCCGGCCACGGCGGCCGCACTTCGATGGGAGCGAAATGTGAAAACACCCGTGTACTTAGATTTAGGTGCACGTTAAATATCCGCAGGTGCTTGAAATTTCCGGAGTCCAGCACTATACGGCGTGCCTCATGGTCAGAAAGTGGTTTTGGCACATAAAACCCTATCAAAGAAAGATTACGCAATGTCCAGCACTAGGGGGCGAGGGTAGGCAGTGCACGTAACGCGACCAGTCGTCTCAGCTCGCCCAACGTTTGCACGAGCCTCAGATTACCTCAATACGACGCGTGGCCAGCCATGCGCCCAGCCTCGTGGACAGCCATGCTCGGCCACAGCCGACGTAGACGATGAGATGCACGCTCACCTCCATCCGCCACCCTAGCACACGTTTTCGCAGGTGACCTCAACATTGCACACGCGGTTGGACGATGTATTGTGACGTGCCTTCAGGAGGACGCCGGCCGTGGGGGCAGGCCTACCGAGCAAGCCTAACGGCCGGAGAGCGGAACGCGGCAGAAGAAAGACGACTATCCTCTGGCAAGGACGGACGTTTACTTCAAAAGAGGGGAAAGGGAAGACGACCTAGTGTGCGCTTACAAAGTTGGGAGCTGTGTGGCGCTATCGCTCAAGACGATCTGAATTTAGACTTAGAATACAGCATGAACTCTCCCTTAAAAGAAAAGTAGACCATGTTAGCCGCTATTAAAAGACATAGAACTTAATTGCGCTCAAATGTCTTGCAAGGGACAATACATAAATGTACGGAGTTGTACAACGAATAACATTCTTGAGAAGAATTCGTATCACTTACAGTACAAGTTAAGTGAACGAATGTTAAATAAATGCTGTGGAAATGACACACTCTGCGTAGATTTGAATAGAAAATGAAATTATAACTACGTTTCCCCGAAGGAGCTGTTTACATTGAACATAATTATACAATAGCAAACTGAAAGCAGCACGTTTTTGTTCTATTTTTGAAAAGGGAAAACACTTGGAATAAAACATGGAAAATGAACATATGTAAATATTGCACTTTACACTAAAATCCCACCCATGTCGCCGGTTGTTGCATTTCCGTGTTGTAGCGCTGCCTCGTCGGGGATACTGGGTCACGGGGCCTGTGAAGCAAGGCGAACGGCCGGGGGCGCGTAGCGCCGCATAAAAAGAGAGGACTTCCTTGTACGGGGACCAAACGAAGACTGACGTTTATTTCAACAGATGCGAAAGGGAACACGGCGCAGTACATTACAAGGTTGGGCGCTGCGTGGCACCAACGGTGAAAACAATCCGATACTGAAATTGAGGACATAACGCGGAGCTCCTAACGCTACCGTCCGTCTCGACTCACCCTCACACGGTTTGCCCAGAACCCGCACCATACGGCGCGTGGGGCGCTATTTCGTAGAATTGAACTATAGTATGGAACTTCACGGCGACCCCGACGAAAATTCGCCTTCAGTGTCCATATAATGGCTGCCGCACAAGACGTGCGTATATGCCCAACTCTGTAGGAGCGGCATTTGTATCTAAAAACCAGTACCACTACGCAAGTGCGTAGTGGTACTGGTATACGCTAAGGCTCAGCTGTTCCATGCTTTCTTTCTCCGCGCCAGAGCTGGCATAATACGCTAAAGAGCACAATAATGTATGAGACAGTATAAACTGGCTAGGGTGGCGATGGTTGTCGTCCTTGGTTTTCACGCCTTTATGTTTATTGCACTTCTTACCGTATTACGTTGCCATGCCATTCAGCCCGGCTAAGAACCATTTGAAGCAAGGTTTGGGTACGGGCTAGTTGGTATTCCATAGTATCGATCGTCACTTACAGCACATGCATAGCCGAAGGAAAAAAAAGACGACGAAGACAGAGCTTGTCTTCGTCGTCCTTTTTTGTCCGTCGTCTATGTATGCGCTGTGAGTGGCAAGAACCATTTTGCAGTGTCAGATGCGAGTGTAGGGAAGCGCCTTTTCCTTGACGTGCATCTCAATAACGTTACATCCTGCAGGGATTACGACCGCCCGAACGCATGGTTCGGGGACTTGGACTCGAGCGGAAGCATGCAATGTGTTTGTGGGCGTGTGCCCCTCAGGCGACCTAGAGTGAAACATCGCGAATCACGGCAGCCCTGACTTAACTACTATTGTTCCGCAGGCGCCACATGACCGCACTCAATATACCAAAGATGTAGCAAAATCTGTCCATATCTGACAGTACATTCCGGGAATAACTTTTAGCTGGTAAAGCGAAACAGTGACACATAGAACTCTCATATGCTCTCTTTAATGGAAGCCTTCGCGGTCCTTGCAATTCAAAGCAGAGTGGACTACGGGGTCATAAATTTCAGAGGCCATAGAATTGGCTAGTAATATTTTCAACACTCTACTTCATGGAACTTGTAAGCTGCAAACATAGCACGCTTCGTCCATTTTACGGTAATTTTCGGAGTCGTTTTAACCCTCTAATAATGCCCAGGAACACTGCCGCGGCAAAAAAAGTGCAACAACTTGTTCTTCTATATATCTGGCCATGGAGAGTTACACCATCATCATCATCATCATCATCATCATCATCATCATCTTGGTTACGCCCATTGTAGGGCAAAGGCCTCTCCCATACTTCTCGAACTACCGCGGTTATGTACTAATTGTGGTCATGTTGTCCCTGCAAACTTCTTAATTTCATCCGCCACCTAACTTTCGTCCGCCCCCTGCTACGCTTCCCTTCCCTTGGAATCCAGTCCGTAACCCTTAATGATCATCGGTTATCTTCCCTCCTCATTACATGTCCTCCCCATGCCCATTTCTTTTTCTTGATTTCACCTAAGACGTTATTTATTTCCAATACTGTGAGCCCTGCTGGGCTGTTACAGGGTGGGAATACAGAGCACAAAGTTCACGCAAAGAACGCAGTCAAGTTTTCTTCAAAAGAGTTAATCATGTTATTACTCGGAAACACACAAGAATTCAGGTTATGCCACTCAACAATTGTCTTGTCAATAAAAGAGAGCTTAAAGGCATCAACTCTTGGCACATAAGGCATTATAGCGTAATTGTGGTTAGTTCGCGGTGAAACCCTTCCAGGAGGCTTCAAATAGAAACTGGAATTCAGGTTCAGCTTATTGTGATAGAGTTGATATAAAAACTTAAGGCGTGCGATTTTCCTGCGCACAGCCAACATAGTGATACCAGGCCTGACGAGCATGGAGGTTACCGAGTGCGTTTTGTCGTAATCAGAAAAAAATAAACCTAGCCGCCATTCGCTGAATGCTCTCTAATTTATCTGTTATGTATTGTTGATGAGGGTCCCAAATTATACAAGCGTACTTTAAATTTGGTCTAACAATGGTAGTGTATGCCTTAAGTTTAATATCTGGTGCAGCATCTCTCAATTTACGCCGTAATAAACCAAGCTTGCGCTGGGCTGATCCACATATGCTTTCGACGTGTTCATTCCAGTTGATCTTACTAGTGATTGTTACGCCAAGATATTTCAGCTTTGTGGAACGCTTAATAACATTATTATTTACAGCATACGAAAACATCAATGAAGTTTTGTTATTCGTAACTGTCATGCAAACAGATTGATCAAAATTGATTTGCATATGCCATTTTTCACACCAGGTATAAATTTGACATAAAGCAGCATTTAGCCGTTCTTGATCAGAAACACTCTTAACGCGGCAAAACAAGAGGCAGTCATCGGCAAACAACCGCACTTCAATCATAGGATGTACATCAGTTGCTATATCATTATTATACATTAGGAACAAAATTGGACCCAAAACCGACCCCTGAGGTACACCTGGTGATACAGGAAGGAAAGAGGAGCACTCGCCATCTATTTCAACAAACTGTTGTCTGTTGTGTAATTAAGCCTGAATCCAATTAATAATGTTTGAATTTACATTATACCCGTAAAGCTTTTCAATTAGCTTGCTATGGCTAACCCTATCAAATGCCTTTGATAAATCCAGAGCTATGACATCAACTTGTTCGCGACAATTAAGGGCTTCTGCAAAACTGTGTATTGTTTCAAATAATTGCGTGACAGTTGACAGACGCCTTTGAAAACCATGTTGTTTGTTTTAAAAAATGTTATTGTTTTCAATATATTCTACTAACTGTTTACTAATCATATGCTCTAAGATTTTGCAAGCCGTACAAGTTAGCAAATCGGACGGTAGTTCCCGATGTCTCGCCTGTCTCCAGCCTTAAAAACAGGCACTATCCTGGCTAATAACCATTGACTTGGTAATGCACCATTTATTAATGACACAGAAAAGATTTTAACCAACAAGCATGCAATCCATTACCGTTGTCGCTTTAAATACTCATTCGGTATTTTGTCGGGATCAGGAGACTTTCTTACGTCCAATTTTAGCAACATATTGACTATACCTTCTTTAGAGATAAAAATGCTATCGTTAGTATGGTCCTCGCTTTCTAAATCTATTGCAGCACTCTGATCTCTTCGGCTGAATACAGAACCGAAAAAAGTGTTGAATTCTTGGGCAATAATTTGGGGATTGTTGCACACGGTATCATTTACAACTATTCCATTGATTGAAGGCTTTGATCGGGCAACGTATCGCCAAAATTTTTGACGTGATGTTTTAGGCTAATTGGTCAGTGTTGTAGCGAAAAAAGACGTTTTAGACGCTCTTAATTTCTGGCGAACTTGAGTGCTAAGGACCGATATTCTCTCGGGATTTTGGGGTTTTCGTTGCCGCGCACGACGTAGCTGACGTTTTAAATGTATTAACTCACGAGAAACCCATGGATTGCTTTTATGTAAACGCTTCGCTCTTTTTGGGAGAAACAGAGATAATGAGCTGGTCACCACCTCTGTAAAATACCTCCATAATTCATCTACATCATTTTCTTCCGGCATACGGTCTAAAGACAATTCTAAATAATCTAAGACGGCCGTATCATCGGCTCGGTTAAAATTATAGACATGAGCTATCCTGTTTTTATTTAAACATTTTATATTTTTTGAGAGTGGCTACGACCATGTTATGGTCCGAGATTGCCTCCTCCACTTCAATATTATATCCAAAGGTACTCTCTGATAAGAATAAGAGGTCTAAAAAGGGCGCTGGAATTTCCTTGAATTCGCGCAGGTTTCTCAACCACTTGAACTATGCCATGTTTCACCATGATTCACCATGGTTCACCAGAACCATTTCCATAAGTTCCGCATGTGGCCTCTCAAGTATCCCAGGGATTCTTGCATCCCAATTTACTACCGGTAAATCGCGTTTGTTCCCTCACCCAATCTGCTCTGTTGTTATCCCTTAACGTTGCACACATCATTCTTCTTTCTATAGCTCATTGCGTCGTCCTCAACATAACTAGAACCCTTTTCGTAAGCCTCCCGGTTTCAGCCCCGTACGTGAGTACCGGTAAGACACAGCTGTTATACACTTTTCTCCTGAGGGATAATGGTAACCTGCTGTTCATGATCTGAGAATGCCTGCCAAACGCACCTCAGGCGCCCTATCTTATTCTTCAGATCATTTGAGTTTCATGATCCGGATCCGCGGTCACTACCTGCCCTAAGTAGATGTATTCCCTTACCACTTACAGTGCCTCGCTACCTATCGTAAACTGCTGTTCTCTTCCGAGACTGCTAAACATTATTTAGTTTTCTGCTGATTAGTTTTTAGACCCACCGTTCTGCTTTGCCGCTCCAGGTCAGTGAGCATGTATTGCAATTTGTCCCCCGAGTTACTAAGGAAGGCAACATCATCAGCGAATCGCAAGTTGCTAAGGTATTCTCCATTAACTCTTATCCCCAATTCTTCCCAATCCAGGTCTATGAACACCTCCTCTAAACACGCTCTAAACACTAGTTCATATATATATATATATATATATATATATATATATATATATATATATATATATATATATATATATATATATATATATATATATATATATATATATATATATATATATATATATATCCCGACGAAGGAACATTACAGTAAAAATATGATGTATAATTAAATGGTGTCTAAGGGCCGTTTTTCAGCTACTTATACCTGAGAATTTGCTCCACTTTATCAAAAGCGCTGCTATGGGCGCTTATGCTTTCCAATTCTAAATAGTAGTGTTGAGGTACCGAAATGAGTAAAGCAGCAATCTTACGTTGGTCTTTACTGCGTAATTCACGAAAGGTACTGTTTTACACCATGGGATGCTTCACTGAATGCCGCCTGTTATAACAATATTGGAACTCTGAGAGTTAGGTAAGAACGCGTCGTTTATTGTCTTTTCTTTTTTGCGGACCACGCATTTTTGTGGGTGAATTTGTAAAAGTGCTGCTTCAATACATTGTAAATTATTTCAGGACGCGCTGGGAAAAATCCGCGATGTTCGATTGAGTGAGATATGGATAAGATGCTCCGAAATAATGTTTGCCTTATTTGACTGCGTATGTTATATACTCACACGTTGGACCAAAACCATGAGCCAATTGTTTTTTGGAAAGCACAGTTTATTTATATGATCGTTAATCTAAAAGACATGTCTATTCAAAAGGAGCTTAAACTGGAATTTTCATTTTCACTTCGTACGGTCTCTGCTGTTGCCTCCCTCATAGGTGCAGATATCGGTGTTCGCGCACTCGTGTGTGTGCGTGTGTGCGTGTGTGCGTGTGTGTACGCGCGCGCGCGCGCGTGCGTGTGTGTGTGTGTGTGCGTGTGTGTGTGTGTGTGTGTGTGTGTGTGTGTGTGTGTGTGTGTGTGTGTGTGTGTGTGTGTGTGTGTGTGTGTGTGTGTGTGTGTGTGTGTGTGTGTGTGTGTGTGTGTGTGTGTGTGTGTGTGTGTGTGTTCGTTGCTCTACTTATGTGCATCCTGCTTTCTGGTCCCTCATAAAGCCACTGAAGGGTGCTGCTTTCGCTATTGCCTCTATAATGATCTAATACAATATTAGACTTGCTGCAATAAACACCTTCTAATACAAAAATACCATTACCACGTCACATGTGCCATTACATGTACCATTACCGTCCATGTCACAGCCGTGTAAACCTTGGTTCAAATACAGTTAAGTAAGAGAACTTTCTGTAGCATTTCCGAAGTATTCGATCGTAATGTTGCGTGAGACATGTCCTTATTTCGAGCTAGTAAAAGCTCAATGCAGCAATGTTTAGTAATGTGCAGTTATTACTCGCATAGCGGATAAGGAAGCGATTCCGTTTCGAGTATAACGTAAACGCATCGGCAAAGTCGCGAAGTCAGGGGCTACGCGAGGCCTGGAATTACTCATTTTTAGCACGCTATCTTCGTAAAGAAATTCGTCATTTCGAGCTCATTACCGCGTTGCTTTAGAGAGCGTTGCTAGACGCTGTTTTATACAAGAAATCACAACCCCCTACGCTGTGCGCTCGGTAAAATGGTGTAACTATTGGATTTCTTTGTCAGGAGAAATTTACTAACGCAAAATAAAGTGAGCGCCCTCTACTGGATAGCTAGCAGGCAGTTCAGAACCAGGCTTAAGAAGTGTTAGAAAGTGTGCCGCCCCTTTGTGTGCGTATTTTATGATTAAGTAGTTAAGTTTAAAATATTTCATGTCGAGTCCTTTGGCCGCGGTTATACCATCGCCGGGATTAGAACGAAGTTCTCGCTTTGCGAAGATGGTTAGTACGACGGTAGAGATGTTTTCAGAGTTCAAGTGCAAAGTGAAATAAAATTGTTCAGAACGGTGCCTGGCCAAGGAACAAAGCTTTTCCCAGCGAAAGCATTGCAGTGCAAAACTCTGCAGCGCTGCCAGTGATCGCGGCAGTACAGACTTAGAGGGAAGATCAGGAGCGCTGCACTTGAGCAGCCGTCCTCCTAAGATCTAGTAAGACATCCGGGCGGAAGCGAGGAGCTTAGCAGGGCTCTCAACGAGAAGGGATGCTGTGCAGTCATTCGGAAACGTCGGCAACAGGCGTTGTCGAGCAGTGTTGGTTTTGTTCCCTTTTTTTTTTCTTCGCTTGCCGGGTCCTTGCTAGTACCTACAGTTCCGCCTTATACGGGAGACCTTCGTAAACTTGGATCATTTTGAAGTCTTCAAAGCCAGTAACTGCACTAGGCGAATACCACATAAACGAAGAAATGTTGCCTGAATGTGGATACGTGCTTGTGAATTGACAATCATACGTACGTGACGACACACCACGTGGGTGTAAAAAAGAAGTCAAATTTCTTCCGGAAGGCGAACCATTAATTGCGATAGCAAATTGTTAGGCAGCTATGCGAAGTGAGTTTGCTCCCTTTATCACCTGCATAAATTGCTGCAAACATTCGCTCGCTAACTAAATTAAGGAGCCCGTTGACACGCGTGCAGAGGTAAGCACGAAAATGCGTCTCACTCGAGGATCACGGGCACTCGTTGTACGAACGCTGGCGAAGAGCGGCAGCAGCGGCGAGTGAAATCCGCTCCGGGCGGCTTCTCGCTTCTACGCGAACTAGGCGCGCGAGAACACGGCGCACACAAAGCCATCAGCCATCTGAGTTCGGCCAGCCTTCGAAACCACCGCGTGTTGCCTCCAAGACGGCACGCGCATGGCCGCCGCAGCTGGAGTATAGGAAAGGAGGTACCCCCTTCTGCCACCCTCCGCTTCCAGCGCGCGCGCACCTCCCCGCTCCCCTCCTCCTGCGCGCGTGAGAAGACGGCACGCACGCACCCCAACGTGCTCTCTTGAGAGTGCGAGGATACATCGAGCCATCATCCGTGTCACAACCCTCGCAAGGCTTCGCTCGCACCTGCAGCATAGAGAGTGCGGTCGCGAAATCATCGCACTTGCACTGTATACAGGACATCACAGTGGAAATTCGCCTGGAGCGTCCATATAAATGTTATTGCGAAAAAGAAAATAATAACAAATTACTGAGGCTGGTTTACACCGTCGAAAAAGCCATTATTTGTTCCAACTCAGAGCGTACAACTTTCTTGTGAATTGATTTTTTTATCGCGCAGTTTCGAATGCTCAATATTTCAATTGATGCACAAATCGGAATTCTTCGTTCTTGAAACCACTATTTGATGGGGTCTTATCTTTGTGTAACTTTTATGTATCAATTTCGGGAACTTGCAACACAACCAGAATCTCTCCCTGATCTTTTGTCGCTTGTTTTTACGATATATGTGAGTACGAGAAAAATGCCGTGCTCTATGTCTAACTGTTTAACTAAGAAAGACCGTGGGGGCTGCCGCGCCATTATTCTGCCGTCTTTTTTTTTGTGCGAGAAGACAGGCACCCTCTACTGGGTGTCTATTGAAAACATCGACTGACAAAAAGCTGATCCACTTAGTATGAATTTATGCTAAGGATAGTTATGCAAAACACGCAATACAATCTATATACTTATTCATATCCTAGCAGCGTTATTAATATATATTCGTTGGACCTAAATACATCTTTCTTTGTCGTAATGTCTCATGAAAATATTGCTCTCTGAAAATATAGGAGCACACTTACAGTCTCTAGAGTGTGTCGGTAAGCCTTCCATTGGACAATATTTGTTTGTGATCAATCAAGCTATGATTGACGCAATGGTAAATGCAATACAATGCTACTACTATAGGCAGGCTTGTTATATATATATATATATATATATGTGTGTGTGTGTGTGTGTATATATATGTGTGTGTGTGTGTGTGTGTGTGTGTGTGTGTGTGTGTGTGTGTGTGTGTGTGTGTGTGTGTGTTTGTGTGTGTGTGTGTGTGTGTGTGTGTGTGTATATTCACAATTCTAAATTATTAGAATCACTGATTGCTTCTGTTGAAAAGGTGCCTTTCCTGCATCTGGTGTTCTATTCGGGCGTTTCGTTCAAATTATGCATCTAACAAGCCTCAAATTTACCTTCTGCTAAAGGTAATGTAACCTGTTTTAGTTTTGCACAGTTATTTGCCATAGGTAAATCAGCAGTCAAAGTTGGCAAATATTTTTTTACTACGCATCACCAAGCACCTGTAACAGAAGAATAGCAAGAAGCGCTGCTAGAGACCTTACCGAAAGTTACGGCAAATCTAAGGAAAATTCTGCCTGGCACGACTCCCGTTAAAAAAAGGTTCACCCGCTTCTTCAATACGCTTCAGCAGTATAAGACGCATCGATAGCATCACATTAGCTAACGAACGAAATGCAACAGGCAATGGCTGCACGTGTCATGTCATCCGAATACAACCGCACGTCTAGCGTACCATGCATGCAGTCGAAGCTCAGTGCACCCTGATTCGGGAAACGCCAGCGGCTCTCTCGCCTTTGTTTGTTCCATTAAGCATCCCACCATAATCGCTGCCTTCAATTGTTTTTGATAAGAACACCGTCGCGCATCTCCCCACGCATGGGCCATGTGCAGGAGCTTGGTGAAGCTGAGGTAGAAAACGAAAATATATTATGAATCTTTTCTGCCAAAAACATGTATGGATTGGAATCGCCTCCCCCCAAACAGTGTTATTATAACTGATTCCTGCTGTTTCCTAAATGCGCTAGATGAGTCTTTTTCTTTAGTCGCGAGTTACCGATACTTTTTTTTATTGTACCAATTGTGCGAAAATGTTTATCTATTTTTTTACTTTGTTTATTTGTGTCTGATCTTACAATTGTGGCCCTTTATCTTATTTTTGCATTTGAACTTTCCTCTCTGTAATGCTGTTAAGGCCTGAGACTAATAACACATGAAATCAAATGAAGAAATAGAATGTTAAAACAAATGTGAAAATACCTCGTTTGAGCGCTTCGCTAAGCAGAGGCATTCATCAATATGTCACGAAGCATTCCACTCTCTGATGAATCAAAACTTCAATTGCAAGATGCCTATATTTCTTTTTTATTGCTGCTACGGGTGTGTGACCCTAAGGCGCACGTCTTCCTCTACAAATGCAGGAATAATTCAGAACGCGGTAACACAAACAAAGGTTAAGCAAACACACGCTGTTATTACAGGGTTTGAGAAGTTAAGCCTGCGAAGAAATAGGCGGAATATTATTGCTTACCTATCTGTGACACAGCCAGAAGCCGTCTGCCACCGCATAATTTGATTTCCTCGCGTAAAGCGATAAATATTCTATGACTGGGATATAGCAACGCTGTAGAGAGCATTGCCTTGGCCTTCATACTTAATGAAAACGCTGGTATCAAACTTGCATCTAAGTTGTCGAAGACCACGGCACTTACCTTTTTCGTTCCTTGCCTTCTACATCCGAGTGTGTGTATTTCCGAAGCCGAAACCTCGTCGGAATTAAAGACTTTGCTCTCGAGAATCACGAAACACGACGGTGGCCGAACTTGTTACGCATTCCAGGTGAGGCGGCTGCACGGGAGGCGAGGGAGCCATTATCGTTGAAAGGATGAGCTATAAGGCGAGAGCACTGGAGCGCGCACGTCGCTGCCCGTTGCCCGTAATGGATGACAATGCATTAGGCAGCTCGCAGTAGCTTGCGAAAAGAAAGGACAAGCGCACCGCACTAGGTTAGTCCCCGCGAGTTCTTCAATGCCGCAGCTGCCCGCCCCTCCGCGAATCGTCTCGCTTTCGCCGACGCTGACGCACGTTTTGGGAGGACGCGTGGCACCGCCTACGAAATGGAGAGCTTCCGTCCGCAAGTTGGCTGACTGACGTCGAACCTCTGATTCGCTGAGGGCAATGCGGCACTTCTCCGGGGGCACCATCGAGTGCAACGCCTGTCAAACGAAAGCGAAAGAAAAGAATGGACTGTATTAGAGGCATTTGACTAACGAAATGTATGAATCAAATCGAATACGAAACAACGACTGCAAGGATACCAGATATAATTATTATGCTTTCTCATTTCTAAAACCACATGATATATGAGGCTCGTGCATGGAACGTCTGGTAAACAAAAATGTGGCACATATACATTAACAAGTGCATGCGACACCTTTCGAAGTTAGAGGCTCGGAAAACTGGGGAACTTGTCAATTGCAAAGACCTTATTTAAGTTCTCGGGAGCAATTAAACAAAGAAACAGCATGTCACCAGATGTACATACAAGGTTGAGTTAGATGAAATAGACAAGTGTACGTGATGTAAATTGAAGTGTTTTATTTCAGCAATTTATTGTTGTAGAAGTCTAGGAAATCACAAAAAGATCATCTATTACCTCAGGAAATCAAAATGACTAAGTTATTTTGTAAACTTCATCAATGGAGCTAGGCCGGGTGCCCTAGCTAACGTTTATTAATGAATAAATAATTAATTAACATATTTGTTTATTTTTTTATTTTTTTTTATTTATTTATTTGAATACTATCAAGGCCACCGAGCGTTACACAGGGGGTGGGTTACATTGCTATGAAATAGTAAAACAAATAAAACAGAACCAAAAATACACATCCTGCTATGCATTCAAATATGCATCCTAATATCCGCCATAATATACACGAATTAGTAGAACAAATAGTGAGATTGTAGAATAAACAAAACAAAACAATAGAATTCAGAGCAGCTAATTACATCTATACATCACACAGAAGTTCTGCGAAAAAAGTTAAGTACACATATTTAGAAAGGAGAAGTGTGATTCCAGTCTTGAAACACTTGCTATCCTCTCAAGCAGCGAAGGCGGAAAGATGATTCAAATGCATGATGGTCTTTGGTAAGAATGAATGTAGGGAAAACTCAGTGCGAAAAAAAGGTAAGACAACTTTGTAAGAATCGTCCACGCGCGGTGACAAGTAGGATGGTGCTGAGACTAACTCAGTTGGAAGAATCGGACTGTGAAAATAAATCGTATAAGAGGGAGAAAGGCTAAAAACGTTTTGTCATATTATCAGCTTAGGAAGGCTAAGGGTAGATTTCATTCTGGTTATGAGGCGATAAGATAAATCTCGCCGCTCTGTTTTGTATCGATTCTACTAAGTCAACTAGAGTGTTTTGACGATGAGCCCATATCACTGCTGCATATTCTAGCTTTGGTCGAATTATTGTTTGGTATAACAGCAGCTTAAAGTCGGCTAAGGCCTAGTTAAAGTTTGTGCGAAGGTATCTCAGTGAGCTGTTAACTTCATTAGTAATGTAGGTTGCGTGATCAGACCACGACAGAATACTGGTTATTTGTTCCTCCAGGAACTTGTAAGTTCACACACCATCTAATTTAGTTTCGTTAATGAGGTTTTCGAAAGAACTGAAATGAACGGAGAAGCGAGTAATAGTCATTATCTTACATTTAGTTGCGTTGAGTGGCATTAGCCATTTGTAACACCACTTAGAAACGTCAAGATCAGATTGAGGAACAGAAAAATCATTTTTATTGTTTATCGGGCGATAGATGACATAGTCATCAGCGAACAATTTTATAGAGGAGTTGAGGCTGTTGGGAAGGTTGGTAATGTAAATTAAAAACAGCAGAGGACCGAGCACAGAACCACGAGGAAATCTAGTCACATATTGAGTGCGATTAGTCAGAAAACACTCAATCCATTTTAAGATGTTAGGGTCAACAGTTAGTACGCTCGTTTTAATGAGTGGTAACTAACGAGACACCTTGTCGAACGCTTTGGCGAAATCGAGAAGTATGCACTAAACCTCCAAACCGCGATCAAGAGATGAAATTACTTTATGGGTGAAAGAAGGCTGCATTTTACACGAGTAGTCCTTGCAAAAGCTTTGCTTAAAGTCGCTAAAGATGAATTAAATTTAAAATTTTCTTACATTAGTAAAAATATCATGCTAGTGCAATTTACAGAGAATACACGGTATAGGTATTACAACGAAGCTGTATATTGCTAGCCCATTCGTCCGTCTGTCCGTCTGTCTGTCGGTCGCCTGTATACCGAAAACTCCTCTGGCGCAACCACATGCGCATGCCCGAAAGAAAGAGAGAAAAATAGGCGCGCGATTAGCCGCCACCACCTAGATAGCACAAGGCCTGTTTACTGCGATCCATGACGTCACGCTACTTGGCCCGAAATTTCCATAGAGAAAGCTTGCGTGATAAAAGCGGTGACGTCAAAATCACTGTTGCATACTAAAGAGCATTCCCATTAGATTCTATGGTAGTCTGGCTGGGTAACATGACGTCATGGATCGAAGTGAAAAGGTCTTGTTTATGGCGTTGGATTAGGTGCGCCAGTAGTGACGCCGTTGCTCTCCGTCACAGCCGAGCGCGCGAAGCAGTTTCTCTCCGGCTCTGAAAAGGGCAGGTCATGCGTCATACACACTCCTGAGGAGCAGGCAGCGTTCGGTCAGCATAACCGGGAACGAACTCGTCTACGCCGAACCGATGCTGCAGCATCGGCACAAGAACAGGCTCGTGCAGCCGAGCGCAAGCCGCGACTGCGTATCGAGGGTCTGGGAGTCTACCAAGCTGTCGTTTAATTTATCGTCGGGATTAACCCAGTGATAAACACCGGGGCCGCACGTTTCAGCTTCCCTGATTAACCATCTGTACGGAGTGTTTGGGCGGTATTTTTACAGCGAAGCTGTTAAGGGCTAGTTACCCCAGGATCATGTCCATGTGTAGACACAAAGCGCCCCATGCGTGGGCCTCACCCGAAGATAGTGAATACCGGGCCGACACGCGGCGGAGGTGCAGTTCGCCCTTAAGGAGCCCACATACACAGCTTGGCTGGTCATCCTTACTCACAGAGTGGAAGGGCACTGAGTTCTTTCATTCTTTCTTTCTCTCTCTCGCATCCCTTTTCCCTCTCCGGTACAGGGTAGCCAACCGGAGATAACCTCTGGTTAACCTCCCTGTCTTTCATTTGAATTTCTCTCTCTGTTTTCTTTTTTAGATAACGAATGGGCTATTTTGTGGCAACTGTTCCAACCGGCGCACGTGAACATCTGGGATTTCATACAAAATAACGGTAATTGGAATAATTGGAATTGGAAGCGAATACAACATCACTGACATACAGGTTGAATATGTAATGTTTTACAAACAAAACCTTTGTTAATTTTACGTTTCCTTCCCTGATATTTGTAAATATGCGTTATCGTTACTTCACAAGAGCGGAAAAGCAACTCCAGGTGCTCAACTGGTTTCCCTTGAAGGCTTCTCAGGACAACAAGTTTCACTCAAAAAATAAAGCGGCACGTTAGGCCGGCCTGCTAGTTTTCTTCATTGCGCTTAACAAACTGAGAAATGTATGCTCTGTTTACTAAATGCATGCTAACAATTATTGGCAATAATCGAAAGCAGAAACGGGTCACCAAGCACATACTACGCAAATAATTGGCTTTTTAATTATTAAAGGTTGCGCTTAACAGAAATGTAGCTTATCAACATATTTCGGCACGCCGGAGTGGGTGGTCTTTAAAGGGCAGACAGACTACAGCGCGGAGGCCAGGTTAGGAGCCAAGCATGCAAGAATAATTTTTTGACAGCATTTGTGCAAAGTATTGAATAACATTTCGTTCGTGATTGCTCGTCGATGTTCGACATCCTGAAACGATACCTGAATGCGAACATGCATCAGATATTAAAAGCGTATGATATTCATCAGGAAGGCATTTTTCGTTGTAACTCGTTAATGGGGACCTGAATTTCTTTATTTTCGGTGTCTTAGTCTTGTTGTCTTCATCTACGTGGCTTTTATTCTTTTTGCCAGCTCTCACGGTGTTTATTCCAGTGCCGCAGCAAGGACCGTGTAGTCATAGTCGGAGATTTTTTTTCTTTTATTTCCTGTTGAGATTTCAATCAGACTAGCCCTGGGGATATGCAGCCCTGAATATTCAGTTTGTCGCCGAAGCATTCTGATTTGCTGTAGTACAGCGTCAGGCTTTCAGTTCTGTTTCGGCTGCCAACTCAACCTGAGAGAGTTGTTTCTTTTAAGGAGGACGCACCTTGACACCGCTGGTTGGACTGCGCCTAGCTAGCGACTATAACTACAGATGTCAGGCATTCCAAGTCAAAATATAGTTGCGCCTATGGTGCAGTTGTAAATATTAAAGCCTTTATTCGTAGAGAAAAAAATTCAAGAAACAGCTGCTGTGATGAGATATTAATGCAGGTTTTAATGAAGCGCACGTGAGAAAGAGATCTGAAACAAAGGAAAGACTGGAAGGTTAATCAGTGTGGCAACCCTACACGGGGGTTGAGGTAGGGCGACGTGGAAAGATAAGAAGAATATGGAGCGAGAGACAGAGCGCGCATCCACATTATCCTTGCTGTTCACAACGCACGACTCCAGTTGGCTCTTCTCAGCGCTAGAGTCGCTGGGCACTTTTGTTATCCGTAATAACTGCAGCAATGCATTTCTAGCCCTCTGCTGCGACGGCCTATGAGGTCACTATTGCAAAATAATTTCTTCAGAGAATGGTCTCTTGTGAATGTGAACTAGCGCTGTCGCAAGCGTTTGTCTCGGTAAAAAGCATTGGACACAATCGCATACATGAATAACATTAAAATGGTACGTGCTAGCATGGAAGAATTCAATATAATTTTTTTATTGCCTCAACAACAGTAGTTGAGGCAATAAATATTACATTATTGCCTCAACATTACATTATGACATTATTACATTATTGCCTCCGAGTCAATATTGCATGCATCAGGCCATTTGCAGCAATATCAACTGATGAGATTTAGCAGCACCAGTTCGAAAATAGGTGAACGGCTACGCGCACTGCAATGTGCGCGGCGGCGCTTGACTGTAGGTAACTTCGGCAAATGTTCCAGGAATGATAAAAGTGAGAGGGATGAGCAGGTAATGTGCTGACCGCCAAAATCAGTTGTCGTTTGCATGATAAGCACAGAACCAGTTTACTCTACGTCGTAGAAGCGCGAATCGGGAGACAACAGGGAACATTCACTCTACTCCTCAGTTTCAGTTATGGCACTTTGCTATAGCTATTTTCATGTACTAGACAGGCGTCCTACCTATATACACTAAACAGTGTTGTTGATTGTCTTACATAATTCACATTATGCTGTTAAAGTTGTGCTTATATACGGGTAAGGTTGTGACTTTACCTTCGTTGTCGAAGAGTACGTGCGTTCGCATTGCACTGCGCTGCGGGAACACATCAGCATTTATGCGCACCTCACCGAACTTACCAGCGACCATTCGAAAACGCTTCTTTTGGTGCGTCAGAGCGAATGTTCAGGCAACAATTTCGTCATGCTCCGTCACCATACCAGTCTGCATGAAGAGGAAGGAAGAAGTGATTTTACGGCGCCTGCGACTTCGTGTCGCACTCACACAGAACAACGTCGAACCTTGGCGACAGCATCCCAGAAACTCGGGAACAAGAGGAAAGGTAACCAGACTTTCTCGTGATGGACCAAAACTTAAATATGAACTACAAAGTCAGTTAAAGAAAGCGAAGTGTGATGACTATGAGTGCCTTTTCTCGAATATACGAAGCAATTCGGAGCAACTATTGGATGCGGTTAATGAAGTAGCAGTGAAAAATTAAAACAAGCATCCAGAAATCACAAACTTAAAAGCACGAGTAATAAAACGCGCGGTATTGGTTAGCTGCATGTACGCGCATTTTATAAACGCTCGCACGAACCCTGCACACGTTGCAATGGGAAATATTAAGAGGTTTTCAACACCACATTTGTCGAATTCAGTTTTCTTGAACCGAACTCGTCTCGGTTCAGTATGTGATCTTATCATGCCATGAAAGCATGATGTTTCAGCTGCCGTAGATGTTATCAGTCCTTTTTCGGTTAAATATGTGTCTCACGAAATAGGGCCAGGAGCGCTTGTACATGTTATAAGCTTGCCTCTTGTCACCGGCGTTTTCCAGACGAGCCCAAAGTATCACGCGTCACGCGAATTTTCAAGGGTGGAAGCGTTGACCAGTTGTCAAATTGCAGGCAGATTTTAGTTTTCGCTGTACTTTAGAAGCTGTTTCACAGTGGCATCTATGTAAGGGAGAATTTTTTTCACGGCACATCCTTCCGTTGCGAAATGCCAATGCGGCTTAAAAAAGAATGAACAAGTCAACTGCGCCAGCTTTACTGCCTATTAAGGATCAAATAATTATAAACACCCAATGAAGTTGCCACTTGGCTTGTTTTTGTATCTGAGAAAGGCATTTGATCAATTGACCACTATATTCTAAATGAAAAATTTGTATAGAACGAAGTGCAAGGCGTTGCTAATGATTTCATAAAAAGTTATATATGCAATAGAAAAGAGTTTTTTCAGCTGGGAACTGCTGAATCTGACATGCTTACACTACAGCAAGATGTGCCACAGGGTTCAAAGTTAGGTTCACTATTATTTCCAATTAACGTGAATGATATTACAGATCTTCCAGGTTCCCAAAATTTCGCGATGTATGCAGATGATACCAATGTGTTCTTTACAGCCGATAAAACAACATAATTACAGCATTGTTTAAATTAATATATATCTTTGTTATCTGACTGGTCGACGACCAACAAACTCAATTGAACGCGAATAAAAGAACCTATATTACAGTTAGTGCACCGAATAAAAAAAATGAAGACAGAATACAAGCAAAGTTCAACAACTTCCGTATCAACGAGATCAAGCAAGAATAATATTTGGGAATACACTTTAGGAAGAATTATCGTGGAATAAACATGTAAACTTCATTTGCAGTGAAATATTAAGAAATATTGGTGTAATCTTCAGAATTGCACACCTGATGCCTCTATGATTAAACAACTCATCATCATCATCATCATCATCATAATCGTCATCCTATTTTATGATGACTGCAGGACGAAGGCCTCTCCGCGATCTCAAATTACACCTGTCCTAAGCCAGCCGATTCCAACTAGCACCCGCAAATTTCCTGATTTCGTCGCACCACCTAGTCTTCTGTCGTCCTCTACTGTGCTTCCCTTCTCTTGGTACCCATTCTGTCACCCTAATGGTCCAACGGTTATCCAATCTGCGCGTTACATGACCTGCCCAGCGCCATTTTTTTCAACCTAATGTGTATTAGAATATCGTCTATACCCGTTTGCTCTCTGATCCAAACCGCTCTCACTCTCTGTCTCTTAAAGTTAGGCCTTGCATTCTTCGTTCCATCGCTCTTTGCGCAGTCCTCAATATGTTCTCAAGTTTCTTGGTCAGTCTCCAACTGCCTTCCCCATATGTCAGCACAAGTAAAATGGACTGATTGTACACCTTCCTTTTCAATGATAACGATAAGCTTCCAGTCGGGAGCTCAGGATGCCCGCCGTATGCGAACCAACCCATTCTTATTCTTCTGTGAATTTACATACCATGGTCAGGGTTCCGGTGATTAGTTTACCTAAGTAAACGTAGTCCTTCACAGACTCCAGAGGTTGACTGGCGATCTTGAATTCTTGTTCCCTTGCCCGGTTGTTCATCATTATCTTTGCCTTCTGCGTATTAAACTTCAGCCCCACTTTTACACTCTCTATCTTAAGGTCCTAAATCATTTGTTGTAACTCATTTGCAGTGTTGCTAAATAGAACAATGTCATCGGCAAACTGAAGGTTGCTGAGGTATTCGCCGTCGATCCTTACTCCCAAAATTTCCCAGTTTAAAAGCTTGAATATTTCTTCCAAGCATGCAGTGAATAGCATCGGAGTTTCATTGTTTCATGTTTCATTGTCTGACTCCTTTCTTTATAGGTATCTTCCTACTTTTCTTGCGTAGAATTAAGGAGGCTGTGGAAACTCTGTAGATGTTTTCCAAGGTATTTGCGTAAGCGGTCTGTACTCCTTGATTACGCAATGCCTCTATGACTGCTGATATCTCTATTGAATCAAATGCTTTTTCCTAATCTATGATAGCCATATAAAGAGGCTTATTGTACTTTGCGGATTTCTCGATAACCTGATTAATGACATGGATGTGGTCCCTTGTAGAGAATCCTTTCCTCAAGCCCGCCTGTTCCCTTGGTTGATTAAAGTCGAGTGTTGCCCTTATCCTTTGGAGATTATTCTGGTAAATATTTCATAGAATACTGGGAGTAAGCTAATAGGCTTATAAGTTTTCCGTTCTCTAATGTCTCCCTTTTTTTTTTGATAAGTATGTCGTTTCCATTCATCCTATTTTCTGGGATCCTTGCAGTTCAAAGACATTTCATATAGAGAGCCGCCAGTTTTTCAAGCATTATGTCTCGTCCATCTTTGAGTAAACCGAGTGTTATACCATTTTCTCCTGCCGCTTTTCCCTGCTTCATGTCTTTGAAGCCCCTTCTGACCTCATCCCTAGGTTTAGGAGGAGTTTCTGTATCCTGTTCATTATAGCTATTATTGTTCAGTTTGCTCAAAATTACGCTGTCAACTGAACAACTGTATAGTGGGATTATTCATTCAAAGCTCTGCTACGGTATATTGGTATGCAATGCAACCACCAGGACAAATTACACAAAATTGATAGCCTTACAAAAAAGGCTATTCGCCTATATGCAAATTTATGAAACAATCGAGCATCTTCTTTGTCAGTGCTCTCGTTTTAGCCCACAAAGAGCGGTCCTCTCAGCCACCCTAAACAAACTGGACAAGCGCCTAATGTCAGAAAACAAGATCCTTGGAAACTGGCCTATGAGAAAATCAGCGCGATCTGCTATGAAGGCGCTGCTGCGATACTTGAAAAACACGAGACTCTCTGACAAAGTGTGACTGTACACTGTGGGACGCAGGACTGCACGGTGACACTGCGTAAGACTAGGAACGCCTTTGCTGGCTGCTTGACAGTGCCCACAGAAACAGTTCGTGTGTACGTGCGTGTGTGTGTTTAGGTTTTAATTTTCTTATTTTATCCTTCTCTCTCTCGCCTATTGCACACCCTGCCCCTCCCCCAGTACAGTGTAGCCAACCGGAGATAATCTCTGGTTAACTTCCCTGTCTTTCCTTGGCCTTTCACTCTCTCTGTGTATGGCTGTTATTCACAACTGCCATTATTGCCATCTCACAAGTGCCATTATTTCAAAAATATGGCATACACCGTGCGCACAGGATAGACATTGCGCGAGTTCTTCTAAAATGCGAAAAGAAAACCCTGGCGCACAATGTAGTGAACGCAAGCTTTCTGGAAACTTGTTGCGACACAGCCCAAAAGATGCACCAAAAACAAGGACCAATTACAGATGCAGATACAGACAACAGATACAGTAAATCTGTACCCTTAAATACTTCTTGAGGGCCATTTAAAAATAAATGAGATAATTTTTAAGTAAGGAAAATATATACTTTAAAATTTAATAAATGAGTTTGTTTAATGAACCACGTTTCTGCCATGAATTACCCATAAATATTTTTCAGGATTCACATAATGTCATTTCATGTCATGTTCTTATTGTGGCGTGTTTCTTGTTTCAATACATATATATTTGGCTACATATACGTCCGGTTTTCCAAATTCCTTTCTTTTTGATTTTATTTTGTATTATTTTAGCATCCAATTTGATTCTGTGATTTTATCGTGAGCATGGCGTTGCTTTATTAGGTTCTATAGATTCCAAAACGTTTACGTTTATAAAAGTATTTATTGGCATAATTTTAGAAAATCGTTATCACTTGAAATGTTCACTTCTACTTAGCCGTGCTCTACATTGCTTTTAAATTTGAAAGTATATGAATACAATGATAAAAGACAGTGTTCCTATGATTTTTTAGCCGTAATGAAGTCAGTGTGTTGTAACTTGCCAAACTGTGCATGTGTATGCAATCTGCTGTCAAACTTGTCGCTTACGGGGGCTGATGCCTTTTTGACGCTTTATGCCTTTAATCGGAGCCTACCCTCGTTTGAATGAACTGTAAATAAAATTTAATTCAAAATGCACCAGCGAACAAGCGGTCTATAAGATGGATTTCCTTTGTGAGTGCACTGCCACGAGGTACATTCAAAAAAGCCAATTTCCTCGAGGACTAGTGTCCCCTACTGACGCGGGTGGCCTCCACGCGTGCGTTCACAGCCTCCATTTTTACTCACTTCCCTTCTACATTCCCCACTTCTGCCTGGATTTCCGGAAATAGTAGGTGCGAAACCCACCCAGGGCCGAAGACCAGTATGTCATTTTTATAATAACAACGTTTCAGCAGCAACACTAGCTATCAAAAGCGCTTTTCCATTATTCGAAAATAAAAAAAGTGCTAACAAAGAGCTTCTTTCTGAGAACATATGATCTCGACGTGGCTTATAACTGCCTATTTCTTTTTGATTGACAGCTTATTAGCTGGAGTTATATTGCATGATCACTAAATGAATGACAAATAGGTAACTAAATTTCACAAACTGAATATTTCTGGGCACGCTCAGCTTGACGGAAAAGAATACCTTTATATAGTCGGTTTTTGCTCGTACATTGGTGCATCCTCCTCTGAGCGAGGATTCCTTTTGATTGGGTGGTTCAAACAATACTGTGGCTCACCATCGGATGCCTTCGTCGGCATTTACGTAAGTTTGACCCCATTAGTTCATAGTAAAAATTACAGTGGAATAGTTTTACATTTTAGCGCGCTATGTCCGCGGTAGTCTTTTTTATTTCTACAATGGATTTTCACCTTGTTTTGAGCTTACTTTCGACTAACAGCAGAGGGAGAGACACGTCCTTTATTTCTAATAAACAGTTTAAAAAATTACTGTAATGAAGTGGTATCTAAGCACCAATAATTTTTTCACAATGCCTAATTCACCAGCCATAAGAGGTGTAGGAAAACGTACAGAACGTATAAAGAAAGACGCCTTTCAAGATCCATGTGCGTCACACGTGCTGGATAAATATTACTCGCTAAGGCACAAATTCCACAGCTCTCCTATCCCCGTTTCTCTCGATAACTAGAGCCGTCATTTACAGTTCAATCTGCGAAGTTTCTTGACGTAATGGGGATCGCTTGCCTCAGCTGTCTCGTGATTACCGCGGTGTCGATGAGGTTCAACTAAAGGCCCGCGTAATAACTTTCCTGACGGCGAACCTTCTACAAGCATTCCTTCAATCTCGAGGCACACTCAGCATCGGGCCCCTACTCGGAATGCTTGCCTCTGGCAAACAGAGGACCCGTTTGGCGGGGCATATTTCAGCGCTCGTCACAATGCGTTAGACCCTGAAGAAAACAGAGCAATGCGTGCACGCGAGCCTTGCAAAAAAAGGAAATAAAAATAAAACGAGTGAGGAAAAAGCCAGCTGGTTATACACGGCCTCTGCCGCGGGGCTCAAGCAGCCTTTGTGCGGAGGGAACAGAGATAAGAAAAAAGTGGCAGCCCCTCTAGCGAACTGCAAAGCGCGCTGACCTTTGCAGACGGGATAGCTGGAGGCTATATTTTGAGGCCAAGTTTGCTTCTACCTTTTCACAGAAGTTTCCTGGGGCACACGAGCCATGGACACCAGCGGTTCACGTACATGTAGTGCGAGATGAACTGAGGAGACGAACCTATCCAAACACCTCGTCACAATAGAAGCAACAACTCGCCGCTTGAATGTATTGCAGTAAAGCAATATCTTCCTTCAATCACCCGATAGATTGGTCAACGAGTGAGATTGACCACTCGAAAACTACGCCAAGCTCCGGCGACTCACCTTTCTTTTCTTCTTTTTTTTTTGCGAAAAAGCTCGGCACTGTGTATAAGGAGAAAATAGCCACATTTAGCCGCAACTTTAGGACTAATAATGCTCATGAATGTGCCTTTGTTATAGAATATAAATTATGAGAAAAAAACATGAAAAGATAAATAAAGTTTTGATGAACGCGCATTACCCTCGCAAGGGGGTTTGCGAAGCGAAAGCCTGAAGTGCGGCGATGGCTGCGGTGACCGCAACCCCTCAGGAATTTTTCGCAAATTCTGGCCTGACTGCCTCAAGACGACTATAATTAATCGGCTCATTTAGAGGTATCCCTGTCGCTGCACAGCTGATGGGGCTATTCCAACGAATGAGAACATACAGTTGGTGTGAAGTCTATACGAAACTGATGTATAATAGCGGAATACTTTGACAGGATCAGCAAGGCATGCATTTTTAGACATCGTAGCGTAATATGACGGTTACTGTTTAGTAGATTATGTGAAAATTACATACTGCAATTATGTGGTTATGTCATATTATGTGACACCTACTTCACGCCAGGTAACATTGCGAGATAACACGGAATTTACAAGTTCTGTATGCGCCGTTTTCCTCATTGGAGTGACATAATAGGCGTCATAGACGCAAAGTGTAACAAAAATATTGAAGAGACCGGTCACAAGAAATATTTACAGGCTCTTTCAGCTTACAGAATCTTCGACGCAGGCTTAGTGACTTCATCGAAATTACTTCAGATACTTGAAGACAGTAATGCACCTAATTGCCTTGTAATAGGTGCCGACGGAAAGGAAATGTAATGAATCGCGGAAACAAATTAGGTGGTGCGATATGGAATTACGAAGTGTTCAGGCAACGGATATAAACTGAGACTACTCAAGACACTTTTATAATCGAAGATTGTTGCGGTCACCGCAACAAACAACAGATAAACGTTTCGGTGGACCTATTCAGATACGCTGATGTCAGCTCTGTAGCAACAAATTCATAATTCGAATGCTCTAAGTGTGGAAAGCACAAATTGCGCATTTACCTGAGAAGAGCAAAAAAAAGGGGCGAATGCAAAGTGGGTAGTCTGCAAACAATGGAGTACAGACCTAACCTAGTGAAAACGTTGCCAAACACGAGCACTGCCATGATACGACTTTGTTTTATGCAAATGTTTGCGCGCTCCATAAAAAACGGCTGGTACTTACGTCATAGCCTAGCTTTACACGTGAACGGATGGGCCCTGTTTCCAAAGGATTTGCAGACCTGGAGTTGTCTCGCCATAGTATGTCGCGCGGTTCTAGGGCAGCGAATGGACAGCGTCGCACCTATTTTATTGCACTAGACGCTCGCAACACGAGTGCTGTTAGAACCCATACGATTGTGTCCCCATGCCCCTATTACGAGCTCTTTACGATCTTTCTACGATCGATTTCATTTTTTTCCCCGAATATTAGATTTCGTTAGCATAACGCGATACTGCTCTAAAGTCACTAGTATTACCTGGAGGTGCTGGGCAAATATGTTTCGTGCGCCTTAATTTTGGCTTCACCTACTAGACCATTGGCTACGAAGACTACAGCTTTAACCGTATGCTGCATACATGAAGAGACTTCATTTTAACTACCTTGTCAGGGTATAAACAGCTCTTGTCGCTGGTACATTAAACATTATACAATATTGTGCGGCGTACGAAACACGCAGAGACCGACGTTTGTCTAATTTAACACACAGACCCCGATAATTCTGTTCATACTGCATGAAGCTTGAAGCAATCAGGTAACTTTGCATCGCGATAAAAGCACTGTGGTCATTTTTGTCATACTCTCACAATGTTACAATGCTAATGCGCTACTGCTGGTACTACTACTACTACTACTACTACCACTACTACTACTACTACTACTACTACTATTACTACTACTACTACTACTACTACTACTAATAATAATAATAATAATAACACTTTTAAAATAATAGCACAATTATTGTCAAAAATAACAATATTTAGGAAACAAAAAGTGGCGCACATCCCTGATGGAGGGAGAACTGTTTTGTGAGATTTCTGCCGCTCTGTTTAAATCGGGTTGAGCAAAAACAGAATGATTCTAAGCGTCTTTGTTGAGCATAATTAGAGATGGAACCGAATCGAAGCCACCATGCACCCACATAATATACTTTGCATCAAAGGTTTCTTTACATCCGAAGGAATCTTATTAATTGCTCATTCTGCAATCTACTGGACTACACCGCAGTATACAGACTTAGGGAAGAACATTTAAAGAAAATATATTTGAGAAGTAGAACCGAGTTTCTACAAGTTTGAAATAGTTCCGTCGAGAGGGTACCTCCTTCGAATAACACACGCGCCTGGGGCACTTTGTCGGCAACTACTGCTGCCTTTAGCAGCGTGTTGGCCAGGATAAAAAAATCGCACTTTCCCCCGAAAGGAAAGGCATTGATTGCGGCAGCAAATTAGTAGATAGCTATACGAAGTAAGGACGGTAATTTTATCGGCCGTATGAACATGTAAACATTCCCTTACTAACAAAATTAACAAGCACGTTGTCCCGCTCACACTAGCATACATGAACACATCTCACTCGATGACCACGCACACTAGCTGTCAAAGCACAGCCGTGGGAAAGCGTGGCAGCGGCATCGAGTGAACTGACCTTGTAGCCAACGCGAACTAAGCGGCGAGAGGACAGCGCACACGAAGCTATCAGCACTCTGCGCACCCTCTCCTTAACGCAGGTAGTTTTCAAGATACATAAAAAAAAGTCCACCCTGATCTAAGCGTGCGTTTGCAGTTTTTTTTCTACGTGCTTAAACTAAGCGTGGTATTACTCCCCGCTTAACGATCACGCCTACTAGGAGTGATCGGCAACCCCTCTGCACGCTTACCAGACATGATTGGCACCCCTGTTCCCACGCTTATTTATGGTGTGACCGTTGTATACGCTTACAGACAGCGGTGGGGGGGAAAGGGGGATTGGGGGAGGAGAGTTCCCCAGCCCTCCTCGCATCTTCTCTGCATGCGCGAGGGGACAACGAAGAAGCACTGGCTCTTTCCAGCTTGGGCCGCTTCAACGCTTTGCTCAACAAGCTCACCGCAGTTCTCTTTTAATTTCTGCTTCGCCGGCGCAGACTATGATGGACCATGACGCTGCGGCAGTGACAGCAGGCCGGCGAAGTAAAAGCTGAGTATGCTGTAAAGAGACTGCACAAGATGCCCCCGCCGGTGAGACTGAAAGCATTCCACTAAGAAGGGGCTTTAAGCCCTGGCACATTTCAACAACGCCAAGGAAGGTAAGGCGTAAACAAGTCAATTTGTAAAATCAATGAAAGGACGAATACTTTCTCAACCGCGCTCGGCGGCGCCATGCGTTGGAAGATGGCGAGCCATGCACGGGACATGGACGTCGGGATAACATTTCTCCCATTAAAATCTTTATGTTAGGGCACTATTTTTCAGATTCTTGGCCCAAAATACTTGAGCAAATTATTTTTCACGGGCCTGTTTCTCTAAGAAAGGCGAATAGTCTGAGCAGCCCCAAAAGATATGACACCCATATTTGTCCCTGGTGCAAACCTTTCGTGCATGTTATTCTTTCCCAGAAGATAGCTTACAATGAAACGCTGATGTCTAAAATTAAAACATACATGGCAAATTTTTTTCAGATCGCTGAGAAAGCCTATAAACTTATATGGACATGATTAAAATGCGAAAAGCAGTCAAAGAAAGTTTGTCTTTTTGCACCTATGACATTTGTTTTCTTGTTCCTGGCTGTCTAATTGCTTGCAGAAAAATTGGCCCTATTCTTACGAATATGTTACGTATTACATTTCATAGAATGAAGGCATAGGCACATCACTAGTGCATTTTCTAAAGAGGTGTCATCTTTGAGCTCAGTGTTTTCCTGCTCCAAACCGCACCGCAAACGACGAGCCTTGTTTCTTCCCAGTCACCTGAAAAAAAAAAAAAAGCCCTTATAACCAGTCTAATGCTTTAGAGGTAAAAACACGTGTCGTTTAGGCTAAACGCGGTAACTAATTACCGCTTCTTTTTTCATTGCTTTAGTACTCACTGCAGTTATTCTGACAGTTCTGCTACTGACTGCTCTTGAAATATTGCAGTTTTGGAAGTTTTTAGAAGCAAGTGATGTGGGAAAGATGGTCAACTCACCGCAGTACTGAGAGCACGCTGTGCAAGCCGGGCAACGTATGATGGCTCAGGAAATTTCAGTATTTTTGATACGGTCAGAAATAACTTTACACTTCTTGTTCATTTCAATCAATCCTGCTTGCAAACCACATTTCGCTTTTAAATGCGACTGGAATAAGAAAATAACAAAGGAACAGCGTGCAAAACGCGTTTACATGAGACACATATAGCTCAAACTAATTTTAGTTCTTGATGCTCGCCATTAAAACAAAGTTTAAAATTTCCAACAGAAAGGGCAACGAAAATTGTAATGTCTAAAGCCGCAGATGTCGTCCGACGTAACCCGCGCGCGCGCGCGTTGAGCTCCGTGACGTCACGTTGGCGAATAACCGGCGTCTATACTCCAACGACGCAACCGGCGCTCCAAGGTTGGTGGCGCTCCCATCCTATTTTTCGCCTGCCGGCAGAATTTTTCGCGCGGAGCGGGCAGAATGACGCAATGGCCGCCTGAAGCGAAGGCCGCGGCCGCGCTGCCGGAGAGTTCGCCGAAGTTTCGCAGTGCGGGAGCAGGCACGTACCCAAGATTTTTTTTCGGATTTCTGTCCAAATAAGGGTGGGGGGGGGGGGGTTACCTTTACTAGTGTAAATGTGAATAATGCCCACTGTTCGCCATATGAACAAGTAATTATAATTACGTGTTTAATTAAAACACGTAATTCATAATTAGTTCTGGAACAAATACAGAGAAATATATATTTGCGAAACAACCACAGTTCTTTTGATCCTAGTTTACTGCTTACCAAGTGCCAAAACAAATTCGTATTGTTATTTGCGAAATTGCGTAACGATGCTTGGCTGCCAGTCCCGTACAGCCGCACAGAGCGCCGAACGCTGCGGTTCTTGACGTACACTGCCCAACACGGAAGGTTAAAAAAACACCCACATAAGCACAGCAGAGAAGTGGCTACGTCAGGTGGTTAGAATGATAACGGTACAACCGCCATCCAAACACACGGAATCCTTACCCATTTCCGGCGGCGTTTTCACTACTTGCTCTTTAAATAAAAAGATGTTGATCCGCAAATAGATTATGAAGCAACGGTTAAATTTGTTAATTTTCGTTTTTCCTTCCTCTTTGGATGTTGCCTCGGCTCACTCCTTTAGTAGATCGCTTAATTTCTCAACTCCTTGCGACCCTTGTTTCCAGCTGACAATATTGCATGAAATGACGCAGGCTAATTCAGAGACGCAGCAGCGGCGGCGGCGAGGTAAAAACATCTCGCTACCTTTTAGTTTTATTCAGGGAACTTAGGTTGCGGCGGAGGTGAGCACCATCTGGAGGCATTGCAAGAAGCACGCGCCGGCGCGCGCAAGCGGCGGACGCCGTGGCCGGTCTATGAATTGTGGAAATGCTCGGAAAGAGAAACGCTCCAATACAATGCTATCATTTCTTTAGGTTGTGTGTATGTCGTACTTTATGATTTTTCTACGCATTTTAGCTTGAGAAATTCAATTAGTCTAGTACCTTCCTTGCACCGCAAGGAGGGCCTGGGTGTACCTGGTGCGATATTTATTTCCCGTAACATCCGACGCCAGACGCTGACGCCAGATATTCTGCTACATGGGGACCTTAACGATATCGTGCTCAAGCGGAATCCGCCCATACCAGTGAGAGGAGGACAGCGGAGCGGCGCCCTGGTTCGAGGTTAGGTTCCTCCTCGCCGATAAAACAGTCTTAGAGCGTCCAGCTTTTGCTCAGCGCACCGTGGGTGATGCGATGTAGGTAGCTTCAAGCGAGTGGCGCCGCGCACTGAAAACGCTTGAGTATATCGGACGCGTAAGCAAAATGAGCTACAAGAACGTACTCATGCATAATTGTCAACAGAATGAAGATGGACATTTTAACAGGAATGGCATTCCGCGTGCACTGGTCGCACGTACACTCTATCTGCGTGCATATATGGGTTCGCAGCCGGAAATCAAGACCTGCAGGAGTATATTTACTACACGCAGAGCATATTCATGTTCACTGAACACAGCGAGACTCCCACTCTTTAAAGCGCGAAATGTAAAATGTGCGGGGCTACACATAGATATCGTAATTCAGATTCCAAATCTGGGTGCAAATTAAGCAGCACGTGTGTTTGCAACATTGCATGCAGCGCTCTCCAGATGCATGTTACTGTCAATTGACAAACGGTTGACAAAATTATGAATTTTCAGATTATCGGTAGCGGTATAATAACCGGTCGTGGTTTCTCAGTGGCTCTCGTACTGGGCTACTGAGCACGAGGTCGCTGGGTCGAATCCCGGTCGCGGCGACCGAATTTCGATGTGGGCGAAATGCGAAAACACTCGTGCACTTAGATTTAGGTGCACGTTAATGAACCTCAGGTGATCGAAATTACTGGCGTCCTTCACTGCGGCGTGCCTCCTAATCAAAAAGAGGTTTTGGCGCGTAAAACCGCATAATTTATTTTTTAGCGGTATACTATTAGCCGCATACGCCACAACTAGGCACTAGGGAGACATCAGCGACGTGCAACAGAGAACCACCTCACGCGAGAAATTACAGAAAATCCACCGCCGGCCGGCGTGCGATTCGCCGGGAAGCTTGCAGTATTGGTTGCGCCTTAATTTCCGTTAGCCCGTTATACCGCAGCTTCCGAAAATTACGTTGAAAAATTTATGGTCCCCGTTTTCGGCGTTTTAGTCAATTATATTTCCCGTTACCCTTCGTGGGGAACGACACGTGAGATGAGTTGTATCAGATGTCGCTTCTTGTAGCATCCCTGCTCGAAGCCGCTTTCACCACAGCAAATACGAGACAGCGTAGGCTGGAAGAATGAAATTATTTACTTCAATGAGTAACCTTTCTCACCAGGAATAGGTCTGTCGAGCATATACGTACAGAATGCGGAGCACGCGCAATGCGAAGCACCTGCATTAGGCGCCAAATGCTACCGTTGGTCACAGCGGTACAATATACAAGACTTCGATTCTCTAGCTGGCCACCGCAGACGGTAATTAAAAATGTACGGAGAGAACGTCGGCGGTAAAAGTGCTTCTGACGGAGTTGTGAAATAGTCTTTATCGCTATCACTGGCTGGAAAACCGCGCGAATGTTATCTTTATAGATAGATGTGTATGCCGTATTTGCACGTAGATAACGCAAGCACAAATATAATGCGCTGTGTGACTCTTGGACTATCAGAAAAAGGGCAAAATATTGTGCGGTGTGCATATAACGCGAACTTATGCCACGCGCGCAGGGTTTCATTCGCCGTTGTCCGGAATTGCTGTCGCAGAATAAAGTGAAAGGACGACAGCTGAGGGACTTTGTCACTGTCAGCGAGAATGTCGTCGTCGTCCTCGTCCGTGACACCGTCCAATGTTATCGGGTTAACGTCACTCGGAAGCGCCCCGGTACAATGGAACACGGCAAATCCCTTCACGGATTGCGTAGTGGTGCGCCGCGTGACCCCGAAGACCGCTCCCTTGCCGCCCCTGCACAACAGCGCCTATCATATTGCTCAAGGGTGGGTATAGTGCGCCCTAACCACATTGATGAACCGATAACAGCGTTCAAAATCATGAGAAGAAAGAGGGTGCAATATGCGCAATGGCAATTCACAGCTCGCCACCCTTGCCCGAGGGGCACGGGAAGAATCGCGAGTTGGAGGACATATATATATATATATATATATATATATATATATATATATATATATATATATATATATATATATATATATATATATATATATATATATATATATATATATATATATATATATATTGTACTGAAGGCACTGGGCAGTGGGCATGGTGCTAGTGAATGAGAAGAAGACGACGAGGAGTGCTTGCTTCCCCGTTTAGATATAGCACCGCTGCAACCTAGAACTAGTGCTGCCAGGCGAACACCCCCGTTGCATTTGGTGGAGCTGCTGGGTTTCTCTTCAACATCCTGGAACTCCGCAGTCGGACGCTACCACCTGCTGTTGCAATAGATGAACCGGGACCGTCCCAGGCTGCTGCTCCCGTGCCCCCGGCCATCACCTGCTCTGGCGTTATCCGCCAGCGCGATCCGGCTATATTTAGCGGCACAGACGACCACGACGTGGAAGACTGGCTCGCCGAATATGACCGTGTAAGCGCCTGTAATAAGTGGGACGACCGCGCCAAGCTCACAAATGTCCTATTTTACTTGACTGACGTGGCCAACCTATGGTTCCGCAATCATGAAACCGATTTTACCACCTGATCGGCTTTCACAACGACTTTGGCTGAGGTCTTCGGCCGTCCTGCAGTACGCCGGCTTCGCGCTGAGCAGCGCTTGCGTGGTCGAGCTCAACGCCAGGACGAGACCTTCACCAGTTATACTGAAGACGTGCTCTCGCTCTGCAAGCGCGTCAACTCATCTATGGACGAAGCTGACAAGATCAAACACGTCTTGAAAGGCATCAATGAGCATGCCTTCGAGGTGCTCGTCGCGAAGTGTCCCCGGACGATTGCCGAGGTCATACAGCTTTGCCAGCAGTACGACGAGCTGCGCAAGCAACGCGCTGCTCAGCAGGACACTTCGGATCTATCCCCGTTGGGCTTCAGTCGCGACGCTGCCAACATTTCTGCTTTAATGCCGGAGATAAAGCAGTTCATCCGCCAGGAAGTCGCACGCCAACTCTCTCTGGCGAATAGCGCACCCGAGCCGTCGACAACCCTGACTCCTTCGCTTCGTCACGTCATTCAGACGCAAGTTGCCGCGGCGCTGCCATCTGCCCCTCCACCGCCGCCCGCAGCTGGACCGCTAACGTACGCTGACGTTGTCGCCCGGCCTTACGCTCCTCCGGCTCCTGATTCCTACCGGGCCACCGGCACCTTCGATGTACCGCCGCCACCTTCGCGTCCGATAGTCGTTCCTTACTCGGCTGCTGGAGCCCCTGTCGACAACCCGTGGCGAACACTTGATAACCGGCCAATATGTTATTCCTGCCATTTTCTGGGCCGCGTAGCACGATTCTGCCGCCTCAAGCTACAGGCCTGCTCGACTTCCGCGTCAGGACCAATCTAACCTTCCTCCGAACACCTCTTACAGTCTCCTCCCCTTCGATTCATGCCGGTCGTCTTCCCCACGTCGCCGATCCATTTCCCCGATGGTTCGCCGACCCAGCCCAGCCCGAGAGGAAAACTAACAGTCGCAGTTCCAGAGGCAAGAACTGCGTTTACGTCGAACATTTCAAGGCCTCATTCTGCGCCGGCGAACGAAATTGAACTGTCCGTAGACAGCGTCAGCGTACGCGCAATTATCGACACCGGAGCCGCCGTTTCTATTATTAGTGAGAAGCTCTGCCGCAATTTGAACAAAGTGACCATTCCCCTTACCTCTCTTTCTCTGCGTACGGCAACCACGCATCGCATTCAGCCTTCAGCGTCGTGCACAACCCGGGTGGTCATTCAAAGCGTTATGCATGCTATCGTATTTGTCGTCCTAGCTCGTTCCTCGCACGAAGTTATTCTTGGATGGAATTTCCTATCTGTCAATCAAGCTCTTATCGACTGCGCTCGTTGCGAACTTACGTTATCAGTACCGTGTTTTGACCGTAACAACCATTATTCTCCTGAAGTTGTTGCCGCCTCTGACATCGATATCACACCTTTCTCCGCTGGTCTGGTTCCTGCGTTATGTAGCTCTGCTGCGCACTCATCTGTTCTGTTTACGCCGTCGGCCACTTGTTCGCGCCGCCGGAACTTTCTGCTTCCGTTTGCTGTCGTCACTTTTTGCGAAGGTTCTGCTGCCCTTTACGTGTGCAATCAGTCCGCGTGCCTATCATCGCTACTCCGCGGCGAGTGCCTGGGTACCGCTGAAGCTTTCGATAGCGTTCTCCCGGCCACCATGTTTGGTGATACGGCATCAATTCCGATTGGTGCCGTAACTCCTCCCGCCGCGACCGATGCCCCTGTAGACGGTTTCGCTCGTGCCGTCGACGCAGAACTCACACCTGCGCAGCACACCGAAATCATCAAGCTCCTCCAGCGTTTTCGTGCCTCATTTGACATTGGCCAACCATCCTTGGGCCGGGCGTCCGCAGTCGTTCACCGTATCGACAACGGCCAACAAACACCATTGCGCCAGCGTCCGTATCATGTGTCGGCCGCTGAACGCCGTGTCATCGACCAGCACGTTGACGACATGCTGGAACGTGGCATCATCCAGCCCTCTAACAGTCCCTGGGCATCTCCGGTTGTCCTTGTTAAAAAAAAAAGATGGCTCCATTCGGTTGTGCGTCGACTATCGTCGCCTTAACCGAATAACGCGCAAAGATGTCTATCCTCTGCCGCGCATCGATGATGCCTTGGACAGTCTGCAGGGAGCGGAATTCTTTTCCTCGCTGGATCTACGCTCCGGGTATTTGAAAGTGCCAATGGCAAAGGCCGATCGCCAAAAGACAGCTTCTGTAACTCCTGATGGGCTATATGAATTCACCGTCATGTCGTTCGGCCTCTGCAACGTGCCTGCCACTTTCGAGCGACTGATGGATAGCATTCTTCGAAGGATGAAGTGGAAAACGTGCCTCTGTTATTTGGATGACATTGTGATTTTTTCCACCGACTTTGCGTTGCACCTCAGCCGCCTCGAGCAAGTCCTTGCGTGCCTCTCCACTGCAGGACTGCAACTAAATTTGAAGAGATGCCACTTCGGCGCTCGCACGCTTACCATTCTCGGCCATGTAGTTTCAAAGACGGTATCCTCCCGGACCACACGAAACTTAGCGCCGTAACTGAGTTCCCTAAACCAACCACCATGAAAGAGCTTCGCAGTTTCATCGGCTTGTGCTCATATTTCCGGCGCTTCATCCGTAACTTTGCCTCTATCATCACCCCCTTGACGCAGCTTCTCACCGGCAGTTCTGACCTATCAGCCTGGTCCCCGGCGTGCGACGATGCATTCCAAGAACTGCGACGCGTTCTCACCTCTCCCTCAGTACTGCGACACTTCGATCCCTCTGCACCAACTGAGATCCATACGGACGCTAGCGGTGTCGGGCTCGGCGCTGTTCTTGCACAACGCAAGGATGGCTTCGAAGAGTACATCGTCGCGTATGCCAGCCGCGCCCTTACCAAAGCCGAGGCGAACTACTCGGTTACTGAAAAGGAATGTCTGGCCATCATTTGGGCAATCGGAAAATTTCGTCCTTATGTGTACGGGCGTCCATTTGACATCGTGACCGACCATCATGCCCTATGCTGGTTATCTTCATTAAAAGATCCAACTGGTCGGGTCGCCCGTTGGGCATTGCGCCTACAAGAGTACAACATCCGCGTTGTTTATCGCTCCTGCCGAAAACATTCAGACGCAGACGCTCTATCCCGGTAACCCCTGCCCTCCGGTCCTGTCCACTCGTCTATTTCCACATATGGAGCCTTCGCCCTCTACATTACCGACATGCCATCAGAGCAGCGCAAGGACCCATGTATCTCTTCGGTTATTGACTTCCTGTCTAGCCAGTCGCCAGCGCTAAAGTACGTTCGGTCCTGCCTCATATGCCAACGACGCAAGGCGCCAATTCAACATGCCACCGGCCCCTTGCAACCTTTACCATGCCCCGCGCGCGTGTTCGACCGCGTCGGCATTGACCTATACGGTCCGTTTCCCAACACTCCAAGCGGCAACCGCTGGGTTATTGTTGCTATCGACCACATCACGCGGTACGCCGAAACTTCAGCCCTAGCATCTGCCACAGCAAGACGTCGCCAGTTTTATCCTTCGAAACCTGATATTACACCATGGAGCACCTCGAGAATTACTGAGCGACCGCGGTCGCGTTTTTATCTCCGACGTCATTACAGCATTGCTAAAGGAGTGTCGCATCATTCACCGCACTACCACGGCATATTATCCTCAAACTAATGGGATGACAGAGCGTTTCAACCGCACCCTTGGCGACATGTTGGCCATGTATGTTTCCTCTCACCACTTGAATTGGGATCGCATTCTGCCTTTCGTCAGCTACGCTTACAATACCGCCACGCAAAGCACCACTGGGTTCTCCCCTTTCTTTCTCCTTTACGGACACGAACCTTCATGCTCTATGGACAGAATTCTGCCTTACCGACCAGATGCTTCGGAGTGCACGACTGTTTCTAGAGTGGCTGCTTACGCCGAAGAATGTCGCCAGCTCGCTCGTTCGTCGACATCCCAGGACCAGTGGCGCCAAAAGCATCGCCACGATTCATTTACTGCGGCTACGTGCTTTGCGCCTGGCTCGCTGGTCTGGCTGTGGGTACCCTCTAATCCTCCAGGCATTTCCTCTAAGCTGCTCTCCAAGTACCACGGTCCTTATCGGGTACTGAAACAAACTACCTCATCGAGTCAACGGAAGCGTCTTCCAACAACCACCGTCGTCGCGGCCAGGAAATTGTCCACGTCTCCCGGCCCAAGCAGTGCCATGACCCTTCTGTGTTTTCCTGTCCTTAGGTCGCCACGATGGCTATTCTTTCGGTGGGGAGTGATTGTACTGAAGGCAGTCGGCAGTGGGCATGGTGCTAGTGAATCAGAAGAAGAAGACGAGGAGTGCTTGCTTCCCCGTTTCGATATTGCACCGACCTGTTTAAGCCTACCGCTGCAACATAGAGCTAGTGCTGCTAGGGGAACAGCCCCGTTGCAATATATATATATATATATATATATATATATATATATATATATATATATATATATATATATATATATATATATATATATATATATGTAAACATGTTACCTTCGTGTCGTCAAACAGAATATAACGCGAGGCGCAAACCGACTGCACAAATATCTCTGATGACTTCACGTTTGATTTCGTCCTAAAGCACAATAAACACTAAAGAGGAATTCTCTGTATTACAAACATTCAGAGGAATTCAAGATTCTGGCGTGAAAACTCGCTAAAAAATTTCATGACTGATTACGCTGAGTTAAGGTGGATGACTAGCGAAACTGTTTAGCATACGACACACAGGTGACCAAGAAAATTTAACAAAGGTACGAACATATTTATTGTTCTAATCTGTGGTAATCGTGGCGACATAGGTATTCACACAGATTCGCGTATCATCGATGTTATAAAATATGTCGGTCACGTGAGACAATGAATGGCTCATACCCCTTTAAGCAATGGCTCATACCAGCATAAACGCAGCCTCCCCGTTACGACGACACAAGAGAAGTCAAATTCTACGCTGGAATGGTGAGTGGCAGCGGAGCCAGCTGTGGAAGACGACCATGCTCGAGCCTTTGCTGATCATCACACTTTTTTGCACAACGGAGCCATCTGTGGAACAAGAGGACGACGAGGAGCGCGCGAGCAATGGCACTAGCGCGTTTGCGCGGTTGGCGCCGGGCATTTTTCAACAGTGCTTTTCGAAAAACTTGTACAAAATGTTTTTGCGAAAACAAATGTTTTTACCGTTGTGTCTGGGATATCTTTACGCCCCCCGTGTGACAAGTGTAGTTTAAGGGCGCGTTACAGGTCCCTGAGCCCGCAGAGGTATGTGTCATTAAGCTTGGAACCTTTCTGCGCTATCACCAAGATCGGTCCACAAGATGATTTATTTTTGTCAACATCTCGAACAGACTTTCTTTTTTTTTTTAGATCCTAGCCATAGACAGCTTCGCTGTAAAAAGTCACAGGCTCGAAAACTCAGCACAGTCACACCGTAAGCTGGAGGAGCGGCTCCATGGCAGATCAATTACAGGCTATTCTCTGCGAAAGCTGTTCGCGTCGATTTCGGGATAAGGATCTGAACTGTCCGGCCGGGGTCGACGGCAAGCTTCGGGTTCTCCTGCTCTCTGCACGACGATCTGCTAAGCCCGTTGTTGCCTGGTTGCAGCCGCGTGCGTATCTCTACGATTCGCTTCTTATGTAGCGATTCGTGCCTTGCGAGGCGGCGGCATAACGTGTACCGTAGAGTAAACACAGGTGTCCAGACTACGTGGCATAGATGTCCCATCCCTTGACCCGTGCCACGGTACGTTCCTGTTGATTACAATGGTAATAATGGTTCATTGGTATCCTCATCGAAACAGGGTGGTCACAAATAGCTACCTAGCCTGCTTGAGTTAACCAGGTCCGCCTACTCTCATAATGCAATTGCTCTATGCTACTGCTACATGTCGGGACACTTGGTGGAATATAACGGAACTGCAATGGAAAGCGTGTACGTATCGACGTTACGCGGCGCGCATGTCGCATCACCTGTCGAATAGCACAATACGATGCTAATGAGGAAGATGTCCATCATTTGATGGCATTCCCTTATAAACGGGACGGGGAAGAACAGTCACCTATAGCCTGCTTGAATTATTCAGGTATGCCATACATGTTTTTCATTACATCAATATTTTTACATCTCCATAATCGTCCTTTCTCTTCCTCAATACTTCCCTATGCAATGCCTGCGTCACTCGGGCCCATTTGGAAGGCCTTCCAGTCGACGGCCTTCGAAACACCACAACTGTATCGACTCAAAGGAGCTGTCGCGCTGCTACACGGCACCTTTGAAAGGCCGTTGAGTGGTTCAGGCGTTTCTGGCAAAATTGTGTGGTACTGCCGATCTTTATTTTCCCTTTCATGTCGCGAAAAGTTAAACAGCATTAAAACCACTTAAAAGCACTATAAATTATTTTATGTTTGTTTATACATTAAAGAAAATTTATACATTGCCATACATAAGTTTAGTTTTCAAGTTGTTGAGTAGCGAAACTGCGGCAATGTTTGCGGCACTCGATGCGGCAGCCATTTTGTTGTGTGTTTACGTGTTTCAAACTTCAAAGTGCGCTGTGGCTGCACTCTTGCTCTGCCGCTGTGGGTGACAGAGAGACAGACGCTCAAGATGACAAGGCCGCTACGATATTCTATATATAGTATTTTTAGAGCATTTTGCATTGATTTGTTCTTTCTAATCGTGAGTACGAGCGCACTGTGAACGAGAGGGCATGTTCGCGCAGTTTCCGCTTCCGTTGCAGACAGGCCATCGAGATTTCCATAGAGTTGTAGCGTGCTCTGTTGACTCGATAGACTATTCACTCGGTGGCCTTCGAAACCGCCCATGTAGCAGCTCGAACTTGACCTTTGAGTCTAGTGACTGTTGGTTGGAAGGCCTTCCAAACGCCCCTGTGACGCGGGTATAACTTGCACCGCCAGCTAAGCAACTGCTACATGAGGTGCCTCCTGGTGTAATAATACGCAATTGGAATGCAAATGGCGCGCATATAGACGCTACGCGGCACGCATCTCGCATGGCAAGGGAAGCGGCACGATGCGATGATGATCCTTTATTGGCATCCCCTTTGAAACGCGGCGGTGACATGATCACCTAGCCAGCTTGATTTAATTAGGTGAATAATACATATTCTAGCATTCTGGTATAGATCTCCTTAAACTTTTCTTCCTTCCCTAAACGTTCTAAACTACCTTGCACCGCTACCTGTGCATCTGCTGCATGGCGTTCTAGCTGGTGTAATAATATGCAAATGCAGTGCAAAATGTGAACGCATCGCCGCTACGCGACGCACATGTGCCATCGCTTGTCTCCTCGCGCTCTAGGACACGCTAGGACGCGCTGCATGCTAGCAAGCGCTGGCGTGGCTCAGTGGTAGAGCAGTTAACTCCCACGCAGCATGCCCGGGTTCAATCCCGGGTTCAATCCCGGCGGGCATTGGGTATCTTCTTTGCTCATTTCCGGCGGTAGCTGCTGCGGGCACCGGAGATCGGTGGCGGACACCATCGCCAATCAAAACGGCTATTGGAATGATCCCATAGGAGCTCACGCTGTACAAAGCGCGAGGCTGACTACTCTTTATTTCTATCAAAACAACGTCGAGAGGATACTTCCTTCTAATAACACGGAAATTTACGGCATTTAGTTGGCAATAAGCTTTGCCTAATAGGGCTACTGCTTTATGGCAGTAGCATAAATAGACACTACATGCGCGCCTCTGCGCATTTAGCGCAGAAGGTATGCCAAGAATGTCTGTAGAAGTGAACACGGCGATGCACAGCAGCTCTGACAATTAGACTGAACACTCTGTGCCGCAATGAACAAACGTCGTGGCAACCTACAGGAGAACCCGCGCTAACAATGGTGGAGAGTCTTCCAAACACCACGGTCTTCATCAGCCTCCCCAAGAAAAGTTTAATATTCCCCGCAAGGTTCTGAAAAGGCGTCAAGCGTTGTTCTCTCTTGCCCATGCTCCGCGCAGATCACGTGATATATCCGGCACCCCAGGGGCGTAGCCTCGGGGGAGGGCTTATCGGGCTTCATTCCCACCCCCGCCCTCCGAAATTTTTTTCGTGCTGTCATGCACCGCCAAGCAAAACAACCCCCGGCGCCAGAAATCATTCTGGATTTTGTCTAGAATGTCCTTTTCCCGCTCGAAAAGACATTCCATCTCGAACGTTGCCAAATCGGGCTGGATTTCCCGGAAACGCCCATGCACTTGGATCTCATAACGCAAGGAGCCCCATCCGATCACAAAGTTTCAAGGGCGTTGTAATGACGAGCGGGCTCCTCGAGGCGTCTCGCGGAAGCCGCGGAATCTACGGAGCGCATGGATTTCAGTTCTGAAACTCTATGGGTATAAAGTTCTCATAAACTTTTGATGCGAAATGTGCATTTGACATTTGTAAAGTCGTGCTTTAGATTTTCAATTCCGAAACTTTGTGTGTTGAATGTTCGCATAAACAATGACGCCAAAGGTGCATCGACTTTTCTAAAGTCATACATGGAACCATGCAACCAGACAAGCCAATTCAAAACGCTATCAGACAAGTTGACAAAGCGCGCAGCGAGGTCTGATGAGACGATACCATACGAAGCACCGTGGTCATTCATTTTTGCCTTCATGTCACAGAAAAGAATACCAAATTTCTTTTTTCACGTGTGCCAAAGCATCCATGTCAAGACACTAAATCCAGCAAAGGTATCTGCGTTCTTATTTATTTTTTCTACTTTGACTTTTATTCGCGAGGACATTGAGCCTCTTCAATTTTTTTTCTCGCTACTCTCGGGCTGCCGAAGCCAGCCAGAGTGCATGCGTTTTTCTCGTGTTGCCCGGACCACCGCGCGGCTAACTTTGGTACGCGTTAGTTTTTCTCTGGCAGAGTGAATTTTCGCCTGGCAGAGTATTGCACGCTTTCTGGCTAGTAAACGAGAAAAAGAAACAATGCATGGTCGCTCGCCGCCATCACTGCGGGGACTCGATGGATTGCAACGCGTTCGCTTGAGCGCAACTTCTCCGGAAAATTTGGCTCGCCGGTGTAGGATACCGTACAGTATGCGTATGGTTCCCTGTGGACCAGGCGTCTCACGTTTTCTTCGACAGTGCTTCGGTAGCCACATTAGGTGCGCAATGTAGGCATTAGATTGCGGCCAACATGTTTTCCTTGGCGTCTTTTTTTTTTCATTTCCGTGCCCCCACCACACAAAAGAAAAAAAAAACTGACTTTTTTCGGCGCAGCAAATTGTAGCATGGTGAAAATTCGATTTTGTTACTTCTTCTGTTGCGGAAAGTAATGGCCACGTGATACTTCACTTCCCAGGTGCTCTTGTACTGTTGCGACAGGAATTGCTGTCGCCCTCATGTTCCTAGGGCAATAACGTCGGAACCGTGCGCCGCATGCTGTATGTGCGAGTGAAAGCGTAGGGGGGGGGGGGGGTGGCATGGGTGAGCCGACGATGGTCGCTCAGTCATGTGTGCAGAAGCGAGAAAAGCAGGGAGCAAGCTTGCCGCCTCTTGTCGCGCGCGATACATCAGGGGGAGTGGAGGGAAGGGGGGCTATGATCTGTGAATCTGTGGTTGCGCTACATGTTTATCTGCCTTGTTTGACGCTTTATATACAGTGACCTTTTGCTAGATATATAGATTTATTTGGGACTTATACGTATACTTAAATATCTTGTTGCGAGATTTTGTGTATACGTGCAGTGAACAATGTTTCCAGTGACACTTCTTGCCATTTTCCAAGCTGTATCTTCGCATTTGTACATTCCATTGTACCTTGGCATTTCTAATCTACGAGGGTGAGTCAAATGAAAGTGAGTCAACCCATCCCGCGCAATGATCGTTCGGTTCATTATGTGCGCAGCATGCGCGTAGCACAGAGGCACCTCTCATTTATAAAGTGACACGCATGTGGGAAGGTAAATGTTCTTTAGTGCTCTCATACACGGGTTGAACAAGGTTGCGCGACATAATGGGCACTTCGAAAGTTGAACGGCGTGGCATCGTGAGGCTTTTACCAGCTGAAGGTCCCAAATTCCCCAAAATAATATACTCGCCGTATGGCTGCCGAGTGCGCTGAACATTGCATTTCATTGGCCGCCGTAAAGCGTTGGAGCAAACGGTTCAAAGAAGGACGTGAAAGTTGCGAAGACGATACAACCGGGCCAAAGTCACCGTGCAATCACCTCAAACACAACTGCAAAGGCTGATGAGCGGATTAGAGAACAACGGAGGATAAGCATCGATGAACTGGCAGAGCGTGTGAACATCAGACAGGGTACGGTTTACACCATAATTGAGGAACATCTTGGCTATCGGCTCTTGTGTGCGCAACGGATACCCAAGGTTTTGAACCACCGCTAGAAGACGGAGAAGTTCGGCGCTGCCTTGACTGATCTGATCCAATATCACAATGAGGGTGACGACTTCTCGTCTGCATTTGTGACCGGGAACGAATCATGGTGCCACTACTACTAGCCTTAAAGACGACGCCAATGCTTACAGTGGAAATACTTGAATTCACCACCCCCAAAGAAAGCAAAGACACTCATTTCTGCCAGAAAGGTGTTGTTGGCATTTTTTTTTTCGATCGTAAGGGGCCATTAGTGATCAAATTTGCTAAACGTGCAGACACTATCAATCGTTTTCCGCTATTTTGAAACGCCGGGTCGGCTGCGTGTCGCAACCATAAAGAAATGACAAGGAAAATTGACCAGTGGGGTCATCTTCCCCCACGACAACGCCCGTCCCCATGTCGTTGATGTGGGTAATACAAAGCTGGTAAAGTTCAACTGGGAAAAGCTGCGACAACCGCGATACAGTTCAGACCTGTCGCCTTGCGACTTCCACATTTTGGGGTATTTGAAAGAAACAGCACAAGGGAACCAAATTACTGTTGGACGATGGCGTGAAAGAGTCAGTTACAGGGTTTTTCAAGCAGCAACCCAAGGTGCTTGATCAAGCGACTCGTTAATCAGTGGGACAAATGTCTAAATGCTCATGGAGTGTACTTTTAAACAAAGTACCCCGTTTGTTGTATATTTTGTAGAACTCCGGCTTTTTATATTGCTCTGTGTAGCGACTATATTTTCGGTGCAATAACTCACAATATGCGACTGCTGACAGCTGCTCCTGCGCAATAAATTGCAACAAAGGGCAGCCTCCTTGAGATTTTTTCCTGGCTGTTGCATATGTACGAAAATGTAAACAAGGCTTGAACGACAAAGTTTCGTTAAAGCAATTGAATTCAACTTGTTCATTTCATGGCCTTTACATTTTTTATATCAGCGGCATGCACTGTTTTGCTGGTTTCAAACTGATATAGTTCTAAAGTTCGTGTGACGTTTTCTTTACTTCTTTATTCGACAGAAAACATGGAAGCATTGATTTCATTTGTTTCTGGCGCAATTTTTGAGAAATACAAGTACATTATTTTTATGAAAGAATACATATTTTACTTGTATTGACCGTACATAGCGTTCAAGAACTCGTTTGCAGCATCCTTGGCAATGACAATGTAGTTATTATTCCCGCATTTGATCCCTCGACAAATTCTATAAGTTGAAGGCCAAGCTGCAACGTGACCCCTCCGAACGAATTTGTCGCTACGCCACTGCGGCTCCCCTGTTCGGATATGCGTCGTGGAGAGTTCTCGCGCGAGCGCTCTCCGTTATGTTAAGCGTGTGGTTTGCGTTTGTCTTGCGTACGTGGTTTGCTCGCACTTGCCGAAGACCTAACCATGGCACGCAGTCTTGTCCTCACGCTTACATGAAGGAATGACACGAATGAATTCGGTCAAGTTGTGCTTGATATGCCATCCACGCCTTATTTACATAGGCGTCACGGTTAACCTTCTAGTTTAGCGTGATAGTAAGCGTGGTACCTTTGACACTGTGGGACCCGCAGGACCGCGCCATTCGCAGCTTCCAACTCCCTCCCTCCCCTCCCCTGGTCGCCGGCGCGACACGGAAGAGTGCCGCAAATCTGTGTGTTATTAGACAGAAGTACCCTCTCGACGTTTCTATTTCTTGTTTGTAGATACTCGGCTTATTTTTTCAACTATAGTTTTCCTAAAATGTTGCACAGTGCTTGCACAGGAGATCATGCTCTCTCTGTGGTGCACACCAAACAGCCAGACCAGCCAGAGCAACCGTCAATACCACCTGCCCTCTTTGATGCATCTCTATATGCCAACTGGACTCCGTCAAAGAGAGGCGACTCTGCTTTATCGCTTATGGCTAGGGGTGGCTTTCACGAAATCTTACTAATTTCGCATTGGAATGGCCGACAACGCTCTCTGCAATGCCTGTCTTTGGGAGGAGACGCTGGAACACATTCTGTGCGACTGTCCTGAATATATTGTTCAGCGACAGGCCCTGGAATCCGTTCTAGCGCACCTTGACACTAGACCATTGTCCCTCGACACGAGTTTCACACGCCGCCGACAGAAGACATCGCAGGTGAAAGCGACGACGGGACTACTTCGGTTTTTGAAAGACACGGGATTCGACAAGCGGCTGTGACAGTGATATCGCGTACCATGCCAGATTGATGGACTCTAACGGACGATGTGTGTGTGTTCTGCTATGTGCTCTCTCTCTCTTCGCCTTCCCCATCTTTCATCGCCCCCATCCCTCTCCCATGTGTAGGGTAGCAAACCGGTTAAGCTAAACTGGTTAACCTCCCTGCCTTTCCTTCTCCACTTTTTCCTTCCTTCCTTCCTTGCCCACTGAGTTGCACTGGCGCAATGCCGTGAATCTGAACAAATTACCGTAGGGGGATGTCCTGAATTCCTGGGCATTAATTTTGACGACAAATTTAATCGCGATGTTAGCTTGCTCCGACGATTGCAGTGCAGAGGTTTAGAGCAACGTTAGCATTGTGCATACAATATCATATGAAAAGCGCCTGACAAGACGACAAAATAATCTGGTCTTAGCACATACATCTTATCCATATTTTCAATATAATTTTATTTCACTACAGAATCGTTTTTTGACGTTTGCCGCAGGCTTCTAGATGCAGTGGACATTACTTCGTCACCTGACACTTGTGGCCCGCTTGAGGCTGGACGGGTAACCTTTTTCTAGCCCGTTTGTCCCCTTCTCGAGTAGCCTATAGTGTTGTACATTTTTACTATGGATTATCTAATCTTACCAGAAACGTTTGTTTGTTATCTCGAACGTAGTCTTTAGACTAGTTCTTGATATCGAAGGATTAAGTCCGAGCCTGTGCTTACACAGAAGCAGCTCGCGGTATCATTCAACGTGGTGGCGCCATCTGTCTTGGCTATGGCATGAAAAAGAACGAAAAAGCCCGACAAAACATTCCGCGCATTGACAGGTTGCGTTACCATTCTGTTGCAGTGAAATCACTATTTTTTTAGCCTTGTTATGGCCTTCAAATCACTGTGCTTCAGGCACCATGCGCGAGCTTCAGCTCCGTTCGGTTGTGCTTCGATGGTCGGACACGTCAAATTCCAATGATATATATATATATATATTTTAAGAATACTTAATGCACCCTACATGTGTGTACTTCGAGTGGTTAAAATATTGACGTTTTGACAACCCCGCATTTCTCCGTAAGAAAGAGTGGCTGCATTTACGGCGAAATAATCAGAGAGGTGCTCAAAGTTGCACCGGCAGCAAAAGCGTATGGCCGACACACCAACAGAACCGTCCAAAACGAAGGACTGCTCGGACAGGACTAATAGCTGATACCATGCAGCTTGGATACCAAGCGCTCATAAAAATTTTGATGTTATATGGTTGGAAACCTCTTTTTCTTTTCCTAGGCGTTGACTGTCGCTATGGGCAGTCAATGGCCGCATGCTTTCGCGGTAACCTACTTTGGATCAGAAATGAAACAGTCCGCAATTGCTTTTGATTTTCGTGCAACAATTGCTTTCTTTTATGAAGGAGTGATACTTCATTTCCTGCTGTTCTTGTTCTTCACAGTAACAAATAATGAAGCGTTCGGACGTACCGACAGGTGAGACATAGAGCCGTCCAAATGCACTTTGCCCTAATTGCCAAGTGTGGATGAAGATTTTGTCGTAGCAGAGCTGAGAATTACGGATACGAGGCACGCGGCAAAGTTCTCTTTCGCGATAGCGACGAAAGCAGAATTGGCGCAAAATGGACGAGCACGCCAATCTGCCGAGCGGGCCGAAATGACAGTCATCCTCCGGACGGATCAATGCGGTGACAGAGATGGCGACAAGGACGACGTCGCTCCCTTCGAATCCCCGGTAGTGCGTTTTATGTGGGAAAATGACAGCGCACTGTGGAAGGGAAACGCGCCTGCGCAGCCGACACCCCTGAATGCTCCTTCTGCGCGCCTCTGCCAAGAATTGCCGCTTTCTGCGCACGTGGCCTGCCCCGAGCGCGCAGGCTGAAACATGAAATGGCGCACCTTCGCTTTGCTGAAGACGTAGCGAAGGAACGCAGACGTGGGGAAAGGCCTTCCATCTCCGTCACGGGATTGCGTCTCTTTGATTGCTTTCCCGCGCGCACTGTTCCGTGTTGCGCAGTACGTCCCGAGCGAAGGCTGTCTTTCATCACCTCTGTCGACACGTGGCAGTTTTATTGAGTCGCTCTATTCTTACTTGCGTTGGTAAAGTGAGAAAGTCGCTTTCTTTCTTTTCATTTTGTCGCGCTGAGAATAAGTCATCTATGCCTGCTTCCGATAAGTCGAGGAAGAAGCGTACAGTAAGCATCAGTTACGTACTTCATTTTTCATAGTACCAGAGTTTGTCAAGGTATCAGTAGCAGTATGAGTAAAGCTGAATACTAGGGCAAGTAAAGGACAATATTTTCAATACGCCACACTTGTCATGAGGGCATTAATTTTTACTTAGAAGCGTACATCTATCGATATACATGCTTCCTATAGACTGTTTCTAGAAACATCGCCACTCACTCAAGAACAACTTCTCTGTTATGTACATATTGTCGTCCGCAGTAGTCAACAGCATCATCATCCTTGGCCTCTTTATGTCCTCTGCAGTAGGAAGGCCTGTCCCAGCCATCTCCAATTACGCCTGTCTTGGGCTAGCTGACCTTTTATATTTGCTGTAAACTATCTCAATTCATCACAACCCCGAGTGCGCTTCTCTTCTCTTGTCAACGATTCCGTAAATTTCGCAAATTTCGTAAATAGACCACCGCTTATTGATATGCTATCCATAAGGACACGAGCAGCATTCTTGGTGTAAGCAAACGTTGTGGCGGAGGTCTCCGTGTTAGCATTGACAGTCTCACGTTCATTACGGCGCAGCTAAATCTAAGCTCACAGCTTCCCGCCCCCATTGCCGGAAATCAAACCATCGACCAGGTGCTCAGCAGCAGGACCCAATCTCCACTGCCCTTCAAAGGCGGGCATAGACCACCGGATATCCGCCGTGCGATGCACATTACCAGCCCACTCGTTTTCTTCCTCGCCACAGTCGGTAACACAAGCTGCAACAGCTTGCGGCAACTCATTGCACATTGTAATTGTCTGTGGAAAACAATTACTTTTAATAACCTTGTTGCGGCTCAAGTATTCGCCAACCTCCATGGCATGTTAAACGTGAACAGCTTAGGAGGAGGCTTTAGCTCGGGCCCGAACTCTGACGCGGCCTATTCAAATACATCTAAAATGCAAAAACATTTTTATGAGATAACGCCTGGACCGATTTTATGAAATTTGTTGAATTTGAGAGAGAAAAATAAATTCTAGTGTCTGCTGGAAACGGAATTTCTATTTTGGGCCTCAATTTTATGAAAATAATTTTGAAAAATTCCAAATTTCCAAAAAATAGAAGCACGAAGTTTGCAAATTAGCAGCTCTGCATCAAGGACGGATATCGCGGTTCTCTAAGCGGCATCCATTAGATCATTCAAACCGGACAAATTCAATATGTCAATTTATATCTTAAGTGAATTTGTTACGTTGTGTACAAGGGTTCTAAAAAAGCTCTATTTCCATATTACTACATTTTTAGATTCATGTGTAACATATACCTTTTGTACGCTTTTGATGTACTATTGGATGCAATTAAGATAGTTGTGATATCATATTTTATTGCATAGCTACAGAGTTGTAAACATTTCGCGTTTTGAAAATTTGTGATTTCGCCCATTTTTAATAGAAATTGACTGCATGAATAAAATAATTTAAGCAAACAGTCACTAGATCGAAAGTTTTCCTTATATATGCTACAAACCACGTCAAATTTGGTGCAGTGGTTGCCGAGAAAAACGAATTATCCTTTTACATGTATTTAGACGGGAGCACCCTAGCTAAAGCTTCCTCTTAAGAGTAGCACAGGCATGAAAACTGCTGCTATTGCGGCGTTCACGTTTAGCGTGGATTCACAACTACAGCCTAGTCAGCAACCTTACCTACTTCATAGCATGTTGTCGACGGCTAAATGCGGAATTCCCTGGCAGAAACTACAAATCTTTATCTATTCCCGCTTTACCGGAACAGACCTGAACGAAGAACTTATGCTTCATAAAAGCTTGTCATGTCATTTGTGGCATCAATTTTTGTTAGCACGGGCTAATATCTATGCACTGCGATAAAGAGTTATTACTTATGAATAGTGAACATAGGAAGTTGGTGACAAGAATAAACAAGGAAAAAACTATGCACGATTGGCGCTAACAGACAAGAGGTAATTTCGAAGCTGGTCACCACCTTTGTGACAGGCTATAGAATACGGGTTCACTGTGCATGTCAAGCAATGACAACAGCAACAAGAAAAACAATGGACAAGAAGCAACACAACAACCACTTCTTAAGCACCCATTCACATGTTAACAAAATATTGTGGAGCGTATTCTACACGTGTGTCATTGCTAAGAAAAATCGTAATTCCTTAGCAGACGAGGAGATGGATGCTGTCCTCATGAACCTGCCCCTTAGTTTAACGTATCTTGTGCTTCGAATTTGTTCCACCTTCTTGCAATTTCCATGCAGTGAAAGACTATTGACTCATAGTGGCAATCGAGGAAGTGTATAACAAGCGATAGTCCAACTTCATTCTAAGTTATGTGCACGCTCGCGGCGCCTATAGTTTTGACACCGGCCGGTCTGGCTAAGTTAAAACCGACTTCAGGATAGTGGTTAGGGATAAAGTATAGATTAAACGAAGTCAAAATAGTTTGTTCGCTATTGTATGGTTTACTGGCGCTGGATCTTGAATAAGTAATATTTAACGTCTTTCCAAGCTTTTCTGGTGTAGGAAAAGTGAAAAGTGGTGTCGGAAAAGTGAAAAGTGAACTGCCAGTTAGGGAATATTCTTTGAAAGACGCGATGCCCAGTAAATTGAAGGGTTCAATACCGCTTATTCTTATTCTTTCTTTTATCGCCAATGTGGCTCGCGGCCCACCCACGCTCAGTCAACGATGACTACGAGTGAAGCGGTCACGTCGGGTCACTGGATGCAAGGTCCATGCTAAAAAAATCATTCCTCAAATAAAACAGTGGGGAGTGGAAAATTTACTCGCGTATATAAGGAATACCTCGGGAAAGCAAAGAGTTTTAAAACAAGCTGCAGGTAGCTGGTAATTTTTCGTGTAAAAAAAAATTCGTAAGACAATAGAGACGGCTTTAGTTACACACATTTTCATTGTATGGTTGCTAAACAATAATAACGTTTCTTTTTCAGAGCACAGGCCTTGTCCAAGGGGAGGAAACTTCGTTCTGAGCATAAGGTTATGCTGATAACCCTTTCATAAACTCCGCCTTCCATAGCTGTGTTTTATTGGGCTAGTCTTAACTAAATTCTTACCGAAAGGGCCTTCGTTGCTCTCTGCGTAGTATTTATTTGGCAAACATATGCGCATTTGCGCATTCTCGATGCGATAGCCTTACATCGAAAACGTGTGTATGAGCCAAAACCACGACGAAAACATTTATATGGTTGTTCAAAGATCCTTATAAACCCTTCTTTGTTTCAACTTCCATGCTATATATTCGAACAACGGCGTTTGACTCGCTATGTCAATTTGTAAGCGTGGCGTCTGCATAATACTTTCGTAGCAAGCACCTTATTTCCGCATGGTGAACACTAGGGGCACCGAGAGACCTTCGTTCGCAGCAGTGATGCTGGTAATAATGGCACTTTTATTGTTAATGATTAATACTAATTATTCTGTTATTAATAAGGGTACTTCTAAACATCCAGTTCGCTTTGATATGACGTGCGTGTAAGTGTTGAAGGTCTTTTAGAGATACTAAAGGAAATGTTGCAAGTACTAGTAAACGACGCAAAGGAGAAGTGCGTGCGTACGAGCGAAGGTGGTGGAAGAGGTGGAAGAGCGCGATACAAGACTGCCGCCTGTTGAGTGGTCCTGGGTGTTTGGCACTGAGAGGAAGGATAGATTGAGTTTGCGGGCCTAGCAGAGGGAAGAGATACGAGGAGTTACGAGCCGACGAGGCACATTGAAAACACGCGCCCAATTAAAGTACATGCCGTACCTGCACCGGGAGGAGTCCGCCCTCCGAGAAGTGCTGGCTCCGATATAAATCGCGGAATGTTTCTGGAAGCACATATTCAAAGTGAATGTAGATTATAGGGTAAATGTGAACCCACTGTAAATGTGAAGGAAGTGTTGCCGGCCATGAAATAAGAGCGACTCCATAAGGTGCTCCACGCAGCCATTTATTTGTGCTTATTGAGAGAACATTAACATGAGCGGAAGCTGAGTTAGTTGATTCTTCCCTGTCTTTCCGTCTATTTCTCTTCCTGGGTTAGTTGGTTCATGATTTTACGAGTACGGCTAGCCAAAAAAAAAAAATAGAAAGCAGCGGCAATGAAGCACTTAGTGGACGAGGCAATACCAGCGTAGTTTATGTCCACTTTGCATTTTTGGTTTCTTGTTAGAGTCTGCTGGTAGTCGCTGTGGAATAGCGAGGAAGAAGTGTTTCGCCGACAAGGGTTACGATTTTTCGCAACCACTTTATTACCCTTGATAAGGCCATTTCCTCCATGTAGCCACATGCACTCAAAAGGAGTGTACAGACCGCTTTGCTACTATGTAGAAGCACCAGAAGTGTCCATGCATGCATCTAGGCTCGCCGTCTCGAACACAGCAGGTGTTCCAGGCAGTGAGCCTAGAAGCATGCATGCGCACATAAACTGACAGATTGCGTGCAACTTGCCGCGAGCGGAGATTACTCCTTTCAGCGCCTGCGCTATGCCGGCGAAAGAGGGGAGATTATTCAACGGCTCTGTACCATATGATACCCCACGTGAGTTACGATTAGAAGCAATTAATGGTAAATTTTTTCGTCCTTCTTTTACAGAGGCCACCTGTGAAGGATTTCTATAAGCAAGTCTCCCCATGCAGGTAAGCACGAATACTAAAGGACCATTTTTTGGTGTCAACCTTTCATTTTTATTTGGCATTGATAACGAGTTTCCTTTATATTAGGCAGTGATCACTAATAGCTAAAAGATATCACTGCTCTTATTTCGCTTTCCTTTCTACGCATGCAAGAAGAACCGTTTTCAATATACCTACCATAACTAAAAACTGTTCACGGTTATGAAAAAAAAAACGATGACCGCTATGTTAAATCGTCTTATTCGTACTTGTCAGCTGGTCGCTGACATTCCTCTGCACACCAACGTAATCCCATTGCATTTATTCCTATAACTTTCCTAAAACCTCTATCTGGGACGCCTGCTGTGTTGCAACTATGAAGCCAAAATGCATTCAGTGAAGCAATGAAATTCCTTTTCCACGTTATTGTCGGCATCATTACAGCCATCACACCTAGCTGCTAGAAATTCACTGATTCAGTAATTCAACAAATATTCTTATTACTAAGAACACAAAATTAAATCATGACCCATTTCACTCTGTAAAGGTGAAGGACTAGCGAAGCTCTTTAGCACGCGACACAGAGGAGCCACAGCATTTTGAACAAAAGTCGAAGCACATCTATTGCCCTGATTGGTGGTCAGCATGATGATAAATAAGCGCACATTCTCGTATCACCTCTGGTATTAAACGTGTAAGTATTTCTGTGCCTACACAATGAGAAACATGTACGTCATGTAAGACGATGAATGACTCATACCTCCTTAAGCAATGGCTCATAACCTCGTAAGCAATAAAAAATATCTACCTGAGAATCTACTGATATTGAATATGGTGCCTGTTAATAATTGATGTACTGAAAATACATATCCAAGTGATGAGATAAGCTTTTGCAAAGAATGAACAGACTTTGTATCAGATTCGGGAGCTCAGTTTTTTGAACACGCAGATTTGTCGATGGACACGAAAAATCCATGGAACCCTAACCATAAACACGTTCGCTGTAAAAAAGCGCATGAACCATCAAGCCCTTCACTTGAGACTAAGATTTGCAAGTTCATTTCACAAATGTTTTCATAAGCGTGCGTCAAACAGAAAACTAGAACTGTGTTGGTTGTATTTCCATGAAGGGTTCCCGCGCACGTTACCCTTGAAGAAAATGAGGGCATTTTATATTTTTGTGGCATCGATCAAGTCCCTAGTTCGGTGGTCTTCGACGCCGAACACACTATGCTTGAGTTATTAGGAGGCAATTACACCTCGACTAGCGCAAGAACCGTCACCTTATCAATAAACGCACTAGAGTGGAAGGCAAAACTCAATATCAATACAAAGATTCTTATCAAGCACGATGGCTCAAGACGTTTTCAGGAAAAGAGAACGAGAAGCAATGAGAGGAGCCTGGTCAACAGACCTGCCTATTGGGCAACTTTCACAATTTCACGACAAAGGGCGCCGCATGAAGTGGACATGAACAAGTGGATACAGAAAATGCTCAGTTAACGCACACTCTTCGTTACACTTCAGGAGCAATATCGTATTATCGATGAAGACACGGGAAGTGGTCTTCTATAGCCAGCTTTTGCAGCAAGCGGGCATGAAATGGCGATAACTCCGTGAGGTTTCGTAGCTACCACTGTCCAACACTCGTGCCAGATATTTTTGTCCATATCGGATGGTCAGGTTGAGTACACTGTCTTCAGCTTCAGTTTTTATCATAGCGCCTACTACGGGCGGGCTCTGGGGCCCAAGCCCCCTCCGAAGTTTTCCGGGGGGGGGGGGAGCGCAGAGCTCCTGCACCTCTCCTACGATGCCGAACCCTGCCCCCTGCCCTCTAAAGTGTCATTACGAGAGTTCTGTTACCTTCATAATTTGAGGTTTCGTTTGACTTGCCTCTGACTTTTCACTTTGAATTTTATTGTGGCTAAAAGCGCACAGCATGATTGTTAGCGTGTATGTGCACGGCTTTTAATTCATACTTTTGATTTGTTTCTACAAATCCTGACAATAGGAGGAGAAACGCTTCAGAAGCACTCGCGGTGGCTTGTTCATCGTATTTAAACGCGTGAGCATTATATGCCCCATTCAAGGAACCCCCGGACTGGCGTGAGGCGCAGGCGTTTCCACCAATGACGTATTTCGACCAATCAGACGGGCAGCCAGGATCCAATAAGGGCCAGAGTTTAAGAGGCCAAAAATAGTCGCGAGAACACTCAGCATATACAATCAATTTGTCCACAACTAATCAATTTTTTAACGCCTAATACAGCCGAGTGTGAGAAGAGGGCGCGATACGTGCACGTAGTGCACGTATACCGCCCTGTCAGTGACTAGTACTACTGTCAGGTGCGGCGGCGTCGGCCGGGTGGGCGGGAGCACATCCGCCGCGGTCACTTCCGCACAAAGGCTTCCTCCGCATCGAGGAAGCCACAACATTCGCGGAAAGAAAGAAAAGGGGCCCGCGATATACTCTTTTGTCGACAATATGAGCATAGAACGCATACTACTTGGTAATTCTTCTTAGGTTGCACTTCCACTAGGGTGTGTTCCACGGTTGTTCCCTCGATTGTGTGATCTTGCGTGGTGAGATTTTTCTTCGTCAGGATGGCTGTTCTCTGACATCCGGTTTGTGTGTTGTATCCCTATATGCGCAGATAGGTGTGATAATTTTCTTGGATAGTGGTGATATCTGGTTCTTCCTGTTTGGTGAGTTCCTAGAGGTTTATTCTTTTGGTTCGGATAAGGCAACAATGCCATTGCCACAGCTTCATTGGGAGTTCTGGGAATCTCTTCTTGGAATTACTCGCCATCTTGTTCGATATCGTTGTTCTAGCACCGGGCCAGTGATTCCGGTCTGGCTGCATTGTGGAGGTCTTCACGTGCTTCTTGGCGAGCCATGTTGGTGTTGTTGAGTAGCTTTTCTACTGTGGCTTTCATTACGTGTTTCTGCTTGACATAGGACATGAAGCTGCTAAGATCTTGAAGGGTAGCATGAATCGGGGCAAGCTGAGCGGTGATGTGTTGCTGGAGCTGTTGCGTTATCTCTTTTGAAAAAGTGGCCATGGCCTCCTTTATCTGCTTGCGCACCTCCATTGTTAGAAATTCCTTTATTCGTTCCTCCGTAAACATTCGGGTGGAATGTTTGGCATTCCTTGAGGTTTCGAGGCTTTATTGGCGGTGTTATGTTCTTTGTACCTTTGCATGAGCTTATCAAGGAGGGCTTGCTGATTTTAGCGTTGTGCTCACAGATATCATTCGCTTTCCGTGGGTTCTTGTGCACGTATTTTTCCTCCCGCAACGTCTGCATACGTGACTAGCTTTTGTGGGTTGGGCGTGCGGGATCCAGACCGTAATCTCGACCGGGGTCCTTCGTTTGCTTGACCGCTTGTTGATTTGAAGTCACTTCTGAATCTGCGTGGACTGCGTAGTGAGGTACTGCTTGATAGTGCCGCGAAGTTTGAGTCTGAATTTGAGCTCCATCTACGTGGCTGCTTTTGGATCTTGTTTTCCCATTGCAGTCTCATCTTGTACAGTGGTGTATTTGGTTTCAGTGTATGTCGGCACTCCTTTCCTGCTGTCTCATAGTGTTCCTGACAGATTTTACAACTGGGTTGGCAGTCATGGTCTTCCGGTTGATTTTCCATCCTGCATATGCAGCAGAAGTTAATAAGGGGTTTCGGGCAGATATCTTCCCGGTGTCCTCGCTCTCCGCAGGTTCAGCAGTATTGCACGTATTTCCTGTATGGTTTGCAGCGGTAGCCACAGCATTTATATATGGCGTTGTATGAGACGTGCGGCCCGTCGAAATAGATGAGTGCTGTTGAAAATCTTCCCAGCGAGCGCGCTGCGAGAACCGTGTATCTTGCGGATACTCGTAGCCCTTGTAGTAGTTCTTGTTCGCTTGTGCCTGGCTGTATGTTGTAGGTTACGCCTTTGCTGATGCCCTCTAGTGTCTTCACATGTGCTATAACTTCGTAAATGGCCCTTCCTAGCTAAATGCTGGTGATATTAAGGAGCATGTCGTACGCTGCCTTTGGTGTACTTGCGATGATTATATTCTCGACATGTTGCACTTGAATCCAAGTGTTGTCATATAAGTAGTTTTGGGACAACTTGCTGGCTCGGCTGACGGCATGTGTCACTACCACCAATGTCCATTTGGAAAGTTGTAATCCCGCTTTACGTCTGTAGATGATCTTCGTGTCGTCCTCTGGCAAAGGCAGAAGTCTCGGTTTTCTATAATGTGCCATGTTTTCCGCAATAGGTATTGTTAGTCCGGATTGCTGCGATCGAAGTTGGTCTGCTTCCTCGGCTGCGGGTTTTATATGCAGCTGAGTCTACTTGCTTCTCCTCTCCCACGTGTGCCATAGTTCCTGGATGTTTATCGCCTTTCCGCTGCTCTCGTTATACGTTCACTCCGCTGCTAGTTGTTGCTGCTCTTGTATCGTCTCCACATGCATATGAATGCTGTTGTTTTCCTGGTTCAGCTCTCGTGCAGTTCTTGCTGCGTCGGATGTGTCAGTCATTAATATTCAGCGGCAGCGCCGAGTCGCGCTTGAAGAGAGCGAGCGGCGGCTCACGGGATATGCTCCGTGGGTCACGGGTCACAGCCGTTCGGCTGGCCGCTTACTCTTGTAGGGTTAAGTTCGTTAGCGTGGCCTGAAATCTTCAAAAGGCAATAAATGAAGGTAATTCCACGTACCGCTCATAAATTTGATATCCATCGCTTCCACTTCCGCGCCGATTCTGTCGATGCCACAGTTTCGATGAATAAAAGCAGGTATCCGGAAAATTGGCGTAAAAAAGCAGGAGCTTATGCGAAGTGCGTCAGCATTGCATAGCCCCCTAGCGGGCCGTCTATATACACAGGACAAAGTTTATTATATTTGTTGAAGAGGAGGTAACCAACAAACAATCATGTTTAATGGTATGAATATCCTATGCCTATTATGTTGTTGTATCTTCATCTGGCTTGAAATTACTTTGAATGCTTTTTGACGATGGAAATAAAAACTTGCAGACTTAACTGACTCTTTCGCCAGAGTCTTGCATCATCGGTGTGTGAGATCTACATGAATGATATTTCTTCTTTTTTTCACTAGACAATCCTAACGGCTCATGAAGAAAAAAAATGTTGTTATAATTTACAACAGGTATTCGGGACGGAAGCATCACCCTTTGCCTACAGAGGTCATGAGTATATATAATTCACTCAGTAACTGAAATGAGGTCAAGTCATACTCACTCGAAATGGGAATCAATAGCAGTGATGCGCAGCAGCGTTTATACTCGGCGTCACAGTAAAAAAAAAAGATCAAATAAAAACTAGTGGCTGCAGTTTCGCCGAAAAGGCGGTGTAGTAATACTAATAGCAGAGTAGAAGACAATTACACGATGGAAGACTACACCATCGAAAGAGGCCAGATTCTTGCTGGTGCGAGAGGACTCAGGCTGGGAAACAGAACTGTCTCCTAATGTGAAGTCTGGTAATTACGCATATAAGCCCATCACTTCTATGAATAATTTTTCAAGGTCACACAAAGTTTCTTCAAGTGAAACTGACACACAAGTTTGGAAAGCTGGTCGGTCCCTAGCTCCCAACCCCCTCCGGTGTAATGAAAGCTTTCAGCCTATGGTTTTCTATCGTCGCAGCTGTAGTTTGAGCTTGATCTTCCGCATAAATATTTTACAGCTTTAAGGATAAGGATGTTATACATGAGACCCAGCAGCGCTAATAGGGATGCAAGAAGTTTTATTGCGTGCAAGCGGTATATTACTCCGCCACATGCAGGCGGCAGCCCCCAATCTGGCATAAATGATCTCTCGCGGCTTTCTAGACACCTTTTATCATGCCCCGAATACGACGTCATAGACCCGCGTCACAGCCCGTATGACGCCATTCTAACGGTGATAGGGCGTTACTCTCGAGCGGAAGCAGTTCTCGCATGCATGCGCCCCCATCCAATCTTGCAGCAAAACGGGCAACGGGCGATTGTGAACGCGTCTTCTCCCGCCCGTCCCGTCAACGCTCCTGTATAGCTCCGGCGCTTTCGCCAGTCGCCAAGCTTGAAAGGCTACGACGACTGCGCCGCGAAAACAAGAAGTAAGTTTGTAAGGAGCACAAGGCAAGAAGGCACCGCTTCAGTTGACAAGAGCATTATGTTGAGGGAGGGGGAAGTGGACACCGCGAGCTCTATATTTCCTGTATTGTTTAGGCATATTTTTAAACTTGTTTGAGGTAGTATGCATTCATCGAAAGGCGTCGCACGCATTGCAGCGTGTTCTCAGCTTTCGAGAACTGTGTTGCGTCTACGTGTGCGATTGCTTCTTATTGAAATTAGAAAACGTGGCCGAAGCGCTTACTTGTTTTCCTTTATCCGACCGCGACAGATTGTGTTTATCTGTTACTGACAATTTTTTAATATAACCGAGGACAAATGTTTAACAACATGAAAATTCGCTTACACAGTGTATTTTAGCATGGAAGCAGCGTGCATATGGTAAGAAATTCTGTATCCAGTATGTGAATATAGCTTAGAAAACATTTTTGCAGATTCAAAACGTGTATTCACAAGGTCAAGTTGAAGTTAAAGGTTATTCTCTTAAAATACAGACAATGCAACTACAAAACTAAAAGAAAAATACAGCGTTTTGCGGACTCTTGTTCATAGTTGAAAGCAAGTTTCATACCGCACTCGTCGCAGCTCTACTTATTAACGCTTGTTGCAAAACCCTAAGACCCAGAGTATCGTACCAAACGTTTTTCGCCCCGGTTTTCGTTTCGATTGAGTGAAAACGGTTCAGTTCCTATTCAACTCCGGAAGAAAAAAATAACGTTTCAAACCGGTTCAAGTTAATTTGCATAATTTTATAACATTTACACGTAAACAGCACAAATTTATCTTGTGGAAGAGCTCGACGCTATGTGAAGCGGAGCTTTATTGAGTGACAGAGAGAGAGGAGAATGTATTTAGGAAATGCAGAGAGTCATCCAGCGGGCTACTCTGCTTAGAGAAAAAGAAGAAAATGAGAAAATAAGACACCGAGGAATAACGGCGAGGATAGAAAGTAGGATGTGATTACACACAACTTCGCGCTCGAAGCTTTTCGCAGCTTTTAATGTAAGGGTGTGTTAAGTAAATATTCTACGAGAGCCTTAATTTATTGGGTGAATTCATTGATTTTTCCGGTGGACGGCCCTCTACATTTTTAATCTGAACAGCCTGTTGTTATTTGGTGCATAGGATGTGATCAGTGCCGGCCGTTGAATATTATAACAAGAAACGGGTACATGTGTGCTCCACTCTCTCGGGTACTTTGCACGCATCAAGGTCTGGTGAGTCGACGCGTCAGATATGATGAAAATGTTGTCGCGCTAACACAACACCTAGCCTGGCACCTAACGCAGTACGCTGAAAGCCGTACTAATGGTGCCGCTACCTGTAGAATCACGTGAAAATGGTGCGTATTTAGAAGTGCGGTGGCATGTTTGACCCACGAAGTGCAGGCAGTTCATGGATGAAAAGCTCCAGAAAAGGTGGCGAGCCTGAACCGAAGCCGACCTTAACGTTCTTGCGAAGCTGTCTTTGCCTCTCTCTCAGCACATTGCGGTAGGGGGGTTCCGGTCTCACCTCTCCGTGAGAAATATACGGTGTGACCGATGTGGGAATCGAGCCCCCGGCTTCGAGCCCATCAGCCGGGTGCTTAACCGTTAAGCCACGATGGCGCACACGCTTCTCTCGTTCCAAAGCCAGCCAGTTTTTTTGACGAACTTGGAGCGCGCACCCTGCACCAATTTGCCTTCATTGAAGTTAATGTCTGGAATTGTACATAATAAAACCACGACACGATTATGAGGCAAGGCGTAGTGGGATACTAAGGATTGATCTTGACTGCCTGGAGTCCTTGGACGTCTACCGAATAAACAGTACACGGGTGTCGTTGCATTTGACTCCCATGGAAGTGCGGCCACCGCGACCGCAGTTTGATCCCCTGCCCTCCGGGCTTATCGGCGCAACCAACGCTCGGACGGCGAGTGCTGTTTTCGGTCTCAAGGAACAAGCGTGCTCCAAGCGCTTGCCAGATATCCTACCTGAGTTTTTCTATTTTTCTTTTTGTGAATTTTAAACCGGGCGAAGCACGGGAAGTGGTTGTCTTCGTGCGTCCCTCGAGCTTACCTCCGCTCACCCTTGCCACTCACGCAGCGATATCAGAAGTCCGATCGCGCTTGGTGATCTGCTTCGGTTGTCGTCTCAAGTATGAAGATGGGAAAGATAAGACAGTGAAGCTTTATAAAGCGTTCTGCGAACAGGAGATGCAGGAAACCAGGTCAACCAAGCAATAGACGAAGATGCCTAAATCGAGTCATCAAATCGAAATATTTATTCCAACATTACAAATCAAATGCATCAGATGCAATGTTGACGATGACAGGTAAAAACCTTTCTTTAGGTTAGAACGGCCCTGCATCCTATGCACTTGGAAGAGCAGAGGTTCCAAAGTACAAAAATGGTCAAAAGAAGCTTGTAAAGAAGGCAATGTAAGGTTTCCAAATCAGTTTTAAGAGATGCGCGATATCGCAGATTTCTTGAAAAATTGTTTAGGGGAGAATATGTTACATTTGATATAGTAACACCTAAGTATAAGAGCGCAGAAAAGCCTTAAATTCTGGAGGGTTAATTTGTGTTCACATGTGTTGCGCGGCTCTGTGGTGTGCTAACGCCGGATTTTCCAGTTGTGAGAAGTTTTTGAGGTTTGCTGATGACAGCAGGTAATCACAAGTATTTCGCTTTATTTTCGGAGCAGGTATTCATTTTGCATGAGTAAACCAGTTCCGTGCACGCCTCAGTGGACTTACATGGGAGCAGTGTCGCTCGATCCATTCGTCCTGACGCCAGCCCATTTGTTATCGGTGAAATACTTGTACTAAAGGGCTTGTGTGCGTGTTTATTTGGGGTATACATTTTGTGCACTCTTTGTCAACATATAGAACCAAGGCTAGAGTAAAGAAAAAATGTCACAGCCATGATGTTTTATCAATTTTCAAGAGCAATGACGGCAAAAAAATGCACGCACGCAATTTCTTATTGCGTTCTGATGCATCATTACTGAGATGTACTGACAAAGGTTGGAGCTATTTTATATAAATTTTGAGCGCGGCAGTGCTAATACGCTCAGTTATCTTGCTTTAAGCTCAACTTCGGTGTGTGCTAGTGTATGAGCACCTCTGGTATAAACGAGGCGCAATGTAATTTGTTTTGTCGGCAAAATGTATTTCATAATCCCAGTAATACAAGTATAGAGTATGTAATGCTAATGAGGTGCGAACTGCTAATACCCGTTGGGATGAAGAGTGCTTTTAATTTTTTTAGGAATAGCTGCTTGATTGGGTTGCTGCTGTATCAAAACATTGTCCAAATACTCGTCGTGCTTATCTATTTATATGAATGTGACGCGAAGTATGATGACAGGCAGATTATATGCACTTGTAAGCGCTGCAGAAGAATGCGCGCTCATTCGACATGTAGTTCAAATAATGATAGCACTTATAGGCTGCTTCCTGTTCGTGCAGATGTATGTAGCCAGATTTGTTTACTTCTTACTTCTCATACTGTCAATGAAATACATGTATTGTACTCTACCATCTTACTGTAAGCCACAAAATGTGTCGCCGTCATAACATGCCTGATAGTCACGTTCAGTGTGACCAATCCGTGATGGGTAATTTTCGCATTGGTTTGGATCTTCTGGAACCTATGTTCGTTCATTATGTACGAATTTCAGTTGTGAATGAGAAATGCTTCTGCAGATTGATACTTTCGCATTTCGTAGAGGTCAGTCTTTTTCCAGTACGGAATGTGTGAATAGAAAGAATAACGTTCAGCGTTTACTTGTGTTGAGCTTTTGCATACTGAGAAATCGGCCAGCTTTTACTTGATGCACTTCACAACACACGAACCAAACGATTGATGGTGCGAGGAACTTTTCTTTATACTACCCCTAACTATATCTGACGACTAGTTGAACTGTAGCCCTAAACTTAACTACAAGTTAGGAATTTCAAAGTGACTACTTTCGCGAAATGACCAAATGTAATATATCACCTGCGAATATTGGTAGTTAACGACGGTTTGCTATATAAATATTTTTCATTATAATTGCTTGGCACCGGCGTGTACAAGTACTGTTCCAGTGCTTTAAAAATGAATAGAAGCTTCCAAGATAAACGCTGCAGAGACAAAGCACATCGTAAACCCGGCACACTTCGGCGGGTTCTGCTCCGCGATTTGGCCTATGTCGCCGTCAGGCCAGCGGACCTGCAAGAGAGCATGAACACAGTCTACTTGCAGGCGGAAGCAGGGTTTCGCGGCAAGCTTCCTCCTCCCGGGGGCGCGCCCTCTCCCTCTGACCTCATCAGTGACGTTGGGGAGGCATTGTTTGGTTTGTGAAATATTGCCAATTGGATATCCGGCAATCACCAGTGGTGGAAGCGGTGCGGCCGCAGCATATCGGCATGGCACCGATTGTCCAAAGGGACACAAAGGGAGTTTCCGCACCCTGGTGCAGCAATAAAGCCACTACGCCACAACGGCGGGTCCCCTTTGTCTTCTTATTTAGTGAGAGATCGCAATTGAGGGTGCCGTGTTAGACTGCATATCTCTGGGACAGGCCCACTTTGCCTAGCACTTTCCTCGTAACAGGTTACCCTACGCAGAAACTGAGCAACATTGTACCAACTTCATGATCACCCATGTTAATCAAGATTTAAAATTGCTTAACCAAATTACAAATGCTGTTGTCATCTTATTATACAGCACATGAAAGAGCCACCTATTCTTACGCTTGTTTAGCATGTAGTCGCTGATGACGTCGCAATGCGCGTTTATCTCGCTTGCGCTCGTACGCTGCCTGTGCAGAAACCAGCAATCGCCATGTCATAGGCTCGTCTGGAACAGCCTGCGTAAAAATCATGCCATTGCGGTCATAGGATTGTCGACAACGTGGTTGTCCTAGTACTGATGTTGCATACGGATACGCTCGCAACCAAGGTAAATATACCTGGTAGCGAAGCTTCCATAGGAGCCCATACGTTCAAAACATGGCGGTCCGTCAGTAGTTCATGGGGCTTAGCGCCATCTGTATGTGGTGAGAACACTTCGGGCGGAAGGAAAAAATAGTGTGACGCCATGTCCGTTAAAAGCAGAAGTGACGTAATCTTGTTTTCGATGGCGCGAATATTTGTTTTGTTAGCCTGCCTTTAGAGCTATATATTCAAATGTCCCGCCATTCAACTTGATAGGCGTTTTGAGCTTTCAGCGCGGAAAGCGATGCAGGGAAAGGCCAGCCGTACGGTTGTCGAAATCGCACCCCTGCACAAAACATACTTTATTTGGACGCCGACGAAAGCTTTAGGTGTAGAGTGCTGATCCCATCGTCGGATGCCAAGCCCGTCGGCCAGCGCAGTCGCACGAGAACAACTACACAATTATCTGGCGGTCGTCACTCACTACTTTTAACTGAACAGATTAAGAAGCGATGAAGCTACCCGCGTCGCCAAATTCAGACAAACTTCGACAAGCAAGAAAGCACAACCTGTGAGGGGGGGCGTATTTCAACAGGTGAACTTTACGAGTGCGCCTTTCTGCCCATTTCAAGACACGCATTGCATTGCGAGTGATAGTGGCGTCAACGCCCCCTGTAACAATGGGCGCTGAAAAGAAATGAATATATTATTAATAATAAAATAAATAAACTTGGATTTTCTTAACTCGTCACGAATATATAAAATTGACCAGGAATTTTATTTTCTTTGAATGAATCTAACTGTGTCTCGCTTGAATGAAAAAAAGGCTTTTTTCTTTCCCAATGTTTGTTCCCACCAAACATAGTCGCGCTTCAATCACTGCTCCCATAACCCCCCTTGCTGATGTCGGTGACAATCTGTACTGAACAGCGTTTAGCCCGAAGCTTCGCGACCTATTAGGATCGACCTTGCTCGCAACCGCCACAAACATCTACTCAACTCACAGGAAGACGCTGGTCCACCTGGTGTCGTTTTGCGAAACTGCGAACAATGCTGGATGCCCACGTACCTGCAAGATGCTTCGCCTAACGAAGATGACCATACTACGTGCAATCTGCAAAAATCTTTTTATTCTTACGGCTTCGCTGCAGACTGAAAAGATTGTTACGTTCCGGGTCAGTTCCGGTTTCGAGCAAGAACATGTCTTTCCAGTTTTCGGTTTTCGTTTCAGTTTCGGTTCGATACCCTGATAAGGCCGGTCATCGGGGCAGTAGTTCAAATCGGTTGTGCTGTAGAGTCTGGCTGACTTGGCTCATGGAGATAACTAAAAGAAAAAACAAAAAGCTGCGGATATTTTACTTCCCACAAACGCAATCTGATTACGAGGCTTCTCGCAGTGCTGAACATCGGAATAATTTTCACCACCTTAATTTCTTTAACGTGCATTTAAATAAAAACACTTGAGCGATTTGCATTTCGACTCCATCGAAATACCGCCGCCGCAACCGGACATCAAAGCTGCGACCTTCCGCTTGGTACTGCAACGCGGTAGTCACTACACCGCCACGGCGGCAACAGTGGCAGTGTAGTGAGCAACAATTTGATTTCGTTCGTGCATGCGATAATTATAGAACTTATTCTACTTCTCTCACTACTGGGACTACTACTACTGTTCTGTATGAAAGCCACTGACCGTGCATCATCCTCTCTAATTACCCCGCTCACCACTCACTCGATATCTAAGAGGGCCGGACACGAACGAGACGGTTCCACGTGATTCCTCCTGCTCTGCCGTGATTCCTCCTTCTGCAGCGGGCGCAGCAGAACTGTCCCGCCATGGGATGTTGCGGGACGGATGGCCACCTTCGAATGTAATGGCTGGAACGTTGGACTGATAGTTCCAATTATTGTTGGCATGAACAATCGTATGCATGTACGTGCGTCAGTTTATCTAAACGTGGTATTCGAATACATCTCAATGAGAACCAAAATTATTAATAGCGTGGATCATCTCCTTAAATGGAAGAAAAGTGAAAGAAAGGTTCGAATATTTGTTTCATCGAACGCACCTGAATTTCGCTGTTCTTGGAATGGCGTGTCACTTATGCTGTTTCACTTTTGCGTAACGGTATAAAACTGTAAAAGTAAGCATGTCACTCAAAATATATAGCGCCTAATTCGCAGATATATCGAGATGATAGCCAAACTTGTTTGTTTCAGCATATCCATTAAATTTTTGTCACCAGGACTATTTGTAGCTTCTTGTTATCCACCTCGTAATTCTGTAAAAGTATAAAATGGTGGCTCCCAATCTAAATGCCTACCTCTACAGAACGGAAAGTCCGTCGGTTGATGTAACTGTACGTGCTTTCAAAGCGGGTTCTGCCCAATGACGCAGACAAAACATAAATCTTCTTTCCACGCTCTTCTTACCGGTTGTTTTTCACTGGGAAGTTAGCATTGGCAAAAATAAACAAATTAATGTCCTACATAGCGTTTCTAGTGCATCGTCATCAGCGTGAATGTCATTTCTCCTATTTCGAAGCCAGGCAAAGAAAAATATTGATTACTCTCGCCCTGCACAATATATATAACTGAAGCACACGCTTTTGTCATTGTTCTTGACACCAAATCTTTCTCGTCAGGATGGCTGCAAACGACGTCATTAGAGGATGAGCAAAAATATTCGGCGGAGGCGTAGATGTGTAGGCATTATAAGCACAATTGCAAAATCCATAACCGCCGATCCTTGCTTCTTCTTGGAACGCTGCTATTGCGCGATGGCGCCAGCCCGCAATCTGTACAGCTACCCTCGGGCTTACGCCGTTCATTTAGGCGTCATCAACAATATGGCGCTGGCATATGCTGCAATAGTTCCGGCGCAGCGGGAGCGATGTCGTTGTGAAATGATACTCGCTACGTTGTGGTGAAACATGTGTTACTTCATTTGCACGAATCGCTATACCAGCATGTGAGATTATCGTGCACTCTTTAGAAGACTAAGTCGGCAGTATTTTGTTACTGTTTAAGAAACTTACATCCGAAAAAGATCCAATGCAGTGCTATAAAAGCTTCATTAAAACGCGACGTTTCGCTCGATGCCTAAAAATATGGTTGTTGAAGATTACTGTTATCTCCTAATCTTTTCTTTTGCATTTTCGTGCGTGGCAATAGTGTAGGCGTTCAGTAGGAAGAGTTGGGGGAGTTGGTTTGAAATGATGATGATTTAAATGCGTTTGAAAGACGTGCACGATGTGTAACGACGAGGCATAGAAAGCGCAGCTTTCAACTTCTCTGTTCGAAAATCCTCTCGTCGCTTATATACCCTTACTGGCGTGAAACTTCACATGCGCACGGCACTCATCGCGCGTCCAAAAACCAATGTTCCTTTTCTGTCAACGTCCTGGACGATACACTAAATTTTTTTTCTGTTTCGTCACGCACCGCCTTCGCCTCGGTAATAGTCCTCGTCCATTGATTATGATTCCGGGCTATGAGGGTGCAGCTATCAAATCTGGGATTGCAGGTACACTTTTTACGTCATCGTACTGTAGGTGCAACATGGGACTTTTATCTTGATCATCTTTACAGTTCGTCATGAGCACGCGTCGCGTCTTCTTTTCCGTCGTAGCTCAAGCTCGACGAGAGCAACGCCACAAGGGCGCGTCAGCCGGGGCGCGCGCTGATGCGTTCAAACTCGCACATCCGGTTGGGGCTTTGCGGTGCTGCGCGCTTGCTGCGCAGTAGTCGAGTCAACATGGCAACCTGAAAAAGTCGGCAACGGCGACGACAACCTGGCATCTCCGAAGTTGCAATCACATTTTTAGTGTACTTTCACGACGTGAATTGGGCACGACTATTATCGTCGTCACAAAGCCCCACATCAGCAAGATCTATGTCGTTGCGCCACAAGAATCTCGCTGTCTTGTGTGCGCTCCTGGTAGTGCACCGTTGCATAACTTCGTTCAGTGTGCTTGGACGAAGCTACGACATTTGTGTAATTAGCAGTGTAAGTGCATATTGTAAGGCTTCTACTGAAAGAGTGAACTAACTTCGCACAAAGGGCGGGGTATTTGCAGCATTCGGCTTACAAAAACCACATTGTTTCATTACTGCGCTTATGTTAACGCAGGCCTCATCTTCTAGTGCCTCCGTGGCTACTCATGGCGCGGCTGAACTCGGCCGCGCGTGCCCTATTTTTGAAGTAGTCTACGGTGCGCAGACACAGTTCCAAAAGCGAACAACAAGAGCACTCTTTCCGCGGACACAATGCAGAAACGCTTTTCCCCCAGCTCTGCAGCACGCTCGGAAAGAAACCTAGACGGGCCACGCCCCACCAGCGCCTCCGCGGGCCCGCGCCCCGGATAAAAGCCATGAGTACCGTCTTCGCTGCCTCCTTATCGGGCAGCTCCCTTCCCGGCAGTCCCCGCGCGAGTTCTTACGATAACGCGATCGGTGCGCATGCTCCATGCGACGAGTGCCGTTGTGGCGCGCGTTTCAAAGGCTTCCCCCGTGCGCGCTGCAGAGAGGGCCCAAGGGCCCGACAAGAGATAGTGGTTACTGCACGTGAAACCCCAGAATATGTTCTAAAACTGGTACAGCGCAACGTGTAGAGGAAATAACAAGCCGAGCAGTCTAGATGAAGTAACAGAGAGCTGACTTCCAACTGGTTTTACTGGCAGACTGCACGAAATATACAGCCACAAGAAAGCGTCAAGCTATGTCGTCATAACACGTCACAAAACGCCACACCGAGAAAAGACCTCACCATCATAAATCACAGAACGCGCAGCTATGTCATGCCCGGTTAAACTGGTTAAGAAATCTAACTTACTGTGAAGAAAGACATACTTTGACTGCGCTTCGATTATCTTGCATACTCAATAGCAGCCGATCATGATGTGCAAGGTAGATGTCACTTAGGGCAGTGGCCTGACATAACCAAGAGCACACACCACTGTTTTCTATGTAGTTCCACTAATTGAAAGACAGAAAAGCGAATTTTAGGTAAAACAACAAACGGTAAATAAGGCTGATGTTTCAAACATAGTGCGATTCTGGAAAGCTGTCGCACCAAAGCATTCAATGGCACCATAAAGGTACTGCAACCCCCAGTAGGCGTATTTGTAAACGAGCACAGAAATTTTGGCGTTAAAAAAATTTGGGCACCGCGATTAAGAATTGTTTTTTTCGCAGGTTTGTCATAGGCGTCCAAGGCAAGTGGCGTCTTTGACAATCTCGCTCTTAAAGGAGTAAAGGCGAGAGCAAAATTGTTTCCATTCATCACCACTCGTACATATGCAACGTACTCTTGACGCCTGAAGTTAAGAGGAAAATTAATCGCGTAATGAAATTTCGACGCGTCAACTTATTTGTTGGTCGACGCAGTACACGGCAATGCACGTGACCTTGACTATGGCGCGCACTTGTGGTGTAAACTAGGTTCCGTATAATGGGTTCTATCGACAGCATACATTGGGAATGCACGAAGATTATTCTTTTAATTTGAAGCTGCATAAACATAGAAGGTATGTGCCTACGTATTCTCGATGAAACCTTTTCAGGCATGGCCCGGGCAGGCAGCGTGGACGACTAATGTGCTCCGTTTTGTATGCAATACATTTTGCCGCTAGTTTCAGAGTGGAATATGGTGGCCGCCCACCTTCGGCCACTAGCTGCTTGGTCTCCGTAATAAAGTTTATTCACTCACTCCAGATTGAAAGTCAAAGCTGTTAATAAACTCAACTTTATCGCAGCAGTCGCATCGCACGAAGCTTTCGTTTTGCACGTAATGTCGATACCAAAGCTTTTCGTGATGCGATTGCGCCGAAAACGCGGAGTATATTCACAATTCTGTGTTTGGAACTAGTCGTAAAATGCTTTGTATGAACGACTAAAGAGGGCAGATAAGAACTGCACACTGTGTTCCCCGGTCTAGCTCCAAAAAAGCATTACTCGTGAGACTCACATACCTTTAATTTTTTGAGCATATATGAGAATTCCTTCGGCGGTTTCTTTGAAATTGTCGTTAATGTGTTGTACACTGTACCTTTGGCACAGCGTGCCATTTTCTCGGAACAAGCTCGCTCGCTCGCTCATCTGGAAAAGCACGCAAACAAATAAGTTCAGCGGAAAAAGCACCACAGGGACCTGTAATTGACCGCATGACCTGTAATTTTTGCTGGCGCGCCTTTTCTGGCGTGGCACTATGTAGCGGTCGTCATCTCTTTTTTCTTCTTTCTTTAGTAAGAAGCTGCCAAATCTATTTCAAGCTGTATAATATATATTTTTTGTACAATCATTAGATTTTTGACGCTTCTATCTCCTGTTTAGGAATGCGTTTAACCAATAAGTATTTGTCCTTGCGGACTATTTCTTGTGCTGTTTTCTCTCTTTCTTTTACTTTTCCTTCGGTAGTATCGAAATAAAGAATTCTAGACACCTTATACCATAAGCACTACAACTGTTTTGACATTGCGGTGAGTGGGCGAGCGTGATCGTTCTTCTCGCGGCGCTCAGAAAACAAAGCTGTCGAAGAGTTGTGTGCAGTGTTTTAACATAGCCTCAACAAGAGACGCATTATGCGCATTCGTGACATCGAGGGACCATGTTTCTTTTTTTTATTGTGGCTCATCCAACATTTCTTTGTTCTTTCTCTCTCCCACGATGCCCTAAGGTAAGTGCCACTTCGGTGGCACTCTTGCTATAACTTAAGATTAATTTCGCCAAAGAATCTGCCGAAATATTAGTTCTGTGTGCTCGGCTCATTCATTGCCAGCATACATCGCTAAACATGTTCCCGCTCAAGAAAAACTGCCAATAAAATGAACATTTGCCCGGAAACTAATCTAATATATTTAAACAGCCTCGTTGCAAATTTCGCGGCACCGCAAGATCCTGACTAAACAAGTCAGCATCTTTCACACACCTCTGCTGAAACAGAACCCGTAATTTCCAGTATTCGCTCTGAAGACTAGAACAAGAAAAATTACACTTTTACGTATTAGTCAGTGCCTGCGCGTTTCAGAAAGAACGCATTTAGCTGCAGCTCGACTCTCGACGTAAAATTGTGTTTGCTCCTCGACGCAAGGTTCGAGTTCCGTGAGGCACGTACGACCTGCAGAACTAAACTCGGAGCGTCATTGCTAAAGACGAGAAAGGAAAAGAGCAACCGGAAAATAAAGAAATAAATGCCTCGGAAAACAAGTGCTCAACGAAGGCACCGAGACTAACACGCAGGCTTGCCGCAAATTATATACGACGCATCAGCCCGCCGGACATGAAGAACAACGAGCGTTTTGACGGCGGCGAGCCTGCGAGAGCTGTTTGCGCGGCGTTGGTTGGAACGAGCGCTCCTCGACGGCCTCGCCAGTAGTGTGCACTGAAGAAATCCGAGAGTCGTCAGTTTGACTTCGTCAGAATCGAGACTTGAGCTGGTATAATGTAAGGATTCCTTTCGCTCGATTTTATTCCTTCGTTATCCCCCGGTGTTCACGACCAGCCGATCTCGTTGGGTGGAGCGTCACTCAAATCAGCGACGAACTGCCAGAAGGAGTGACGTTGGAATAGAGTGTTTATACTTCACTCTTTTATTTTCGATTTTTTCTCTCCTTTTTCATTTTGAGGCGCACCACTTCGCCTACTTTATCGCCGATATCCGCAGCTCGCTGCGACGGGTGACGAGAGATGTATATAATTGAAAAGCTTCAAGAAACTGCGGCCGCTCAGGTCAAATTTTGCAGCGTAGCCGTGCGCAAGGGCAGTCGCGAATTAACTGCTATCTGCAGGCGTTGTTTAAATTAACGCAATTCTGGAATGCAGGAGAGACATCTGCGCGAGCACCCGCACAACGAGGCTTGTCGACGTCTTTCTAGAACCACTTAATGCACATTTCATTGAACACAAGGTAAGAATGTAAAGCGCAAGGAAAACAAATGCTACAAAAATTCTGCGAATTGTCTGCTAATGCGAAAGCATTCTTTGGCTACACTCTAAGAAAGGTTTAAAGCCTTTGGTGTGTATATTTGCCACACAGCAATACTCGTCAGTCTTGCCCGCATTTCCTTTTCTTGAAAACGCTGCGCTCGTTACTGTCCTGTCGAGAATGATTTGTCATTATGATAACGCGCATGCCGTTCGTGACTTGGAAGTACTGGGCTCGGAACTTAAAAAAAAAACGAAATGCGGGCAAGACAGAAGACGTTTATTGTTGTGTGGCAAATATGCAGTCCAAAGGGTGTAAACTTTTTTTAGAGTGTAGGCTGCTGCTTCGCATTTGCTTACTTATTATCTAGCTTATGTATGTCTCACCGTCACCGCCGTTCATTTACTACTGCACTTTTCTAACGATTACATAGTTAGCTACACCAATTATGCACTTATTTTGCAGACATACTGTGTCAAGTCGAAATGCCGTAACAACCGGTGTTTTTCTTTCTGTGACACCACAATTTTCCCCGAAGCTGTATACCTATTTACACCAATGAATTTATCGTGTGCGTCGGCGAGAAACTCAACTAATCAAAGCAGGAGGCGCGCGCCGCGGGCGCAGCTTGGTTCCTTGCAGCGCCACAGGATGGTGCTCACCTCAACGCATCCGTGTTGTTTCTTTTTCGTGGGTGGCGGCAATGAAAAATGAAACCTCCCATGAGTAAAAACTTAAGAGCAAAAACGAAATCATTAAAGAAACAATTCACGATAACTCAAAGGGAAGCTCATTACTTTTGAAGCGAGATCAGGATGCCTTAGAACACGAACCTATAAAGCGAAATATAAGAAGGAAGAAAAAGCATGTGCTTGCGGCGGTAAAGCTAGGGAAACGATGGAGCATATTTTTATTAGAATGTGAAGATATCTGTCCAGCGGTCGATTTAGGCACTACTGGAATCATAAATACTTCGTTTAGCGCAAAACAACGGACACAAGAAAAGGCGACAGGACAAGGCGCTAGGTGGTGCGTTCCTGGTGACGGTCCTACTGGAATCCTTGAAGCCCTTGGGTTCAGCGAGAGCAGGGGGAAAGTAAACATTTGCGCAATAGAAATTAGTAAGAAGCCATTGGAACATTGCTTGAAGAAAAGCAGGGAAATGACAAAAAGCGGAAACGTACAAAAACAAAGTTCACAATAGGGGGTCAGAGACTTTGTTATGGGAATCCATCGTGGGTTTGTTTTCCTTTTTTTTAACCTAGGTAGGACATTAGGTAGCATATAAGGGAGAACTTGGTTGCACAGCCCACCACCCCGTTTTAAAGGGGAAGCTCGTAACATCCATCCATCAATCCGTGGCAGTAACTGCACCGGGCGTGCCGGGGAAATAAAACGAAGAACCAGAAAGCTCGGCTTCGCACGTAGCGTTCGCCGCAAGGGTTTCCTAGTAAAGATTGTCCACCTAGCAAGATACGACTGGTCTTTTCATAGCACTATGGTGAGTCTACGCACAGTTAGGACGCCTGAAGAGCAGCACGAATACGATGCCTGATGAAAGCAAAAGCAACGTCGATGTGCACAACGGCGTCATGCTGAGACTCCGCAGGACTCATTTCAAAGCTAACATTCATTGGTCTATCCGATCAGGTGATAGCACAGCTTCGCTAGCCAAGCAGCTTCGCAGAGTTGATTCGAGCCCAATTTTTAATACCCCGAGAATCTCAAAGCATACTTCTATGCACGCACATCAGTAGTGCGGAAAATGATGCTTTCAAGGAAGCATGACATGACCGGTTATCTATTTTATTTTCATTGCTCATTCCTACCTTATCAATTCTGAAGCTGCCAATCACTACATTTAATCTACAAACGATTAAATGTCTTAATCTGTCAATTATCCATTGATTTTGTAGATGAAGGGTGCGACACCTTTCGCGTTGGTTTTGGTTTTGCTGGGGAACTCGCCGAAGAATGGTTACGCATTAGAAACTGATCGCGTCCGCAATGATTTCAGGACCCCCTGCAGTGTATGGCTCTTCGAAAGTCCACATGCATCACTCATTGAGTGAGTGGCCAGGTGTGCAGCTCTTTCCACTCATAATGCCGTGCAAAATCCTTGCACGCGCCGGAAGGTTCTCTCAGCTTGCCCTACGGCATGCTGCACGCAACAACGGGTCTGCTCTCCCTTGGATGTCTGTGCCCAGTACTGGCTCAGCGCGCTGCACAGGGCTTCCAACGGAGACGAGCAGCGTCTCTCTCGGAGATGAAAGTGCGCGTCCTAGACGCCTACTTTCCGCATCTCTAAACGACGCAATTTAAAATCGGGCCGTCGTCTTGAGCTCTTGCCGGATCTTTATATATATATATATATATATATATATATATATATATATATGTGCAAATACTTCGAGCAAACATTGTGCGGGCAACATCGCGAAATCGCGGGTCAAAGATGTGATGACGCCTGCGAATGCCGGAGATGTAACCTTCGTTTTCGAAACCCCTGTGCTGAGAGCATTATGGCCGGGATTCTAACCCGAAGCGGAGCCACTCGAAAATGTCTGGCTGGGAAGCAGTCGACTGCTCGGGATATGCTTGCGCAAAGATGAGACCTGGCTTTTGGAGCCACATGCGCCTACACGCAAAGGGCACATCGCCGTCTAAATATTCTTTCTGAATCTCGGCCCAATATTTTATCTTGAATTTCACTGACCCCGAAGAACTAGCCGCTCTCCAATTTTCCTTTGAGAAAAATAGTAGCCTTGCCTTTCTGTCGGAAAAATATTGCAGCGACGTACTCCATCGGTCTTTGAGAATTATTTGTGCGGCTTGCGTCACCTTCTTGATTTGCGAATTCTTCTGGTATTCATTATTAGTGGGTTGGTTTGTTAGTTCATGTCATTTAGTTAGCTAGCTATTTAGGTAGTTTAGTTAGTTACTTAGGTAGATAGTTTTTTAGTTAGTTAATCAGTGGCTTCTCAAAAACAGAAGTGCGCTAAAAGAGATTGCATATCACAAAACATAACAGGGATCTGATTTCAAGATGATAGAGTAGTGTTACTTGCAGATAAGGCATAGAGGCGATCCCAGCTAGACGCTTCGCTTCTTGGCATGGAATACTATGAATGGCGATTGGTGCGGCAGCTTGAGATATTGGCCTTTACTTTGCAGTTGATGCGAGATGAGCATTTGAGATGGATGTTCTGAGGACTACTTTTTTCTGTTATCATAATTCACATGACAGATTTTGTGCAAAAGAAGTTGTACGATCTTTTGCTTTACTTTAGATTAGGGGAGTCAAGCTATGTTTCTAGGGAAGCTAAATTCCCAGTACGGGAATAATATAAAATCATGGAACAAGTGGTGCGGGTATGGATGGCTTGAAGCGATTAGAAGTGGAAAGTGGCGATTCCAAAAGCATGCAGCATGTTCACTCTGATCGCGACGAGCAGCTTGTCCGGCAGCAGTTTTACTGAAAGAGCTGCTTGCGAGAAGTTGTGACGAAAGAAGACTAGCATGCGATTGTATTGTATTGTATTGTAAGTTCTACTGCCAGCCACGATGGCATAATGAAGATTGTTAGTGATCTGGCCCAACCGAGGTATTTATAAAGATTAAAAAGTCTAATACAGGATGAATAACTGCATACAGAATAGAGGCCGCGCGACTATAGCACTAGATATGCGCACAACTTTTGATTTATTAACATTTAGTTACATGGATAAAATGAAATACCCTGCTTCGATAAGCTCAGTTTGAAGGGGGGAGGGGGGTAGGGGAGCTAAGCTGTGTCTTGTGGCTTATCTCCCGGTAAACCACAGAATAATGAGCAAAAAACTTATGTTGTGAGGAGACAGTTACGAAACTCCGAAATGTTGTTACTCCGGGCCTCCATGAAAATGTTACGCGGAAGTATGTAGACGGAATGATATATACAAGTATATTTGCAAGCATATGCGATGCACTGGCACTGGCAGCAACAGGCGCTAGCGCAGAGATGATTGTTGTCTTTGTGCCTCTGCTACTCACAAACACGACCCGCCGTGGTTGCTCAGTGGCTATGGTGTTAGGCTGTTGAGCATGAGGTCGCGGGATCGAATTCCGGCCACGGCGGCCGCATTTCGATGGGGGCGAAATGCGAAAACACCCATGTACTTAGATTTAGGTGCACGTAAAGAACCCCAGGTGGTCGAAATTTCCGGAGTCCTCCGCTACGGCGTGCCTCATAATCAGAAAGTGGTTTTGGCACGTAAAACCCCATAATTTAATTTTTACTCACACACATGGACACTCCGACTGCTCGTAGCACACTGCAAGTACAAGACACGTTGACTACAGTTCTTTAAAGCTTCACATAATACCGCGACCCACCTTTCGCTACCCTTTCACAAGGAAGTCAAGAAAGCGTCTCTATTGCTGTGAAGTGCTCGGGGCTTCAAATCGAGAATTTCAGATTTGAGACACTTTGTCGTCTAAAACCGTTTTCCCATCCTCGTAATTTGCGAACCAAGCGTGCAGAACATCATAAGCATTTCTGGCTATGAGGCGTTCATGTCCTCTATCAGTGGTAATGTCAGCAAGGTCATTTAATATTAGATGTGATCTGACATACGTGTTGCACCCAGTCCCGCCTCACGACGAAAACCAGTACGTTTGTTTAATTGTAAAAGCAAAGGAGCTTATGTTCACTACTGTCGTTGTTTACATTGCTCATTCAAGTCGCTTCAACTCCAACCGACTGCACGACGTGTTATCAGTGACACCCAGCCCTACGATTCTTATCGGAAGTTTTAGTGTTCCTCATCTGCTTTGGGGGAGCTTGAATATAGACTCAAGGGGAAGGAGACCAACATACTTCGCCACGCAGCACAATCTTTATAGCCTCAATGGTGATAGTCCGATACATTTGCAAAGGCTTACATACAGGAGCTGCCTCGAATTGACTCTGGCCTCTCGGGGTCCTGAAAAAAAAAACGTGCAATGGTTTTCAAACATCTAATCACATGGAAGCGACCATGTTCCCTCCTATCTGAAGATCAAGGGACTATTTAAATACTCCTTCACGACTTTGAGACGAATCGACTGGTCGGCGGTTCGGTCACACATGGAGAAAGTATGTCAGCAAGGGAACGATTCTAGTCTGAAGCACCAAATTCAAAAAGTCATGCAAGAGGCTACGCGCGGTCTTTAGCCTTTCCTGAACTATGAAGGATTTCAAGCCGAACTGCAGCAACTATGAGCGATTCGCCGGTGGGCTGAAAGAAGATACAGGAGAACTAAATGTATCCACTAACTCAGTGAGCTAATGCGGATACAAAAGAAAATTCAGCGCCCCATTGGTTCACTACAATACCAAAGATCGAAACGATTCCGTGAGCAGTTGTATACACGTCAGCGCTTACCTCAGATATTAAGAACCGTGCGTAGACTACGCGTGTCACAGCAACAGCATGTTCCTTTCAAATTTCTCGCTTTGCACGAACGTCGAAGAGAGATTGAGACTGCTGAATAATTTTGCTCAAGACTTGCCAGGTTGCAGACCCAACGTGAACTTACACCATGTGTCACTCCTGTGTCTCGGGACTGTCGTATGGGTGTATGGTTTTACGTCGAGGAGCTTGAAGCAGCGCTGATGACTTGCAGGCGCTTTTCATCCCCTAGGCCGGCCAGCGTTACCTATGCATCGCTCGACAATCTTGCGCATGAAGCACGACTCATCGTGCTAAACTATTACAACGAGCCTTGGCGCACTGGTTTGGTTCCAAGTGAATGGAAATGCAGCCGCTTGGTTCCAGTCCTCAAACCTGGTAAAGTACCGTTACATTTTTCATTGTACCACCCCATTGCTCTGGCCAGTTGCATCGCAAAAATAATGGAAAGAATTGTTTTCACGAGCCTGGAATGATTCCCGAAAAATTACAACGTGTACCCAGGTGATATGGCTGGCTTCCGACGTGGTCGCTCATCCATTATATCAGTGATTTGGTCACGTTTGTTCAACATCAAAAACGTCCGAAACGACTCATTGCAGCATTGTTCCTTGACACAAAAGGTGCCTACGATAATGTAGCCCATTATTCTATTATAGAGGCTCTCATTTAAGCTGGAATTGGTGGCCGCAATTTTCAGTGAATATGCAATCATTTGACCAGCAGGGATTTCTTAGTGATGACCGAGGATGGCGCCAGGACGAACGACCGGACGTTCCGCAAGGCGGGGTGTTGAGGGCGACACTATTAAACCTAATGCTCGTTGGCCAAGTCACATGCTTGGCCAACACAGTTGAAATATCAATAATGACGAGGAATTAAGATGGATGGATGGATGGATGGATGCATGTTATGAGCGTCCCCTTCGGAACGGGGCGGTGGGTTGCGCCACCAAGCTCTTGCTATTATACTGTCTAATGTCCTACCTAGGTTTAAATAAAAAAAAAACACACACACACACGATGAATTCCCATAACCAAATTTCATGTCCCCTTATTGCGAAATTCGTTTTGGTACGTCTCCGTTCGTTGCCGTTTCCCTACTTTTCTTCCACCAATCTCGCAATTACCTCTTACTATTCTCTGTTACGTACATGTTTACTTAACCCGTGCTCTCGCTAAACCCAAAGGTTTCAAGAAGGCCACTGGTGCCTAAATCAACCGCTGGGCAGATGTCTTCACATTCTAATAAACGTGCTGCATTGTTTGCCTAGCTTCACGGCAGCAAGCACATGCTTCTTCTTCCTTCTTATATCTCGCTTTATATATGCGTGTTCTAAGACATCCTGATCTCGCTTTGAAAAGTAAAGAGCTTCCGATTGAGTTATCATAAATTGTTCCTTTCGTGATTTCGTTTTTTCCTCTGAGGTAGTTACTCATGGCAGGTTTCTTTTCCATTGCCGCCACCGATGAGATCATTTCAGCCTCTCTGACTTTCCACTTGACGTTCTTTGTTGCTGTGTTGCTCACCCGACAGGCCGCACCCTTGCTGGTAAGCTTCCTAGTTGTTTTGCTCCACTGATAATCAGTGATTTGTTCCTGCACAAATACATCAACACTCCCAGCCCATTTACTTTCTTCCTTGTTCCTCTGTCGTTCTTCATAATCAATCTTACAGTGGGCTTCCCTCACTTCAAAACTTGGTCAATACTTTCCTTACTTCAAAGCTTCGGTTCACCGCACCTCATAACGCATCATGGTGCGTTGACCATAATCTCCAATGTAGGGCGCCGAATTGCCATACTAAACGTTATTACGAATACTTTGTACCAAAAATCAGCATCGAGTGGAATCACCAGCCTACCTACGTTGTTTCACTCGCGGCGCCAGCATCATTCAAATCTAGCAGCGCAAGACAATTTGTAATCAAGTGTACGTGCTTATATATATATATATATATATATATATATATATATATATATGGAATGTTTCTTCATCTACCACTCCTCTCTGTAACGCCTCGCGACCTTAAGAGTACCTCAATAAGTAAGTAGATAAATAAATAAATAGCATCTGTATACCTTGAATCGGTGCTAGTGAAGTTTTGTCTTTACATGGCCCAAACAAGTCGATATTGCGCGCCTCCAGTCAGCTAGTTTTTTCTGCTCGATATCGATAGCCGTGTCCGAGACCGTCCTTCAGAACATCAAGGGACAAAGAAGTCTCAGCTTGCTCTAAAAGCAAAAAGGCTTGAAGGGGTACCTATTGTGCGCGAAGTGTCGCTAAATCTGAGAAACGCGACAATAACGGAAGAGGTATAAAAGCACCTATTGTTTTTCTGCGCAACGTAAGCTGGCTGGGCTATGGCCGCGAATTTCTGGGCCACCAAAGAAATTCAGTTGTGGGAAGAAACATTCCAGTCCGTACGTCACGTGCGCTATTGGAGTTGTGTGCGAAATTCCGCTCACACGTGGAAAGGTCGACTCGGGACAAAATGATCGTTGGATCGAGGATCGAGCAAGGGAACGTTAGCGATCGGTTAAGAATAATGTTTTGTTGACTTTATCGGCGCATTGTCGGTCCTGTTTGTGTGAGCAGTTGTGAACCGTGAGCATCAAGCACTCATATTCCTGTCAAGAGCCGGTATATGCTTGCAATAGAGATAATGGAAAGGTACTGTATTAGAAAGAATGAGAAGACCTGCATAAGCCAGACATATATCTTGCAGCACAGAAAAGGAAAAAGTTTTTTAGAAAAACTAACGTAATCACTGCATGCTGGCCGAGATGATGCAATTGTGCCTGTTATGCGCAGTGCTTCTGCGCACCTGCCTTGCCTTTATATGTGTAGATAAGCCGTTCCTAACAAAATTCAGTTACGAAATCGCCGTGTGTCCTGTGTTCTTGCTTAAACTGCTTTAAAAGACTAAACTCATAAGTGCGTGCTGCTGGAATTATATTGTATTTCATAAATAACTGCTCTGAGTGATAGGTATAAGGTACGCCTGCGACGGCTTTTAAAAACCATTTTTGGCATCATGTGCATCTTTTTTTATGTTTCCTTGCGTGACAGGGGCCCAGACTTAATAGCAGTAACTAAGTCTGGAATAGAATAATCTAAATATTATTGGCATCAACACGCTGTGTGGGATGACATGCCGGTTACGATATGAGAGGTCAGCTATTTGAGACAGCTTAGTTCCTGGTTGGTCAATGTGCGCATCCAAATAAATCGACTCCTGGAAGGTGACGCCTAGCATTTTAACAGTAAATACAATTCCAACTGTGCTGGATTGTAATGTTATGGATTGTTGGATGATTATATTTTGATTTCTCGCGTGAAATAACGTAGCTACTGCCTTTGGACAGTTTATATTTAAAGTGTTCTGCTCTGCTCGTTTTTCTATCCTATGCAGGGTCGCATTCGCGCCCTTGATAATGTTATCTGTCTTTCTCCTCGGTAATATTATACTGGTATTATCAGCGTAAGTTATATACTTTAGTTCCGGAGAAGGAGTAGTAATACTAATAACGCAGATGTTGAATAAGATCAGCCCACAAAACAGTCTTTTGTGGTACACCGTACCTGTGTAAAAGCAACTTTAAATACCAGCCATCTAGGCTGACTACTTCTATTCAGCCCCCTAAATATGTACTAAGTGTTGCGGCTACACCACCAATTCTATATTTCTATAGTTTTCTTAAAAGTTCATGATTCAAGCAATCCAAAGCTTTGTTGAAACATACATTGTAACGACGTGGGATCGACGAGGATGCGGAGCAGCAACACCAACAGCACCAACAAACACACTTTAGCAGTTGTCAAAGAAAACCAACAACGTCTTCTTCGTCATCACGCTTAACCTAAATACTCGCGTTACTTCAGCCTTGTCCCCACTGACACATACGCACGGCAATATAGTTGTACCAGATATAGTTGTGCCATTCGCTCCCCTTCTAGAAAAGGTCATCCTCCCGATGATAGAAGCTTGGAAAACAGCGATACAAAAACTGCGCAGTCTTGATAGTCCCCGTAGTACGGCTTCATACGAAGCACGTGAACGGCCTCGGGTAAACGCCATCGCCGCTTTGAACAATGATAGCCGTGTGGAACGACTTAGCAGTTGTCGTCACTGATGCGTCGGAGAACTATGTAGGGCCGGAAGTATTTGCGCAGGAACTTTTCAGGGAACTCACAATGACGAATAGGTGTCCAGACCCACACTCTGTCGCCGATGTTTTGTGTTACGGGTTTGTGCCGAAGATTACAGCGTCTGGCGTCACAGTCCTGTTGTTCGTGGATTCGCAGGTGCGCAAGCTGCTTAGCTCCAATTGCTCGTTGTGCGATCTCTTCAGCACACGTCTCGTTGTCATCAAATTTATGAAGGAACATTGCGTCTAATGTTGTCGTAAGCCCACAGCCGTATACCCGACTGAAGGTTGGCTTACGAGTGGTCTCTTGACTAGCCGTATTGCACTCGAAGATGACATAAGGTAGAACCTCGTCCCAATTCTTGTGCTCTACATTTATGTACATGCTTATCAACAACAAAACATCGCTAGAAGTATGTAACATTATCAATTCTCTTAAAACAACCGGTCTGGGCCTTGATTTGATACGCCCCTCTAGCATTAAGCTTGTGTCTAACGAAATCTCACCTGCGTTAGCCCATATAGGAAACAGATTATTTATAGATGGCATCTTTCCTAATCGCCTCAAAACTGGTAAAATAATCCAAGTATTTAAAAAAGGTGACCATAAGTACATCAGTAATTATCGTCCTATCTGCATTTTGTCTTTCTTTAGTAAGGTCATCGAAAAACTAATACATAATCGCTTAACTAAATACTTATACAAATTTAATCTTTCAACTCCTGATCAATTGGGTTTCCGTGACAATTTTTCAACTGAATTAGCAGTTATTACTTTTACTGCGAAGGTTAAATTAGCCATCGATGAAGGCCTCTTAGTCGGTGCTCTCTTTATTAATTTCACTAGGGCGTTTGATCGTTGCTGTGCCGTCTCTCGCGTTCTACGAAATAGTTCCCAGTCTACTAATTTGATTTGTCGTTCCTTGGGTCGATTCGGCCCTTCTCTGACGTGTAACTCCAATATGCGGTGGTCACTACCCAAATCTTCCAGTGTGTTGTGCCACGTCGCCTTTTCAATATTCTTGGTAAAGGTTAGGTCTGGGGTTGTGTCCCCGTTTAGCGCCGTGCCTACTCTGGTTGGAGTGGCGGGGTCTGTGACGAGCGCGAGGCCTAATTCTTGCGAGTCGTTCCATAAGTCCCTTCCTTTTGCTCTGGTATATAAGTTCCCCACGCGGTGTGTGGGGCACTAAAGTTTCCTCCTATAACTATCGGATTAACCATCGTATTCTTCTAAGTAAACGTTATTCGTATGGCATTTCTGGGCCGTCTTTAGAAATTATTCGCAACTACCTAATTGACCGACAACATATGGTCGAAGTTAATGGTGTCTTCTCCTCATCAAAAACTGTAAATGCAGGTGTCCCTCAGGGATCAATACTTGTGCCACTTTTATTTCCCATATTCATTAATGACTTGCAGAAATATTAACACATGCGCACTGCCTTGTTTATGCTGCTGACACCACTATTTTCGCATCCGATAAAAATTTATTTGCTTTGCAGGATAAACTTAACGCTGACCAAGTGAATGTTCATTTATGGTGTGTAAAAAACATGCTAACCATTAACCGATGTAAGGCAACATTTATGATATTCCATTCTTCATAAACTTTTCACATTGCCTCTATTATAGTGTCTCTAAATAATAATGTATTTACAAGATCCGCGTCTACTAAATTTCTTGGTGTAGTGCTAGATGAGAACCTAAAGTTCCAGTGCCATATTCAATCACTTATTCAAAAAGTCTCAATGGGATTCACAACAACATAAAAACTCGCCCTTTTTTTCAGCAAACCATTCTCATGTCTTTATATTACGCGTATATACACAGTCATCTCTCATACTGCCTGTCATCTTGGGGCAATACGTATGCCACACATCTTCATCAGCTAGAAGTTTTGCAAAAGCAGGCATGACGATTAATTGCATTCCACTCGCATACATCTCCATCTGCTCGCACATTCCTTTCCCTAAATGTTTACCTTTACGCAAGTTATTCAGTCATAAGCTGTAACTACTTATGTTTCCTCTTATAAATACCGAGTTTAATATAAATTTCTCTCGTTGTCGTACACTTTTCCCCGTATAGATTGTGGTAATTCATTCTTAGTTTGCTTAGTATATGCCGTCCCATTTTGGTTTCGGTTAGTCGCTCTGCTTGAGATGTTTGTTGTGCTTCTATGAGTTCGTCCAGTGTGATGTGGAGTCCTAACTTTAGCAAAAGATTCGTGCTCGTACTGATGGGAATCCCTAGTGCTAGTTTGTATGCTTTTTTATCATGTTGTTAATTTTACGCTTTTCAGCTGCAGACCAGTTGTGGAAGGCTGCTATGTATGCGATCTGACTGATTACGAATGATTGTATCAGCCGTATGATACTTTCTTTCTTCATACCTTGATGCTTGTTAGCAATTCGTTTGATCAATCTCATGGTGTTCGTTACCTTTGTGTCTTACTTCTTTATGGTTTTCCTATTTGTGTCTTTGTTCTCGATTACCAGACCCAGCACCTTGAGCTGGTTGACTTTTGGGATATTGCGCCCGATCTTGGTGTGTAGCCTGATTTCCTCATGAGACTTGTTTCTGTCGTATCCTTTGGGAGGCCTGCCTCTAAGTGTGGGGTGGTACAATAGAAGTTCAGATTTCTCTGCAGAGCATCTGAGGCCTGTTCCTATGAGGTGTTCCTCTACTGTGTTAATTGCAGTCTGGAGTCGTTGCTCTATTGATCCGTCGCCGCCATCACAGGTCCAGATAGTAATATCGTCCGCGTAGATTGTGTGATTCAGAGACTCTATGCGATTTAATTTTTCGGGGAGTCCCATCAAGACGAGATTAAACAGCATCGGCGAGATGACAGCACCTTGTGGCGTGCCGGCCCCTCCTATGTCGACCTCGGGCGACTTAAGCCCTCCGACGGGGATGACTGCTTTCCTATCTGATAGGAAGCTCTTGATGTAGTTATACGTCCGTTGCCCTAGTCCTATTCGTTCGATGTTTTCCAATATGGTTGCGAGGTTGGCATTATCGAAAGCTTTTTTTAAGATCAAGGCCCAAGATGGGCCCTTGTCGAGCGCGTTTTATAATCGATTATGTGACGCTTAAGTTGGAGCATCGCATCTTGTGTCGAAAGATTTTTGCGAAATCCTATCATTGTATCGGGGTATATGTCATTATCCTCTAAGAAGTTGTCTACTCTGTTTAAAATTACATGTTCCATTAATTTTCCGACGCAGAATGTTAGGGAGATTGGTCTGAGGTTGTCGATCTCAAGCTTCTTACCAGGTTTTGGAATGAGCGTTATCGTCGCTTTCTTCCATTGAGCTGGCACTTCTCCCTTTACCCAACACTCGTTTATGTATTCTGTTAGTTTGGCTATCGATTAATCATCGAGGTTCCTGAGAGTCTTGTTTGTTATACCGTCGAGGCCTGGGGCGGATTTGGTGTTTGGTCTTTGTAAGGCCGCGCGGATTTTTGCCTCCTTAAGTTGCTCGTCTAATTTTGCGTTTGTAGTACCGTTGTAGCTAGGATAGATGCAAGGGGGTGCCTGTGTTAAGTATTTCTGCTGTAATTCATTGAGAAATTCCTCTTCGGTGCCCTCATATGCGTGTATTACCTTTTTAATGGCTTGTATGTGATTTTTCTTGTTATTGTCATGGTCAAGCAGGAACCTGAGCATGTGCCAGGTTTTGCCGGTGCTTAATTGTCCGTCCATGGAATTACATATCTCGTCCCATTGTTGTTTGGCCAATTGGTTAGCATGTTCTGCTATTTTCTTATTTAGGAGCGCTATGCGCTTTCTTAACTTTCTGTTATGCTTCTGACAGCTAAGTCTATTCTGAAGCGACTGCTTAGCTTCCCACATGTGGAGAAGTCTGCTGTCGCATTTATCCAAGTTAGATTCAGATGGTGCTATATTTTGTGGCAGCTTTGACGTCATCACTGAGCTCCTTTGTCCATTGTTCTATCTCTGAGATTGATCGTTGCTGTGCCGTCTCTCGCGTTCTACGAAATAGTTCCCAGTCTACTAATTTGATTTGTCGTTCCTTGGGTCGATTCGGCCCTTCTCTGACGTGTAACTCCAATATGCGGTGGTCACTACCCAAATCTTCCAGTGTGTTGTGCCACGTCGCCTTTTCAATATTCTTGGTAAAGGTTAGGTCTGGGGTTGTGTCCCCGTTTAGCGCCGTGCCTACTCTGGTTGGAGTGGCGGGGTCTGTGACGAGCGCGAGGCCTAATTCTTGCGAGTCGTTCCATAAGTCCCTTCCTTTTGCTCTGGTATATAAGTTCCCCACGCGGTGTGTGGGGCACTAAAGTTTCCTCCTATAACTATCGGATTTTCTCCAGGAAGTCTGAGTGTTTTCTGGAATAGGTTCTTGAATTTGTGTTTATGTAGCATGGGGCGCCTATAAATGTCGAGAATAAATAAGGTACGTCCTGTCTTTTTTGTGGGATGAGTTCCAATAGAATATTGTCAATGTGCGTTATGCCTGTGTTGTGCTGCACGCAAGTTATGTTTCTTTTTACCAGCGTGGTCAATGCCCTGGTGTCATCTTCGGCATAGCCAAAAGATCTGTATCCTGCTAGCTTTGCAATCCCGTGTGTTTCTTGCAGAATTATGTCGTCCGGTGTATCCATGTCTTTTAAATACTGCTGCAAAACTGACTTTTTGTTTTCGTAACTTCTACAATTCCACTGCCATATCCTGAACCCTTTTTTAGCGCGCCTCATTTCGGGTGTGACCATGGGAGGGAGACGGGAGGTTGGAGAGAAGTTGATCTTATACAATTATGTGGTTGTGAGGTGGGTAAGGATTGTGGTGCTTCTGACGCAACGGAGGGGAGCCCATTACCTGGTGACTGGTTTGCCTCTAGGATGTCTAATCTACTCATAATTGCTGCTATTGCCTTTGCCATTTGATTCATCATTTCGTCCCGTTTTTCATTTGACTTTTGTATCTCTGCTACTGTCTTTTCAATATCGGCTAATACTTTATCTACCACTGCGTTATCTTGGCTATCACTGATGGCTTGGGCCTTGCGTTTGAGTGGAGGGGGGTCATCATCTTCGTCCATCTTATTGTCCGGGATTTCAGATGGCTCTTCCATGCTCGCGTGTGGAGCGGGATTTACGTGATTTATTTGATTTTTTCCTTCCTTGAGAATTTTTATTTCATCGCTCATACTTGCTAGCAAAACCCTCAACTGCGCGTTCTCGTGTTTTAGTTGCTTGATCTCGTTATTAATGGCAGTCTCCCCACCAGCCCCCGGGCGCCCGCCGTCGACCACGTCTGCCCAGCTCACCGTGTTTGTCTGGTTTGCTGAAGAGGATGGCCTAGTTCTGGACCTGGATCTGCACCGTGTCCCCGGTGTCCTGGAGCCGGACCGGGGTAAGGATCTGGTGGTGGATGGAGACTTTTTTCTCGACCTGGAGCGTCGTTCCCTGGCGTTTAGGAGGCCAGGCGTTCCGCCAGACTCTGCTCTGTCTTCTCATGAGATAGCGTCTTCATGTTCTTCTTGTCGTTCTCGTTGCAGTCTGTGCCATTGTCTCTGTTTGGCGATGAAGGGCTTTTTGAATTTGGCTTTGCACGTCTTGTCGGCGGTCGGATGGTCCTCGCCGCATAACTGACATTTAGGTTGGCACCTGTGGTCTTTATCTGGGTTTGGTGTTCCACATCCAGCACAAATCTTGTTGGGACATATATCTCCTCTGTGTCCAAGTCTGTTGCATTGGTGACATAAATCCACTTGTTTCCTGCACAAGGAGCAAGGGAGTAGCGCTTCTCTGTGTCGGACGTACGTGGGCACCTTGTGTCCTTCAAAGAGCACAATCATTGTGGTAGCATTGCTGAGTCTCTTTGCTGCTATCGCCGCTGGGTTTTTATTCGTAACCACCGCTGCTGTGATGTCTCTTGGGCCCTCGTCATCTGGGATTCCTCTGATGATTCCTTTGGCCGTCATGTCAGGCGCTGTCTCGTAAGCATTAGTCTCGTAAAGCGTGTCTTGAATCTTGATACGTTCTACTTCCTAATATTTGTTTGCACGCTCTTGATCCGATGTACTGACGATGAGGATATTTTGATAATTGTTGGGGCAGACAATGTCCTCCTGCCTTTCGTCTCGAGGAATGCCTGCCGCATCTTGTACCGCAGCTGTGAGGTGAACTATACCGTGCTCGGATATTTTGAGTCCTCCACGCGGTCTGATCACAATCTTGTAATCCCCTCTTGGCAAATGTGGCATTCTGCGTGCCTTGCGTATTTGCTCTAGCCTGCCTTTCCATGGGTTATTGTTGAGCTTGTCGACCCGCGTCGGCGACAGGGTGCTCTCGCTATGTTGGGAGGTTCGCCGGTCTGATCTTCTGTGTCTGACCTCCTTCCATCCCTTGCATGTATCCATTTCTTTCTGGCATATGCTGCGCCCCTCTACGGTGACTTCCATCATTGCGAAAATGATCGGCAATTGTTGAGGAAGCCAGCTCCGGCGCGTGGCCTCGCTCCTCTCCAGCCACGAGGTCCGGCCAAAATATTGTCGTAGAGGCTTGAAAAATGAGAATCCCACCTGGCTTTCGGTATCCACTTGTTCCTGGGAACGAGCTGAGTCCGTTGGCGTGCCATAGCGGGTGGCTTTTTGGCGATTTGCACTACAAGAACATTCGTGGAATACGGAGCCGACGTGATGTGCATCCGCTCCCTGCGGCTTCTTCTTCTCCTTCTGAAACAGTTTTGTGCAGAATTTAATTCAAAAGTGTCGTTTATCTAGTCGGTGCAATATATCAGCCACTTTCGACTTCGCTGGACTTCCTAAACCGATTGAACACATTCTTGTGCAACAATGTACATAGGAACACACGGTTGATTATGGCCAGATACTTCAATTTACCGCAAATTACCTGGCAGGACGTACTCTGCAGCGGCGCTGAAGCATCCAGCGCTGATAAACGTGTAGATATAATGTTTTCTTTTAATCTAAATGAAATCGTTCAAGACGATAATGGAATAACTTCTAGGTCACGGTATTTGTTGGACCTAGTGTTCCTTTCTAATAATGTAGAAAATAATTTGTTGACAGTTGAAGACGGTATTATCGATCACAGAATGACTGCAGTAAATGTGACTGCTGACGGTATGTCCTGCATGGAATGCTCCCCTGTAATTACGATAAAGGACTCCAAACGTGCTGATGACAATTCAATTTTATTTTAGTTTTTTTTGGAAATCTCATTTGGCGAATTTGAGCACCATGAAAAAGAAAGAAGGGTAGATGACCTTTCAAATGAATTTAAGTATATAGTAAACCATTGTGTGGACCAATGTGTGCCAACGCGAAAAAAAAGTGTAAACAACGCCGACCTTGGATTAACCGCGGCCTCATTCACATAAAAAGAAAGCTAAAGCGACTGCAGAAGAAAAAAGGTTACGACGAAATACCGAGACTTCGCGCACAATTAACGCTTACTCTGACACTATCAACAAAGGAATTCTTTTTGGATAGTGTCAGGGTTCTTAAAAGGTTCTCCACAAAATTCTTGAGATATCTCAGCAGTAGGAAAGATAAAATTGAAGCAATTGTAAAAGACAATATAAAGTTAACAAAGTCTGGGAACATTGCCGAATATTTTAATTACTTCTTTCAATCTGTGTTTACTAACAATACAAACATGAATACAGGCGAGCATTTACAGTAAATTATACGTTACCCAATGGAAAATCTGGTAATCAAACAAGCACGAGGGTTCGAATTGCTGCTGAACTTACATGGAAAAAATCTAGTGGAACTGACAGAATTTTTCCTGAATTTCTGAAACGCTATGCTGAAAGGATGTCCTACTACTTTACGATAATTTTCGAGAAATCATTACATACGCATTGTCTACCCACAGAGTGGCGCAGGGCCGTAGTTAGAACAGTGTAAAAAGGCGGTGATCGCACACTTGTAAATAGTTACCGTCCCATTTATTTCACATGTATCAGTTGTAAACTTCTAGAACACATTATCGCAAAACATAATTTAAAATTACTAGAAGTGAATAGTTTACTCATTTCAGGCATGGCTTCCATACTGGACTATCTAGCATTACACAATTAATTGAAGTAGTACATGATCTCGCTGCAGCGGTAAATGAGAAGCACCAGATTGACGTCATTTGTCTAGATTTTGCGAAAGCCTTTGATAATGATCCGCATAAAGAGCTGATCTTTAAACTGAGAGAAATAGGTATCGATGAACGATTGTGCTATGAATAAAAGGATATTTAAGTGATCGTAAACAGACCGCAAGTTTAGACGGCAGCCTGCCGAGTCCACTCCAAGTGCTTTCAGGTGTTGCTCAGGGGTCAGCCTCGGGCCGACTGTTATTTCTTATATATATATATATATATATATATATATATATATATATATATATATATATATATATATATATATATATATATATATATATATATATATAAACGATAGCTCCTCTGTTGAGGAACCTGTGATAACGAAGCTTTTTTTCAGATGACTGGCTAATTTATTCTGCCGTAACCTATCTTCAGGATCAACTCAGAATTAGTCGTTGTTAGAAAATTTTCTCCGATGGTGTAAATTGTGGCGTAAGAATATAAATTACATTAATGAAAAATACGCACACGCGACTAAGGAAGTAAACGTTCTGCCTTTTAACTATTACGTCGATGGTAATTTGTTAGTCCGTGCTAACCAGTTTAAATATTTGGGTGTTACAGTCACACATAATCTGACATGGCATACGCACAAAGAAAATGTGTGCTCGAAGGCGAACGAGAAACTAGGTTTCCTAAGGCAAAACCTAGATCAAAGTTCGCGAGATGTTTGATGGCTTATAAAACGTTTGTTAGGCCTTTACTTGAATACGTCTCAGTCATCGGGAGCCCTCATCAAAAAGAAATGACTACAAGGTCAGAAAAATTTCAACGTCGTGCCGCGCGCTCCGTATGCTCAAAGTACCGCCGTTCAGATTCCGTTACACTGATGTTGCAGTCTTTTGAACTGGAAACACTAGAAGTACGAAGGCAAAAAATCGTCTCAAAGTGTTTTTTTTTAGAATACTACATGGACATTTAAAAATCAACAAAGATGAGTATATGCAACTTCCACGAAAACGAAGTAGACGTGTTGGTCGCCAATATGTTTTACGCCCATACTTTTCTCTCAGTGATGTGTTTTGCTTTTCTTTTTCCCTGCAGTGATCGAACTCTGTAACGCGATACCAAGCTTTGTGGCAAATCGCAGTCATGTTTTTGAATTTGAAAAAGTGTTAAACATGTATTTTTGTGATTCCGCTGCTGCTTGATGTAAACTGTATATATGGTCTGCCTGTATTTAAAACCCTCCCTGTAAGAACCCTCACCAGAGGGTTGACAGTTTAAATAAATAAATAAATAAATAAATAAATCGACAAGTGTACGGAAGTCAGGTGTATTTTTTGCACGGTCTTAAATCAGTTGCTGTTGTCGTAAATACTAGTAATAGAAGCATAACAACAAATCATTGCGTAAAAAATAATAAAATAAAACGGAAATACGCTTCAACACACGACAGGTTCCCATGAGTACATGAATACTGCATGATATTACACATTCTGTTGCGAAAGCAAAAAAGTATCCAAAAATAGAACGTCACAGCAAAGCAAATAAGGCAATTAGGTGTGGCATTGTGTTATATTTGGAACTCTCGATTATTAAGCAGCGCAAGTATTTGGTATTTTAAATCTGAGTGTCGTACTTTCTACGTATTCTAGGCACCTTCCAAAGTTCACGCATTCTCAATGCACAGGCATGCTCAAGCCGGCATAGTCCGGACAATTTAGTAAGAAATGAATTGCTATGTTTCACTTCCAATTTATAGTGTTTATTTAACATTATAGGGTAAAGCTCATTCACTGGTAATAGATTTAGAGCCTTAAAAATTGGTTCGTGTGTGTGTCATATGCAGCATTACCGATGTTGCCAAGGGTTTTCTTTCGAAGTCAATGTAGTTTCTAAGTGCTAGTTTGTGTTGTCGTGCCCCAAACTAAATAGCAGTACGATAATTTCGAAAAGAACAAGGATTTGTAACTTAACAATTTTATATTTTTAGGCAAGGTGTGATGATATTTGCATAAAACCCCTAGAGTTTTCGAAAGCTTATTTAATGTTTCATTTACTTGGAACTCTCCACGTCATGTGTTCTTCAGTAACGACGCCAAGACTTTTAGCTTCGCGCGATATTGGTATATCTGATGACCCAATTTTTGCTCTGCTGGTTATATTGAGTGCTTTATGTTGCGGGCGAAATAAAATTGCTTTCGTCTTTGGAGTATTTTAGATTAATGAGTTAGCGACACTCCAAGCGTGAAGTTTATTTAACACGACGTTGCCTTTTCTATGAACCTAGACGGATCACACCCTGTTATGAAAATACTTGTATCGTCTGCGTATATAATAAATCTTGTGCTACTGCCTATGTTTACTCTATGGTTCTCATATATGTTTAAGAGTAATGGGCCTAACATGCTGCCCTGAGGAACACCAGCATGGATTAGTTTTACTTCAGGTAGAAAAACGTCAACAATGGTTTGCTGCCGACGATGATGCAAATACGATGTGAGAGTGTTCGGAAAGTGCCTCTAAAGCCATAATGTTGCAGTTTCTCAAGTAAGGACTGCTGATTAATTGAGTCAAATGCTTCAGAGTAATCAATGAAAATGCCTAGTGTGCATAGTCGATTTTCAAAGGATTGCAAAATGTCTCATTTTTAGAAGGGCCGTTTCGGTTGAGCAACCTCTCCTAAAACCATACTGACATGGCACGATAATTCTTTGCTTTATTGAAAAGCTGGACATGCGTTCAAATATCAACTTTATAATGCATTTTGAAAACATGGGAATCATTGAAATTGGCCTGTAATTAGAGAAGTTGTTGATATCACCGCCCTTGAAAAACACCGGTACTTTTAATGTCTCAAGTACTTCGGGAAAAGTGCCAATGGAAAACATAAGCTTGGCTACATGTTCTAATATAGGTGCGAAAATGTTGATGGCATATTTTACAGGTTGTATCTGGAAGTCGTCAGCATCGGTACAAATGCTATACCGCAGGGACATGACGAACCTACCATTTCGCACACCGTTATGGGAAACAAAAATGCACTATCCCTTATTCGTGTTTTTAAGTACTCAAGGCATTTGGGATCGTTCTTACTCTTGACTAATGATGTCAAGTATTCGTTAAACGACTCCGCTAATCGGGTATCTGTTAATCACTATTGGTGATTAATAAAATTTATTCCTCTTTGGGGTCACCTTGCAGTACAGTATTAAGTGGTTTCCAGACGAGGCGGGGTCTCCTTTACACTTCGAAAACAGAGTGGTCATGTATATCCGGTTTGCTTCTCGGAGCTGTTTGTTTAGATCGTTTTGGAAACGCTTAAGTATTTGCAGGTCAGCCGGGTGTCTTGTTTTCATGAAACGCTGGTAGGGCTTATCTTTTTATTTCATACTCTGCAAGTATTCCCCATGTGAATCATGGCTTACGGGCTTTCCGAGCTCGTTTTCTCAACCTACATGGAGAACTTTGGTCATACACCGCCTTAAAGACGCTTATGAGATCTGTAAAGGATTCTTCTGGTTCAGTAGAATCTATCACTTGGCTCCAATCAGCTCTTAGGCTCTTTAGGCTCTTTGTTTCAGCCACCCCAGCTTCGGTAACAGGATCAAGAAAAATAGTGTTGGTGTTATAAAAATGTGCTCCAGGTGATTAGCTATAAGGCAAGTTCTCCGAGAGCCCTTAAAGAATACTCATTAAATGCATCCGCCAATAATTTACCTTTTCACTGTATTTTATGGTGTGTTATTCTGTGAATGCTATAATTATCAGGGTTAAACTTTAATACTGCGTGTAACCTCTTTAAAATAGTTTCTGTAGAACATAAAATGGCTGTGAACATAGAAGAAATATAATCACGCTTTGCTTTTTAATTTGTTTTTCCAAGCTGTTTCGATACATTTTGTACTCTACATGTTTCAGTACATTTAGCTTTGCCAAACTGGGTAAATGGCTAGCTTTCCTGATTTCTTTGTGTATTCTTGCAGCTTAAATTGACACTACCCCATTCCTTACGAGTTTTCATATCTCACTTCATGCATACATATACTAAACAGACCGGGGAAACTAGTTACATTGTATGCATGAATTTCTCGTTAACTGTACCGTGCCTTCTTTAATTTATAATTATTTCTCAAGATGTTCCTGCTGTTTTGTCACAAAACAAACCAATGGTTTGCTGTACTTTTTCGCGCGGAACTTTGCATGGCTGCGCCAGGCATGCTCGAAATTGGCAGCTTGTGCCTAATTTCCTGCCTGAAACAGTATGTAGCTTTTACTTGTCTATTTAGTTCTTGTTTCTTTGGCAGTGTGACCATCGCCAAGGGCTACAGTCATGTATATATATATATATATATATATACAGATATATAACGAGAGCCCTTGGCGCAGTTCACGCTGCAGAAGAAACAAGAATTATATATATATATATATATATATATATATATATATATATATATATATATTGTAACTACGTGGGATCGACGAGTATGTGGAGCAGCACCGCCAAGCTATGCACTTTATCAGTCGTCCAAGGGAAAACAACAACGTCTTCTTCGTTTCCCTGCTTCCCCTAAAAACCCGGGCTACTTCAGCATCGTCCCCACTGGCGCATACCCGCTCCATTATGGTTGTGCCAAATATAGTTGTGTCAATTCCTCCCCCTTTAGAAAAGATCATCGTCCCGATGATAGAGGCTTGGAAAGCAGCGGTAAAGAACTGCGCATTCTTGTGGGTCCTCATAGTACGGCTTCATACGTAGCATGTGAACGACCTCGGGTAAATGCCTTCGGCGCTTTGAATAGTGAGAGCTGTCTGGAACGACTTCGTAGTTGATGTCACTGATGCATCGGAGAACTATGTAGGGCCCGAAGTATTTGCGCATGAGCTTTTCAGAGAAACCACGCTGTCCAATATGTGTCCAGACCCACACGTTGTCGCCGATGTTGTATGTTGCGGCTCTGTGCGGAAGATTGTAGAGTTTGGCGTCACAGTCCTGTTGTTCGTGGATTCGCAGACGCGCAAGCTGCCTAGCTGCCTCTGCTCGGGGTGTTATCTCTTCAGCACCCATCTCGTTGTCGTCAAATTCATGAGGGAGCAATGCGTCTAATATTGTTGTAACCTCATGGCCGTATACGAGACTGAAATGTGTCTTGCGAGTGGTCCCTTGACGAGCCTTATTGTACGCGAAGGTGACATAAGGTAAAACCTCGTCCCAGTTCTTATCTACGTATATCTACGTACATGCCTATCATATCAGCCAATGTCCTATTGAGTCGTTCTGTCAGTCCGTCTGTTTGAGGGTGATACGCCGTTGTCTTCCAGTGGGCGGTACCACTTAGAACAATATGTAAAAACTGGGCCATTAACGCAGTACCTCTGTTCTTGACGACGACTGCGGGAGCGCCATGCCTTAAGACGATGGATTCCAGAAGAAATCGTGCCGCTTCATCTGCTGTTGCCCGTTGCAGAGCACTTGTCTCGGCATATCTAGTGAGATGAAGCGTGGCGACGATTATCCGCCCATTACCAGTAGTAGACGTATATATATATATATATATATATATATATATATCAACTGCCTCATTCAATAAAGAGCTGTTCGTTTCTGGCCTTGACTTTCTCGTTTCCCTTCATTCTAGGGCGGCTCACGCCGCACCGTCACAGAACGTAGTTTTTTCCTTCAGTTACTTGAGTTTTCCAGCACAAATGGAGTGGCATCTTAATGAACAGCTTCTTCAAATCTTACCGAAAAATAGCTCGCATAGATTTCTTTTCAAAGCAAAATATGTCACCTGGGGTGTTTCTTGTTTTCCAGCTGGGTGACGGTGAACCGCGAAGACCTTAGAACGTGAAAGCTGTGGAAGTTTGCGTCGTTCAGCTACCCTGTTTATTTTTCAAGCAGCTTCTTCTTCTGTCTTTGAAGGATATCACGAAATTAGAGGTTAATTTTTGATGTCCTGCATTCGAAATTGTCAATTCTAGCGCTGTTCCCTTCTTTACCTCTCGTTTCAGTTTGTTGAATTCTCTGCTTTTCGCTCGCTTTTTCAGTCCTCATTAATAGCCCGTCATAGAGCTCAGTCAAAAAAGACATTGTATCCTCCGTGCTCACGACTATCTCTCTTGGTGGTACTAGTTGACACAGTTTACCGATATTTTTCGTTGTGAGATATGCGTATGTCAAGCTCATCAGGCTCCTGACAGGCCTTTTGAAGTTGTGATGGCGCCCTGTGACTACGGCATGCCGTGCAGCTCCATGCGTTACGCTACGTTTCACGTTTTGTCTGAACTGTATTCTGCAGCGCATCCCTGCATTTTCCGGTATCATACAAACACTTGCATTGACGACATGTCCGTGATTACCTTGACGGTTCAAGATATTGTCTACACACATTGCACAGCGCTGCAGAAGACATTATGGCGTATTTGCAAACGCACCATCTTGAGACGCTGCATAGTCACCCAGTGGGCCTAGCAGGGGGTGTCGGGTAGATACAGTGGGCATCGGCAAATTTCGGCAAAAAAATGGTAGGGAACCTTGCTACCGAGCCGTTAGCTCCAGTTTGCGCTGTTGAAATTCCCTGCAGTAGAGAAGGGCCTAGGTAAAGAGCATAGTTATTGCCTGCGCAGTTTCAGAGTATTTACAGAGCTGCAAACTCCTCGCCTGGAGACGCGGTCTGCAGGAAGCACGAAGGTTTGGAAGATGCCGTGATTCCAACGGCCAAAAAGTCCTAAGGCGTCGTTCCTCTCGAAGATAATATTCTACATTTTATGCGCTCCTGCGTACTTGCTCTATCAGAGCAGTCAAAGTAAGCTTTAACAAGCTGGCATACTAAATCTTCATCGTGTCTTCATTCCATTTCTTTTCTGCTTTCGGAATCCACATATTAAGCCGCTATCCGTGCTTTATTTGCATCTCGTTTCCACCCAGCTTAGCAAGGATTGAAAATAACGGCCGAACCTTACGACTCCTGCGGGAATTCCCCGGTTCTGAACGTCGTTAAGAATTCGGAGCATGCATTGATAGCGCCGGTGGTGGCGATACGCTATTCGTCCAGTTCAGCGATTACTGCTGCTCGGCCTTTCTTTCTATAGGAAAAGTCTCAAAAGCCTACCACCAAAAAAGACACTTACGCGCCCTTTTAAGGAACTAGTTAGGCAGGCGGCCCCATCTATGGGCTGGAGTGCGGCATTTCCGGCTTCCAGCCGCACTGCTCCGTACCTTTCTGTCGAAGTACGTGGCACTCAGTTTCCATCCGTATGGCCCGCGACTTGAATCGAGATCAGCGTCGAAACGAACGTGACCCTGACGCTGCAGACGTTGCTCCATTCGCACGTACTCGCTTTGATGTGAGCTGGGTGTGCTTAGAGACACGGCAGGCACATCCCGTTCGGGCTGGTAACTTAGTGGATTAGTGCAAGAAACAGGCACTAGATTTCCTCCATCTGTCGCTCTACTCATGTGATCATCTCGTCACACTTGCCACGCATCAAAAGACAATCTTAATTTGCCTACATGCTACAATTTATGCGGACAAAGACTAATGAAATTCTATGGAAAAAAATTTGCAGATACAGACACGTTCAGCCGACTCGATATAGATATAGATAGATAGATAGATAGATAGATAGATAGATAGATAGATAGATAGATAGATAGATAGATAGATAGATAGATAGATAGATAGATAGATAGATAGATAGATAGATAGATAGATAGATAGATAGATAGATAGATAGATAGAGTCGGAAGCACGTGACTGCTGCTATTCTATTTCATTTTCACATGAACCAGGAATGTTTACGAGACAAGGGCTTCACAAAGAAATCGGAATTACTGGTATAGTTGCTCACGCCATCTCGAAATATTATGTGAAGTTTGTACTAGTACGTACTAGGAAAACATGTGCTTTCGCGCAGGTCACTCCCCAAAGCTGGATGCACTGAAATATAGCTTTATTTTTCGCGGAGCCCTCGTCCCGTGAAATTTGAGAGCCTTTCACAAACATCACAAGGGTGGTTACGCCCACAGCAGGGCAAAGGCCTCTCCCATTCTTCTAACTACCCCGGTCATGTATCTAAACATATGTAATTATGTGTCTGCAGATCATTACAGTATAATTATATACACCAGCACTGCTCGTTGGCATAGTTGGTGCTTGCTAAAAGAGATGTTTTTGCCGCAGGTTAAAACACACACAAAAGGAAGGCACGTGGAGTAGGAGTTGTCCTCTATGTGCCTTCCTTTTGTGTGTTTTCTATCTTGCAGCAGGAATCAATTATATACACGATGCTGCGAAAGATGCGGACCTGCAAGATCGGACAGGCTTTGGGATATTCATAACATGCAACGCTCCGGACATATACAGCGTTACTGTATATGGCCGTAGCTAGAGCGGCCCATGCATCTGACCACTCACTGCTCACGCCCCTATTCGTAACGAGGACTCGTGTGGTTCCAAAGGCAACCACGCACCTCGGATAATCTGCCTCGAAGACGCAGACAAAAAGTGGTTGCTGACAGCTCCAACGCGTCACCACAGTTAGGTGCTTTCTTTGATGACTAGTGAATGTCCAGATGACTGCTTACTAAATTGATCGTTCATATTTTTCTTTTCGGTCTAAGAAAACTATGATAAACAGAATTTTTTTGCGCCTTCAACTGATTAGGGGTTCTTGGTTGGCATGTGTTCTGGGAGATGGCGCCGCTTCGCTGAGCGCGACAAATAAACCTGGCGCTAGGCGATATCTCAGCGCGTGCAATGTTACTTTTCTATTCGTTAAGAACTATCGAACAACTGCCACAGGTAATATATGTAAGTTTGTAGCAAAGTGACCTCGAGTGTGCCAAATAAAGCGAGTAAACAACGCAGGCAGCGCAGGTCCACCGCGATCGTTCTTATCTTGACGAGCTTGGCTCCGGCAAACGTGACGTGTGGCTTTCCCTTAACAGCGTGATAAGTTTTGCGAGTGGGATGGAGGACCTTTCGCACAACTTTATTTAATGCGGGAGCCTATCAAGTGACCCTGTCAGAAAGCAGATAACTTCTTTAGCGCACGTTGACACTATGAAGCACACTGAGTGAAGGAACATTTTTTGTGTGTGTAATTCCGTACGTGGCACGTACAGGAAAAAAAGTGCAGTCCTAAAATACAGAGGACGTCAACTGTTCTTTGTCAATGTTGCGGAGATAGCCGACGGATAGTCCTGAGACATGCGGAAAACTGCAGCAGCAAGAAATTGTTGCAGAAACCGTCTAATACCCGTGTCACACGGGAAACTCGGATCTCCTTCGAACTTCCTCCCCTTAAAGGACCGCAAGGGGCTTTCACCTCAAAGGAGTTACCTCCGTGCCACACGGCCTATGAGCGAGCTTTTGAAAGCTGCCGCTGGGGGCCCCTTAGGCGCTGCTCACCTCGTACGCATTCATGAAAGAAACACGTTATATATTTCTAATTCACTCATTCCGCATGCGTGAGACGTGCGATGGCGTTAACCAAAAGAACAAAAAATGGCGCAGTCAGGGCAAACACAGCAGCCATTCCGAGAACGCCCGGTTTGAGATTCAAATGTAGCTGGTCAACTCAAATATCTTTGTCAGTGCTCAAATACTATATTATGTGCAATAAAACAGTTATAATTGCTGGTAAAAGTGAAATTAATAAAAATGAGGGTGATTTCCTGACTCGAAATTCAAGCACGCTGGGAACAAGAGTGCTCCGTTCGTTCAGTCTGCAAGGCAGATCTTTCATCTCCTGTAGCTGGGAACTTCCTTTGCTAAAGGACAGCCGTGTGGCACGGCGCGCATCTCCCTCGAGATAAAGACGTACTTGGTTGAAGGTAGTTAAAAGGACTTTAACCGCGTCCGCGCGACAGGAGTATAAGATGATTGTCGCAGCAAAATCAAAGAGCGACAGCAGCACTAATTCCGAAGCGTACTTTTGACATCGATAACGGTGATGGTGCAGGCTGCACGAATTATGTTCGGCAGGTCGTTGTAGACAACATGACACCGTGACGACGACGGCGGCATGACTAAACGGTAAGACGACTGCGTGACGTGGACGACATGAGGACGGATGCGCATCTGCGCTTTCTACAGCGCTGTTTACTCCTTGAAAGTAAGACACTCCTCCGAGCATCCATTTCAATATCAGGCCAATCGCACACACTGCGGAAATCTGTCAACGCGAAGCTGTGGTAGGCGAGAGGATGAAATGACGCATCCCAACAAGAGACCTGCAGCAGACTTCGGCAACAATTGCACACCGCAACTTACAGCCCTGGTGACAGTGATGATAATGATGATTTATTAGAATCTGCTTTGAAAAGGGGCAATAACTTATTGTTACCTACCCTGCTTGAATTAATTACGTATGCTATACAGGTTTTTCCGCCTAGCATTTTGTACATATCTCTTTTTCTTTATTTCTCGATATGCCCTGTACCGCTCTGCACCCTATCTGGTCGTATTACTCTTTTGTGTTGATCTTCTTTATTTCACCGATACTCTACATGTATCTTGCTTATCTCGACTGCAGACCGGCTGGTGCTTCTTTTTTAACACTTCAAATCCAATCGCTTCTGCAAGGTGTGCATTACCTGCGGGTCCCACAGACTGACTTCGTTCGCATTTTGTGTTAGTTCTTAGGCAATCAGCTCGAGCATCAAATGGCAAGGCACTGCGTGTTGTCTTATCGTGCAGAGTTTTCCTTTTAAGTTCTTTCTTCCCATTTCTGTAAATCGTCATGGTCTTTCTTGTTCCTGTTCTTTCCATGAAATTCGCAGACTTTCTTTCTCTCAATTTTGTTTTCATGAACTCTGGTTTTCTATTTACGCTTTGAATTATCCAGCACTTGGTTACCGACTGTCTTAACCTCTTCCTCCATTCTGTGTCCAGGATTTCCGGATACGGATGCGTTTGCGCTTTATCTACCCATTTATTTTCATCCATATTCTTCAGTCTTTCCTCAATGTAATTTGCTCTGTGCTTCTAAGATTCTAAAGAGGACCAACCCATGTCACGCTCGACTACATCATTTGTGGTTTACTGTGGGATCTTAAAGCCAACCTGCTTACCCATCTTTGGTTAACTTCCAAACCCGACTAGATATCCAATTTTAAGCACAGAACGCCATTTGCGAAGGCTATCGCTGGCAACATTACCCCTTTCCAGATTGCACGCCGAGCCTCCTATATATTGCGGCCCCAAATCCTTTATAATCGCTGCATTCCGCTTCCCATTTATTGTCATCTTCGTGTGCGCATCAGTAAGCATTTCCTTCTTTAATACATCCGTCGATGTACATATGCTGCTCGACTGTGGGTGTGACTTGCCGTGCAAACGTCCCACAGGGCCACCGCCGACCACAGCATGTAACCTTTACACGCCAAAAAGCCTTCGCGCGACAGCACGTGTCTCAAGAGCAAACTGCGGTTGGCCAACGAATGCGCCTCGCAGCTCTGTTGCACGAAAGCACGAGCCCTTCTGCCTCGCTGGATAATGTCCGGTTGCCGACTAGCGAAATGGGCGAAGTTGTTCACTTTATGACCTGTGGATTCAACTTTACCACTTATTACACAGTGAACAGCGGGAAATCGAATGCGACTTCAGCATCGAATGGCTCGAGTATTGAAGCCATAACAATCAATACGGCGACAACACTTACCGATTCTATAAAATTGGTTTGAACAATCATACTTTAAATGATCCATCCATACTGTTTCTGTCTCGTAGCCTATTCTATAAGAAATTTACCATTATGAAATTTTTATGGCGAATAAAGTACTTGGGTATATGGGTAGGAAGCAAATACTTTGTTTCAAGTTTGTTCTGTCCTGTACTTCGGTCTTTTATATAAGAAAGTATAAACCTGTACTATCCACAGTTAGACCTGTCATGAAAGCTTGCGGCTGTCGCACTTGGCTGCTAAGCATGAGGACGCGGGATCGAATCGCTACGGCGGCGGCCGCCTTTCGATGGGCGCAAAGTGCAGAAACGCCCATGCCCCGTGTACTGGGAGCACGGTAAAGATCCCGTGGAGGTCAAAATTATTCCGCAATTCCCCACTGCGGCAACAAAATCCCTATAAAGAAAGGCGTCAGGCAGGGAAATACGATCTCTGCAATGCTATTCACAGCGTGTTTACAGGAGGTATTCGGAGACCTTGATTGGGAAGAATTGGGGTTAAGAGTTAATAGAGAATACCTTAGTAACTTGTGATTCGCTGATATTGCCTTGCTTAGTAACTCAGGGGACCAGCTGCAATGCATGCTCACTGACCTGGAGAGGTAAAGCCGAAGGGTGAGTCTAAAAATTAATTTGCAGAAAACTAAAATAATGTTTAACAGTCTCGAAAGAGAACAGCAGTTAACGATGGGTAGTGAGGCACTGGAAGTGGTAAGGGAATACATCTACTAAGGACAGGTAGTGACTGCGGATCCGGATCATGAGACTAAAATAATCAGAAGAATTAGAATGGGCTGGGGCGGGTTTGGCAGGCATTTTTAGATCATGAACAGCAGGTTGCCATTATCCCTTAAGAGAAAAGTTTATAACAGCTGTGTGTTACCAGTACTCACGTACGGGGCAGAAACCTGGAGGCTTACAAAAAGGGTTCTACTTAAATTGAGGACGACGCAACGAGCTATGGAAAGAAGAATGATAGATGTAACGTTAAGGGATAATAAAAGAGCTGATTGGGTGAGGCAACAAACGCGAGTTAATGATATCTTAGTGGAAATCAAGAAAAAGAAATGGGGCACGGGCAGGACACGTAATGAGGATGGAAGATAACCGATGGTCATTAAGAGTTACGGACTGGATTCCAAGGGAAGGGAAGCGTAGCAGAGGGCGGCAGAAAGTTAGGTGGGCGGATGAGATTAAGAAGTTTGCAGGGACAACATGGCCACAATTAGTACATGACGGGGTTGGTGGAGAAGTATGGAAGAGGCTTTTGCCCTGCAGTGGGCGTAACCAGGCTGATGATGATGATGATGATGATGATGCCCCACTACTGCGTGCCTCATAATGAAACTGTGCATTTACCACGTAAAATCCCAGAATTCAACTCAACACAATGCGCGAAACAACAGGCAAGAAAATTAATTAGAAAACCTCATCCAAATTGTAAAAAGCCGGAAGCTTTATTATGTGACAACTGTAGTCTGAGATGTCTTTTATTACTGTAGAAAGACGAGAACAATGGAAGCGCAATTTTTTTAGAAGCAGGTACATTTGACCGTGGATTGGACCGTGGACCATGGCAAGTGGATTAGGTATACATCAAGAAAGCCTTGTGTCGTTACTGCATCGAGCTCAATGGGAAGGGACACAATGGAGAGAACCCACACGCTGGGAGGCTGGGACTCTTTTCCAAACGGAATAGTCATAGAGGTCTGAAGATCTCTATACCGGATATCGCTGTCTAGGACGCAATATCGGAAAGCGAGTCCACGCTTTTCGCCTAGTGTTGTAATAAGCCACCTTTACTTAGCATCTAAGCAAGCACAAAAGCATCCGTAGCGTACTCGCAGCTATCCCTTCCGGAAGTTGCCGGCAACGGACAAGGCCCCGCGTGGAGCCACAGCAAAGAAGCGAAATCCTACACTTTTTCTGAAGTACCTGCGAGAAACGGTTTTTTGGGTGCAAGTATAACTTGCAGTTGCCTAGTTGTCGTTCCTTCGCACATAGTCACAACATATCCTGGTGGGAGGTCGTACTCGTACCCGTTTATTATAAAGAAATATTTTAACGGCAGTGTGGCATAATAAGTATAGCATGTTTCTCTTCAGAAATTATGTTGCGAAACAATACATCAATTCTATCCCATGTACTTCAATTTACATACGGCATGAAAAGCGACCCGATCGGTGAAGAAGCGCATTTTTGCGCAGAGAGTACTTAATTTTTAACATTCACGAATTTATCATTCACATACCTGCCTGCCGGGAAGGCACGCTCAAAACCGTGCTAATGGCGCTTCTGCAATAGAGAGGAGTTCGCGTGCACTTACAAATGAGGCAGCATACAGGATACTTGAGTCCAAAGTGCAGGCAATGCATGAAAGCAAAGGTGAAGGGAAAGTCGCCCGCATGGACCAAAAACTGTTATTTCTTTCTTTTCGGTTTTGCTCCAGAGTGAACAAAAGTTCGTAATACTCAGGTTCAGCTCGGATTTGCCCAAAATAACGTTTTGTAGTGGTTTCTGTCTTTACTCTAGTTCCTGTTCGATATCTTAGTCAGCGCCCATCATTTACTGCCCTGGCTGGCCAAACTCAAAAACCCATGTTTAAGGTTCACTAAATGGGGAATATGTCTACAAAAACACGACGCAACAGTCGCGTACAAATTTTGTCGGAAGGACGTTATGATGGTGTGATTGCTTGTCGTGTGCACCAACCTATTCTACACCGGCTGGAGCATGGGTTAGATATGTCGTTTCTGGAAGCCTCTAACAATGTCAGAAATGTCTCATCTTCACAGTAAGCACTCTGAAATACACCTCCTCAGCCAGTAGTATTTGGGTAGTCGACAAATAAAACCCGATTTTCATTTGCGATTGATGGCCGTACGTCCTCTGCAACAACGTCTTCTACGAGAGGAAGAGCCAACACAGTGGAAAGACTTTCCTCTTTTATATCCCGTCAGTAATGCGTGCTCAGGGTTTCAAATTACAATGCGACCACCGGCCCAGCATGCACTCAACTTAAAGAACTTAGGCACAACGTGCCAAAACTATTACAAGCCAACGATGATACATTCACTCCAGCACTATGTCAGATGTTGTTGCGAATGAGAAAAGCGGAGTAGAACGTCTCTCCAGTGTGCCCGTTTTCGCAGACAAATATATCGAGCCACCCACGACGCCATTGCAGCAGGTGGGCATTTATTTAATATGATTAGATCATTTCGCCCTTGATCGTAAACAAAATGATGCATTGAAGTGGTAACCGGTGTCCTGACGCGGTGTGCTGAGACGCCCGTCACAAGTGGAATCACTTCGAAAGTATCCAGTTTTTGAGCTACTACGTAGCACATGGCACATATGCCTACAGTTGTCTTAATAGAAAAAATAAAAGCGTTGCTTCTAAACTATAGAAAAATGAGCCTTATCACCTGCAAAAGAAAGGCCTGCCCAAACGGCTCAATGGTTGTGGACGTAGAGTACAAGACCATTGTAAAACTTCAACCATATGTTACCTTTCCCCGTAAAGGAAGCGAGTCGCTCCAACTTCCATATGGGAAGACAGTAACGACAACGCTGGACGTGATATGCTACCTATCAGCAGAGGTGGGCATATGCCCTCAATTCTAGTTTTCATCCCTCACACTTACGACTCAATTAGGTCCTCACCCGATCCTATCCCTGTCCCCGAAAAAATAAACCTGTCCCCACTAGGCTTTGCCCTAACGTAGAAAAGGCTGTCATGCTTCTCCTACCTTCTCTTTGCTACAATTTGAATTAAACCACCTGCCGATCCCGTGAGTTTAGTTTACAAATATGATTACTTGCCATTCCATTCCAGTTATCACAGTGTGCCACATTACTTTACCTATAGGGGCATCGAATGAACCTTAACATTAGGCCATCCGCAATACTCGCGAAGAGAACATCACAGCTGCTTACAGAAAGTGCACCTGCTAACTTGAAAGTCAAATTGGAAAAACAGTATATTTTTCCACCACTTGGAAACAAAATGTTTTTGCAGTCGCTAGGGTCACCTGCGTACTTTGATTATTAGCTACATGCATGCGTAAGCTACAAAGCCCTCGTGACACCATTGGACAGTCAGATTTCATCGCTGGGCGCGCTGGAGAGCAAACATCGTGTACTACACCCACGCTAGAATGGTACTACATACAACGCGATTTGTTCAGTTACTGAAGAAAGAGAAAAGCGGCAATCATAACATGGTGGACAAGGTGCAAACGACAGACAGAGAGAAAGCTTTATTCTAAGTCCCTGCTCCGGTCAAGAAAATGGCAACGAGAGCATCTAACGGAACTTAAAATGACAGTACAAGAACAGCGAGGACGCGTGCTTCTGCTCAGAGAAGCATAAGAAAGAACAGAACGCATTGGAAACTTTGGAAGGTCGAAAAGATTTCCCAGGAAAGAATGACCTAGTAAGGGCATTCATTTTTTGTATAGCTGAAGGAAAATAGGTCAAAAGACTAATTCACTTCCTGTAGTCGTTGGAGGGCTGATTGAGCTGAAACTAGCCGGTCAGAAGATGCAGAAAACACGCGGAAGTGAAAGGGGAGAGGCAAATAAAGAGGTTGCTAGGGGCACGCTGTGTTTTTTTTTTGTAGAAAGTAAGAATTACTTATTATTTAGAGATTGTTGGCAACTTTTATGATATTATCACTGCACCTTACGGTTATTAGATAATTGTTTGTTACATGTCTTGCGTAACTATTTATTGAAAAATGGCGCATATGTAGTGATCGAAGTTGTCACCAAAGATTTGTTGAAGTGCACCACGTGCCCATAGTTACGCCCCAAGCGACCCAAGTTACTCTGAAACTTGGTTTTGAACACTGTTCCGCCAGCGCATCTGCCCGGTGATCTAACAATTTCACCATTGACTACGTAGTGACCCAAGTGGATAGGAAAGAGCTTAGGCGCGGACATAGATATGTAGAGACATGTCGCATACAGCGGTAAGTACCCAAAAAAGAGTAATAGCATTAATAAGCATAGAACGCATCGGTATGCGTTCTCTATAGACCTTCCGAAACAGCATGTAGTGCGGTCGCTCTTCACTCTTCAGTTTTCCTGTGGACACGCTGCACCATCTAACGGCACCCCTGCAATGTCCGCGCTTTGCGCGTGCCTCAATATAGCATGTTTTTTTTTATTTTAACGTTAAAAAATTTATAAACCGCCTGTGGCATTTGGCATTGCTCCAACTATTGAGCGTCCTTACTCATACTAGCAGACATTAGTTACGCGGGAGATAATACTGCGAAATCAAAAAATCAACAAAGCTTTAGTAATCAACAAATTAAGTAAATGTTTATCTATACATCTTAATATACGTCTAGAAAACAGTGATTTCAGAGGGCAAATAGACTTTGAAAGAGTTTTGAGATTACCGCCAGATTTGAGATGAGCGCAGACAAAACATGATGCGGAAATGCACTGCTGGTCAAATTATACTTCTTTCACAAAACGTATTTCTAAGCAATAAAGCTGAAATGTTATTGCAACACCAATGTATTTCGTCGCAAACTGCGCGTACGCGTATTTCAAAACTGGTTTTATCCACAGAGATCATTCGAAGCGGATATGACTTTTAGGGTCACCGGCAACAATTCTCAAACTGTAGCCTGTACTGTAAAACTAATAATTTAAATGTTGGTAGCTCAAACATTCATATCTAGTCAAACAATAATTTTCCTTTCTGGTGCTAATAATCTCCGCCTCTGAGAGTGTTTCAGCTGAAGTGGTATAATTGTGCTAAATGTCACTGGCGACTTTAAAAATTATCCTAACGATAAAAAAGAGCACTCTGTATATACAGAATTTCTGAACATACATGAAGCGCTTTTATTCCATCTAGCGCTGAGAAAATCTTCATGGATTTCATTTCTGTCATTGAAGTGTGGAGCAGGTCCAGCGCCGCATGCCCAGCAACGCATGCTCAGTGCCCAATGGCGTCACAGAGGTTCATTGAACAACGGCACATGTACTGCGGTGAGTACCGAGTGACGCAACTTGGCGTGCAGGAGGTTCCGTGAAGAGCGGCACATACGCATTGTCACATACCCAGTGACCTAGTGTGCGTGAAGTGTCTTAGATAGAGCCAGCATACCTACCACAAACTGCGTGTAGCTCCAAAAGAATGATAATCGCATTAATACATGTGCGATGGTTCGTTTCGAACCGTGTTCGCTCAGCACGCCAACACGATTATCTATCCAATAGAGCATGCGCTACCAAAAGCCACAAGTTTTCGTGAAAGAGATAGATGCGGGCAGACAGACCGGAAAGTGGGTGAAGTTCGCATAAAATATTAATTGCATAAAACAATGAACAGTCACCGCAAAAAAAGAAAGGCCGGCTAAATTTTGACAAGACAGGAAGACGAAGTAGTGGCTCTTGTGTGGAACCCCGTTTCCTACTGCTCCCATTTTGCCAGTATTTTTGCGTATTTTTCGGAGGCGCTGCTTTCGAGACCTTCGGTGATGGAAGCGGAGTCAGCTAGAGGTCCGGGGGAGACCGACGTTACAGCGTCAAGCGCTCCGAGAAAGCGCAATCACCTGATGAGCGACACAGGCAGCGAGTACACCTTGCTGTACTACTCCGCTTCAGAAGAAGATCTGTTGGATGACGGCGACTACTTGACAATTGTGAGGGAAAAAGGAAAGAGGAGAATCGTCACTGCTTCCTCGTCTTCAACAAGGACGATGGCGGCAGCAAAGGCCAATGACACGGCTCATACCATCCTTTTTTTTTTTTTTTGCCGGAGACGCCGACCGACAACTTGAATCGGCTGAATAGGCAAGCCATATCTCTAACACTAGAGGCTCTTGTTCCAAATGAGATCACGGATATGAGAATTAACACCCGTAAGAACATTCTCGCGGTTGATGTCAAGAACAGAGCAGCATTGGATATCTTGAGTACAATGAAAATGCTGGGCAAGATAAATGTTCGCACCATAATACCACAGGACAGCAATACTTTATCAGGTGTGATTTATGATGTCGATGAGTCAATAGACGACAACCATCTGCCTATTTTGGTCAAACCCGCCACAGCAGATGCAACAATTATTGAAATCCGTCGCCTAGGAGATTCACGCTGTGTGAGGATAACTTTGAAGGGAGGTAGCTTGCCGTCCCACGTGAAAGTTGGATTTTTTCATCATCCAGTGCGACCGTTCGTTCCAAGACCATTTCAGTGCCATAACTGTTTGAAGATCGGGCATGTCAGTGGCATATGCAAAAATTCGACCGTGTGCGCAAGATGTTCTGAGCAGCACAGCGCTGATGCCTGCCGCGCGACTCACTTCAAGTGTGCCAATTGCTGTGGTCTCCACGAAGCATCGTCGTAAGACTGCCCGAGACATAAGACAGAGCGGAAAGTCCTAAAACAAATGGCGAGAGACAACTCAACTCACAGAGTGGCCGCCGCCAAAGTGCGACGGCGGAGTGTCCGCCGTCACCGTAGACGATCTTCGTCTACTAGAAATACTGATACCGTCGCAAGACAGACGCTACTTCCTGAGGCTGGTGCTCCCAAGGCGCTCACCCACACTAACAACATGGTGCCTGATGACGCAGTGAATACCTCTACTGCAAACGACTGGTGTGCACTCCCGACATTAAGTCTTTAAGCCCAACAAAGGTCGACGATGGACTACCGACGAACCAATGACTGCACAGAACACCTGCGAGGTCAAGACAAGCAAGTAATCGCCATGATAAAATCTCTAATGAAAGCCATCTGCGTGTTGATAATTGACATGCACACGCCATCTGCTCGAGGTGCACTACAAATGCTGGACGGCCTGGATCCGGTTCTTGCGAGCCTCGAGTAGCAAGCATAATGGCTCTACCGCGTCAGCCGTTTTTCAGACAAGTCAAGGATGCATCTATTATGCATTGGAATGCCCGTCACCTGAAATCCCGCAGTGATTTTCGCCATTACGTTTTGACCAATCGATTCGGCATTGTCGTCTGTGAACCGAAGCTCAGAAACCCGTCCGGATCTCAGGCTATGAACCTCATGTGTCGTCGATTTGTACTGACCTTAGTAAAATGATCATCTACATACGGTGTGAATTGACTTACGTTGTTCATCCAGTGCGGCCACATGACACTAATTAGTATGTGTGTTTCACCGTGAAAAAACAACAACTTGCGTTCACTTTAGTGGGCGCTTACCTTTCCCCATGAAATAGTTTCAATAGGCAGACACTGCGTGACATTATAGATGCGACACCTGGTCCATGGCTTGTTCTTGTAGACTTCGACGCGCATCATTCACTTTGGGGAAGCAACAAGGTAAATTCCAAAGGAAGAAACCTCATGTCCTTTGCTTGCGACCATGCACTTTGTTGGCTAAATGATAGCAGTCCCACGTGTCTGCGCGGCCGGACGTATAGTAGTTGTTTAGACTTAGAATTTGTTTCGCGATGCCTCACTAGCTGCGTCCATTGGTTCGCAGATATAGAAACCCACGGAAGTGACCACATTCCTACCTACCTGATGATAAAAGGCCTCACCAATTCCGTTGCATCAAATTTTAAACAAACAATAGATTGGCCCGTGTTTAAATCACTTATGGAAGATGCATGTCACGAAGGCATTTCGTCCACACTAGAATCTGAGATCGCCACGCCTATGCAGGATGCTATGCGCTCATTTCGGCCATTAGAGAAATACACAGATTTTGATTTGGAAATACAGAGCCTCCGTGCAATCCGCCGGCGAGTGGAGCGACGGTACAGACGCACTAAATCGTTCTACGATCTTAGAGAGGCCAGACGCATTCAAAAGAAAATTCAGCATCGCCTTGCTGTACTGGAAAATCAACGCTGGAAATCGTTTTGGGTCTCTCGACCAGCGTAAACCTTTGTCGGTTGTCTGGAGAACAATCCGTGGACTTCGAACAGCTCCTCAACAGCGTCGTCCATTTAAATCTCTAGCCCTACATGAAGGACGCCGAGAATTCAAGGTAGCCGAAGATTACTGCGCAAGGATCGCGGGTCCGGCGCTCACGTATTCACCTTGCGCACCTATTCCCATTGTGCCCCCTTGCTCCCGAGATCCTCGTATGGACGCTGCTTTCTTCATCGAAGAACTGGAGGGCGCGCTTGCTGGGTGCAGGCGATCTTCGTCACCAGGACACGATGGCATCACATACTCTGCGCTTGCAAACCTTGGTCAAGAGGCCAGAGATGCCCTTCTTCGCCTATACAATGCATTATGGCGTGACGGCCTGGTCCTTAAAACGTGGAAATCCAGTCGGCTTGTTCCACTCCTCAAGGCTGGCAAATCCCCGTTGGCATTGTCATCTTACCATCCAATAGCACTGGCCAGCTGTATCGCCAAGGTAATAGAGAGCATGATCCTTACACGGTTAAAATGATACTTGGAATTTTACAACGTCTATCCAGAGGTAATGGCTGGTTTTCGACGCGGCCACTCGTCCATAGATAGCGTTATAGACCTGGTAACATACGTACAACACCAGAAACATCTGAAACGAATCACTACGGCCCTATTCCTTGATGTTAAAGGTGCGTACGACGATGTAGATCATCATGCGATTCTGGACACCTTAGAAGCTGTAGGGAATGGTGGACGCACCTTTCGCTGGATACGCAACTATTTGAATGGAAGATCTTTCTTTATTTTGACTAAAGACTGACCAACGCCATCTAGCTACACCAGTCGTGGTGTACCGCAAGGCGGAGTACTCAGCCCTACCCTTTTCAACCTGGTGCTCGTTGGTCTCGCTTATTCGTCAACGCAAACCGTTCAGCTCTCCGTATATGCAGACGACGTTTGCATATGGGCTTCAGGCGTGACACGTGTGCAAGTCCGCGCACGACTTAAGAAAGACTCAACAGCTGTGTCAACATACCTAAGAAGACAAGGCGTGCAGCTTTCCGCAGAGAAATGTTCACTCGTTGCTTTTACTCGCAAAGCGATGGCCCCGTATGCTTTGCGGATTAATGACCAAATTACACGATATAGACGAACGCACCGATTTCTTGGCGTCATCATTGATAGAGACTTGTCTTGGAGCCCTCATATGTCGTACATGACAAAGCGTTTGGCCGCCATTGTGGACCTTCTTGCGTTTCTCGGAGGGAAGTACTGGGGCGCAACAGGACCGTTAATGTTGCAGCTATATAAAACACTGTTTTTGGGCTTCCCGCGATACCAGCTTACCTGTACTAGGAAATACTTGCACTACGAATATTTGCAAATTCCAGAGTGTGCAAGCCCAAGCACTCAGGACTTGTCTCGGTCTTCTCAAAACTACGTCATCGATTGCGACAGTGGTCATAGCGAGAGACGCTCTTTTGACAGTATACATTGATGCAGATGTGCTGAGAGCACACATGCGATACCTGAGTCGGATTCCCTCACACCATCTCGCTTGCGAGCAAAAAGGCCACTTTCAACTTTTGCTAGAACTATTGTAACACATCAGTCCTACCTGCCATCAGAATTTACGCCCGCTACACAATTGTCAGATCCATTGTGGTGTCTGCACCGGCCGCAAGCGCAACTGACAATTCCAGGAATCAGAAAGAAAACTGAAGCGCCATTGCAAGCTTTGAAATAAGCAACTTTGGAGCACAATCACAACGTGCACAGATTCCGGCAACATGTATACACAGATGGTTCAGTAAAACTCAACAGCTCAGTGGCTGCAGTCATCATCCCGACAAAATCTGAGGAAATACAATTAAGAACTTCATGTGTGACCACATCGACAGGTGCAGAACTCGCGGCGCTCCGTGCTGCACTTGATTTCATTAAGCAGAAGCCACCGCAACAATAGACAGTCTTTAGTGACTCCAAGGCAGCCCTTCAGGGCATACAAAGCCCAATGCACCATGGACCCAATGAACAACTGGCCTCAGAAATTCGGCACATATATCATCAAAGCCATGACAAGGGACACAACATAATCTTTCAGTGGCTTCCAGGACATTTTCACATCAGCGCGAATGACCAACGCGACGAAGCCGCCCGATCTGCACATGAAAGTGGTCAACGAGTCTTCATTTCGCTTTTGCGCACAGACGCTGCGGCTGAGCTGCGATTGATGTCCCGTGAGCGTACTTTGCCCTTGTGGGACTCAAATGTTTTCACCATGTGTCGGTTGCGTTCGTTGTTTCCGGACATAAGGATGCACCTCCCGCCTGGGTTACCACGACGTGAACAGAACATGCTCTACCGTCTGTGGCTAGGCGTTGCCTTCACGAACTCATATGCTTTCCTCATTGGCATGGCGAACAGCCCCACGTGCGACACATGTAACATCGACGAGACGCTCGCACATATTATCTCTGTCTGCCCACGATACAGTGCTCAGAGACAAGTGACGTTCAGAGTACTGGACCAGTTGGACAATCGTCCACTTTCAGAACTAAAAGATTTAGGCCAATGCTCCGAAAGAACATCCGCGTTGAAGGCCTTACTCGCGCTATTATGGTTCTTGCGGTCTACGGGGCTTCACTACAGACTCTAACAATGCCGCCCCCTACCGCTTTGTAGTGTACGCGCTTTATTCGTGCTTGTCTCCTTTTCTTTCTATCTCCCCCTTCCACTCTGTTTCTCGTTTATCCCCCTTAACCCTTCCCCCTGCGCAGGGTAGCCAAACGGAACTACCTCTGGTTAACCTCCCTGCCTTTCTCTGCATTATTTCTCTCTCTTTCTCTCTTGGGCCACAACGGCCGAATTTGTCATACCACAACTTGGAATTACTCGACGATTTCTATTAGACCACAAGTCGACACCTACGGCTGCGGAACTTGCGGGAATACTGGGGGCTGTCCGTTTTATGAGAACCCAGACACCCCATAAATGCACGATATTGTGCGATGCCAAATCAGCGCTACAGGCGCTAAATACGTTTTAGAGAAAGGACCATACAATCTGCTCGTGCTGGAAATCGTCGAACATCATCACAGTGCCGAGTTAAGTGGCCACGTGATCACCTTTCAATGGGTGCCTAGTCATTGTGGTGTTTTTGGCAATGAACTCGGTGACAGTGAGGCGAGATCGGCCTCCTCTTCCTCTGATGAAGTACGGATTGCCTACTCGCGACCTGACACCAACTCAATGATCAAGGCACTCATGCAGGACCTTACAAAGGCTTACAGAGCCCACTATGGCAACATTCACAGACGTCTACATATGATTAACACAGACGGTAAATTCTGTTTGCCCGCGAAGCTTACACGGAGGAAAACGTAATTGCTTCACGGGATTCGGCTCGGCGTTGCTTTCACCCGTCGCTACGCACACCTCATCGGCCAATCGAACAGCCCTGATTGTGAACACTTCCAGATGCCCGAAACACTGCAACACGTACTGTGCGACTGCCCAGCATATATGCTGGAGTGAAGGACGTTAGACAGTTTCCTAGCCAGCGTTGGCATGCAACCACTGTCGGAGGAAGCTATCCTCGGCCCATGGCCTGACACTGCGATTTCAATGCGTGCCACAAAAGTATTGTTGAAATTTCTGCAGGACACCAAGCTCTACGAGCGGCTCTAGCTAGACAACTGCCTCCTGTACTTAAGCACACACCACTTCTCTTATCATCATAATCCATCCCAATAATTTCACTCCATTTCCCTCTTCCCCAGTGCAGAGTAGCAGACTAAAGCACACTAGCTCAGGTCCACTTCTCTGTCTTTCCTATCAATAAATTCTATTCATTCATTCATCTTTCTTGACAAGACGACTTGTCTTCATGAGAACAAGACCTCTTTTAGTGAGTAACGTTTACAATTTGGTGGAGAAGTAGGGCCTGTCGCAGAAGAGGCAGCTGTCTGTCGACTTAGAAGAATCATTGCTGAACTTCAGCGTGCACAAAAAACGAAAAACACAAGCAGAATCAACATACAAGCTCCGAGCGTGTTCAAACTCTGCCTGTGTTCGGCAACTTTTGCGCCCGCTGCACTTAACAATGAATCATCACCGATTCGCCCAATTTTCAGTTCCGCAACAAAAGGGACAATTTTGCTGGAAGAGCGCGCAACTTGCTCGGGCAGACAGCTTGTTTATGTAACGTTGCCGCACTTTATAAGTAATAAGTAAATACACAATTTGAGCGCAAGGCAGTCCTGTCGAATGTGCACCGAATTTTCTTACTGGGTGTGTTACCGTCTTTATTGGCGGATCCCGAATTAAGTGCAGTGTAACTCATCTTAAACAGTGTTGCAGGACTGCACTTTCAGCACGCAGCTGCTATCAAAAGTGCAGATAGAGCTCGATGTGAGCATCAAATCTGGTAGAACGCCAATGAAACAATGTGCAACCACTTCTCTCTTGGCACATCCGGTTTGGGACTCTTGGCATAGCACACCTGTGTACTTCCATAAGTTTATATTAGCGTCAGTAATGAAGCACGTTGGGCGTGCTTTGCTCTGTACGGCGTAACCACCATTCAAGACACGGTCAGAAGCACAATCAGTGAGCCAATGCAGGCTGAGTATCAAGTGACGTAAATATATCTATTGTATACTCTGGGAAAGCAAAATTTTGACACTTTAAGGGCTCTGCGTTGCAGAAAACCTAGCGTCGGACACAGTTTCGGCAAAAAGGCTTGTAAACTAACCATACCTAAGCCCTCCGTGTGCCGCAAGGAAGCTACTACACCAATTGAAATTCTCAAACTAAAATACGTAGAAAAAACATAAAGTGCGACTTACACACAACCTACAGACATGATAGAATCTGTCTGTAATTTGACTATACGAGAAAAGATAATTATGTTACGCGAAAATTCAAACAAACCCCTTTTCCAGTGTTTTTACTAATCATACACTCGCCATGGCGTCCAACATTTGCGCACGCCGGAGCGTGAGCATCTCGGGGGCCACGAAGTGGCTCGTCCGGTTCCTCGCAATACCTCCAGATGGCGCTCGCATCCGCCGCATTGCAAAGAGAAGCAGGGAGAGGTAGGACAGAGTGAAAGGGTGATTTTCGCCGGCGACTCATACATGGCTAGTTGCTCAAAGGCAATTGTGGAGAGAGTGAAAGGCGATAAAAAAGTGGCAGTAGGGACATTTCCAGGGCGGACACTGGGTTCTGTCATGGAGCGAGCAAAATAAAAGCTCGTGGAAAATCCCTACGTGCGCAACCTTGTCATAGTAGCAGGGGGGCTAAATGACGCCCTGAACAGGAAAGGGACAGGGCTCGCCCAGTGCTTGGCGAAGGGGGTGGACGACTTGCGCGAGATACCCCCTCAGGTGCAGATCGTGGTGTGCACAATGCCGGAGGTGCCTGTATGTGACAGTCACGTACAAAGAGCCGTAATGGCTGCTAATGAGGCAATATGGAAAATGAGCCGAGAAAAGGCTTCGAGGTGGTCGAAGTAACCAGGGAAGTGAGAAGGTGCGGTGGTTTTAAACGAGACGGGATCCACTTCAATTACAGGCTGGCACAGGAAGTGGGCTGGAGAATTGGTGGTCGCGCTCTTGATTTATTAGGGGGCCCGCGGGCGCTCAGGAGGCCCGAGTAGACAGTAACGAAGAAGGTCCCCTAGGGGAACCTCAGAAGAGCATCGCCGTCGATAGCAAGAAAAGGAGGAAAGCAAGAAAGAGAGCTCGCCATGCAATAGGCTACATAAACATGCAGGGCGGCAGAAGAAAGGAAAAGTGGGCAGAAATTGAGTAGCAGTTAAATAGAGAACAAATAGGGGTGTATGCGGTTACAGAAACGCACCTTAGAGACTCAGAGGAGCCGCCAATTATTGAGAATTATATTTGGGAAGGGTGCAACAGAACTAAGTCGAAAAGAAAGGGAGGGGGAGTCGGAATGCTCATCCATCAGGGAGCAAAATGGAAAAGAGTACATTCAAAATGTCAAGAGCATCTTTGGTGATCAGGTACAATGAGTGTGAAAAAAACTTGGCAGGCCATTACGTATCTGTGGGCCGGAAATAATTGCACAAAGAATAATAAAGAGTTAGTGGAATGCATAAGCGCTGATATTAGGCGTTTCGGGAATGGTGCTGAAATTGTCCTATTAAGTGACATGAATGCCTGCATACAGGATTTACATGGCAATAGCGACAACAACGGGAAGTGAATGCTGGACCTTTGTGAGCAACATAACCTTGTTATCGTTAATACAGGGCCTAAGTGTGAAGGGCAGATCACGTGGGAAGTGGGAAACCGGAAATCGACCATTGTTTATTGTCTGATGACAGAAGGAATTCATGATAAGTTGAGAGAAATGGTCATTGATGAGTAAGGGTGTAGCAGCATAGGGAGTGACCATAAACGCATCATTTTAAAAATGGGATATGTAGCTGGGAAAGAGAGCAAGGAGCGCGAAATGGCCAGTCCAAATCTGAAGGCTGAACAAATAGCAAATATAGTCACTATAGTCGAGGAAGAAATTGGCAAATGGCCAAGTAAGTAGTGGGAATATGGTGAGCTTCTAAGTGTAATAACGACAGAAATACGGAAAGAGAAACAACATGTTTGTTGGAGACCAACAAAGAAACTAAAAAGCTGGTGGAACAGGGAGATACAAGAAGCGGTCGGAGAACGACGGAAAGCATCTCGAGAGCACAGGCGCGCAAAGAAGGCGCAGTTGCCGCAGGATGAAGTAACCAGTGAATGGGAAATATACCGGGAGAAAAAGTCTATGGTTCAAATACTGGTGCAAGCAAAATTAAAAGGTGGAAGTGAACGTTGGTTGTAAGAAATACGTGAGAAAAAGAAGGCAGCACATAGAATATTTTGGAACTACATAAAACTATTAGGCAGGAAGTCAACAACAATACAACCTATCCCAGACGAAGATGAAAACAGATTGGAAGGAGAAGCGGCAATAAATTACATCCGAAAAATAACAGCCGAATCTTTCCATGGCAGAGACGAAGTTGTATTTGAAGAAAAAAAGAGCATGAAAGAGACCCAAGTGGAAAAGGAGCTCGTGCTGACAAATTTAAACTGGAAGAAAGCGGAAGAGAAAATTCTTATGCGCACAGCCACAGGGCTAGATGAGGTTCCCGTTAGGCTTATTAATGAACTAGGACCAAAAAGTAAGGAAGCTCTGGTGAAAGCAGCTGAAAAAACTTTAAAAGATAGACGAATACCAAACAGTTCGCGGCAAAGTAGAACGAATTTCATTTATAAAGGCAAGAAGGAGAAAGATAGAATTCTGTCGTATAGACCGTTGACCATTACATTGGTAATATACAGGCAAGCAATGCAGGCAATCGAATTAAAGCTTCAAACTTGAACAGAGAATAATGACATTTTGGGAGAACTTCAGAATGGCTTCAGAATAGGTAGGCGTTTGATGATAACTTATTTGTTCTTACTAAGTGTATTGAAATATCAAAAGTAGAAAGCAGACCGTTATACGTGGCCTTTTCACACATTACAGGATCCTATGACAACGTAGACCGCAAAATTTTGTGGGATATTCTGAAAAGGGGAGGTTTAGGTGACGATTGTCTACAGCTTTTGAGAGAGATTTACCTAGAAAGTACCGTTTACATTGAATGGGAAGGGATGAGAAGCGAGGAGAAAGTTCGTGTAAACAAGGGACTGAGACAGGGGTGCCCTTTATCCCCGCTGCTGTTTATGATGTACATGGTGTGGATGGAGAGGGCGCTAGAAGGAAGTAGTATCGGCTTCAATCTCTCATACAAACAGGCGGGTACTGTATTAGATCAGCAGCTTCCGGGTTTATTTTATGAGGACGACATTGCGTTGCTAGCTAACAAGCAAAGTGATTTGTAACGTCTGGCTAATATCTGTGGACAGGAAGGCAACAATTTAGGTTTTAAATTTAGTGTTAGAAAATCAGATGTTATGGTATTCAACGAAAACGGTGAACAGAAAGTGGAGATACAGGGCCAGGAAATACCTCGGGTAACAGAATATAAATACCATGGTATATGGATAAATGAGGGCAATAGATATATGGAAACACAGGAACAAACAATAACAGTGAAGGGAAAGAGAAATGCAGCCATAATGAAGCACAGAGCGCTATGGGGATACAATAGGTACGAAGTCCTTCGAGGTATGTGGAAAGGTGTAATGGTTCCAGGACTTACTTTTGGAAATGCGGCTGTTTGCTTTAAATCAGGGGTACAATCGGGGCTCGATGGGAACCAAAGGTGAGTGGGTCGCCTCGCATTGGGCGTTAACGGGAAGACTACAAATGAAGCTGTGCAGGGTGATATGGGCTAGACTAGCTTAAAGTGAGGGAAGCTCGCTATAAATGGAGTATGAAGAACGCCTCAGGAATATGGAAGAAAGTAAATGGGCTGGGAGAGTGTTCAGGCATCTGTACAGGAAAAACATTGATTCAGAGTGGAGGAAAAGAACTAGGAAGCTTACCAGCAAGTATGCGGCCTGTAGGGTGGGCAACACAGCAACAAAGACGGTCAAGCGAAAAGTCAGAGAGTCTGAAATAATCTCATGGGTGGCGGCAATAGAAAGGAAACCTGCCATGAGAAAACTACTTAAGAGGAAAAAACGAAATCAGGAAAGAAACAATTTATGATAACTCAAAGGGAAGCTCATTACTTTTCGAAGCGAGATCGGGATGCCTCAGAACACGCACCTATAAAGCGATATATAAGACGGAAGAAGAAGCATGTGCTTGCTGCGGTAAAGCTAGGGAGACTATGGAGCATGTTTTATTAGAATGTGAAGACGTCTACCCAGCGGCCGAGTTAGGCACCACTGGCCTCCTTGAAGCCCTTGGGTTCAGAGAGAGCAGTGGAAAAGTAAACATGTCCGCAGTAGGCATTAGTAAGATGCGATTGGAGGATTGGAAAAAAGTAGGAAAACGACAAAAAACGGAGACGTACAAAAGTACAGTTCGCAATAGGGTATAAGAAAATTTGGTTGTGGGATTTCATAGTGATTTCTTTTTCTTTTTTATTGTTTACCTTAGGTAGGACATTAGGCAATATAATAGTAAGAGCTCGGTGGCGCAACCCACCGCCCCGTTCCAAAGGGGACGTTCATAACATCCATCGATCCATCCATTGCGGCCCACGCAAAAAGCCGTGTTTCTACCGGAAAGCCCGCCTTCGGGCACAGTGCTCGCGGCCAGGGTTTCCCGGTATACGAGTACATTACGGTTACATACGCTCGAGTTGCCGGAAGTGTGAGAAGCAGTCGAGGATCTTTGAATGCTACCGAGTTACTCTCAAAGCCGAAGCTTATGCGTCCTCCGTCTTTTTACAAATGTATGTAATGATCATCTCTAGGAATGGAATGGCATATGAACGTTTCATCTTCAGAATCGGAGGTGTATCTTTAGCTGCAGAAAATTACCACGGTTAGTGAGTGCGATTGCGCAGTCGAACAATCATGCCTCCCTTCTCATTGGACTCGAGTTCTGTATGTGAGATTTTACGTAATCACTTCATTAATCCGGCGGTGGGGCAACTTATTCGGCTTTTTCCTTCCATCTGCTTGGAGTAAACTGATAATACGGCGCGAGTTCGAATTTATAGGGAGCCGTTATAGGGCTATAAAACAAAGAGCCGGAAGAAAGACTACTAAGCCAATCGTTCAAAAAGCTATACCCAAGAGGCCGTCGTAAGAATTAAGCATTCCGAAGCTGCATACTGCACAAATGTTATTCAGGATAGCCTGCATTCGGCTTGGGATAGGGACGTTCCGTTGAAAGAATGCAACTTCGGTATTGAGCTGCTTCTGCCGAACGCTTTCTGACAAAGACTGATGAGCGCGGCTTACGTTGCGCGCATCTGTTTTATTTGGCTATAAAGCGAGAAATAAGGACGCCACGATGCAACACCACTCAAAGAGTAAAGATGCCAGAGCACAGGAACCCTTTAAGCATAACCAAAAAAAGCAGTAACTGACAAATACCACTTGAAACGGCAGAAAGCGGAGAACGCTTTCCTTGGCTTGCTATCACAAATTGTCTTGCGGACTCCACAACTTCCATCGGCGCGAACAACGATTTGTCTTGTAGTTATGAAGTTCGGCGCCTGTGGAATAAAGCACACACACGCGACTCATGACGCTTCATTCTGGCTTCGTACCTAGCTTTCCTGTTCCTTTTTCCAGACCGCGCATTTTTCTACTTTGTCCTGCATTCCTTCGAAGTACTGGACTTTTCTATTTCCTTTTTCTTTTCCTTCCTCACGTCGCTATTTCACACAAGGAGCGCCTTCGCATTTTTATCGGTACTTAAACATTCTGCAGCTGAAGTATTGTTAACCCGAAGGTAGGCCTGTGATCATGCATCAAAGAGAGAGCATGGCAGCCATGATCAGATTGTCCTTTGTGTCATTTATTTGGGTGCACAAGGAGAGGAAGATATATTTCCGGTGAGAATTGAACGAAGAATGGTCTTGCACCAGTTTTTTGTTTTGCTTAGTTATTATATAGTTTACGAATACTTAATAAGCAATATACGGGTGTTTTTCTAAGCTTCGCTATTTCATTTTAAATTGCCTGTGGCAGATAGCACAATTATAATCATTCATCTAAATTACTCGATCAGGCGGGTATTGCTTCTACGAGAACGCAAAACACCGAATTAAATAATTAACATAATTAGGGCATATAACATTTCATTTAGTAACATTACAGCCGCTATTTCTATTTACGAATTACAGCCGGTGAGAAACTGCTGTTGTATGAACTGAAGCACAAAAGTAACTGGAACAATAATCAATGTCGACGGATAGCTTGAAAATTGATATTTCGGAACTGGTGCTGTCCAGGGAATTCGTTCCAAGTGGATTTACCTTATGAATCCAGCGGCCATAATTCGTAAACTGAAATATGTGGCGTAATGTATTTGATTAAAAAACTTAATTAGCGTAAATACGGTAATTATTCAATTCAAATTTTGATTTCTCGTAGAAGTAATGGCCACCTTATCGAGTATATTAGACCAAGGGTTAGAGAGAGAGAGACGCAAATCAGAGAAAGGTAGGGAGGCTAACCAGACTTAAAACATCCGGTTTGCTACCCTGCACTAGGGGAAGGGAAAAGGGAAGTAAAGACGGAAAGAAAAGCGTGACAAAAATAAAAGCGTGAGAAAAAAATATGAAAAGGGACGAAATGGGGTCATTATAGTCTTTCTAATAGGCCACTGTCACGTAGAAAAGTCAACAAAGCCTTGACCGACTTTTTCTGCGACGACAGTTCACGTCGGCATTCCAAAACTGACTGTTCTGAAAGTGGCCTGTCGTCAAGGCGTGCCAACGCGGTCGCTAGTGACAGCGGGTGCGCGCTGTATCGAGGACAGTGGCAAAGCACGTGTTCGATAGTCTCTTCGCCACCGCAGTGTCTGCAAGCCGCGCTGTCGTCCATACCGACTCGGAAGGCGAAGGATCGTGTGTAGGCGACACCAAGCCACAGTCGGCAAAGTACTGCTGTTTCGAGTCTAGAGAGTCCAGATGGGGGCCGAAGTCGAAGGGATGGGTCCAGTCGGTCTAGACGTGTATGCTTTAAGCTTGGTGTGTTCCATAACGTTTTGATGGCTTCATTTGCAAGCACACGAATTTTCGTTGCAGCATCTGTTCTTGAGAATGGAATGAAGTCTTGCAAGCCATCCTCATGTGCACAATTCTAACCAAGGCTTAGAATTGTGGTATCGGCCATAGGCAATCTAAAAAATTTCGCCGCACCTAAAAAACAACATCCTGTATACACGCCAATAGCACTGTACGCAAGAAGAACAGCGATACGCACATGATGACAATCCGGGCATGGTATTGTGAGTATTTTGTGTCATTATTCTGACATTTTTTCTCGTCGCAAACGAGCACGCACTAACAAAAGCGGTCGTCCAAGGCAAAAAGCAAATGGAACGCGGGTGGAGAGCGCCTCTTTCGGGCGTCCGCCGAAAGTTCTCAGCGCAGTATTGCAGGTGGTCGCGAATATGCGGATATTTGCTCCTGTGCACTTGTGCAGCTTCCGAATTTCTTCTGCACTTGCATGAAGTTTCGGCAGAATTCCTTTTAAAAAATAGCATTCCCATTCTTGGGTCTGATGTTTATAAAAGCACATGTTCTAACTCTTCTTAAGCCTCTTTGAGCTTTCTGTAAGCAGTCTGTCAGGAGTCATATGTAAGTTGCAATCAATAAACAAAAATACTATTCCGCTACTATTAAAACGCGACCATACAATAAACCCTAGGGTTTGCGTCTATGCAGGGCCCTATAACGTAAAACTATTCCGAAATGTCTTTGTTCCAATATCCTGACGTCAACTTTTCGTAACCACCGGCCAAGCATCCGGCGGTGACCAGCTGGGTTCTCTGAACAGACCAATCAAGCCCCCTCCTCGTTTTTATATGAGGTCACTTTTGTTTTCTTTAGAAACACTTAACATTGCCTACACTTAACAGCTTGTCTTACAAAATTGGATAACAAGAGGCGAGCAGCATGTTCAAGTGGAGAGGGATTCGATGGGGCCTACCCATTGCACTGAAAAACGATAACCGGATGAAGAGAGTGGTGCCAGCGTCTGCGATTAGTCCGCTTTCTTTTACTTAGCTTGCGGTGGCGGGTCGAAAATTGTGGCGGCATGCAACGGAAGGTTAAAAATGCCACTAAAACGAATCCTTAGCAAAGAAGAGTAGGCAGAGCGAGGTCGTAAACGGGCCGAAAGTGCTGGAAAACATTACACTGTCACGCAAAAGTTTTGTTGTATGCAAATAAACCCAAGTTCTTCGGCAGCTGCGAGTTGACAGTGCCTGAGCGATCAGCGGCAGCCATCTTTTATCCATTTCCGAGCGGGGCAGCCTGTGGCGCTTCAGAAAAATTCACTTTCGTTCGGCATATTAATGCATCTTTAACGCGTACGCGTCACCCTGACGGGGTGAGTTTTCGCGATTTTGTGACGTCGCGTGACAGGCAGGTGCAGTAGGTGCAGCCCGAAAACTTTTGACCAATAGCAGAGGGCTATTAGCAACAAGGCGTCGAATCATAAATAACTATTTTGTTATTGTTCGGTCCAATACTGCATATTCAGTGTGTACACGTCATATCAGATGGGGAGCTATCGCGGTTTTCGTGACGTCGCGTGACAGACAGGCGAAGTGGGGGTGTTGCAAAAAAGCTTTTGACCAATCGCGGATGGCTGATTGCAGAATTGGAATAGCAAAGTTTGTGATAGCTTTACGTTATAGCGCCCGCCGTTTGCTTACCCCAACCACATTTGTCCTTGCCTACTATATTCCTCACCACGTGACGTTTGCAGCACTGTGGAAACTGGAAAACTCCTTCGCCAATAGGACGGCCCAATGCCCTTCGAGATAAGTTCATCCGAACCTTATCGCCTGCTAAGCGTCTGCCTTGCGATACTGTGGATGCGTGTTCCATGGTTAGTTGACGGGCGCAGCACATGTTTTGGCGTTGTGAACGTAAGCTGCGTTTACACGAATTGGACAGCGGGGCTTTGCCTCATCTATACGCTTTCAAAGCACTTCCTTGTTGCTCCTTCAGCTAGCAACAATGCCGAGGCCCTTTAAACTGCGCCCTGTGCTGCCCGTGCTGCATCTTCTGATCGGAGTCTGTATGGCGTTTGCTTGCCACCGTCATCACATGCTGTGCTATAGCGGAGTAATAAATGAATAATGCAGCGAACATTTAGGCATTTATAGCGTTCTGCATTTTCCGCGCATCAGCAGTGACAATGTGGTAGCTCCATCTAAGAGCTGGAAAGCAAACTACATCTACGGCTGGGCAACGTCTCTGTAGTGTTAGAAGCTTCAAGAGAAACAGATGATCTCAATAATTATGACAACACACGCCGAATGATGTGCCCTCAAGCGTGAGATGAGACTAGGCGATGAGAAATTTACCTCTAATTTCTTGCTGTCAGGGCGAAGCGCCAGTAACAAGGCCGAATCTGAGTCGCATCGGGCGGTCTGGCTAGTATGGGTCCTGCCATGCTGCTACGTAATCACGGTTAGAGTGGTTATAATGGTTACCAGCTCTAATTGACAAATTATTTCATGGTATACGACGTGCACACGCAACTGTCGGAACGTATCATGTATCTGTGTAACATTCTGTACCAAGGAAAAATAAGTCGAGTCCCACCAATATTCCAATGCTCAGGGATATTACCAATGGGCGCCTCGTAGTATAATTCTAACGCAATAGCATTCAGAGCCCCGAGCAGCTGAACATCTGGTGTCGGCGTCCCGCTGAGCGAAAACTCCCGTATATATTTTGGTATACGTATGCGCCACGTCTTGCTATATGACATGCGGTAAATGCGGGTTAAATTGTTACACCATTCTATACACTAAAGTTGCTCATACCTGGTCTTACATTCTTGACAAAGTTATTCCTCAGAATGTCGGGAATGACAGCCGACAGACAAATGTCACGAAAGACCGACCGTGCATGCCTTTTCTGTTAAATCTTCTCAGGCTTAAATATGAAAACAGCGATAAGATATCCGAACCCTGTAAACAAGTTTTCGCATGGTTCGCACTACCTCCGGGGTAGTGCGAACCACGCGAAAACCACGCGCAGCCTGCTGCGTTTCTACCAGAAAGATCGCCTTCGTGCATAACATTCGCCGCCAGAGTTTCCCGGTAAACATTACGGTTACGTAAGCTGCGACTGCCGGGAAGCATGTGAAGCAGTGAGGGATCTTTGAATGCGGTCGTTTTCGACTCCTAAAGGCGAAGCTTAGGCGTTCTGCCAGTTTTTTCAATGCGCGTGCCAACTACCTACCTAAGTCAAACCTGCCTAATTCGAACATAATGAGATTCGCATATCAATACAACCCATTGTAATTTTACATAATATGGAAAGCAAACACTTGTTTTCTCAGTTTTTCTCTTAGAAACGGAGGACACCCATTTCTATAATATCGTTCCTCAAAGTTTTTTTTATTTCCGTAGTGCTCCTAATTTTTTTTAATTACTGAACTACAACAGCGCTTTTCATTTCTGCTACTGTTTTTTTAAAGAGTAAATATCACAGTTCAGTAGTTATCCTTATATTTATTGTTTATGTCCGCTTTTCCCGCGTTGTTTATTCATTCCTTGTTGTGTCATACATAGGTACACTGTTGCAATTATGCTGACTCACTATTCTATATTGTTTCAGGTGTATCTACATAGTTTGCTAACTATGCATTGTGCTTGAGCACTTTATATTAGGAAGTTCTCCTGACAGATTTCCATTGGCACCTGCTTCCGTACAAGTTCATATCAATATACTGTACTGCATTGATTGTTTCAAAACAAGCCTTTCAAATATCCAGGTGAAAATTCGTGATTTGCTCCAGCCCTTCACTGGGCTGGGGGAAATCTAGGTTAGCAACAGCAGCCAGAAACAAAAAGGAAACGAAAATGTCGCAGGCCTGCGCAGCACACGCAGCACATTCACAGCGAAAGCTGCAGGAGCCGTTCCCCAGGAGCTCGGTTTTCGACAGCACGCACTGCAGGGTCCTCGCAGCGCTATCTGTTCGCGTCGTTTTCAGCAGAACGATCTGAACTGTCCGCCCGGTGTCGGCGGCGATCAGCGGCTTGTCCTGCTCTCTGCACAAGTGGTCTGCTTAGGCTGACGTTGCCTGGTTGCTGCCGCGCGTGTAGCTCTGCGATTCGCTTCCTCAGCAGCGGTGCGTACCTTGCGAGGAGGCGCCATAACCTGTACCCAAGAATGAGCACACGTAGTGTGACTACGCGGCGCACATGCCAAGTCCCTTGACCCGTGGCACGATACAATGCGGTTGGCGACCATGAATTCTTGGCAGCCAAATTGTAACATGGCGGTCACATACAGTTATCTAGCTTGCTTGATCGAATCAGCTATGCTATAGACGTTCTTCAATATAACATTTGCTATACATCTTCTTAATCTTTTTATTTGACGAGAGAATACAGGAACAGAGACATGTATATCTATCTATCTATCTATCTATCTATCTATCTATCTATCTATCTATCTATATATATATATATATATATATATATATATATATATATATATATATATATAGATAGATAAATAGATATATAATGAGAAGCCAACAAAAGATGGCACCACGTAAAACACTGGGGAAATTACTTACATATACCAGTTTATATAAGGAAATGATAAATATATGGCAATGTGCACTTGGAGAAAAGAACAACTTGCCGCAGGATGGGAACAATCTCACGCTTTCGCATTACGGGTGCGATGCGTCATCGGGCCCCTCAGTTGACCACCTTTTTTCTCGTTTATATACATATATATATATATGTATATATATATATACCGCCACGGCGGCCGCATTTCGATGTGGGCGAAATGCGAAAACGCCCTTGCACTTAGATTTAGGTGCAAGTTCAAGAACCCCAGGTGTGCGAAATTTCCGGAGTCCTCCACTACGGCGTCCCCCATAATCAGAAAGTTGTTTTGGCACGTAAAACCCCATGATATATATATATATATATATATATATATATATATATATATATATATATATATATATATATATATATATATATATATATATATATATATATATATATATATATATATATATATATATATATATATATATGAAATGGGGTTTATTGTAGCTCGTTCGAGGGATCGCAGGTAGCTCTAGATCACGAGTCCTAGCTCTTCGCATCAACAACCCGCGCTCGTGTCTCGCGCCGCAGCGGTGGCAGTCCGCACAGTGCCACATGCATATTACCCACTACAACTACAGTGCCACTTGCATATTACCCACTACAACTTCCCCCGGGGCGAAGAGGAGCCATCCTGGCGACCTAAGGCGATGATACGATAAGGGGGTCGTGGTACGGCTTCAGGCGGCTGACGTGAACAGTCTCGCGGCCACGGCGGCGTTTGTCCGGAGATGGCGTCACCGGTTCGACCACATAATTCACAGGCGAAGTACACGCGACGATCCGGTACGGACCTTGATATTTTGGAGCAAGCTTTGGGCTAAGGCCTGGAGCTTGGAAGGGCAGCCGAAGCCAGACGTGAGAGTCCACGGCGAAGGACTGTGTGGGCTGATCGTTGTCGTGGCGATCTTTGTGGATTCCTTGGGTATCCGACGTGAACGAGCGAGCAAGTTGGCGGCACTCTGCAGCATGGCGAGCAACTTCGGAAAGAGGGGTGAATTCAGAGGCATCCGGGTGATATGGTAGTACGGTGTCAAGGGTAGTGGATGGTTCACGGCCAGAAAGAAGGAAAAATGGTGAGAAGCCTGTGGTAGCCTGAACGGCGGTATTGTATGCGTACGTCACAAAAGGGAGGACATCGTCCCAATTGGAATGATCCGACGCAACATACATGGTGAGCATGTCCCCAAGGGTGCGGTTGAATCGTTCCGTCAGACCGTTTGTTTGTGGGTGATACGCCGTAGTGGTGCGGTGAATAGTGCGGCACGCGGCGAGGAGCTCATTAATAACTTCGGACAAGAAGACACGGCCTCGGTCACTGAGCAGTTCTCGCGGTGCGCCGTGCCGTAAGACGAAATGCCGTAAGATGAATGCGGCGACGTCGCGAGCAACAGCCGAAGCAAGTGCAGCAGTTTCAGCATATCTGGTCAGGTGGTCTACTGCGACAATTATCCAACGATTGCCGGTAGCACTGCATGGAAGAGGCCCATAAAGGTCGATGCCAACCCGATCAAAAGGACGTGCAGGACAAGGTAAAGGTTGCAGAGGGCCTGTCGTATGAGAAGATGTCTTGCGTCGCTGACAGGCTGCACAGGACCGAATGTATTTGCGGACATAAGAATACATGCCGCGCCAGTAGTACCGCTGGCGGAGCCGCTCGTAGGTTTTCAGGACGGCAGCATGAGCTTGTTGTGGGTCTGCATGGAAATACGTGCATACGTCGGAACGCAAATGGCGAGGGATGACTAGCAGCCATTTGCGACCGTCGGTCTGATAGTTTCGGCGGTACAAGATGGCGTCCCGTAGCACGAAGTGGGTGGCTTGGCGACGAATGGCTCGAGGGCATGTAGACGTTGTAGAACTGCTAAGAATGTCAATAAGAGATACAATCCACGGATCTTTTCTCTGTTCAGACGGCATGTCACTAACGGCAAGCGTAGCAACCGGGCACTCTATGGGTGAAGGTGGCCTTTCGTCGGATCGCATGGGCGCACGGGAGAGCGCATCGGCATCAGAATGTTGGCGCCCGGATCGATAAATGACGCGAATGTCAAATTCTTGGATCCGAAGAGCCCAACGTCCAAGACGCCCCGACGGGTCTTTCAGTGACGCAAGCCAGCAGAGCGCGTGGTGGTCTGTCACAACGTCGAACGGACGGCCATACAAGTAAGGGCGAAATTAGTTTAAGGCCCAAACTATAGCTAAACATTCTTTTTCCGTGACAGAATAATTGGATTCTGCCTTCGTGAGAGCACGACTCGCATATGCAACCACATATTCTGGAAAGCCAGGCTTCCGTTGTGCAAGGACGGCCCCAAGACCAACGCCGCTGGCGTCGGTATGAACTTCAGTCGGTGCACTCGGGTCGTAGTGGCGTAGAACAGGCGGTGAGGTAAGCCGACGGCGCAAAGTGGTGAAGGCTTGGTCACATGCCGGAGTCCAATCGCGAAGGTCACCAGAGCCAGCCAGGAGCTTCGTCAGGGGAGCGATGATGCAGGCAAAATTGCGCACAAAGCGGCGAAAATAAGAGCAAAGACCGACGAAACTGCGGAGCTCTTTCACTGTAGTCGGCCGCGGAAATTCTGCGACAGCACGAAGTTTGTCAGGGTCGGGAAGGACGCCGTCTTTGGACACGACATGGCCAAGTATGGTCAGCTGGCGGGCTCCGAAGCGGCACTTTTTCAAGTTAAGTTGAAGGCCGGCGGTGGTAAGGCAAGTAAGGACTTCGCGTAGACGAGAGAGGTGAGTGGTGAAATCAGGGGAGAAAACTACCACGTCGTCTAAATAACACAAACACGTCTTCCATTTGAGGCCTCGTAGAAGATTGTCCATCATCCTTTCGAATGTCGCGGGTGCATTGCAGAGGCCGAATGGCATTACTGTAAACTCATACAGGCCATCAGGCGTAATAAAAGCTGTCTTCGAGCGGTCGGATTCAGCCACTGGCACTTGCCAATAGCCCGATCGCAAGTCCAAAGAAGAAAAGAATTCGGCACCATGAAGACAATCCAGGGCGTCATCTATGCGCGGTAGAGGATAGACATCTTTTCGTGTAATCTTGTTGAGGCGACGATAGTCCACACAGAAACGAATCGAGCCATCTTTTTTCTTAATGAGTACTACAGGAGATGACCAAGGACTGCAGGATGGCTTGATAACACCACGTTCAAGCATGTCTTCAACTTGCTCGGCGATGACACGACGCTCGGTGGATGACACGCGGTACGGACGCTGGCGTAATGGTGCGTGGTGTCCCGTATCAATGTGGTGAGAGACTGTACTGGTGCGGCCTAATGATGCTTGGTTGCAGTCAAAAGAGGCGTGAAAATCATTTAAAAGAGTAATAAGCCGCTCACGTTGTGTCGGCTCGAGGTCATCGGCAATAGAGCGACAAAAAACATCCGGTGGTACTCGGTTAGATGGCACATGGGGTGCCAGTGCTCTTACGTTGGCAGTATCCACGTCGTCGGGAACAGGGAAATGCACAATAACGTCAGCGTCCACAGGCTGGTTGGTACCAATAGTCTCGCCACAGTGCAAAGCCAAAGTGTACGAATTGGGGTTAGAAATCAGTATTGCTGCAGCCCCATGGTGAATTGTGAGGAGGGCGAAAGGCAACAATATAGGTAGGCGGCGAATGAAGACGGCAGCGGGTAAAAACATGACCGTCGCTTCGGCAAGCGATGCGCATGAAAGAGGGACAAATACCGCGCTGTGAGGGGGAAGGTCAGTATCTGAAGCTACACAGATCCTGGTAACATCATGAACTTGAAAGTCGTGAGATGGCAAATCGCACAGAACGGAGAACTGAACCTCAGCACGTGCACAGTCAATGACGGCGTGATGGCGCGACAGAAAATCCCAACCGAGAATCACATCGTGGGAGCAACAAGTTAGCACAAAGAAATCAATCGAATACAAAATGTCTCGAATCAACACCCTGGCAGTGCACATAGCGACAGGCTGAACTTGTTGTGCACTGGCTGTTCTAAGCAATAATACCGAAGGCATCATGGTCATTTTCCGTAATGCACGGCAAAGTTTCTCACTAATCACAGATACAGCAGCACCTGTATCGACGAGCGCAAGACATTTGATGCCATCAACAGACACTTCAATAACGTTAGCGGGGGAAAAACGAGGACTTTGATGTTCCGACGATGACGCAGTTCGTGCCTCAGGAACTGCGGAAATCAGTTTTCCGCCTCAGTAGTACTGGCACTGGGCCTACGACGCATGGGTGAGAGTGAGCGCCAACGAGGGGAAGGCGAGCGACGAGTATTGTAGAGCTGTGACTGCGGTGCTGGTATGTCATCAGCAGCGTAGACTTCCGGTGGTGGTCGCTGAGGCATACGGTATGGTCGGAAGCCGGAGCTGGGTGGTCGCGCGGTGCCCACGAAGGCCGGCAAGCGCCGGAGGCAGAAGCGCGCTACATGTCCCGGTGTACCGCAGGCATAGCATATTGGGCGGTTGTCAGGAGTGCGCCAAGGATTTGTGCCTTGCTGCTGTGCGCTGAAAAAGGGAGCGACCTGCTGGCGAGGCGAGGGCGGATGAGAGAACACCGGCTGGGGAGGCGCTGAAGGCGGAGGCGAGAATCCCAGCAGACGAGGCGCCCGTGCAGCGGCTTCAGCATACGTCAGAGGCGCGGCCACGAGAGCCGGCTGACGCGGAGGTGGAAGAGCTTCGGTCACTTGCTCTTGAATTACGTGTCGGATCGCTGGAGCCAAATATTGAGAAGGCTTCTCCGTGGTCGGCAAAATCGAGAGCTGTCGCGCGACCTCCTCGCGCACAAATTCTTTTATTTGCGTCAGCAAAGTTGTGTGGTTGTCGCCAATAACCAATGCTGCTAACGAATCTTCCGTAGGCGGTGGGCGCCGAGCTAAGATGCGTTGTTTCCGTAGCTCGTCAAAACTTTGGCACAAGTTGATAACTTCGGCCACGGTACGCGGATCCTTCGCTAGCAACATTTGAAATGCGTGCTCATCGATGCCTTTCATAATGTGTTTTATCTTGTCCTGTTCCGCCATTGACGGATTCACGCGCTTACACAGGTCAATGACATCTTCGATGTAACTTGTGAACGTTTCACCGTGATGTTGCGCGCGCCCCCGTAAGCGTTGTTGTGCGCGAAGCTTGCGCACAGCGGGGCGCCCGAACACTTCTGTGAAACTTGTCTTGAATCTGCTCCACGTTGTGAAATCGTGGTCGTGGTTTCGGAACCAGAGGTTCGCGACGCCGGTTAAGTAAAACAGCACATTGTGCAACTTCGTGACGTCGTCCGACTTGTTATGCTGGCTCACCCTTTCGTAAGATGACAACCAATCCTCCACGTCATGATCATCGGTGCCGCTAAAGATGGCAGGATCACGCTGGCGCAATGCACCGGAAACGATTACCGTCGGAGGCTGTGGTGCATCTTCCTGGGTGGTTTCGTCAGGCATGGTCGCAGCAGTCGGTAGCGTCCGGCTTCGGAGTTCCAGTTTTCGAGGTTACCCCGCAGCTCCACCAAATCAAATGGGGTTTATTGTAGCTCGTTCGAGGGATCGCAGGTAGCTCTAGATCACGAGTCCTAGCTCTTCGCATCAACAACCCGCGCTCGTGTCTCGCGCCGCAGCGGTGGCAGACCGCACAGTGTCACATGCATATTACCCACTACAAGTACAGTGCCACTTGCATATTACCCACTACAATATATATATATATATATATATATATATATATATATATATATATATATATATATATATAGGAGGTCTGTTAGAAAAGTACCCGACCTTTGGCCAAAGAAAAGAAATCGGCATAACTGGAGCGTTGGACACGTAATCACCCTCGAAGCAATCTCCTTGGGACTCCACCCACTTCTCCCAGTGGTACTGCCATTGGTGGAAGCATTCGGAGAAGGCATCTTTCGGAACGGAGTTTAGCTCAGCTATCGTTGCAGCCATAATGTCCTCTCTTGTCTGAAATCGCGCTCCTTTCAATGGCCTATTGATCTTGGGAAACAGCCAGAAGTCGCAGGGGGCCATATTAGGAGAGTAAGGAGCCTGTTGAACTACAGGAGTCTGCCTTTTCGCCAAAAAAAACCTGAATCAAGTGCGAGGAATGTGCAGGAGCATTGTCGTGATGGATGCGCCAATTTCCTGTTGACCACAACTCCGGTCTCTTGCGTCGCACAGCATCACGTACGCGACGGAGGACGTCCCTGTAGTACTCTTTGGCGATTATTTGACCGTGTGGTGCGTACTCGTGGTGTACAAACACCGCGGGAGTCAAATAAAGCCGTCAGCATCACTTTGACGTTGCTGCGCACTTGACGGGCCTTCTTTGGTCTTGGTGACGTGGAATGATTACACTGTGACGACTGGTATTTGGTTTACCGGTCGTACCCGTACCCCCAAAGCTCGTCAACAGTGATTAAGGTGTTCATGAAGTCGGGGTCACTGTCTGTGGAATCCAGCATGTCCTGTGAGACTTCAACACGAAGTTGCTTTTGCTCCACCGTGAGCAGCTTCGGCACGAATTTTGCCGCAGCTCTCTTCACGGCCAAATCTTCGGTCATAATGAAACGTGCAGAAAAAGTCTGCAATTTCTCGGATAGTCACACGACGGTCCCGCATCACCACAGCGTTCACTTCAGCAATGACCTAGTCATTTCGGGAGGTTGATGGCCGACAGGAGCGTGGCTCGTTCTCCACCGATGTGCGGCCGTCTTTAAAGTCGTTGTACCACTCCTTAATCTGTGTGCTGCTCAAAGCATCGTCACCGAAAGCCGTCTCAATCTTCACAATGATTTCCACTCGGCTGTAACCCAGTTTATGACAAAATTTGATGCAGTAGCGGCGCTCCAGTCGCTCCGCCATTTTCCTTGCAATGAAAAACCGACGAGAGCACTGCGCACTACCTCAATCAAACGCTGCGTCCCAGCGACTGACGCAATCGGCAGGAGGGAAAAAATTCGCGTATGCGCACGAATGTTCAAGGTAGGCTGATGCAAGCGCGTTTGTTTCATATCCATCAGGTGTCCACAAAAAAAAAAAGGTCGGATACATTTCTAACAGATTTCTTATATATATAACGCCGGGTACGTTCCTAGGATTTTTTTCCCCAAGCGGCGTATTCTGTCTATGGGCTATCTACCTTTATTTAATGTTTGGGTTAACAAATCTTGAATAAAGCATGTGCCTTAAGAGGAAGCTTTAGCTCGAGTGCTCCTATCTAAATACATGTAAAAGGAGAATTCGTTTTTCTCGGCAACCACTGCACCAAATTTGACGAGGTTTGTTGCATTTAAAAGACAAACTTAAAATCTAGTGACTGTTGGCTTCGAATTTTTGAGTTAGATTGTCAATTTGTTATTAAAAATTGGCAAAAATCGGAAATTTTCAGAAAACGAAACTATCAAGTTTACAACTCTGTAACTTAACCACTAAATATGATAAGACAATTCTGTGAATCGCACCTAATAGTACATCTAAAGCGGACAAAATTGATATGTTACACATGAATATAAAAAAAATTAATCATAGGGAAATACAACTTTTGCAAAACCGTTGTAACCAACGTAACAAATTCACGTAAGATGTAAAATGACATATTGAATTTGTCCGCTTTGAATGATCTAATGAATGTCGTTTACAGAACCGCGATATCAGTTCTTGATGCAAAGCTATGAATTTGTAAACTTCGTAATTCTATTTTTTTCTAACGGTCAAATATTTAAAAATCGTTTTAAGAAAATTCAAGCCCTAAATCGAAATTCCGCTTCCAGCAGTCACTAGAATTTAACTTTCTCTTTCAAATGCGACAAATTTCATCAAAATCGGTCCAGGGGTTATCTCATAAAAACGTTTTTGCGTTTTACATGTATTTGAATAGGCCGCGTCGAAGTTGGGCGCGAGCTAAAGCTTCCTCTTAAGACTATTTATAATATCTGTCTGAGACTCCTGACTACAATTAAGAAGCAGATTGTTCGCCAAAAATAATTTTTAAGGTATAATCCGCCTTTTTCCTTAAGGAAACAATCTCGTTGTTTAAATATGTAAGCAAGTGCTTGCATGTTGCCATCCTTTGAGGTGTCTGCGAGAGCGCTTCCTGCTTACCTTCAACGGAAGTCGGTCCCTCATTTGTCGCGGACATGTGCCAGTCTAGCTTAACTCCGATACATTTTGTTCACATGAGGAGTCTTGATTTGCGAGAATTTCTTCGAGTTTCTCAGCTATCCATTGCCCTGTTTGAAACTCAACATCTCCGCTTAACAAGAGAGCAAGAAGGCAAAATGAGTCAAAACACTCTGTAAAGCATTCAGTCAAGACGCCTCGGCATGCAACACAACCGAACGAAATGAATCACTTTTAAGTACAGAGAAACTGTAAGGTTCACCAACCTGCATGAAACGACTAACAGGTTGAGCCGGGACAGCATCCAACGGGTGCTGCCTGGCCCACTGGTGAAGAAATCTTGAGGGCTACTTTACGAAGGATTTCTTGATGTGGATGTTGCTTGGGATAACCAGCGCGAATGCCGGAAAAGTTCAGAGAAAGAACCATCGGCGTCTGTAGAATCCGGGCGTTGGCATAAAAGAGCATGACGCCGGTGCGGCTCTGCAAACTTCTGTTTAGGCCGATATCATAAACGGTGACTGGGTGTAGGATACGCGAAGCTTTGGCTACAGCTTCAGAGGTTATGTAGGCGCTTTCGGAGCTCATTACACGCTTTGTCGGCGCGAGCAGCGTATACGGTGCTTGCACCTATCGTGGGGCTAAAAATGTATTCTAAGTTGCACTAACTTTCCCATTATGGAGTGAATTATTATCGGTGTGTTAGCTCTCCGTTCTTTATTTAACAAATACTTTTAGGCAGCGGCTTGTCACGTTTCTGACTTAGTAAACTTTCCGGGTGGTCACTATTTGATTGTTTATTGTCTGCCTGAACGCTCGCCATGTGTTCTTGCTGGGCGCAAAGCTTGTAACGTAGATGTTCTACACATTGCGTTGGAGTAGTTTGTAGCAAATACGTATTATTGCTAGTCGCTAACTTATTGCGTGAACCGTTGCGAAACGTTCGGAACTGAACAAATGTGTGCCGTTGGTGTTGTCTCCGTCACCCTTGCTTCGCCTTGATTCAAGTGTGCGCCCGTTCACTTATTCTTGAGGCGTTAGCGACACAGTGGGCGTCAGTTTGCGTGTGAGTTCGGGTGCACATGCGTAGACAACGTTTTGAAAACTTATTATAGGACAAGAAGCGGCGCTACATTCTTTGTCACCGCATAACGAGCGACACTTACCCGTGCAGACGTTCCGGGGTTCAAGTCCTTTCCTTGGATGTTAGCGCTACAACGCTAGCGGGTGAGCGATTTTCTTTTTTTTTTATGCTCGAAGAAAGCCGTACATCGCGAAGAGCGGGCAACGCAGGCAGTCTTCGTGTATCAGCGGTGCGTGAACTTGGACAAATAGATTCATTCTATTCCTTAATAGGCCAGTCACAATTATTTGCAGCCAACACCTGAACATATATTCCCTCCCCCGCTTCGTATCTTGCAGTATGAATGGAGCACAATGCGGTAGTGAAAACACAGTTGCATTTCCGACAGAGTGTCGCACAGAAGCAGAGTGGAGTAGATAATGGTTAATTATTCCTGAGCTTTTGGTGAGGCAACGTGCGGTGCGCCGCCGAAAGCGCCATCTCGTTTTCTGTTGAGCAAGCTGCTTCGCTAAAAGAGTCAACAGCACCCTGAAAGCTATACAGGGGAGGTGGCAACGGGGTAAGGCTCCGCCCAAAAGATGAGCGTCTCACCGGCGATACGGCTCGGCGCCCCGTGGCCGCCACGGCATCTATGCTACGCAGCCCGGCGATGACATTCTAAGGCCAAGCAGCTACGCGCCACTGTAGCGAGTAGACCGGCAATGCATAGATGAAATGCTTTATCTATATTTTTGATATTGCATATATATATATATATATATATATATATATATATATATATATATATATATATATATATATATATATATATATATATATATATATATACATATATATCATTTATTTACCTCAAATACCGGTACTGGCAATGTTCTCGCGACAACCAAACGAGTCAATAGCTGCTCTGCGGCGGCGCTGCTTGCGACGAGGACATTGCGAAGGCTAGAGGAAGCGATTTTTCACTGTTTGGGACTGACAAAAACTTCTAAGTTACCTGCTGCATGCACAGCAATACTATTTGGCTCAATTGTTCACAAGAACTGTTCAACAGATCGGCAGCATTTTCATGCAATGCTTTAGGACTCTGTTTACTCCGACAGAGCACGACGGAGAGCGATTACGGCCGTACACTGTGCGGCGGGCACCGACACAGAACATGGTGTCTTGTTTCCTCGTGAGCACAGTGGCCACAGGCTGCAGTGCCGGCCATCTCATTCCGGAGCACGTAGGCGTTGCTAGCCACAATTCCCAATCGTAAGCCACACAAAAACGTCGTGCCTATCTCTTCGATGCGCTGTATCCGCGTCTTGCCACTGTCTCTCGTCCCTTTTCGCGCGCTAAAATATGTCAGTTATGAATACACGCCCTAGCCTACGCTCTTCGGTGAAGTCATGATCGAAACTCAATGTCTGAGGTAGGATCCAGTGAATCGGGCATGTTTATCGCGAAGTACACATTTTACTTGCGACCGGGAGTTTATTGGAACAACGTGATTATGGAAAAAATTGTTGAAGACGCAATAAAATTGACCACTTCTTTACACCACTTCCAGAGGTCCGTTAAAGATAATTTTAAACCCTGATGCAAAATTGGCATGTGTTCTATATATATATCTGATAACCAATTTTCAAATATTTGGATTCATGTCTCTGTTTCTTATAATCCTCGACCGGATATATTTCTGTGTTATTTGAACACCTATGAACGTACAGACACGTAAAGGGTTCCTGTATTCTAAGGTAATAACAAAAATTCCGGCCATAAATAACCACAGTCGATTTGTAACATAGAACCTCCTGGCTCTGGCATGCAGACACGGTGGCATTAAAAGCTAAAGGCGAGACTCGTTTTCCTCATTTCAAACGGCGTCCTAAGCGACTGCGAAATAGCCATCTCCAATGCAAATGAAGTCTTCGGTGTAGCCGCTGTGCTTGGCTATGTGGGCTTACGCATCTTGGATGAAAGTTCGATCTCTAAGCCTTCCATTATGTCCCATTATTTTGAATTTTGTTCCTCCGCCAGCTAGACGCAAGGATGTTTTGCCACCCGAAAGCTAATCCTCCCACCGAATACGCGAAACTACTGGCATGGCGCCAGTTATATTGGGAACTCTATCCCTGCGCAAAACGCGGCCCGCTTTTAATAGACCGGCGGGGATTAGGGGCTCCGTGCTAGCGAATCTGTCCCTACAGCGGGCAGTGGCGACCGTCTTTGATGACTTCATTTTCTAGCAGTCGCGTTAAGGACCGACGCCTGTTTGCGAATCTGGCGCTCGTGAGGCCCAGAGAATCTCCAACTCGGAGGCAGGAACCACTGCAAAGCCGCGACATGCATAGAAAAGAAGTCGGGTATTTAATAAACGTGATTTCACTTCGCGGGATAAATGTGATTCCTACCACGTGTCGCAGAGAGTGACAAGTAGATTGGATGCGTGAAAAAGTTTAACGCGAGCACCATTACCGCTGTGAAGTGAACAAATTAGCTTGAACTCATCGAAAATGCCAAGTCTGCGTTGCTTTTTTTCGTAAATAAGCGAAGCGCAGTCTCGTAGTGCAGATTTTCTGGCTAGTTGGTGCGTTGTATCTAAAGAAGTCATGGTGCTGGATTGACACGGACATGAAAGGCGACAGGATGTGCGCTGTCCTGTCGTCTGTCTTGTACGTCTCAATCCAGCGCTACGAGTTCAATTGATGAATGCAGTGTCGGAGGCTATGCGCCATGCTCGTTAGCTTCAGAAAACGTATACTCAGTAGTGACCAGTGAGTTTCCTGTGGTTCTTAGTCCTTTTTATGTTCCTGTTTGCGATCCACGTAGTTGTGTATACTTTCGGTTTTTTCCATTGCACATTGCAACAAAGAAATTGACATAAAAACTCTTTCCCCAGAAGAATAAGGATGTCCTCACTGTTTGCGTTTCCAGCTATATTTCATAACGAACGCGGCAATTTCCGTGGCTTACATCACGTCAACTTCGCCATGAAGGCTGAACGTTCTACGCAGGGCTGCTAGACCTCATTACGGGCAACTTTCTAGGCACAAATGGGGATCATTTATGGCGCCCGAAGCTGATTACAGCGGCAACGCACTACTCGTATTACATGCCCGTGAGGAATTGCATCCGTGAACAACGACCTTTTTTTTTGTATGGTGTGAGACCGGGCTAGTTAGTATTCATTTGCTAACGCGGTTTTTCATGATAGGTTCTTTTCGCTCCTCTTGACGCCTCCATAAATTATCCCGCTAGGGTAAAGTATGAATGCGACGGAGCTTGCAGGGCAGTATTACGCGAGATGCGCACTTGTTTAGCGACGAGTATACGGAAGGATAAGGTATTGCGACAAAGCTGCTATTATCAATGTCAATCCTCATTACATGAAAGCACATGGTCTGTCCAACCTATACTACGCATTCACGAGGTCGTGGGTTCGAGATCTGGCTTCGGCAAGTGCATTGTAAAAAAAAATGGCTCCAATACACGCTGTGAAGGTGTTGCTACTGTCAATGGTGACTGGTGGAGCAACATGAAAAATTCACGATACAGCGTTCTGTTACTTAGTACGTGCTACATAAAACTGTTTTTCCGAGCGTGAAAGAATCCCGTGAATACTCGCAAAATTGCCGCGCGACTGGCCGCTCGAGGCAATCTGCGTGTACTCGCGAGCTTCTTTCACGCTCGGAAGAATACTTTTATGTCGCGCGTCTTGAGAAAGAGAAAGCTGCTTCGGGAGTTTTTCATGTCAGGTTACCGCAGGAACAAATCTCTAATAATTCTAACGGACTCCAAAGCAACATGCAGGAACTACATACAAGGCAGAGTTAGTAAGAAAGCACTGAGAATCCTCCTCAAAACAGAGCCTCCTAACAAAAACATAAAACATAGGATGTTCTGGATACCGGCACACACCGGGATAGAGGGCAACTCAAGGGTGGACCGCCTAGTTCGCGAACTCATGCACCGAGCAGGGCAGTCGGAAACCCTAGAGGTCCCCTTAACGGTGGAGCCGACGTATGCAGAAATACTTAACCACTACAGAGGAAGGAGACTTAAATACCCCGCACCCCACACATCGCTCACACAACATGAGGCAGTAAGCTGGCGAAGACTGCAAGCAGGTACGTTCTTCAACCTGCACACATTACGCAATATGTTCCCTACCCAGTACAGGGATACATGTCCGTGGTGCGGGACAACCCCCACGTTATACCACATCACGTGGGAATGCAAGCGTAATTTCGCATTCCATAAAGTAAATAACCCAAGTGCGGAACAATGGGAGGGTCTGCTCACCAGCAGCCCAACGGGCAATTGTGCAGCACGCCTGCGAGGCAGCAAGACTCAGCGGTGCCCTGGAATAGGGGCGCCGACCTTGTGAAGCCGGCAGGACTCAAGACATGAAGACACCGGCCCACCGCTAATCTCTCAGGGATATAGAGAAATAAACTTTTTCCATTCCATTCCATTTATGTCGCTCTGCAATCTTCTCGTTCACACTTCTAATCTAATTAAAGCATTTGATAAGTTGATTAATTAATTAAGACTGATATACAATTAGACGCAATGCATAAATAATCTGAGTATATCCAAGCGACGGCAAACAACATTACCATGGTTTCGTCGAACTGTGTGACATTTGCACATTTTAAAATCTAGGTGCATGATAGTTGGAACGTTGGAATTAATTCATGCTATCTGTTTTATAAGTTGCAAGGTAGCAATGGTTCAGTCAATATTTACGCTGTTTTGTTGTTTTAAATAATATAATTATGGTCGGTCAAGCGACCTCATTTTGTGTTGTTGTACTTACATCTTTTTCCTTGCACTGTACAGAAAACATTAGCACACTGCAATCAATGCCAAATCGTGCACAGTATACATCAGGTAGAAACGCCTCCGTTTACTTCGGTGCCCGCGTTCGGTTCTCCTGTACCTGTTTTAGAGAGGAAATCAAGATATCGACTGACACCTTTCTTTACTTGTTTACATATATTTTATAATAAAAATTATATATTGATGTGTATGGGCCATCTAGAAAGCAATTATAACAGACAGAGCAAAATAAAACATATAAACGAAATACAAGTACAGATTAGAACAAGCTTCAGTTTGCTATAGCTTAAAATACACTTTTAATAACGGGATGGCGGCAATAGCAGGCCGTTGCAGCGTGCGTAGTAATATGGCCGTAGAAAGCACGCAAACCATTTCCGCGTGTGTAATTCTTTTCCTCGAAGCGCAATGCGGGGTTGCGCTCAAAGTTAGAAAGCGAATAACCCATGACTAAGACACAAAACGACAACATGTTCACCGAGACGAAAACGCAGGAAGACAAAAATATCGCGACTGCCACGCCGCAAAACAATACAAAAAAAGAGAACGATTCTCGAGGCGCAACACAAATGTAAAAGTTTCATAACAGCCCTTGAGATGAGGGTATCCATATATGGGTGAAAAGAGTGCGCAAATGACGACACACACAGAGAAGAAGAACCAAACACCAGCTTAGAGTGTCCAGCTCTAAAAAAAGATTTCTTCTGCTGTCCGGACGGTTCTTCATTGAGCCGCTAGGCCCGAGGGGCCTAACGATAACTGTACACTGGCAGCCTCCCTCCTGACTGGCTGCAAAGGATCAACCTCGCCGGGTCTTGCGGTCCATTGAAGCCAGCGGTGCGCTTCATTCTCTTCTATAATCCATGCCACGTAGCACTACGCCATGCACTGTAGCTTTATTTTACCCAATAAATTATAGTCAAGTTCACCAACTTCCACGTCCTGCCTCGCGATTGTCACCTGGCACTCCTATCCTTCGCATCAATCCCACCCCAAATAAATGCATTTTAATCCAATATTTCCTTTTATATTAAAAAAGAATTTGTTTATCTGTAATGTCATTGGTGCCTAGATATTTTTCTTAGTTCTGACCTGCTCCTGTGCTTTTTCTTTTTCCTGCTCGCGCAACCTGGTTAGCCGTATTTGTAACTAAGTGCTTGGCTGAGCAAGTTTTCTTTCTTTTTTTCATTGATGCCACGTGATCAGGGTGGTCAAGATGCTCAATCTTCAATCTGCAGTTTTTACCTCGCGCTAATCATCACAAACTGTATGCAGTACATCTCTGATAAGTAAAGTAGCAGTGACTAATTACCCTGTCGTAGATTAAAGCTCTCGAGAATGGCTCAACTTTGTCTATGTTCCAGTAATGTGGAAAGTTGGGCTAGTTGGTAAATAATCATCATACCTTGCTTGTGAAGCAGCGCACTGACACAGACACGGCGAAGACACACGAGAGTACACTTCTCTGTACTTAGGAATTCTTGTGACTCTTCGCCGTGTCCGTGTCAGTGCGCTGCTTCACCAGTAAGGTATGATGGTTTGTCTATGGCGCTGCTATTTGACGCACATTGTTGGGTACGATTTATGGTATGAGTAAATATTAGAGTTGTCCTCTACAACCCATTCATATCTGCGCAAGGAAACGCGGGACCTGAAATACAGCAGCATTGGATTTGTTATTAGTTACTCATTCGACTAAGTTATCGAAGCGCTCATGCACGTGGTATAGGTACTCATACTGTCTACGACACGCTTGCATGCAAGCGAAAAATCGCTGCGAATGATTCTTACAGCGAATTCATTGTTAGAAAATGTACAGTGATTCTGTATAAGTACTCATTACATAGCGATGTCTCGCGATCGCTTTTTTACATTTAGACTTCTCAGAAAACTCAAATTAGGTAAACATGTAGGAAAGGCGGTCTGGCTATGTCTCGGTACAAAGTATTGTTTCCTTGTTAGCCTTATTATCATTTCAAGCAACAAATGTACCTAAAAAACACTTTTCAACCGCTTTAGGCTCTGTGTGCTTAACCATAAACACAAAAATAGTTCCTCCAAAGCAAAAGTATTATTGAAGATAATGTTATTTAAAACGTATGTCACACATCATCAAGCGATTTTGATTGGACCTTGGCCACCAGTTTAAATAACATGTTTTAAATAATTTAGCTTAACAAGTTAGTGGAGCTGGATGATTGCTCTCAATGTCATCATTTTATCATTTTTGTTTACAAATATTGCGGACCAGCATTTTGGTCTAAGCAAGACGGGGCGAAAGACAATGCCAACAGTAACAATGACAACAAGAGTACTTTACGTTGCGACAATAATCACTAATTGAGTAATTCTCAAGCATTCCACAAAAACTCCAAACAGAAAAGGTTACGTGGTAGTAAATTCCAGTTTGTCACTGTTCTGGGGAAATAACTATATTTGTAAGCATTAGTTCGCGCAAATGCGTGTGATAAAGAGTGACAGTGTTTACCACGGGAGAATTTCGTATAGACATGTTAAGCTGCTGCATGTTTATAACGAAAGAAGGTTACGGAATTGCATTAATTAACTAGGTGAGTCACACTTCGATACTTCTGAAACATGAATCTTACTGCTTCCCGTTGTACCTTTTCAAGGAGCATAATATGATTTTTTGTAAAAGGGTCCTGTATGACTGTCACATATTCTAATTTAGACAGAATGACATATTTATAGGTCGAGAGCTCTGTGTTAGAGGGTAAATGCTTTCACTTTTTTTTAAAAGCCATAGTGTACGAAGCGCTTCAGAACAAACACCTGATATGTGCGGTGTCAAATTTAAGATTGTCACTAAGAATAATACCTAAATATTTATATTAATCCACTTGTACCACTGAACAATCACGAGTGATGTAGAGAAACATGACACGATTTTTCTTCCGAGTAATGCGTAACGGAGCAGTTCTTCGTAGTCGCACTTTCGCACTTTCTACACCAATCATCGTTGGCCACAGGCGCTGTCTGTAGGCCTTTCTGATCGGATGCGGACATTTATTTGAACAAAGCACAATGACCTACAAATAGTCTAATGCTTATATACTGGGGTACAACATACATTAAGTCATTGGCGTAGATGAGAAATTACAGCGGGCATAGGACGCTTCCCTGGGGAACACCGATGTTGACGCGAAGCATGCTACACTCTTGAGCGAAATTACATCCTTCCTGTCGTATTTTGTCACACAACGATAATCGTCATCTGCCTTGTCCGCATTTCATTTCTTTAACGCGGCGAGCCCGGTACTTCCAAGTCGCAAAAAGCATGCGTGTCGTCAGCACGACAGAGCATTCTCGACAGGAAAGTAGCGAGCGCAGCGTTTTCAAGAAAGGAAATGCAAGCAAGACAGATGACGATTATTGTTGTGTGGCAAGATGCGACCGAAAGGGTGTACCCTTGTTTACGAGTCTAGACCCGCAGTTTCTTACAGCAAAAATTGGTTCTCGTTACAACGATTACAAAGGTAAGAACTTCTTCATTGAACAATAAACCTGGTAAGCGCTTTGCGCTGAAAGTAACACCACATATTTCCATGGGCACATTGTCAAATGCCTTACACAACTCTAAAAACAAAGCGTCTTCACCCGGCACATCTAGAACACATGAGAAATCATGCGCAGTAGTGACAAGCTGTGTGATTGTGGACATGCCTTTAGGAAAACCATGTTGGTGGCATTAGAGTGCTAACTTCTATAGTAAAAGATTGCTAGGCCGCCGCTGATCGTATTGCACTTTCTTTTCTCGCCGCTCCCCGTATTCACGCTACTCCTCGGGGGCCCTAACTATGCGATGCCTACCCATAGCGGGGCTGAAATGAGTTGCTAGGCTGGGTGTGTGTGTATATATATATATATATATATATATATATATATATATCAGAAAAGAAGCAGTTTTGAGTCCGGGTAAATATTCACAGTGAAGTAGTCGCCCATATGAAGCGGTTTATTGACGTTTCGGCCGGGGTCCGGCCTTCATCAGAAGACGCGGCCAGAACGTGGTTCAAGAACCGAGAAGCCACTTAAACGGCCAGGGAACTGTTCCGAAGCGGCTGCCTGCAGACATTCACAAGCGTCGTGCACCGAGAAAGAGCGCTATTAGAAACCCGGGTGCAGCTACCTAATGAGTCAACCGCGGTCTTTACGGAGGAAATGGGCCGTCTATTCCGCCACGCCGACACTGAAATGCCCGAGAAGAAAGTCCGCCTACTCATGCGTAGTGGGAAGGAGGAACTTTTTGCCGGAATGGAACGAAGCCCACCGAAGATCGTCGACGAGTTTCTTCGCGAGGCCACCAGCATCGAGAAGACACTCGAGATGTGAAACCGGCAATTCGACCGCCGCACGAACTCGACAAACTACGCCGGATTTCAATCACTGGCCACCGACGACCTACGCGAGACTATCCGAGCGGTCGTGCGGGAGGAGCTACAGAAGCTGTTCCCATCATCACAGCCTGAAGTGGCTTCGATTGCCGACGCCGTACGTGAGCAGCTCCAACGACAACTCGGAGTAACCCCTGAATCGCCGCAGCCTCAGCCGCAAGCGATGACCTACGCCGCGTCGCCCGCCGTCAAGGTCCCCCTCCACGACCGCGCCAGGGCCCTGTAACGCCGCAATTCCGTCGACCACCACCACCGCCGCCAGCACACCCTCCCGTCGCCCAGCGCATCTACCCGAGGAAAACTGACGTTTGGCGCGCTCCTGACTACCGCCCGCTCTGCTACCACTGCGGAGAAGCGGGTCACGTCTACCGACGATGCCTATAACGGGAGATGGGACTGCGAGGTTTCGCTGTCAACGCTCAGCGCCCGCAGCAGGGTGAACGCCCTCGTGACATCGCCAACTACCTCGCCGCTACTCAGTGGAGCTCTCGTCGACCGTCGCGTTCGCCATCACCAGGCCGCTACCTGTCGCCGCAGCGCCGACCATACACTGGCCCAGCCCGAGGACGGTCAGCGAGCCCATATCCGGAAAACTAAAAGCAGCAACCGATGGAGGTGCGGTTGCTGTTCGTCGAACTGACGAAGATCCTCCGCCGCCGACTAAGAAACCGAAGAAACTACCTCGACGACATAACGAAACGCCGCCGTCCCGACGAAGTCTGGAAGCAGAGAATACAACGACGAAAGAGGACCTGACGACGCGAGGTTCCAGCTTCAGTTCAACACAACGCAGCCGTGATCTGACACCAAGACTTAACTGCAACGCCAGACAAAGAACTACCGACCTCGCCGTGCTTCTCGACGGCCACGCAGTTACCGCCTTAGTGGACACAGGGGCCGATTACTCCGTAATGAGTGGACACATCGCCGCCCAGTTGAAGAAAGTTAAAACTGCATGGGAAGGCCCCCAAATTCGGACCGCTGGAGGAAACCTCATTACGCCGACTAGAATCTGCACGGCAAGAATTAACGTTCACGACCGGACTTACCCTGCCACCTTTCTTATCCTCCAACAGTGTTCACGAGACGTCATTCTCGGCATGGACATCCTGAACCAAAACGGCGCAATTATAGACCTGAAGTCAAAATCGATAACGCTGTCGGAAGATCAAGCGCTACCGCCGGAGAGCTCTCGTAGTCACCACGCCTTGAGTGTGCTCGAAGATCAATTGAGCATCCCGCCTCGCTCAAGCATTGTTATTTCCGCACCGAAATACACCCTGACGTAGAAGGCGTCATCGAAGGCGACCAACGTCTTCTGCTCGACCGTGAAATTTACTTCGCTAGAGGAATCGCTCGACTGCACGGAGGAAACATGAAAGTGTTGCTGACAAACTTCAGGCAGGAGTTCAAGCACATCAACAAGGGCACGACGATCGCATACATCGAGGAAATTCTATAAAGCAGCAATGGATTTGTCCTCTCGGATTCTGCCGCCTGTACCCCGACGACCGTAGTTCACGAACCAGACTTCGACATAAATCCAAGTCTCCCCATGATTAAGCAACAGCAGCTAAGAAGCTTACTTCGACGCTACAAAGAGTGCTTTTCGATGTCATCAAGGATTCGACAGACGGAAGTCGCAAAGCATCGCATATTAACCAAAAAGTGTGCTCGACCACACCGCCAGAGCCCTTATCCAGTTTCTACGCGAGAACATGAGGCTATAAGGCACCAAGTCGACGAAATGCTGCGCGACGACATCATCCAGCCGTCCAAAAGCCCGTGGGCATCTCCTGTAGTCTTGGTTAAGAAAAAAGATGGAACCCTACGTTTATGCTTCGATTATCGTCGTCTGAACAAGATCACGAAGAAGGACGTATACCCCCTCCCACGAATAGACGACGCATTGGATCGGCTCTAAAACGCTAAATACTTCTCGTCGATGGACCTCAAGTCTAGCTATTGACAAATAGAAGTCGACGAAACGGATCGCGAAAAGACGGCCTTCATCACCCCAGACGGCCTCTATGAGTTCAAGGTTATGCCATTCGGCCTGTGCTCGGCGCCTGCAACGTTCCAGCGCATGATGGACACGGTTTTAGCAGGATTGAAGTGGCAGACCTGCCTGGTTTATTTGGATGACGTCGTCGTCTTCGCCGGAAATTTCGACGATCACCTGAGGTGGCTTGCGACAGTACTAGAGGCCATCAAGTCATCAGGGCTCACTCTGAAGCCGGAAAAGTGCCGCTTCGCTTACGATGAACTTCTGTTCCTAGGCCACATAATCAGCAAATCTGGTGTCCGTCCTGACCCTCAAAAGACAGCTGCCATCGGAGAGTTCCCGCAAGCCATCGACAAGAAGGCAGTGCGTGGATTCCTTGGCATGTGCGCCTACTAAAGTCGCTTTCTCAAGGAGTTTTGACGCATCCCTGAGCCGTTGACACGCCTAAATAAATGTGATGTTGAGTTCAAGTGGGAAACGCCGCAGGCCGACGCACTTGAAGTACTAAAACGACGCATGCAGTCGCCGCCGGTACTTGCGCATTTGGACGAGTACGCCGATACAGAAATCCATACTGACGCCAGTAGCCTAGGCCTCGGTGCCGTTCTAGTCCAGAGGAGAAATGGAGTCGAACAGGTGATAGCTTACGCTAACCGGTCGCTGTCAAAAGCGGAAGGCAACTATTCCACGGCCGAAAAAGAATGCCTCGCCATCGTTTGGGCTACAGCTAAATTTCGCCCTTATCTATATGGCAGGTCATTCAAAGTTGCCAGCGACCATCACGCGTTCTGTTGGCTAGCGAATATAAAGGATTCTTCAGGACGACTGGCGCCATGGAGCCTCAGAATACAAGAATACGACATCACTGTAACCTACAAATCCGGAAGAAAACACTCCGATGCCGTTTGCCTATCACGCACCCCCGTTGACCCGCCGCCGCAAGATGACGAGAATGACGACGCCTTCTTTGGAATGATAAGCGCTGAAGACTTCGCTGAACAGTAACGGGCAGACCCAGAGCTAAAAGCCCTCGTCGAATATTTGGAAGGGTACACCGACGTTGTCCTCAGGGCATTTAAGCGCGGATTATCTTCCTTCACGCTTCAAAAGAATCTACTCGTGAAGAACTTCTCACCAGTCCGCGCCAACTACCTTCTTGTTGTTCCATCGGCCCTGCGTGCAGAAGTACTGCGCGCCCTACATGACGATCTGACCGCCGGGTACCTCGGCTTCTCCCGGACGCTATCGATGATACAAGAAAGGTATTACTGGCCGCGCCTAACCGCCGACGTTGCCCATTACGTCAAGACATGCCGAGACTGTCAGCGACACAAGACACCACCGACAAGGCCAGCCGGATTACTGCAGCCGATCAAGCCTCCTTGCCGGCCTTTTCAGCAGATCGGGAGGGACTTGTTGGGACCGTTTCCGACGTCAACGTCCGGAAATAAGTGGATCGTCGTGGCGACGGACTATCTCCCCCGCTTTGCTGAAACTAAAGCTCTGTCGAAAGGCAGCGCAGCCGAAGTGGCAAAATTTTTCGTCGAAAGCATTCTGCTGCGACATGGTGCCCCAGAAGTCCTCATCACCGACAGAGGAACGGCTTCACAGCAGAGCTCACCCAAGCCATTCTTCAGTACAGCCAGACAAGGCACAGGAGGACAACTGCCTACCACTCACAGACGAATGGTCTTACGGAGCGCCTAAATAAAACCCTCGCCGATATGCGAGCAACGTACGTCGACGTCGAACACAAGACCTGGGAGGCGGTCCTTCCGTATGTAACCTTCGCTTACAACACGGCGGTGCAAGAAACAACACTGGTCACGCCGTTTAAGCTGGTTTTCGGCAGCAACCCGACGACGACGCTCGACGCCATGCTGTCGCACGTCACTGAGTAGGAGAACCTTGACGTCACTACCTATCTCCAGCGTGCTGAAGAAGCCCGACAGCTCGCCCGCCTACGGATCACGAACCGGCAGCGTATCAACTGCCGACACTACAACCTCCGACGACGCTTTGTCGAGTACCAGCCCGGTGGCCGTGTTTGGGTTCGGACCCCAATACGTCGACGAGGACTCAGTGAGAAACCATTGCGACGTTATTTCGGACCCTACAAGATCATCCGACGTGTTGGCGAACTGGACTATGAGGCCGAGCCAGACGGCATTTCGCAGTCACAGCGGCGCCGGGCACGATTTGAAGTGGTCCACGTAGTGCGTCTGAAGCCCTTTTACGCACGCTGACGAACTTCCTTATTTTGTTTTCTTTGCTACGAGTGCTTTTCTTTATTACTTTCGTTTGTTTGCAGCATCGGGTCGATGCTTTTTGAGAGGGGGTATTGACAAATGTACTTGTCTTTATCGGGCGACAGGTTTCACCGCTTAACAAATGTTATTGCACAGCGCAGGACGCGCCTACATGTATCGGAAGTTTCTGGAATGTTATCGATGGTGCCATCTGCTGTCTGTGACCCAACCTTGTGTAAACTGATTGCATGTGTGCGCGATGCGAATAAAGTAGAACTTTGTGGTAGATACGCGGGTCCCAGCGGTTAGTCTGGAACATTCGTCGATTGATGTGTACAAACCGACGCGCTTGACCCGTTGATCAGATTTTCGATGATCGCTGATCGTGTTCGACGCTACTATTGTTCTTTAAGTGTAGCCTGTTTTGTGGGACCAGGTTCGCCCAATAAAAGCTAGTTTTGCATTTCACAGTATTGCTACTGTGTTCTTTCACGTCACGACCACGTGACAATAGTCAGAAAAAAATTATTCTACGCTGGGTTTTCAAAATTGCAGCGCAGTAAAGCATAAAAAATAAGTAGCAGTCATGTGGAATCAACATGCAAGTTCGTCGGATCGGTACTACAATAACTATCTTTTCATACCCTGATCTAATGTTTGAGAGAAAGGAACTTATAAAGCGAAAAAAGTAATGCCTGGTGAACGACATAGATACAGCCGCTTCGCCGGGCTCAATGAAGGAGAAGCGCTGGAGATCACCTTTTAAAGGTTCTGTGGCTTGTGACCCAGTGAACATGTGTTGATCTCGTTGAAAAGCTTCATGACGTCATCCAATATTCGTAACGTAATGCAAGAGCACTGGCCACATGTCGTCATTGCCGCAAATTGGCACATGCTAGTAACAACCGCTGCCGAAGCTTCTGGCTTTTGTCGAAGCCATGGTTTTGCGAAAAATCTGTACAAGAAAAAAATGTTCCTAGTGAGCGACATAGTTCCCGCCGCTTCGCCGACTATGACTTCATGTTGCGGGCGCAGTTGTTTCATTGTTCGTCAGAATTTTTTACATGAACCGCATTTTTAACTCTTTCGGTAAGTTAATTTCAAACAGGCTAGACATTGTTGATGTTCCTATATTTGCCGTTTACTTAGAGATTGCTCGCGTGCAGTCCACATTCTGTAAGCTTCGCAAAAGTAACTGCAGAAGTGAAAATTGCCCGACTTTTCTTACAGCTGCATGTATATTGAGATTTTTAGGACCCATGAAATGCATTCAAACTAAACTTTTATGGACAAGAATAAATGATGCCTGAAGTGGTAAAATTTATCGCAGTGACTAAAGCGTCTTCACGCCTACCTCTAACGTTCTTTACAGGTTTGTTAAAAAATCCTGCAGTTTCTTTTAATCGGCATTCTTCAGACGTTTCTCGTTGGTTTGCTTCATGTCGTGCGTTAGCACACGTCGGGCACGCTCATCAAATGAATACAGGTGTTCTTGTGTGAGAACACATTAAGGCAAAAGGCTTAGATGGCTCATGGGGCGAAAAATAAGGTGTCCTGCGTTACGCCGTCCAGCGTTAGTGTGCCGAAATTCATGGTATCAGAATTCATAGCGAGTCCAACCCACGACCGCTGGTGGAAGTCGAACCACGACGTTTGCTGTTACTTAGAGTAAATTTGGCCAACAATTCCTGCATGAGAATGTGCGAAGCCGAGGAAAAGAAGAAGCGTCAGCACGACCGGCGGTGTTAGCTCAGGCAACGGAAGTTAAGGTAGAGTTAATTAGGCACTCGAAGCCACCACATTTGGTGAGGGTCGAAACCATATAAGAAAGGGTCGCACCGGCCATACCTCCAAGTTGGATCCCAATTGATACTGAGAAAGTCGAAAGTCGAACCCACTACTTTCCTTGTTAATTAAGGGAAAGTCAATTGAGGTACAGCTAACTGAGAGAGAGTTATTCAGGCACTCGAGCCCTCGACCTTTGGTGCGAGTGGAACCCACCTGGAGATATCGGCGAACCGGCCTTATCTCGAAGTATTTTGTTCGCGCGTACATCCGACGTAGCTTTAGACAGTTCGTAAATGTTTCTGTAAACTGTGCAATTTTGTAGAGGTATTTGTATTTACGCATCAAAGTTTCTTATCGTTATTCAGCTTTCTTTGGGGCTGCGCAGGTCATGCAAAACAGCCAACAAAATATTTTAGTCGTATCATGCAGGTGATGAAAATCTCAAGGAGGGTGATATCAATTTTGGCTCCTACGGAGGCATTTGTGCGGGGTATTATGACTGCAGGCAATATGCAGATAGAGTGCCTAATCAGTATTTCAATGCTTGTGTCATTGTTATTTCTGGATATATATTTCTTCAGTGTAGGACTTTTATAGTGCTAGCGAGCTGCATTTGAGGTTTGCATGCTATACAGACGTTGTTGCCGAAGTGTCCTAAGATTTCTGTGACCGCAGTTACTATAATCAATGAAAGGCTAGTCTTGTAGTTTGTGGTTCCGCTCGCGCAAGCAAGATGACGATAAGGTGGCTGCCCAAGTTGAAACTATAGAATCTGCGACAGGCACAATCTAAGAGGAAATTTTTGTAAGAGGAATTGCAGAAAGAACTGACCATGAGCGTTAACTGCATACGATTGCATGGATAATTTTATAAAATCGTAACTTCGGAAGGGAAGCTGCGAGACCCCAATACCACTGTCAAGAGAGAGCAAAGAACTACGTGACGTCGAGAAACATCTGCCTTCGCACATTAGTATTCCTGATTGTTTGATGTTAGTTGCATTTCTGTTGCGAGAATCGCATCCTTTAGATTGGTACATAGGCAGTATGCTGCCGCAAGATAAATAAGTCACTGTAGGTCTACGAATCACCATCATCATCATCATCATCATCGTCGTCGTCGTCGTCGTCATTATTATTATTATTCTTATTATTATTATTATTATTATTATTATTATTATTACTATTATTATTATCGTCATCATCATCATCTTTGATGTCCACTGCAGGACGAAGGCCTCTCCCTGCAATCTCCAATCACCCTTGTCCTGCACCAACCGATTCCAGCTAGCGCCTGCGAATTTCTTAATTTCATCACCCCGCCGTCCTCTGCCATTTCTGCCGTCATCGACTGCGGTTCCCTTCTCTTGGCACCCATTCAGGTCACCACAAACAGCATTAGTTCAAGCTCTGCATGATTTCGGCTTGGGCAGGAAGAGGAGATGACCCAAGCACAACTCTTTGTGGAAGCTTAGCGGCTATGGCGTTGCTAAGCTTCATGTAGTGCATTCGTTTGCAGCCGCTGTGGATGGATTTCGATGAGGGAGAAGTCAGGGTGCTTAGATTCGTGTGCACGTTACAGAACTCCAGGTGGTCAAATATACACCGGAGATTCCCACTACGCTGTTCCTCGTATTCGTAACGTACTTCTGGCACGTAGAACCAAAAAAAAAATCATTTTGTTGTAAGAAAGGACATCTGTGTGGAGATTCATGGGCCAGCATTCTTAGCCCGACAGCAAGGCGGCTCTGGTGCGCTTTCCTAAACATACGTATTTATGAGCTTGTGAATCACCAGAATATGGGAAGCTGGCCTGATATTTGTGACGTTATATAACCCGCGTTTGTAATGCGATATTTTATATCTTAGGGCTCTGATAGTTAGAATGCCTCAAATATTTTCGCTGGCAACATCGTGGCGCTGGAAACCATAAGATAAAAAAAACTCTTTGAATGCTAGCAAATAACTCCATGGTGCAAAGCGACTTAACATTATTCGCTCCTTTACGCATAAGCTGCATGCATATAGTCGGTATTCGATGAGCTACTATATTTAAGCTGTCTGTCAAAACGTTATTGTAAATTACATCAGTATTGAATAAAGTTTGGTTACTCATAAACATTACCGAAAGATGTGTACCTCGTCTAAAAGTGCTCTAGGTGTGCGATCATAGGAGGGTTATATTTCTGTATCAGTACAAATAGGCAGCAGGCGCACATTACCTGATATGTGCCTAATCTCCTGTCATTGGGGATATGTTTATTGCTTGATTCTATCAATTTTGTTCATTTGATCATTGCCTGCAATGTCGCTAGTTGATGCATTTACTAATGGAGTGACTACTTCACTGCGTGTTTGTACAGGTCTTATTCGGATGGAGAAAGCTTGAGGACTACGCGAGCTGAACCATCAGGAACGCATGAATATGGAATATGCCTGAATATGAATATGAATATGAATATGCATGAATATGGAATATGGAATATGCATGAATGAATATGCCTTCCATTTGGCGAACGCGCAGCATTCGCCTGCTTCTTCTTTCCCCTGTCTGGCTATAAATTAACGCACGTTCTCATCGCAGTTTCGCCACGCTCAAATCTCCTTTTTATTTTTCTAAATAATGCTATAAATATTTTCCTCGTTGGCATTTCTACCAACCCGCTTCACAAAGTTGTTTGGGAAAGTTCTTTTTAACCAAGGTGTATGTGTATCTGTTAATGTTTTTTTTTATTTTGCCCTAGTGTGGCTTGACATGAACATACGCAGATTAATCGCTACGGCTAACAAGTCCCCAGAAATGGCTTTGCAGTGACAAACAGCTCTTTCGAGGGCGTAGTCCACTTTGCGACTTTATTTGTGCGTGATATGAGTCCTGAAGGGTGGCAATACATTTCATGTAAGCGGGACACGCGACTAGAGCTATGAAAAGAAAGAAACTTCGCGTATTTTCAACAGCTAAATTCGTTTAGAAAGTGAAGACTGTAATAGAATGCCTATTATTATATTCAATCGAAGGAAACTGCATAATTGGAAATTCCGCAGATTTTGTTTCGCGCGTATGGGCGCACCATATGCAGCTGCAGAAGAAATAATGTAAGATACCTTTATAACCTGTAAATACACCTTATAAAACTTTAAACCAGGACTATGTCTCTATTACCCATAATCTACAAAAAAATTTTTAAATTGCCTTTATTGAAATAGAATAAGATGATTCAAGTGTTTGCTGTATTACGCTAATGCCCATTGCCTTGCATTGGTTTACGCAATACTCAAGTTTTTTTTATTGCAAGGTTGTGCTTCATGAGAGCAAAATAGCGAGTGACAGAAAACTAGAGCCATTGCATTTCCTTACGGCTAAGTTTTGTACTGGTGTCTGTAGCCCGACAAAAAATGTGCTGTAGAAACTGGTTCCCTAACCAATGTGCTTATGCCACGAACACTCATAACGGATAACACATAGCTGATGAAACCATTCGTTGACGAATAGGAACACTAAGCTCCCTGGGTGAATTCAGCTGTCGAAGAACAGGTTGGAAGAACAGAAATAACAAACATTTGACAAATGAGCATTGTAAGAATCCATGGACGCATGGAATCACATGGAAGAGAGGGGAAAACAATTCACGCAGGAATTCCTCCCGGAGTTCTCGAAGTAAGCGTACGCATTGTGCCGCTTGCTCACCTCGACGCAGCCCGGTCTCATTGTCAACGTTATGAAACTTGATCCGAATAGTATAAACAACGGCGCTGCTGCGATGCGAACTGGTACGGATGGCGGCGTAAGGTGAATTGTTGACGCGAGCAAACTACTGCAGCTTGCGGTGCCAGGTGCGCTGATAACGTTCCAATCATCACAAGCCGTTATTGTTTTGGCGCTCTTTTCCCATATCTAGCCCTTGTGCCAATAAAATCTATTCATTATTGTCATCATCATGAAGTCGTTATCGGTCTGTAGCGTCTTTCTCATCTGCCTTAAACCATTATCAACCGTGATGAATTGTACTCCGACAGACTCCGCGAGTAGCGTGGCCGCACAAGGGAGGAAGACGGGAGGTGGCGCGCCGCCTTCCTTCATCGCGCGCAAGGTTGTGGATGTGGGAAGGGAGGTGGCGTTCTAATCTTGTGGCGGCTGCATATGACGCGGCCGCGCGGGCCCTATCTTGAAAACGTCCTGCGATGGGGGCAGAGTGCGGCAAATGATGATAACTTCGTGAGTGCTCTGTTCTCACCGCTCAGTTCGCGTTGGAGCGAGAGGCAGCTGCACTAACGTGAATCGGACCGCTGCTGCGGACCCTATCTTGAAAGCGATCGTCTTATGTGACAGACGGACGGGTGGACGTTTTTCCTCGTTCGTTAAGCGTAGAAATGCTTATGCATTTAAAAACTCTTGGTAACGACACGCCTCTAAACTGAGCTATGAAGAGCTGAGTGTAGTACGCTTGCCCTCCGGCGACATCCATCGGTTGAGCCTATGTCTCTTTTTAAATGGGGGAGTGCTTGCACCGCGTGCTGGGCGAGGCAGTGCAGCCGTCGTCGGTCGCAGCGCTGCCGCTGGCAGCCTGCCATCCGTTGCTGGCTGGCGCAGCTGATCGGACGACGGCAGTCACGTAGGCACGCCGAGCGCCTCCCAATTACTTACAACCACGCCGTCGCCGTAGCGGACACGCGCGTCGCGTGGCCAGCCCTCGCACCGGTGTCTGCGGAGCTGCGGAGGTTCGCAGCGGGTGGCTCGCTCGTCGGCTGGCCAGGCGGCCTCTCTGCACTTGTGTCGACACAGCCATCGGTGCGCTGGCTGTGCGATCTCGGCTGAGCGTTTCTATCACACGGTGCGCCAGTCCCGGATAAGCGACGTCTTCTGCGCAGTCCTGAGGAGCGTTTGGGCTGGTTTGGTTCTCCTGTTTTGCATCAGGTAGTGTTGCTTAGACATTCTTCGGTGTCTCTATCCAGGTTCCGTCTTTTAAAACGCGGGTGAATGACATAGAAGTGCGGACGGTGTTGGAACTCATTTCTTGACTCGTGCTTTTCGGAATTTTCTTCTCGGAGTTCAGTAGCAGCCCGCCGAGAAATAGTTTTTGCGCGCGGAATATGCCAGACTACATTTAATTTCAAGGATCGCCTACGCCCTTGTCTAGGTTTGACGTTAGGTTCAGAGGAAGTCGTTTGCGGCGTTCGCTTTTAGCCTTTCAGGATGAGACATAAAGATACCTCTAAAAATGTTTCTTCTTCATGGAAATGTTGTGCAGTACGCCTTTAGTAACGAATTCAATGAAAACCAAAAAGTTGCAAGACGATTCGACCTCCAGTTGAATTAGGTGAAAGACAAAGTCTTCCTGAGCAAGTTTTGAGTAAGATAGGATTGGAGCCTTCGCGCAGCACACTTTACCATGTCGGTCCACGGATGAATTTGTTAGGAAGAACGTCAAACACTAAAATATTTTTACTGCATTATTTTAGGGAATGGCCCACAATTTCACACGGTATTGTAAATGTAATTGTAAATGGTAAATGTAAGCCGATCTTTGGGATCGGCTTACATTTTTGCACCGCACTATTTTTAGGATCGATGCACATTTTAAGTATAATGATGCGTTAACTAATGTAAAATTTAGCAGAATGCGTTGTTGGGCAAGTTTACACTTGTTAGTTTGCGCCTGTGCTGTCTTCTTCCTTGTGATCGCCTACAAAGCGCATCCAATCTTTCCAAATACAATGTAAAATTATTTACTGGGTTCATCATGCCAAAAGAATGACGTGCTTATGAGGCACGATGATGTTGCGAAAGCCACAATTTGCAATTGCTGCAGTATCGGGCGTCTATGCAAGAGGTTCCCTGTTGGAATACGGCCACTGGGCTATTTTAGTGATATATTTATTTCAATAATCACAATTTCGCCATGACGGCCAAGCAATGAATGTGATAGAGGCATGTCAGAATGTTACACGAAGTGTGAAGTTGGTAGCTGTACTGGTAATATGAATTGCAATAAACCTAAGTTGACTAAGTAAACACGGGTGCTTCGGCGTGTGTAGAAACATGAACAGTGAGAGAGAGAGAGAGAGAGAGAGAGAGAGTATAAACTTTTATTGGGAAACAAGTAGGAAACTTTCTTCGAAGAGTGGAGCCCTCAGCTCAGGGCTCCATTCCCATGCGCTACATCGCGAGCTCGCTGGATCAGCCGTTGCTGTTCCTGCCGGCTTATGATGAGCAGCGCAGACTCCCAAGAAGAAAGAGTAGGGTTGGGTATAGGAGGAAGGGTCAGGGCATTCCCATGGGGAGTGGTTCACCCTGGCTTTGGCCCCACAATAGGGACATATATTATTTGGGAGCTAAAAGAGAAATATAAAAGAAAGGTTCTCCAGTAGGAATAGGTGGGATGAAAGATATGTAGCATGTCGAGACAAGCAAAGGAATTGATCTGCAGCTGCCGCGAGGTAGCCGCGTCTGCCCTCTTAAACTAAGGATATGTAGGTGGATAGTTGTCGGTAGCACTCGAGCGTCGCGGTGCAGTTTAGGGGTCGTGGCGGTGCGTCGTTTTAGGTTGCGCAGGTCTTTTGACGTTGCCGGCCGGACAGGCCTCGGCCTACGGCATTAACGCGATCATTACCATGTGTCCAGGAGTCCAGGCTGTACGCACCCCGCGCAACGCGGGAGGTGGGACGGAGAGAGGATTCGATGTGTGTGCGTGCAGTCACAAATCCTTGCGTGAAAGCCCGGCACGCAGCCTGCGAGTCCGTCACTATGGTGACGGGGGTGTCGTGTGCGGGAAGGTTTGAGCAGAGGAGGGCGACAGCTCCCTCCTCTGCTGAGCAGCTGTCCGTTGTGAGAACTGTGGCACTCTACCTCAGCGCATCTGTATTGTCAAGTACAGCTAAGCACATGGCACAAAACCGGTGTCATTGTGGTGCCATCTCCAAAAATGCGTGCCAGGGCCTGAGGTCCGGCCCATCTACGGCCGGCGTGTCGCTCGAGATGCGTATTCCGGGGAATCGGAACCACTTGAATGCTGCCGCGTAGAGCAGGCACGAGACAATATTGTGGAACGTGTGTGGGTGCCTCGGGGTACCCAATACGAGAGAATACAGAGCAGCCTCGACTGATGCGTCTGAGATGTTGGAGCTGACCGTTGCGACGAGCAACGGTCAGGCTTCAACGAGAGCTCGATGACCACGAGCCGCATCGGTTAGAACTATAGGGTGTTTAAGGGATCTACAGAGTGTTGTCGACGCTGTCGCCTTGTGTCGGCCTCGTCTTCCCGTACTACAGCATGCTCACGGGGTTGGCGCGATGTGTGCGGCCGCTCGTGCTATTGACTTGGAGGATTCTATCGACGTTGCCACTCATCCTCGGCCTCCTGTTTCCATAGCAGCAGCACATTCTTCTGACCTTGCACCAACGAAGACGCGCGTATGCAGGCCCGCCTTGCTTTAGTGCAATTACAGCTTTGCTGGAGCTCCTCAGCAGGGGTTATGATAACACGCGGTGCATGTTTGCGCGATGTCAGGTATGCAGTGCTTCGGTGCAACTAACCCCCCCCCCCTCCTGACAGCTACAATTCTAGACGCTCTAACATGGCTACTACGTATAGAAAAGTGATTGCACAAGCTGGCACAGTCTGCGTAACTGTGTTACAATTCGTTCTAGCACAGCACCAGATGTGTCAACTGAGCTCTTAGTACGCAGTTTTTTTGGGGGCACCAGTGTCTGTGAGTTGAAATTCTGAGGGAAAGGTAAATAGTGCAGTTGATGTACGTACGAAAAGTTTTCTGAGAACGTATTAAAACTAAAGAAGTCAGTATTTAGATGCTTAATTATTAAAGTCGGCGATGAAATGCGCGCATTGTTAAAATACTTGATACAGCCTTAAAACGCACCAAGGGACTCAATGCCGTGGCTGGCTTGCACGCGGGATATTCTTCCATGCAACAATTTGTCATGGTTACCATTGCGTGTGCGTGTGCGTGCGTGTGCGTGCGTGTGCGTGCGTGCGTGTGTGTGTGTGTGTGTGTGTGTTTGTGTGTGTGTGTGTGTTTGTGTGTGTGTGTGTGTGTGAGTGCGTGCGTGCGCGCGCGCGCGCGCGCGTGTGTGTGTGTGTGTGTGTGTGTGCGCGTGCGTGCGTGCGCGTGCGTGCGTGCGTGCGTGCGTGCGCGCGCGTGCGTGCGTGCGTGTGTGCGCGCGTGCGTGCGTGCGTGCGTGCGTGCGCGTGTGCGCGTGCGCGTGCGCGTGTAGTTGCTCACTATGTTACCTGTTGGGAGGTCTTGGCCCACTGTCTTTCGGCGTTTACGCCACTTTGCCGCCAGAGGAATGACGGCATATGGGTGTGCGAGGCAAGTGTTATCCCGTGCTGTACGAACCGTCGTCTGAAACGTGGATATGGCTACACGGGTAAAGCGTTCTCAAATAAAATCTCTATACGAAGTGCTTATTGCACTCTGTTACATATTCTAATGAAGTTTGCTAACCAACAGTGCATAATCAAGGGACTAAAAGAAAGAACAACTGTTCTTTCTGTTCCGAAGCAAGCACGTTCCAAAGCAACCGCGAATTTTGTCATCAGTTTCTGTAGTGCCGCGGATACATTTTAGGTTTTATATAATAGCACATCCAATGACAAGTCGTCATGATTACGCGTATTATGTTTCTTTGTTAAAACAGCTGTTTACGTGCTGCTTTAGTTGGAAACGAATCATTGTGATAGGCTGATCGGTGCCGGCTACGTGCATCCTCAAGGTATTCTGGCTCTGCGAGAACGATGCCAATCCGAAGTCACAATACACCGGCGTTTCCAAGCATACAACAGCGCAGCAGGGCCAGCTTTCCTTCAAGGTAATATAGTTAGAAACTATAGAAACTGCGTGTGTAACCGACGACATATAGTTTACCGTCACGTGGCGCTCCTAAAGATATATTTACATTCCGCTTAATTTGTTAATGAACTGAGATCAATTATTTCAAATGTTTAATATTCACTAAAGGCCAAGTGCGTTTCGTTACACGCTATGGGCGTTCAAAAAGGACCGATCCGATATTCTGTTGCAATGTATACATGCTGCGATATGATCTTTTTCGGAACGGCCACGAATTATGAAATAAATCCACCTGACGGCGCTCATGCGCTGTCGCATTGCAGCGCTCTCAACCGTGCTTCGTGCCTGTCGCATTACTGGCTCTCCGCGGTGGCTTAGCGCGCTTAGCGGCTATGGTGCTGCGCTGCTAACTGAGAGGTCGACGGTAGCAATCGTGGAGGCCGATGAAATGCCGGCATTTCGATGGAGGCGAATTGCGAAAACGCCCGTGTCTCGTGCATTGGGGGCACGTTAAAACCCTCTGGTCAAAATTAATCTGGAATCTCCCAGTACGGTGAGCCTCGTAATTAAATCGTGGTTTTGGCATGTAAAAACCTAGAATTCAATTCAGTTCAATTCAGTATCGCTTCTCAGGAACGGCGGAACATCCCTTCCCTGTGCCACCGTCAAAGAAGCTGACGCACTGTGAAGCCGACGCCTATAGCCGCGGCCGCTTACAGCGGCACAATCCGCGGGCGCAGCTTTTTCGCTCAAAGCACGGTTGAGAGCCTTGCAATAGGATAGTGCATGAGCGCAGTCACGTGTTTTTTTTTTTCATATTTCGCGGGCTCTCTTTAAATGCCGAAAAAGATCGCCACGCAGCATGTATTTTGCCACCAAAAATATGATCGGTCGTTTCCGAGTCCCCTATAAAACGTTACGAAACGCTTATATATATATATATATATATATATATATATATATATATATATATATATATATATATATCAAGGGGGCGAGTACAACTACCCAGAGCTCAAGTTATACACTTTCTCTGTAAGAGCAAATCAAAGATAAAAAAAAATAGCGTGCTAGGAACACCAACAAGCGTGCGTTCCGTGGCGTCCACAAGAGGGAAAGGTAAGAAATGTAAGTTGGAAAGACGCAGCCAGTGGAATGCAGGCGGGAGCGTTCACGGGCTGGCATAGAACGTGCGAGCGGTCGCAGGCGCCAGATGAATGTTGCTTTTGTTCTTTGTTTGAGGTTACCGCAACTTTTCTGACCCCGCGAAGACGCTCAATACTTGGCTATATCACATCTATACTTCGACCTCCTCTAAGCTCTGAATTCCGCGAACTGCATTATACTGCTTTTTTGTTTTTGCACAACTCGTTTCTGTTGAGACTACGGGCACACTAATTTTTACAAGAAATCTATCCGTGTATGAGAAATAAAATAAAAAGTTGATAAAACGTTACATGAAGTAATAAACATGAACATAAGAGAAGGCCAAGATGTATCTCTGATAAATTATGCGACAATATATACCTACAGCTTCATAAACATGCTATACATTATATACTAATATAACCGTTTGCAGATAATAAATATGTACATATTTATTTTATTAGGAACATCTGGGCGACCAGTTGTCCTTGGGGCACATACCGAGTAGTACATACCGGCCGACTTTTTTTCGGCAGCACTGTTCAGAGGATCCGCCCACAAAAAAGGCTAGAAACATGCGCTGTACGGAAAAGCAGTTGCAACTTGCTAAGACTTTGCCTTTATCAAGGATATTGTGTTCAAACTTTTTGAGTAGTAGGTTTGTTGGCGGTGCGCAACAACAGGCATAAAGCGAGCTTCTCTCCAAGCCACCTATCGCTTCCTGGGCAAATTGCGCAGACAGTTCTCGTCGAATGGAAAACAAAGGCGTGCCATGTATCTCCTATACATTATCCCAGTAATGTCGCTGGAGACGGAGATCTTGCAACAGTCTCTTCTGAACGTAATTTCAAGACAAAGGCAGTCGCTCACCAAACTCGTACATTGTTTTTGCGTTCGCTCTAATCCAACAAATTACACTGCTGTCTATCATTCATTGCTATCCGAAGACATTTAGCCAAAAAAATACTGACTCAGAATGGAAGCTCGGCAGGAAAAGAAAGTTATGCAGATTCCGTGCACTGTGGGAATCGATGCAAGCGAAACTTTCTTTGCTGTTTCCGTTCATTAATGATATTTGGCGGTGGTGTTGATGGCCTAGGACAGTCGTGATGTGATGTTAAACGCTACCTCGCGTGCACCATTTGTGTTACTCTACGCAGTACACAGACATATTGACACAGACACGGACATATCGTTTCGTGGCTGCAGTACTGATTTGCTGGATAGCCACTTGTGTGTTGTCGTTGTGACGCGGCGGTGCTTTAGTGCGGCTTTGCGCCTGCCCGCCCTGTGCAACTTCTCCCCATGTATAAACTTGCACGGTGTTTATTTATTCAATTGCATGGGCATTCCAGGCGCGTTTCAGCCGTCGCAGTCGCTGTGAGGTTCGGCATAAAATTCGAGGGCAATAAAAACTTGGTCGCGCACCATGTGCTTTATGTGCGAGTGAAAGCGGGCCAGGTTTAGCCGTCGGTCGCGGCAGAATCTCGTGCGCGCAGGCGAGGAAAACGGGGAGGAAGCCGTTTCAGGGAGTTCTATGTTCAAAGCCATTCCATGATTTTCACCGCGTCCATGATTTTGACCATGCTGATGACGCTTCTATTATTGATTATTTGGATAATGTACTGCTGCGTACTAATGAGGGCGATGTACACAGCTTATGGGAACGCCTCAAGGAAGGCATATTATTTTGTATCACAAATTTTGTACCTCAACGGAGAGTGAGAAGTAAGCGTCGAAACCCTTGGGTGAGTCGGGATATTATTCATTTGAAGCGGAGACTTCAAAGTCTTAGGCGACATATTTTTACATCTCCTCAGTATTTGCAGAATTTAAGACATGAATTAGCACAGAAACTGTCCACTTCGAAATCCCATTATTTGAGGGTTACTCTTCCTTCATTCATAAAAACAGACCCCTGCAAGTTTTGGAATTACCTTGGCCATCAAAAAGAGGTCATAAAACAAATAAGTGTGAAGATGGGAGCCTCGTCACCAACGGGAAGGAAATAGCTCAGCTCTTCAATGAATACTTTCAAACTGTTTTTGGGGGCCTTTCAGATATGTTTTTTGATGCACCGAAACCATCCATCGATCCTAGCGAGGTTCCTGTCATTACCACAGAAGGGGCTTTGTCGTTGCTTCGTAAAATATATATTCGGAAAGGTCATGGGCTTGACGGCATTCCAAATGCTTTTTTAAAGCGTTATGCCGACCATATCTCGGAGCATCTTGCTAAATGTTTCACTTTATCTCTGCAAACCAGTGAGTTGCCTAAGGATTGGAGGAGGGCTCGTGTTGTACCGATCTATAAAAAAGGGGATAAGCTACTCGTGACTAATTACCGACCGGTGTCAATTATTTCTACATCCTGCACACTCCTAGAGCAGATCGTGGCCCGCTTTATAAATGACTTTTTAAAGGAAAAGGACATCCTATCACCTTTTTAGCATGGTTTCAGGAAGGGCATGTCAACCACTACTCAACTAATTACGACGGTTCATGACTTTCTCAGCGAACTGGATAACTCGGGACAGTTCGATGTTCTTTTTTTTTATATGGCGAAAGCTTTTGACAAGGTACCGCATTCAAAGCTTCTTTGTAAATTACAGTTGATTGGTCTTCCGCTGTATCTTGTAGAATGGGTCAGAGCATACTTAAGTGGTAGAACGCAGTCTGTTGATGTGAATGGCACGCTTTCTGAATCGCTTGCTGTTACTTCCGGTGTTCCGCAAGGTAGTGTTTGGGACCTTTGCTGTTTTTAATATATATAAATGATTTAGTAAATGCAATTCCGCGGTCAGTGTCAGTAAAATTGTTCGCAGATGACTGAGTTGTATATAAAGAAATAACATCAATAGAAGACCATAAATTGCTCCAAGAATCTTTGCTTAAAATATGTGACTGGTGTGAAGAATGGAATATGGATTTAAACATTGATAAAAGTGTACTTTTCCGAGTTACGCGAAAAAGGAATATTAGCTGTTACCAATATTGCCTCCACAACAGTCACATTAGCGAGGTCTCAGAATATAAATACCTTAGAATAACTCTCAACAACCGATTAACCTGGGGCACTCATATTTTTGAGATCTGTTCAACTCCATTCTCGAAGCTCTATTTCTTGAGACGAAAATTAAAACATACTCCTAGCCATATTAAGCTCTTGGCTTATAAAACTTTCATCAGGTCCAAATTTGAATACTCGTCCGTAATTTGGGACCCCCACACTAAGAAAGACATCTATCAATTAGAGCTCATTCAGAGAAAGGCAGTACGTTTCGTTTTTCATAAATACAGAAGGTCAGACTCCCCTACACAACTTATGAAGGGCAATAATTTCCCGTTGCTTAGTACACGTTGAAAACTGAGCCGCATTTCTTTCCTTCATAAAATTTTGGCAGGAAAGCTTAGCATTGCTCCCCCCTCATTCCTCAGGCACTCCACTACTCGAAGGACCCGACATTATAGCGAACACTCGTTACAGCCTATATTTGCTAAAACAAACTCATTTAAGAGCAGCTTTTTCCCTCAAACAATAGCTGATTGGAACGCAATTCCTGAATCGATTTTTCGCTCTCCTGATGAGGAAGAGGTCCTTCAGGCTGTTTCTTCAGTAGAAAGTAAGCAATTTCAATGTTCATTGTTTTATCTTCTGCTCTGTCATTTTTAGTTTTTGATTCTCTTGTATGTTACATGCAACGTAATCTTTTTTTCTTTCTTTTGCGTGCTGTTATGATTTGTATTTTCATGCCACTCCTGCTTGGGCCAATCTGGCCTGCAGTATTGTGAAATAAATAAATAAATAAATAAATCTGCGACGGGGACAGAGTCCGGCCGCGCGCTTTCGCGTCATAGTTTTCAATGATGCGAGATGCAGCATGAAGTTCAATTCGCTCGCTGCTTCTGCCGCGCTTCCTTGCTCCAGTGTTTTGATAGCGAGTTTCCGCGGTCATCGAGTGAGATTTGTTCAGGGGCCATTATAACGTACAGCTATTCCAAACTTTTCTATTCCAATTCTGCAATCATCTCTCCGCCATTGGCCAACAACTTTTTTATCTACCCCCACTTCCCCTGTATGTCACGCGACATTACGAAAACCGCGATAGCGCCCAATCTGATATGACGTGTGCACACTGATTATGCATGATTTGACCAAACAAAAACAGAAGAGTTATTTTTGATTCGAAGCTTTTTAGCCGTTAGCCCTCGGCTATTCGTCAAAAGTTTGGCCTGCACCCACTTCACCTGCCCCTCACGCGACGTTACAAAACCGCGAAAACTCACCGCGTTAAGGTGACATGTACGCGTTAGAGATGTATTAATATGCCGAACAAAACTGAATTTTTTTCTGAACAGCCTCAGGCTGTCCGGTTTCGAAAGGAATAAAAGATTGCTGCCGCCGATCACTCAGACACTGACTATACTCGCACCTGCCGGAGAGCATGGGCTTATTTGTGTACAATAATACTTTGTTGCGCGGCTATGTAAGGTTTTCGAGCACTTTCGGCACGTTTACGATCTCACTCGGTCAACTTTTTGTTGCTGAGGATCCGTTTCAGCGTCATTCTTAAGCTTCCGTTGCATGCTGTCGTGATTATCGACCAGCCACCACAAGCTAAGTAAGGGAAAGCGGACCAATCACAGACGCCGGCACCACCCTCTTGATACAGTTATCGATCTTGAGTGCAGTTGTTCGGCTCCGTTGAATCCCTCTCCACTTGAACGGGCTCCTCGCCTCTTGTAAGCCAATTACATGAGACAAGCCGCTCAGTGTATGCAATGTTATTCGTTTTAGATGCAAACAAAGTAACCTCCTATAAACGAGGAACGCATTTGAATGTTCTCTTTAAACAACCCTGCATGTCACCACCCGATGCTTGCTTCGGCGGTTGCGCAAATTTGACGTCAGGATATTGGAATAAAAACATAATGAAATAGTTTTACGGTATAGGGCCCCATGTTTGCTTGTATGCTCGTGACACCAGGTCTGTTAATTTAGTTAGTGCGCCTATGTTTACAAGTTTGCTGATAAAACTACTCTCCTTACTTCGTATAGCAAGCTGTCCACTAATTTGCCATCGCAATCAACACTTCGCCTCTCCGGCAAACCTGCGACTTTATTCAGAAATTGCAGAACCGTGCCGTATCATGTCTCGAAATGTATACAAAATTTTTCACTGTTTGCCCGCAACGGTTGCCCCCCCCCCCCCCCATGCCTAGTATTACACCTTCTTTTATTAACGATACCGCAAAGAAACCATGCTTGTGACGGAGCATTGCACTTCTGTCGCGAGCATCCCATGTATGCAAGCTGCCTCGAGAGAAGAGTGACTTGTTCGCCCGTTCCGTCAGGGCGTTGGCTTTCCGCATTGTTTGTCTTCTCCTTCTACTATACTGTCTTCACTTTGAGCTGTTTTATGTGAGTACAAATGTTATTGCTGCAGCTACTGCAATGCTTTTGAGGGGGGCTAACGCGTAAATGCAGCTATTTAGAGGGCATTGTGCCGATGACCAGGAGGTTACAGAAGTCATTGTGACAACCATCCAAGAGCTGCACAGTTTGTTGTGCCAGCGTCAACGAAGTTCTCGCAGGAAAAGACTCACAGACGCCTCGCCCGCGTCCCTGCCATGTGTACTACGCGCGTTCTCAACCGCCCCCGGACGCGGCTGGAAACGAAGCGTTAGCAAAAGCAGCAGCAGTGGAAAAGGCGAGGGAAGAGGCAAAGGAAGCTGCCCTTTAAAATATTTGTAGGCCTGGTCGTCAAAAAATCAATCTATGGTCACAAACTACGGCGTGCCTGATTATATTCTTGGCTTTGGCTCGTGAAACCTCGGAATTCAGTTCAAGTTATCCTAAGAAGTGTTTTCTGGTTGGAAACTTGCGTGCGTAGTTCTGAAGTAAATCAAACGGACATGAAGAAATATTTGCTTAGGATATTTTGGTGCATTTTTCTAATTGTAATGAACTGTGGGATTAAACACAGATTACGCAATGAGAAATGGGCTGCACAAGCGCTAACAATCGTTCAATTTGCTTCCTGCTTCGTGCCTCAGAATCAATAATGCAGTTAAATGAGCAGTGCGCTGCAGCCTGTTGAAACCACATATAAAATGCAACCTCGCAATACTACAAGAATACACAGCGACAATACGCCGGTGGGAAAGTCCGTATAATTTGACAGCGCTTGCTGCCGTTTCATCTGTGGGGCAAGAAGGCTATTCTTCTTTTCTTACTGGGACATGTTACTATTAGTTATCTTAATAAAGGCAAAATGGGTTTACTTTGTAGCAATAGATACGAAAGGCCATTCGTAGCAATTGCTACAAAGTAAACCCATACGGTTTCCTCCAAAGAAGAGCCTCGCAGTTGAAAAATTCTTCATGGTCCTGGACTCAAACCCAGGACCACCGCCTTTCCGGGGCAGTCACTCTACCATCTGCGCTAACCAGGCGACTAGCAGATGGTAGGGTGAAGTCGAATTTGTCAACAACTCGAAGCAAACGCAAGAATTTGACGTAATAGTTCTGCGGAAACCCGCAAGGAGGAGAGCAGTAATTAATAAAGGGAAACTCAGACATCCATCCGTTCGTAGCAATTGCTGCAAAGTTCTCTTGTGTCATTGTCCTTACTTTTGCTAGCCACATAACATCAAAGTGTATTCTAACGCGGAGCAATAAACGCAGTTGTTTACTTTCGTCCTGTCGATGTCCCCTATAGGGCTTTGTGCATTCGCACGGTCAATGATGTTAACGAATGCGATGAACGGCTCGGCTTCGGCGCAGTTTTAATTTTCTGCTCCCGTTGACGGCGGTGGGAGATTAGAAAAATGTCGCCGGCTTGCCGAGCCGCTTTGTTTACCACCACTGCCATCGTCAATAAGACTGCTCGGCCGCGAGGGGTGTGCGGCGTCACCAGCCTCGAGTATTGAATTCAAGACGTGGGCAGGCGAAATCGCCCGCCCTTTCCTCGGGGAATCCCCTTATCCCTGACGAACGATTTCCGAGCTACCGAACTTGGTCAGTATAACATTTTGATTTAGCCGTTTTGCCGCTTCTTTATGCGCTTTCGATATATACAGTGTTATATTACAGCTCCGGCTCACTGCTCATGGGCTCCGGGACTCACTAATGCCGTGCTGCACAACACAGGCTAAGAATGAGAATTTTAAAACTAATTGACTCTAATGTTTTAGCTTCTACGACGTTGTGCTGGCGCGGGTTCGGTACACAGCCGCGGAGGTCGTATTTCTGTAGAAGCGCACTGGACAAAAGTTCGTGTACGTATATTTAAGCTTAAGGTGATTCACTCCAGGTGGTCGAATTTAACTCGAAGTTCTCATGATAAGTCACTGTTCAAAAATCTATTATTTAGTATTCTTGAAGAAGGCTTTTTAGCTAGGCTTGTTTGTGCATATTAACTTTTGGGTGAACTGCGCGAGGATGGGGCAAGAAAGAAAATCGAGCGCAAACAACCAGAGTGGTATTTGTTTCCTTTCTTGTCCCGTCCTCGCGCAGTTCACCCAAATGTTTGTCTTTTTGAACTGACAGGCATTAACCGAACTCAGTACTCCTAAATGCTATCTGTACTCCTGCTAATAATAAAAAGAGATAACACAGTACCCAATGCGATAGAGAAGGCGTTGTCACGCGTTTTTAACGCATGCTTTTTTTATAAGTGTGTTGTTGATTTTTTACAGTCAGTGTGTATATATTATATTATTCAGGTTTGCAAAGTGGCTTTTCGTTCCTTTCTAATGACAAAGCGTTAAGCGTTGTATATCGTTCGTGTTGTATTCATTTGAGCCTTTCTTGCTACTATCGCAGTGTTCTTTTCATATTTTGTGATAACGTAATTATATGTAATACCATTTGTTCTAGGGCGCCCTATGTATTCTCCAATGCTCCAACATGTTGTTCTATTATGTTAAATCAGAAAAGAAAACGAAAATAATTTCTTGACAAATACAGATTGAACAAAAAGTCCGAAAACTGGCGCTGTTTGATACAGTAGTGTCACTAAGTAAAATATGAACGTATGGGTCTGGTTAAACAAAATTCACTAACGAAGCGCAATACGCTTTATTGGTTCTTTCAATTTATGCTGGTCTGTGCACTGTTGCTCTAGTTAGCAACGTGAGGAAACAGATTGTGTTCCAGGAACACCGCAGTTGCAGAAGATAAAAGGAACGGCATTTCCAACGCATAGAATGCAAAAAAAACAAGCGAACAAACAAAAACGTTCCAATGTACAGTACATGTGACGGGCTCGAATCATATGTTTGTATTTGCGAATGACTTCATATGCTAGAATTCTGCCTAACAAAAGACATCGTTCAATAGATAGAGCGAAATTATTGCTAGCGAAGTCAGTCAAGCGATCGCAAGCGCTTCCTACCAGCGAAAAAAATGGACAATTCCACGAAATATGCATGCACGGCGGGCATTGTGTCCGGTATGTTGTGTGCCGCTTTCACTTTAGTTGCGTCCGCAGTGGATTGTTTGCACGGTGTTCATTTCATTAGAAAGCGAGAGAGGTATTCGTGTAGTTGTGCGTTATTTGTTATGAAGGATTACAATCAATATGTGACTTCTTTTTGCTGATGCTCTGCCACAATGGTCGCTGAAACATGTCCTTGCGGCATTAACATTCCGATGCTGCAAAGACGTCCGCCACACGTAGTCATACATCTCATAGCGCTTTTTTTTGGGGGGGGGGGGAGCGGGTGATGGGGAGGGGGGCCAGTGAAAACTTCCTGTCTGTTTGCAACATGGTTACATCTGAAAATCTCATCAGCACGTTAAAGCATCAGCTGATTCAGCTGCGGCCTTAAACTAGCGGATTTAGCCCGAATGATTATAGCCTGCCCTCGCTGATTGAAGGTCAGGCAAACAAACACCTTTCAAAAGGTTCCTAACCATGTTTAACACTTTGAACACGTTAAATAAGCATGTGCATCGTATGCAGAATTCCGTCACGATAATTTGTTGCCAATTTAGGCTTTAGCGTGTTCCAATTTTTTCTGCACTTCGGATATGTGCACTAATAGCGTCAAAGAGTTGAGTGATCGAACAGGTAGAATAACGTAACACTATGCTTCTCGAGAAGCCACACATTCAAGAAACAATGGCGTCTACCTTCACTGGGATTTCTGGGGCCCTTTTTCACGTATCGTTGCTCCAGTAGGTTCATGCAAGTGATATCATCGTGGGTAAACGCTGGCCATTTGTTCTGCTACAGAAGGCATCAATTCCGATTCGCCTGCTAGCGTGCGTTCCCATGCAACCGCATGAGCGTCCTCCATCCGGTCACTTGTACGTTGCGTTCGTTGTGAACAACGAAATAATTGCACCTCTTGTAGCCTAACTACTGCTAAATCAGCAACATGCGGTGCGGAGTGCGTAGCCGAAAAACACAGAGCTCCGGTAACCTGGTTCCCATACCGTCTCAAACAGGAGACGTGATGTTCTGTATACTGACACATTGGCGGCGTTTCCCTTATGTAAAAAAAAAGAGAAGAATAAGCAGTGAGTAGGAGAGAGCGCTCGTAGGGAATGAAAGCGAAGGTTTGAGTAACGACTTGCTGGACTTCGAGTTCTGAGTACTAGGGGCCGTTTAAGGCGCAAGGGTACAACTAATAGCTAGGTCGCCACTACAGTCACATCAGGCAACACATAAAGCAGAGTACAATATAATGTAATAATTTTGATGTAAGACAGTGGCGTATGGCACGCAGGAAAGAGGTAGCAAACACATATTGAAAAAAATATGTTGCAACGTTCTTATTAGCAAAGGAGCAGTTGTTATACACCACTTTTTTGCTTGCGAAGAACGATCACTGTGAAAAGAAAAAAATTGAAACTAAATTATGAGGATTTACCTGCCAAAACCGCTTTCTGATTATGAGGCACGCCGTAGTGGAGGACTCCGGAAATTTAGACCACCTGGGGTTCTTTACCATGCACCTAAATCTAAGTACACGGGTATTTTCGCATTTCGCCCCCTTCGAAATGCGGCCACCGTGGCCGGGGTTTGATCCCGCCACCTTGTACTCAGCAGCCTAACACCATAGCCACTGAGAAACCATGGCAGGTTCTGTGAAAAGAAACGGTTGTGATGAAAACGCATTTTACTGGCTTTCAGACAGTAGGAGACGGCCACCTTACTTTATACTGGCGCACTTAGTGATCATTAGAAACCTTTGTACCAATGTATGCTAGAGTTCTCAAGGACGTTTCGTCAACATGAACAAGTAGGAAGGGAAGCGGCACCGTGTTAATGAGCTGTGGTCTTCTCTTTCCTAAAGGCAATGGTGGTGACATATTTCATTACCGGTGGGTTGTCCTTCAGTTTTACGTTAGAAGGCTGTTTCGCATGGCGCAACTTTAACTCAACAATGCGGTGAATGATTTTTGTCGCTTCGCGACAGACGCGAGCGGCGCGCGCTTCCCGCGACTGTGTTACGGCAAGATCTTCGCGACGTCACACTTTCATAGCCATCGGAGTGATCGCACGCGCGACGGCAGCAAGCGCTGTCAAAATATGTGGATTTTCCTCCTGATGTATTGTAGTACCGACGCTTCTTTTTTCGCCGGTGCTCCTGAGTAGGAAATACTTAAAGATCAACGCGTTTAGAGACAGCAGAGCATATGGTATATACGTTACTTTTATATGAAAATTGCAGCTGTTTCATCGAGTTCGAATCTATATACAGCGATGCTTAGTGTGAGGCCATGAAGACTCGAAGCATCAGTACACGTACGCACGCACGCACGCACGCACGCTCGCACGCCCCCCCCCCCCCTCCCGTCACACACACGCGAACGCACACGCACCAGCACAGATACACAAGCGAGGGCGCACAAAAATTATACCAAGCCCTTTGTTAAGCGGTGTTGCGGACTACTAGCGAAAGTAAAGGACGTCTTGAACGCATCATGGTTCCAAAGGAAACAGGTGCATACGTAAACATACGCAATTCTAATCCATTCTATCTGCAAGAAGCGTTTACTTCCACCTTACCGTGTAGCTGTGGAGGCGTGAAATCGAGCTTTCTGGTCCTTTTTTTCATCCACACGGCCCGTGCCATCGCTGCCGCGGCTGTGATGACAATGATGATTTATTTGCATCCCAATTGAAACGGGGTGGTGTCATATAGTCAGCTAGCCGGTTTGAGTTACTCAGGTATGCTATACAAGTTTTTTATTCTGGCATTTTTGTGTACATCTCTAAAACGTTTTTATTTTCTCTTCATCAAAACATTTCTATCTTGTACCGCTGCGTGTGCTTGTTACAAATGTGGTCGTATCAATTTCTTACCTGTTTCTTTTTCACTGCTACTCTAAATGCCTCTTGCTTATGTCCACTGCTGACCGGTGTTGCGTTCTCCAGGGTAGCGTACCCCACCGCTGCCGAGTTGTTGAGACGCCTGTTTCTCGCAGCTCGACCGGCGTTACTATTGGGGAGCGTGGCGCTGTCGGCGGGTTGCAAGCATCCAGTAGACCATGGCACCCATTCAACGACGAGACGATTTCTAGTGCGAAACTTGCACGGTTTCTTCAATGGTCAGTGAAATGAAAGCTGAGAAGAGAATGAAATAAAAACATACATTGCGGGGCGCCTTAAATAGGCCCTCTAGAATGGTTGACGGGATCTTGCTTACGTCAACGTCACGTGACATGCACTGAGTTCCACGGTGCTTGGAGGCGGCACCCACTTTTCTCCGGTGAGCTTACACGGACCCACCTCCGCAGCTGGCAACTCGCACGTCCGGGATAGTAGACGCTTATCCTTTCTTCTATGCGACGTTGGTTCGCGTAAAGGGCGTCTAGTTGCGGAAGGGCGACTGATGCATTCTCCCAGTTGACGTCTTCACGAGCGCGCCTCTGCTGGTGGCAGACCGCAGTCCTGGGAATAGTACACAGCTGATCACTTATCTTTCGTACATTGCTGGTTCGCGGAAAGGGCATGTGGTTGTGGATAGGCGGCTGATTGTCCCAGCTGACGTAAGTCCTCGTCGTGGCTTCGTCCATTTTTCTAGGTGATGCTGCTTCGCAAAAGTTCTGCTGTAGAGATTGACAATTTGGGGGAAGGGTCCCTCTACAGTCCCACATACACAAAGGGGCCTGTAAGCACTGCAAGGTGTCAGCCAGACTGGCAAACCCTCGAGACAACCACAACAAATTGGGAATTCGCCCTTCGTTTCGATGAGGCACGGTGGTCGAGCATACTTTTCGCCTGGCGTGCTACACGCCAACCGTAACAGCATCTACGGCGGGGGAGGGAGTTTCCGACGTATAGGGGTCAGCAGCCACTGGTCGAGGGATCGGTGTTTCAGTAGCAGAATTCCCCTCAGGGGTAACGAACCCTTGGTTAGTAGCTGGTAGATTCCTGGGAGTCGTTCATCAGTCCTCGTGGCGCTCTTGTGTCTTTTCTTCCTGGTCCGGTCCGGTGAAACTGGACTTGCAAACAGGTCTCGCAACCTTTTGTCTCCTGTTTGGGCAAGCAATCACTCCAGAACAGTGCCGGACCCACAACCACAAAGCAGCGAGCACAAGGCCGCCCTCCTCCAAGATACATCAGGCTTTAAAAAAAAGAAAACCCGCTTACTTCTTTCCCATTCCTTTCGCGTGTCCTTTACCTTGAACAATAAAAACCGCCATTTCTTGAAAGCGTTAAGATGTGGTTACTAAAATCTGCTAACAAAAGACTACAACTTCGCGATAATAAACAAACGTGTGAAGACAAAAATACAAACGTAAGAATGCCACGGAAACCCTTGTGAGCATAAGGATTTCATTACTCTAGGGGCAACGACTCATACCGTTGGCATTGCCGTTGAGCTTACCCTTCTTGTAGCGAATATCGAAGGTGTACTGTTGAAGAGCCAAGCTCCAGCGCAAAAGACGACCGTTTTTTGTAGACATGGACTGCAACCATGTGAGGGGACTGTGGTTAGTCTCTATGGGGAACCTTGAACCAGCGACATAGCAAGCTAGCTTCTGCATCGTTCATGCTACGCAGGCAAATTCCTTTTCTGATGCACTGTATGCTACCTCCCAAACTGAAAGCTTTCTACTGGCTTACAGTACAGGCTGTTTGTTTTCGTCATATCTCTTTTGACAAAGCACCACACCCATACCTCGGTCGCTAGCGTCACACTGTAGTAGTGGGCTTATAGTAGTCGGACGCGTTCAACACTGGCTGCCTCGTTAGTGCTTTCCTCAGCATACAAAAAGCCCTTTCTTTTGCGTCACCCCACTTTACCGTTGGTGGTTCTGTTTTCCTGAGAGCATATGTTAAAGCACTGACAATCTCGGAATAATACGGGATATATCTTTGGTAATAACCTGCCAAGCCAAGGAATGACCTAATGTCCGGCTTAGTGCGTGGTTGCGAGAAATTGTCTATTGCGGTCACTTTAGCCCCGGAAGGCCGAAGAAGGATTTGCCCTATTACGTGACCTAGATAAGCTACATCCGCGCGCCCTAACTGGCATTTGGGAGCCTTGACAGTTAAGTTGGCTCTCGTAGACGACGCAACACGGTTCGCAAGTGTTCTATATGGTCTACCCATGATGAACAAAAGATTGTTATGTCATCGAGATACGGAAGTGCAAAGTCATACATTCGTCGTAGCACCTGGTCCATAAGGCTAGAGAAACAACAGGGAGTATTCGTCAATCCAAAGCTCAGGACCTTCGGCCGAAAGGTTCTCATCCGAGAAATAAACGCCGCAAGCCTGCTTGCCCTCCCGGTCAAGAGAACCTGCCAGTACCCTCTGACTAAATCGAGCGTGGAGATGAAATTAGCACTGCTAACTCTCACAAGGCTTTCTTCGATATGCGGTATTGGGTAGGTCTGGTCCTTCGTGATTAAATTGAGCCTGTGGTAGTCGATACATGGTCGCGGCTTCTTTCCTAGGACCTCAACCAAGATAAGAGGCGAGGTATAATCACTCTCTACTGGCTCGATTACACGTAGCTCTACCATTTTGTTTATTTAAGCGGCCATGACTTGACGGACGTTGACGAGGTGAAACGCGATAAGCTTTCGAACAAACTGGGTCCGATGAGGTTAGCTCGATGTCGTGAACGATCGCAGTGGTCCTGCCCGATGTGTCTGAAGATATGTCTTTAAATTCAAACACGAGTTTCCTCAGTTCGGCCCTCTGAGTGGGATTCTACTCCGCCTGTTCTACTAACTTGTCAATGGTCTCGTGAACGTCTTTTACCTCCGTCACTGCTGTTGATTCCGGAAAGTTGACAGGCATCTCCCCAGGTTGGTTAAGGGACATGTTCACAATGGCTTCTCTCTGCCGGTAGGGTTTAAGTAAACTGCTATGGTACACTTGTGGTGTGGTGTCCTTCGTTTTCCCGGTGGCGTGATTACGTAGTTTGTTTCAGGTAATTTCTGAATTATGTCAACCAGTCCATCCCATTGAATCTGTAGTTTGCTTTTCAATGAGGGTTTCAGGATCATAACCTTTTCCCTAACTTCAAAGCGTCACGTTAAAGCCATCCTGTCATAGTAATGCTCAGCATTGCTTTGTGCCTTACACATTTCCTGCCCTGCTAATTCTTGAGAACTGTGCAGTTGGTCTAACAGCTTTAGCAAGTATGCCACAACCGAAGGATCGTCCGCCCGACCTTCTTAGGCTTCTCGAACAATGCGGAGAGGGGAGCGAAGGCAGCGACCGTAAAGGAGCTCCGAAGGCGAAAAACCTGTTGACTCGTGCGGTGCAGTTCGAAGCGCGAACATTGCTGCCGGCATGCAAACTTCCTAATCAGCTTTGTGCTCATAACAAAAGGCTCGCAAAAGCCGTTTCATGACTGAGTGGACTTTCTCTAACGCGTTTGACTGCGGGTGGCACACTGAGTTATGAATGATTTTAATACCGCACGTTTCCAGAAATGTCGAGGTCAGTGCGCTCGTAAAGACGGATACTCGATGTGACTGGATTTCGACGGGAAACCCTGCTCGCGCGAATATAGACAAAAGCGCGTTGACAATCTCCACCGAGCTTATTTCTTTGAGGGGCGCTGCCTCTGGGAATTCCGTTGCGGGGTATAGTACAGTGAGAATATGCCGATATCCAGACTGCGTGGCAAGAAGTGGTCCCTCTGTGTCTATTATGAGCCTGCGAAACGGCTCCATGATAACGGGAAGAAGTTTCATTGGCGCTTTAAGGCACGTATACGCCTCGTGCGCCGCCTATAGAGGCGCCACTGAAAGCCACCTAGCGGACGCTGCCAACAGTACACGCGGGAGCAGTAGGAGACGACAACTGTTTGCATCAAGGATGGCTGAAGTTCGCGGCTGCGATTTCTCCTTTGTTCGTGTGCCAGGCTGCTCCTTCTGCTGTGACAGCTGTAGGGAAGATGCTGACCTCTGTGCGAGTGGGTATGAACACGATGTTACCGGTGTTTGGGACAACATGGTCCACATACGTGCAAGGTGTGTCCCGCAGACAAACGCCATGAACCCCACTTACATGACGTGGAGCTCATGTTCACTAGCCGATAAATTTCGTTGAGTGATGCGATCTCTCGATGGTTTTGTTTATTCTACCCTTGCCGCAATGCTGCTTCTGTACCTGAATATTAAGCACCCGTCTTTAGTGCAGACTTATATCAAACAAATCCGCACGGTGCAATCTCTGCATATGCCGTTGTGATTTTTCTGCCGATGAATACATGTGACATCGCCGAATAAGTGCAGTCGAAGTCGCCTCAAGAAGAATAATTGCGAATTTATTGATGGAAACGCGTACACTAGCCAACGAAGTCACCAAACACACGGGTTAATAAAAGCGCATGTTAGTGCTGTACCGCCGATGCAATTCTGCTGCATACGCCGATGAACTACCGTTCCCGCTGCAGTTTGTGCAATTTAAGTTCCCCAAGGGAGCTGCTTGGAAACGTACAAAGCTAAAGACTGACTAACTTTTCGGTACTTTTTTATATTACTAGAGAGAGGTGCAAGATGGATATATTTAAAGGCAGAGCAGTGCCAGTCAAAGTAGATGAGCGCTGGTGGCAAGGCCCGGTTTATTCTGCAGCGTAAGTATAAGAAAGAACTCAGTTCAGTACAAAACTCACATGCAAGAAGGGACTACGTTGTGAAACAAACAAATCACTCGGCGTGTTAAGTTTGCTCAGGCAGCATCCAGGTGTGATGACTTCCCAAACGGGACGCGAACATTTCAGCGAGAAATATAACAGAAATAACATATGCAGCAGCTATTAGCAATTCTCGCCCTGAACTACCTATTTTCTAAGCACATTTCCAAAAACGCAAACAATATCTATGATGCCTTCGGGCGAAAAGAATAAAACTGTTAAAGAAGCACTTCCTTGGTATCATTCCGATAAGACACATATACCCTTTACAAGCAAGGCAGGGTGAAAACTTCGCAGCTCAAAAGAATCGACAAGAGTTATGCATGGAGCAACTAGCAACAGTTAGACATGTGCAAAGCCACGCAGAAAATAGATCTAAAAACATGAAGTGCGCGACAGCTGGTGCGAGGATTTACCGCGCCACACGAAAACAAACATTTCAGTTCTTGCATACTTCAGTAGCTTTAGCATACAACGCAATGTGCTCGTGCAGTCGTGCTGCCTAGCTAGCGCAACGCGGTAAAGAAGCGGAAAACAATATAGGCGGCAAACAGCATTCCGAACTTTAGCGAAATGCCTTTAAACCTCATGCTGCACTCCAGACGAACTTCGTTGCTCACGCGTCTAACTATGAGGTAAAAAAACACCGACGTGACAAAGGAAAGGATGAGAACAAGAAATTTCTCTTCGAAGCGACGATCAATTTTTGCTACCGTTGCTTCCGCTGATGAGGCTTTGCCGAAAATGATTAGAATCGTATCCCCGGCACGTTTTCACCGGTATTTGAGCCCCCCGCCCTGCAACAATTCTTCTTCGACATTCCCTGAAGCTTTGGCCACCCCACACGTGCGAATGGTGTTCCCTATATTGCTCTGAAAACGTGAATAATACAGAGGAGCACGATCAACGACACAACAAACTACGGAGCGCGCCAGGCTCCTCTCCCTCGTATTTTGCGTAAGGCCGCCACCAGTGGCGCGTCCGTCGGCGTGCACGGCGCCTATAGTCCGACGTTATCGGCGCGCGGGCGAGCGTCGTTCGCGGTCAGTCACGCTACGTCGGTTGCGCTGCGCCAGCCGAGATGCCATCGCCGTCGGCTGCTATCTTCGGAACATGCGCAGAACGTTCGCCAAGTCGCGCGCCGTCTACAAAAGCCGTCTGCGGAGTGGCGCCTTTTTCTTCGCGCGCAATGCATTGTGGTGCGAGAGTTCCATCGACTCCGACGCGCGAATGCCATATCGGCGCCAGGCCCGTCGGCGCGCGTCGTCGGAAGCCGCCGGTTACGTTGGGTGCGCCAGTGCGCCCGACTATAGAGGGGTCGTTTTCGCCGACGTGACGTAGCGTGCGCCCGTGCGGGCGTTACGCCGGACTACAAATGGCGCTTTAGCCTTATCTACAGGCTTGACCATGCGTTGACAAGTGTCGCAGCTTCTTACGACTGCTTCAATTTCTCGAAAGCAGCCGAGCCAGTAAAATTCTAGGAGTAAGCGGTCCTTTGTTTTCCAATGCCCAGACGCCCTGTTGAAACGCCCCCGTGGACCAGCTGCAGGAGCTGCTCACGATAGGGATGCGGCACCACGAGTCGGTCGAAGTGCACTCCCTGTCGACTGGTGTACTTTCTATAGAGGACGCCTTCCTTCTCGAGGAACTTTACGTTCTGTTTGGCCACACCTTCGTTCACGTCTGGCCTTAGGTTACGCATGGTAGAATCTTTTTCGTGCTCAGCAATCAATGTGGCAGGGCTTACATTCAATAACTTTTTCTTTGCATTCTGCCTCTCGATACATTTCTGGCTCACGTGCTTTCCTGACCTCTTCATTAGCTTGTGTACTTTCTATATTATCCCCTATAGGGCTGACCAATTAAGAGTTAATGCTGAAGACTGGCTGGTTTGACGCAATCGCACGACACTGTCTCTTCTTTCCCGTGAAGGTAAATTTCAAGCTATTTTTTCTTAATGCGAAACGACACTAAAGGTGTCTCAAAAGAAGTAGTCAATGGTGGCTGGATGTCTCCTTGCGGAAGGACTTTCGTGGTTGTGTCCATAGTTGGGAGACTAAGCACAGGCTGCCCGCGGGCGATACGTGGGGGTGTAGGTCGAAGCTGGTCGAGCCAGAAACGTAGCCTCTAAGAAGTGCTGCGCGGACGCTGGCAAAATGCCTTACGGCGTGCCGAAAGACCCGCCGTGGTTGCTCAGTGGCTATGGTGTTGGGCTGCTGAGCACGAGGTCGCGGGATCGAATCCCGGCCACGGCGGCCGCATTTCGATGGGGGCGAAATGCGAAAACACCCGTGTGCTTAGATTTAGGTGCACGTTAAAGAACCCCAGGTGGTCAAAATTTCCGGAGTCCTCCACTACGGCGTGCCTCATAATCAGAAAGTGGTTTTGGCACGTAAAACCCCAAATATTATTATTATTATTACGGCGTGCCGAAAGAGTGGCCTGGAAAGCCGATTGCTGACCCATGGAACATCTCAACAGAGCTTACTCCTAGATAATCCTTGATGTTCACAGCCCCACTAGTAGAAGGCGTAGCCTTTCAACCGAGTCCTGAATGTCGAATGAGGCAGCCAATGACGTCTTAAGTTGTTGGTGGAGACGCTCGACCATGCCATTACTCTGTGGGTGGTAAGCCGTGGTGTTATGAACGCGCATGCTGAGCTGTCTCGCTGGGGCGGAAAAAAGCGAGCTTTGTAATTGTCGCCATCGGTAATTTGTTATGCGCAATAGGCAATCGTACCGCGACACTCACTTACCCGCCGTGGTTGCTCAGTGGCTATGGTGTTGGGCTGCTGAGCACGAGGTCGCGGGATCGAATCCCGGCCACGGCGGCCGCATTTCGATGGGGGCGAAATGCGAAAACACCCGTGTGCTTAGATTTAGGTGCACGTTAAAGAACCCCAGGTGGTCAAAATTTCCGGAGTCCTCCACTACGGCGTGCCTCATAATCAGAAAGTGGTTTTGGCACGTAAAACCCCAAATATTATTACCGCGACACTCACGTAGCAACACATGCTTCCGCCACTATTTCGGCCATGATGTCTTGTAGAGGCGTCGCCTCATGCTACCTTGAGTACCGATCGACACATGCGAGGTACCTGAAACCTTGGCAGGGCGGAAGAGACCCCATCAAGTCTAAACGCACGTGATCGAAAAGTCTCTCTGAGGGTCGAAACGGCTGCACCGCAGAACACGCCTGCCGTGTCACTTTCACGGCTTGACAAGCTTGGCGGCTTGTTGCCCAGCTTCGAACATTTTTGTTCATTCCTGGCCAGACGAAGCGGTTTGTGATAAGCATTTGTATCTCTTTGATGCCGGGATGGCTTAGCTGGAGCAGAGAATTGAATATGGGCTGGTAAAATTGATGAGGCAGGAAGGTTGAACCGCCCGCCTGCGATGTGTCTCACGTAACCAATGTTCTTTTGCGGGAAGCAGAACTTCCGTAAGCTGGAGCGACGAGATTTTTTCCCGCAATTGGCATCAACACTTGTTGCAAGTTCGGTTTGGCTGAGGCAAGGAATACTTGTTTTGACAACTTCAGAACGGAGAGTCAACTGGTTTTATTCAAAATTGAAAGCAGCTTTGCCGAGTGGCTGTGGTGGCGTCCCATTCAGGCAGCCACCTCGGTTCCAAGAATAAGCAGGGGGCAAGGACCCCACGCCGAGGCAAGGCGAAGTGACGGACGGTCGCTACAACTCCTTTCCGGATCCCGCGCACCACCTCATACTTATTGTGGCCCCATAATGTTCTGCGTTACATAATTCCCCTTTATTTTCAGATTATTTTGCGGGGTGTTTGAGTAAGACTTTCCTTCGCTTATGTAAACGCTGAGGTCTCTATATTGCTTGACTACTGGTATGACTTGCTGTCGAATTGACGCCACGTAACTACGCGTCTGTGTATCATCATCAGCATCATCATCATCCTGGTTACGCCCACTGCAAGGCAAAGGCCTCTCGCATACTTCTCCAACTACCCCGGTCTTGTACTAATTGTGGCCATGTTGTCCCTGCAAACTTCTTAATCTCATCCGCCCACCTAACTTTCTGCCGCCCTCTGCTGCGCTTCCCTTCCCTTGGAATCCATTCCGTAACTCTTACTGACCATCTGTTATCTTCCCTCCTCATTACGTGTCCTGCCCATGCCCATTTCTTTTTCTTGATTTCAACTAAGATATCATTAACTCGCGTTTGTTCCCTCACCCAACCTGCTCTTTTATTATCCCTTAACGTTACACCTAACATTCATCTTTCCATAGCTCGTTGCGTCGTCCTCAACTTAAGTAGAACCCTTTTCGTAAGCCTCCAGGTTTCTGCCCCGTACGTGAGTACTGGTAACACACAGCTGTTCTAAACTTTTCTCTTAAGGGATAATGGCAACCTGCTGTTCATGATCTGAGAATGCCTGCCAAACGCACCCCCAGGCCATTCTTATTCTTCTGATTATTTCAGTCTCATGATCCGGATCCGCAGTCACTACCTGTCCTAAGTAGACGTATTCCCTTACCACTTCCAGTACCTCATTACCTATCGTAAACTGCTGTTCTCTTCCGAGACTGTTAAACATTACTTTAGTTTACTGCAGATTAATTTTTAACCCACCCTTCGGCTTTGCCTCTCCAGGTCAGTGAGCATGCATTGCAGTTGGTCCCCTGAGTTACTAAGCAAGGCGATATCATCAGCGAATCGCAAATTACTAAGGTATTCTCCATTAACTTTTATCCCCAATTCTTCCCAATCCACGTCTCTGAATACCTCCTGTAAACACGCTGTGAATAGCATTGGAGATATCGTATCTCCGTGCCTGACGCCGTTCTTTATTGGGATTTAGTTGCTTTCTTTATGGAGGACTACGGTGGCTGTGGAGTCGCTATATATATCTTTCAGTATTTTTACATGCGGCTCGTCTACACCCTGGTTCCGCAATGCCTCCATGACTGCTGATTTTTCGACTGAATCAAACGCTTTCTCGTAATTATTGAAAGCTATATATAAAGGTTGGTTATATTCCGCACATTTTTCTATCACCTGATTGATAGTGGGGATATGGTCTATTGTTGAGTAGCCTTCACGGAATCCTGCCTGGTCCTTAGGTTGACTGAAGTCTAAGGTGTTGCTGATTCTATTTGCAATTACCTTAGTAAATACTTTGTAGGCAACGGACAGTAAGCTGATCGGTCTATAATTTTTTCAAGTCTTTGGGTTCCCCTTTTTTATGGATTAGGATTATGTTAGCGTTTTTCCAAGATTCCGGTACGCTCGAAGTCATGAGGCATTGCGTATACAGGGTGGCCAGTTTCTCTAGAACAATCTGCCCACCATCCTTCAAAACATCTGCTGTTACCTGATCCTCCCCAGCTGCCTTCCCCCTTTGCATAGCTTCCAAGGCTTTCTTTGCTTCTTCCGGCGTTACCTGTGGGATTTGGAATTCCTAAAGACTACTCACTCTTCCATTATCATCATGGGGGCCACTGGTACCGTATAAATCTCTATAGAACTCCTCAGCCACTTAGACTATCTCATCCATATTAGTAATTATATTGCCGGCCTTGTCTCTTAACGCATAAATCTGATTCTTGCCAATTCCTAGTTTCTTCTTCACTGCTTTTAGGCTGCCTCCGCTCCTGAGAGCAAGTTCAATTCTATCCATATTATACTTCCTTATGTCAGCTGTCTTACGCTTGTTGATTAACTTCGAAAGTTCTGCCAGTTCTATTGTAGCTGTAGGGTTAGAGGCTTTCATATATTGGCGTTTCTTGATCAGATCTTTCGTCTCCTGCGATAGCTTACTGGTATCCTGTCTAACGGAGTTACCACCGACTTCTATTGCACACTCCTTAATGATACCCACAAGATTGTCGTTCACTGCTCCAACACTAAGGTCCTCTTCCTGAGTTAAAGCCGAATACCTGTTCTGTAGCTTGATCGGGAATTCCTCTATTTTCCCTCTTACTGCGAACCCATTTATCGGCTTCTTATGTACCAGCTTCTTCCGTTCCCTCCTCAGGTCTAGGCTAATTCGAGTTCTTACCATTCTATGGTAACTGCAGCGCACCTTGCTGAGCACGTCCACATCTTGTATGATGCGAGGGTTAGCGCAGAGTATGAAGTCTTTTTCATTTCTAGTCTCGCCGTTCGGGCTCCTCCACGTACACTTTCAGCTATGCCGCTTGCGGAAGAAGGTATTCATTATCCGCATATTATTCTATGTTGCTATGTTCCGCAAACTCTACTAATAACTCTCCCCTGCGAGTCGTAGTGTCTATGCCATATTTCCCCACTCCCTTGTCTCCAGCCTGCTTCTTGCCTACCCTGGCATTGAAGTCGCCTATCAGTATAGTGTATTTTGTTTTGACTTTACCCATCGCCGATTCCAGCTCTTCATAGAAGCTTTCGACTTCCTGGTCATCATGACTGGATGCAGGGGCGTAGACCTGTACAACCTTCATTTTGTACCTCTTATTAATTTCACAACAAGACCTGCCACCCTCTAGTTAATGCTATATAATTCCTGTATGTTACCAGCTATATTCTTATTAATCAGGAATCCGACTCCTAGTTCTCGCGGGCACAGGACGTGCCCGCTTTTTAGCACTGTATATGCTTCTTTTGGCCTCCTAACTTCACTGAGCCCTATTATATCCCATTTACTACTCCCTAATTCCTCCAATAGCACTGCTAGACTCGCCTCACTAGATATCGTTCTAGCGTTAAACGTTTCCAGGTTCATATTACAATGGCTGCCTGTCCGTAGCCAGGGATTCTTAGCACCCTCTGCTGCGTCGCAGGTCCGACCGCCGCCGTGGTCAGTTGCTTCGCAGCTGCTGGGGACTGAGGGCCGGGGTTTCATTGTTGTGTTCATATAGGAGGTTATGGCCAAGTACTGCACCAGGGTGGCACCATGCTTGAGCCCTAGATTTGTCGCTGCGTTGCCACAGACATTCGCAAGTGTCTGTAAGCCTGTTTTTCAATCAATTATTCATTTATTGCTATTTGACATTATTTCAACTACAAAGTAAGCGTAATGCAGAAGGATGTCCCAAAGATAAAACTGCCACGAGGACCTCATGTTACTACCTTTATAAAAATCTAGAAATACAATTAGCAACTAAGGTAAAAGTAGCGGGAAAATCCGTTTTATTGTGTCCTTGTAGCACTGTCTCGTCCGCATTGATCAGCCCAGGGAGCTTTTTTGGCACTATCTATCCATTACGCACGTAGGATAAACCGAACCCTGCTTCGCCTTTTCCAGTTCACTTGCTATGTGCTTAACATAAAGCGCGAATGACAATGGAGACTAATAATATCTTTGCTTCACTTCTAGGTGACTTCCAATCACTTCATTACCTTTTTGGTCTTCCCATAAAACTGGCACTTCGTTATTTCTATACATGTTCCTCAGGAGATTCACGAAATCGTCCTCTATGCCTTCGTACTTAACAATATCCCATGCCAATTTCCTGTCTACCTTGTCATAGCCTTCTTTTTGTAGAAGTGCTGTCAATAAAGGCCTATCCTGAGCTACTAAAGTCTCTATGCACCGAGCTAGTACAAACATATTATTCTCCAAGCATCTGCCTGGCCTCAACCCATTCTTCAGTCCCCTCACTGCAGCATTGTTCTCCACCTCCTTCAACAGTTGCAATTTTACTGCTTGCATTGCCATTCTATATCACCGACGTTACCGTGGCTGGTCTGTGCGAGGAAGTCTTATCCTTAATTGAAGATGTGGCTTATTTTACTTTCACGCCGTCCAACCGGAATTTGCTTCGTTCTAATCACTTGCTCAGTGGCATTAGTCAGCAGTGCCTCGCTCTTTCAACCGACGTTTTTGATTAGCTGTATTGTGATTTCATCAGGTCCCGATGCCGTTTTATTAGGTATACTTTCTTCAAATTTTTTACCGATCAAAGATTTTGATGTTAAATTTTGATCTCTCAGACTTCTCTGTAGCTAGATTTATTTGAGTCTGAATTGCGTTTTTTTGCGTGCCGAAGTTATCCCTAATAACGTCTGTGATGTACCGCAGTACATCGTCTCCCTTCGTAGTTGTTATGATCTTCATGCCTTATAGCCGTTTGCGAATTTCTTTTTGAAGCTCTGAATGCTTTTATATGGTTCCATAATCCTGCTAAGGTGTCATTGTCTCTTTTGCGAATGCTATGCACACAACGTTCACATGAGCATTTAATTTTCTCTTGTACGAGCTCACTCGCCACCCTATCATTTTCCCGGCATTTGTTTCACCTAAGCTTCATCGTGTAATCCCAACTTTTTGCTACCCGATGGGCCCTAGACACCGGCGTATGCACTTCTATAGCTTACTTCATTTCGTTGTTCACCCACCTACGGGGTTCGCTCTTTGTATTGGAGCATTATTATGCCATGCCTGTTTAATTTCCGGCTGCATAACGTCGACCAGTTCCTCATATTCCTCAGTTCCTCATAGTGCTGTACCAAAAGCCTCCATTTCGTTCTCTATGCTTTTTGCGACCTCTGTTATTTGCTATTTATTCATTGTTAGCGTTAGTATCAAATTTAAATGTTTAACGCCCATACAAACTATATCTTGAAAGAGAGGTACCAATCAATTGCGAGACGTGTAATGACATCATTACTCTGGGTCACATGCTTTGGCAGTGTCCTGTGACATTCACAGACTGTGAGAAGGAGAGAGACTGTTGGCGGCGAGTCCTAAACAGTGGGGTTCTTTTCGATCAAGTACAGGCCATCCAGAAGGCCCACGATACGGCGGTACGGTCAAACCTTGCTGTCCCGACTTGGGAACCGCCTGCGTCAACCTAAGGGCTGACCTTCAGGAGATTAAATAAAGTTCATCATACCATACCATACCATATGATCGCTACGCAGGCTATATTTTACCATGTTCTTCTATTATGATTTGGTCTAGTTGTTCGTAGGCCATTTCTGAGAGTAAGGCGTAACCTATACATGAATGCCACTTTCCACACTGCCACGTTAGCTGTCCATCACACTTATTCTCTCTGTTAACTGCTATGCGGTTCTGCTCATCGCACAGATACAGCAGAAGAGAACCGCCGTAATCAATATATCTATCTAAATCGCCCATGTGCGCGTTCATAACTCCCACTAATACCACATGGCCCGATTTCTTGAACTCATCAATATCGCTTTTAATGCAATCAATCAATTCCTTATTTTTGTCTCGACTTTCAGTGGCTGTGCATAGGTAAGCTACTCCAGTCACGTATTTTTGACTTACCGTGTGCTGCTAATCCGTAAATGCTCCTTACATGTCTCTTTTACCATTTTCCAATTCAGACCTCGCCTAATTAACATGCCTACGCCTCCGCCATTCCTTGACCCAGTAATTGTGTTGTACGTTTCCCACAGAAAACTGTCAGTAACAGGCGGCTGCTCCAAATCTTGTAGATGCATTTCGGTCAAGGCATACACTTCGTCACTCAGCTGAACTTGAATATCCAGCGACTGTTCATTTTTCCAGCCATTTTTTTTTTCCAGCGACCAAACTGTAAATTTATGTAACACATTTTACCTTCTGTATCTTTATTATTATAGCGACTTATTCTAAGTCCTAGTGCTTTAATTCCGCCCTTTACTGGTGCGTCAGTGCGGTCAATACTTAATCTTCGTTCCTGATTGCCTGGTGCCCGCCTCAAAAAAAGCTACAGACCGCGACGCGAATCGACGTCCAAACGGCGTTGCTACACTTTCGCTTAAATACATCCCGTCACTCACAAACGCGCCTTCACGGCCTGCTCGGTGCACTTCTCCGTTGATGTCAATGACCGTAAAATTAATAGCTTTTGCTAGCGTCTAGATCTCTCTGTCTAGTGCAAGCACTGCTATTTCAATTACATATCCCTGCATTTCAAGCTCTGGCACCAGGCACACGGCGATTTGTATTTCCTTTGAAACATTCCAGAGGTCGGTGACCCCCTCGGCAATATTGTCACGTGGTAGTGACGTTAAAGAACGCAGTAGCAATACTGTGAAAAACAAAACTAGCTTTTATTGGGCGAACCTGTGCCCACAAAAGAGGCTACACTTCAAGCACAACGAGAGCGGCGAACACAGTCGGCGATCATCGAAAATATGATCAGCGGGACAAGCGCGTCGGATTTTATACAGCAGTCGTCGAACGTTCCAGACTAATTGTTGGGACCCGCCGTGCCTTCCACAAAGTTCTACACCATTTGCGTCACGCGATGAAATCAGATAACGCAAGGTTCGGCGGCAACAGACAGCGGATAGAAGCATCGATGACTTTCAAGAAACTTCGGATACATGCAGCCGCGTCCCGAGCTGTGCGATAACATTTGTTAGGCGGAAAAACGTGGTCGCCCGTTATAGACAATTGCACGTGTCAATATGCTTCGTGATCCCTGCCCCTCGTCCCTGTAGTACGTCAATCAATTTGCCCATTATCAGCGCTAGGTGCCTCTCCTCTATTGTGCCTCACATTGGTTCCTTAGTTTACGTTATAACCTCCTTAATCGGTTTTCCATTAAGCACGCTAACCTGGACTTGTTCGCCTGCGCCTACCCTATCTGTTATCACCGGTTACACTTAACACATGTTGGCATCCCCAAGAATGTTAACTCGATGCTTTTCCTCCTCACCGCCAAAAGCTGCACCCGAGGCCGTGATGCCCTCCCCTCCTGTTCTTATCCTTGCCGTTTGCTTTATTTTCTCTTTCCGTGGCTGGAACGTCAGTGCTAGCCGCTTCGTGACCACCACTGACGTTTCCGTCCCTGCTTTCCGGCGTGGTGATTTCGGCTTGCTTAGCGGTTCTCGCTTCGGAGCCAGCGCCGTTCGCTGTGCTCGCATCGAAACGTTCACCACTCTTTTACAGAATGGCTTCCCTCAGGTTCATTTCCATGTTGGCTAGCTTATCTTCTACCACCTTCCTCTGCTTTTGTTCGCTCTTGAGTTCCTTTTATAGTTTTACAACCCGCTTAGCTAGCTTATCCTTTTCCTGCTATAGACAGTCCAGCCGCGACCATAGCGTGTAGTACATCCTACATAAAAAAAGCTGCATCGTTCCATTCGCGTACTGACTCAAACAGCGTTTTGTTTTTGTTTTCAACAGATAAGAGCGCTCGCACTCAGAACAACGCACGCGTGTGTTTCCCCTATTGCCAACCATTATCTCGCACTAACAAGGCGAAGTACAATGTAACCCAATGTTTGGACAGAAAATACAATTATTCGTTTAGCTTAATATAACCAAGCAAAAAGCCTGAGAAACTGAAAGGCATGCAAAATAATTTATAAAGAATACTCGGCTAACCGAGCAATGCACGGAGGATGGATGCATGGATGCCATGAGCGTCCCCTTTGAAACGGCGCGGTGGGTTGCGCCGCCAGGCTCTTCGCGGAGGCGAGCGCTGAGCGCGTGCGGCGCACGGGCTCCGTTGTCATTGGTTGGTCTATTCGGCAAGGGAACAGCCACGCTGCAGGTCGCGCGGTCAACTGGGCACAGAAACGCCTCGCTTTTAAAAATAGTTACAATGATTTCACAGGTATCCGTGTTGTTCTTTTCATAACACTACATGCGTAAACATTTTTTTAGCAGGGGGCAAACTTGGCCATCACCATGAAGGAAATCGCACGGGTGTCGGCACACGCCAACATGCGTTAACAAAAGTCCCTGCGTGGCAGGCGCTGAAGCAACGATTTTTCTTTGCCCCAGTCGCTACACATAAAGCAGTCGATGTAGCGCAACGTTCCCGCGTTCAGAAGCAGTAGTAAACGGTCGCTGAAGTTTTCTTGCCTTTGCCATCGGAACGTGAAAGGCTCTTCGCGTGCGTGGTTGTGCTGAAGCGTGAGACAGCTGCATTGATCACATTTGCTGATGTTATAAAAACACGAAAAGCGAAGCTTCTTGTGGCCGGGCGCCTAAATAGAAGCCAAGAGAGGGTAAAATCTTTGCGAATCATCGACATGTGGGTTTCTTGGTTGTAATGCAGTCGTGGCCTGCACCGATGGATTCAAACGGAGGGCTTCTCTTTTTTTGTGTCTGTGTGACGTCATAAGTTGTGTCGGAAGAAAAATTCATATAGTGGGTGCTCTTGTTTAATAAATCATTAACTCGCCTAACTATGGCGTTTACAAAAAACATCATGCTTATTGTAGCTGAAGAACTGAACAGACGCTTTCAAGTTTTAGTAGCTAATATGTTAATGGCTGATATATCAATATTTTATTATATAGCAGCTTATTAAACACTAAGCGCTGCACATGATGTCCCCGAAGACGCTGGCTATGAGGCCGCCATTTTTGTGTCAATCTCTGCGATTGTGATAATTACGGGTTAGGTGCCCAAAAGTATGGTACATTTTAATTTTTATAAATACCTTAAAATGATGGCATAACAACCAGTCAATGAATATACGGTACACAATCTGTTCAATCGTTATTTAAATAAATGAGGGAGTTCTAAAATGTAGCTTTGATTCATGAAGTGCTCAACAAAATATGAACGGTACTTCCCTAAGGAATTGTACTCCACGGCTGATCTGACGCTCTGAACTACTCGCTAGCTATACCTTGCGATGCTAACCAACGTTCATTGTACCGGTACTTAGAGATGACTACTAAGCATTCATAAGCACTTTTTTTTTTCGAAAAGACTCGCCTCGATGCTATGGCCTCGCCGTCCAGCTACACTTGATCAGCATTTCTTCATTCAGCTAATTAGCCGGCTGATAGGTCATTATCGCCATCTATGCCGCTAGTGTGTTACCGACGTTCAAGCCTCATAGGTTCTTAGGTGAGGTGACATGCGCTCACTCGTAATTACGCACAAAGAATGAAATCCTCAGCGACCGATAAGTTGCGGCATAACTTAGCTAAGACAATCGCAGAATGAAAGCACCTTGCAAAAGGGCTATGTTCAAGTCTCGAATTTATCATCGCAAGGCAATCTAGGGGCCGTATAACGTAAAACTATTCCAATATGTTTTTATTTCAATCTCCTGACGTCAAATTTGCGTAATAGCCGACGCAATCATCGGGCGGTCACCCGCAGGAGTTGTCTGAAAATACCAATCAAATGCTCCCCTCGTCTTTAGGAGGTCACTATTTTTTGCTTGAAAAACGAATAAGATTGCCTGCACTCAGCGGCTTGTCTCATCTAATCGGCTCACAAGAGGCGTGGAGCATGCGCACGGGGAGAGGGATCCGATGGGGCCGAGCCAGTGCACTGAATATCGATAAGCGGATAAAGAGGGTGGTGCCGGCGTCTGCGACTGGTCCGCTTTCTCTTAATTAGCTTGCGGTGGCTCGTCAACAATCGCGTCGGCATGCAACCGAAGCTTAAGAATGACGCTAGAACGGATCCTCAGCAAAGAAGAGTTGGTAGAACGAGGTCATAAACGTGGCGAAAGTACTCGAAAACATTACACGGCCACGCAAAAAGATTTATTACACGAAAATAAACCCATGCTCTACGGCAGGGGTTAGTAGCCAGTGCCGGAGCGATCGGCGGCCGCCATCTTTTATTCCTTCCGGAACGGGGCAGCCTGCGGCTATTCAGAAGAAAATTCAGTTTTGTTCGGCATAATAATACATCTTTAACGCGTACGCGTCACTTTGACGCGGTAAGTTGTTGCGGTTTTGTGAGGTCGCGTGAGAGGTAGGTGAAGTGGGTGCAGCCTGAAAGCTTTTGAAGCATAGCCGAGGGCTAATCACAAAAAGGCGTCAAATCATAAATGCCTATTTTTGTTTAGTTCGGTCAAATTATGCATAATCAGTGTGTACACGCCATATCAGTTTGGGAGCTATGACGGTTTTCGTGACGTTGCGTGACAGACCGGTGAAGCAGGTGGACCAATGTCGGTGGGCTGGTTGTAGAATTGGAATAGAAAAGTTTGGAATAGTTTTGCGTTATAACGCCCTCGGTGACAAAGTATTCCGTGACACAAGCTTTTTAGTCCGCTGGTTCTGGAGACTTCTTTGCATAATATAACCTTCATTTTGGGCTTCGAACGCACAATTCAGTCAAGTGGGGGGGGGGGGGGGGGGGGTGCGTTATTAAGGTAAATATCGCAGCCTAACTGTTCCCTCAAACTGAATATGAATGCGGAAAGCGCATAATTAACACCGTAAACAAACGACGTGTGTGTGTAATTTTGCTCGAAATCAGGCCTAATGGCCTTCCGTAATATGTCGGTGCAGCGCATAAATTTGGATATTGTAGTGAAACAGACAATAAACCGTTTGCCAAAACGCATGTTGATTTTTCGGTTCATCTTCCTCCGCTTCTCCTCCTCGGTTTCGCCGCACTTAGCCGCACTGTGTTCGCTCAGGCGAAGCGAACCACCTTGGCGTTAGTTCGGACGGGGAACGTTTTTTTTTCTCAGGCGAGACACGTGCACCAGCAATTTTTTTTCCGCGTGTCTCTGGGCCGCTTCCATACGTTCTACGACTTAACGGCCAAGTATTTGAGCCGCGCCGTATTGTGATCACCGAAGGTCCCTCATATTTTGCACATAGCTTCTGACTGCGTGTCGGCGCTGGCCGCTTTACGCACACACCTCGTTCCTCACTTCGTACATTCACGCTGCACGATGAGGTCGGTCGTAATAGCGCTTCTGCGCCTGTTGTGCACCGGCAGCTTTCCGGCGTGCCTCGACTCGCGTATTGCTCAACAATGGCTCTCTTGCCACGGAGTGTCCAGCATTTACGGGTGTGCCTACGTTGAGTGATCTTCGTTTCGGCAGTCGTCCGAATACCCAATTGTGAATGGCGTCGTCTCAGAAGAATTCTGAAATTAAGCTTTTATTTTTTTTTATTTATGTTACTCTCAGGCTACAGAGTACATTTAAGAGGGGAAGGGCAATCCGGGAATATCTCTAGGCGCATAAGAACGATTTTGACTGCGCCATTGTAATAAAACAGACGATCGACCATCCGCCAGAACGCCTGTTTACGTTTCAACTTGCTCCGCTTCTCTTCAGCTACCCCACAATATAAACGGTTTACGACGCTCGTGCGCGCGCTTCGTGGGCTTTCATAGAATTTATACCAAAGATTGTGACGGACGTTGTTGTGACGGACTTGATAACTATTGCTCGCACTCTATTTGAGTATGCTGCTATCAGGCTCCATTTATTGTACGTCCATCTCTCTTTTTTATCTTTATGTCATCAGCGTTCAGATCTTTGCAGGCAGACGCACAAATGTATATGTGGCATGGGCTACAATACACTCCTCTATAGCGGAAACACTAAGAGTGAACTTTTTTGTACTTTATAAGGCCTGCTTTGACCCATGGTTATCCGTTGCCCCTTGTACTTAAGGGGTACGAAAAAATATGGGTAAATTGAAGTTTCTCTTTTTCCTTTTTTTTTGCAAGTAAACAACGTGATAACTGTGGCAGTCGACACAAAATATGAATGATATAAAATCATTATTTTAATAAACACACCTGTACGATTAGTCGGCGTGCATGAGCTGGCTATATTTAATAGACAGAGTTCTACTACTGCTTCTGTTACCGCAGGTGTCATCGCAGTCCTCTGCTATTGCTCAAAAACTTTTGTGCTGCACATACATCACCTCCCTGCCACTCGACGTCACAAAACCGCGAAAAGTCGCGGCGTCAAGGTAACGTGTACACGTTAAACGTAAATTAATTTGCCGAACACAACTGAATTTTTTTTTCTGAATGGCCGCAGGCTGCCCCGTTCCGAAAGGAATAAATGATGGCTGCCGCCGATCACTCAGGCACTGGCTATTCGCAGCTGCTGGAGAGTTCGGGTTTATTTGCGTATAATAAAACTTTCTGCGTGGCCGTGAAACGTTTTCGGGCACTTTCGACACGTTTAGGACATCGCTCTGACAACTTTTCTTTGCTCAGGATCCGTTTTAGCGGCTTTCATAACTTTCTTTTGCACACCACCACTATTTTCGACCAGCCACTGCAAGCTAAGTAAGGGAAAGCGGACAAATAGCAGACATCGTCGCTACCCTTTTCATCCGTTTATCTGTTTTTCAGCGCTCTGGCTTGGCCCCATCGGAACCCTCTCCAGTTGAGCTTGCTCCTCGCGTCCTGGTCGCCAATTATAAATGAAAAACCGCTCAAATGGAATCATTGTTATTCATTTTAACAGCAAAGAAAAGTAACCTCCTATAATATAGGAGAGCATATCATTGGGCTTGTCAGGTAACGCTGCGGGTCACAGCCCGATGCTTGCGTCGGCGTTTACGCAAAGTTGACGGAAGGAGATTGGAATAAAAACACACTGGAATAGTTTTACGTTCTAGAGCCCCAGGTATTGAACTTATCTTTCCTGTAAGTTTTGTTTGGTCTGCTTCTATTGACCCTTTTAACGGCGATCCCGTGGGCATTGCCATGTTTGGCGTGGTGGTGACGCGTCCATGCCTTGCCTCAGCTGCCTCGATGTTTACAATGGATGTACATGACGCCAGTGCGGCTCGACAAACCTCTGTGTCAGCGGATATCGTAAACGGTGACTGGGTGCAGGACACGAGAATCTTAGGTCACAGCTTCAAAGGACATGGAAGCGCTTTCGGAGCTCATTGCGCTTTGTCCAAAGGGGGCTAGCAGCTTACACAGTACTTGTAATAAAAGCGGGAATAAAAATGTATTCTAAGCTATCCTAACTTTCCGCTTATAGATTGAATGAGTATCAATGTGTATCGCTCTTCGCTCTTTATTTAGCGAACGCTTTTAAAGAGCGGCTGGTCACGTTTCTGACTCGGTAATGTTCTCAAGGCGGTCACTATCTCATTGTTTTTCTCATGCTTGATCGCTCGCAGGTGTGGTCAGTCCCGATAGATTTGTCCTTGCTGGGCACAAGGCTTGGAATGCAGACATTCTGTCCTTTTTAATAGCTTGTAGCAACGACATCTTATTGCTAGTCACTCGCTTACTCTGTAGCCACTGTCACTCAGACTTTGACGCATTGACTCAATTGTGCACCCATCCACCTTTTTTTGAGACGGTGGCGAAAGGCGTGCTCCAGTTCGCGTGTGAATTAAGGTGGATGCGTGTACATAGCGTGCGAGAAACTTACTATATGTCAAGAAGCAGCGCTACTCCGTTTGTGACTATATAACGAGCGGTACTCAATCTTGCCGACGTTCTGGGGTGGAAGTACTTTCCTTGGAAGTTAGAGCTACGGCGAATAATTAGGCGTAGTTAGGCTGGCGAATAATTGATTTTTCTTTAATCCTCGTGGGAATACGCGCATTGCCAAGGGCCGGCTACACAGGCAGGCTTTATGTAGCAGCGGTCCCTGTACTTGGACGCAGAGATTCATTCCATTCTTTATTATGCCAATCACATTTACGCATCCAGCTACTGCACACGTTTTCACTCCAACGCTCCATAGTTTGCAGCATGAATGGAGCACAGTGCGTTAGCGAAATGCAGTCATAAAATTCGCAATGCCATTAATGTAAGAAGATGGCTCCTTAAGAAAATACATGTTATAGTTTCTGATGAACAGCGATCAAATATTTTTATATTTCCTAAACGTGTTCAACAGTCGCAGTAAATAAAGCGGAAATTCATTTATATGCGTTTATTAACTTATTGGTCAAATAATTTGATTGCATGCGGAAAGGCCTTCGGTCCGCTTCTTTGTACTTTGTCAATTTCCCTTGCATGCCTTAATGGACCGCATATTTTAAAAGCTTTTGATGGTTAGAATGAAGTTTCTCTGATATTTAGCAAGAGGTCATTGTCGATTTGACTTGTTTTAATACTGCCATCATACCTTTCTCTGTGATATATGCGGTGTCTACCAGTTACCGTACATTTTAGAGTTTTAATTCGTTTGCCTAGAGCTTCTCTTGTATCATCTATTGCTCACGTTCCATACCTTGAAAGTATGGTTCCGAGCTGGCCTTCATATTTCTGACAGAAATTCTTTCAGATATTTTTCTAGGTGTTACGTTCACTGAGAAACATTTCGACATCTTTTTGGGACTTGAACGGCTAGAAACAGTCTTTGTAATATTCACGCAGTCGTCAGCGCGCGCTCCTGTATTGCTGAAGCATTTCAATCCGATCCGACGTTCTGTTTTCTTGCAATGAGCCCTCATTCTTTTTCCGTAAGATTTTGGGAAGTGGGGAAAGTGAGTGTAGTCAAATTAATTACTTACCTTCAAATGTACTTGATTATCTCATGCTGTAAGTGGAGTTAACCGGATTGGTTGGCTTTTTAGCATATTGTTTCGCATACTTTCATGGTGACGGACTCTCCAGTGACAACCAATGTAGGATCTGTGTGCATGAGGCCTATCATAACTGTGTGGCAATCACCACTGCCACTTTCACGATGCATGACTGCGCATCAGTCTCATACCGACCGAAGAAGCTGAGCACAGAGAATTTGCCGAGGAACATATGCATACAAATTCAAATTCAAATTCTTTATTTTCCTAAACAAGTTTTGTGGTTGACAGGGCGGTCAGATCAAACTGGCAGTTTTGTGGTTGACAAGCAGTACAGAAGCGGCACGGAACGTGGCGGTATTCTTGTTTCATTTCGGATGCACTACATATCACGTTTTTGCGTCAACAACAACTAACAGGCACCTAATGCAGTAGCAGCTGCAAAGTTGGCCCTTCCGGTAACGCATCGTGTGATCACAAGACGACGAAAGCCAGACGAAGCTATTGCGAAGGCGCACGTACCAATGTGCTACGCCAGTCCTTGCTTGGGATGGTACAACCGAAAACATGTGCGCAGTGGCATGGGCAAACACTCCCTCAGAAACAGAATGGCGTCGTGGGGCCGTGTGGAAACACCAACAGAGTTACGACCACTTCTATTCAAGCTGAAGGAGTCTACTGCGAGTTCATTGATTGCCGAGCCGCAGTACAACGACAGGCTCCATTGACCGAGCGGATTTTGTCCGGCGGAGTGTGTTGCTAGAACAGCGAGTTACCGTACAGAAAGCGTATCTAACCTACTGTAATCGGCTACAAGCATTACTTGTTTTACGATGCATCCGGACTTCAAATACCTGGGAGTACTCATGTTAGGGCGCATTCACACTTGCGAGTCGCAGAGGTCGTGTGACCGTCAGTCGCCTACGACCAGGCAGCGGCTCGACAACACAGACGTTCAAACTTGAAAGCGAACTGCGCGAACTGTCACCTCAGCGAACTGCGGATCGCTTTCTCGTTCGAAACGTGAACTCTCGTGAAGGACGCCGTTCGTGCACTAGTGGGCGTTTCGTCTGCTGTGACCGCGTCTCCCGCATTCGAGCTCAGCGTGCTCTGGTCCCTCGCGGTTCGCGATATACCACGACGACCTAAGAGAAGAGGAGGATGTAGTGACGGCTTTGATGTGCACCGTGGCTGTACAGGCACTTGAAGCGTGTAGCCAGAGAAGAAGGTGACGGTGATGGGTCTGCCCGTGCCTCCGTTTCCGGGATGTGGCAACGGAATGCACAAAGTCTCGTATGCTACTTCTGGGGCATCGCTGATAGGTTTAGCGTTTTCCGACTCGCAGTCGCAAGGCTGGCAAATTGAGCAGCATGCGACTGGCCTTCGACCCTCGCTTTTCGAGCAATACGCTCATTGGCGACCAGAACGGTCGCAAGACCTTTGCGACTTGCAAGTGTGAATGGCCCCTTCAACCAACATTGCATAGTGGAACAAATTTATGCAGCATTGTGGCAAGAGTACCAAGATCAGCAACGTAGCTGCCATTAAACGTTGCATGTGTAACTGGATGAGATCGAAGGGGCAAGAATATATGGCGAGTAGTAAAGTGACAGTAGAAGGTGATTTAACCAAGGCTTCGACAAAACATGGCGTGGATTATTTTAGCGAAAACCTTCAGACAATTTCTACCTCATGCTTCATGGCCCTAAGTGTACCAAAAAGCTGGATTAACGGAAACGAAATTTTATTCGACCGGACCGCTAAAGCTAAAGCGTCGAGCACTTCCAGACCCTCCAGTTTTAGTTTCAGTGCGGGAAAATGTAGCAAATAATTTTTTTAATAGAGAAAGAGTAATGCTTTAGTGAAGGTTGCTTCAATATACACTTGATTTAGCTCGCTAAAGGTAGGAATGCAGGTAACTATATTTTGTGGCTGTTCAACAAAAAATAAATTGCTGAATCAATATAGGGCGATAACATGAAGAGATACAAGAGCATTCCAGCCACATAACAGTTTTGGCAAACGCACATGAAGGGGGAATCCAAAGTGATAAACGTGCACATGCGCACACACCAACAAAAGTGCAACTTCTGCAGCTTTCGCATCTGTACCAACAGGATAAATTTCCGAAAATCGCCATCAATATAACAATCTAATAGTGGCAGTGAGCAAAAAATTCTGGCCTTCGTGGTGGCTTTGAAGAAACTGCGGCCAACTTAGGTTATATGTTAATATTACCACTTAAAGTGGGCCATTAAACCATGTGCATTTCCTTTTGTAAATAAATATAAGGCGATTCACCTGCAGTCTCCATATTCCTATAATTATTGCTTGTCGGAAAAAAATCGGGCTGCTATCTCCGGACGAATAACTTCTCCGGACAAGGAATGATCTCTCTATGTTGTGCGCAACATAGTGGAAAAGATTGCCTGTGGACAACAACGAAATATTAAGATTCAACTGGATGGAAATGTCATATTCGACTGTCCTAACCATGTCGGTTGCATTTGATTCCTCAAATATAGTATTCTGCACTACAAATGAGCCATTCGTCAATCTAGCTATGTTTTACACAGCAAAGGAACGTGAATATTTGACTGACCGTTTAAAGTGGAGACCTTCGGGTGGGTATATCGAAAGCGCACAGCGAACAGAGAACCATATGCTACGGCTAAACTCGTCGAATTTCGCTTGACCGACAAGGATTTTCCAAAGTAATCAACTAACTGCACTCCTCTCCCCTGGCCCTCCCCCAATGTAGCAGCGCGAAGTTTTAACCATTTGGCCACAATCTCAGGTAGACACGTCTCGTACCGACACCAAATAGCTATTTCAGATGGTCGGCACATGTTTGTTATGATTATGACTTACATAATATGTCACATACCTACAAAGGGGAAATCGGTCAAGAAGCTCTTGGTACATTCAATATAAACCAGAGGTAATTAAGAAACGCATCTCTCGGGCCAACACCAATGAGCTTTTTCAGTTGGTCGCCATGTGTTGATGATGATTATGTCTTACATATTATATCACACACCCACAACAGCGGATTGACCAAGAAACGGTCTTTACACATCCCGCCAAAACCAAGTAGCTGTTTGCGATGATCACCGGGTGTTGTCGATGATCTTATTTTCCATACTGTGGTACATAACGGGGCATCGGGCAAGGTGCAGTGAGTGCATTGCAAATAAATACAACGTAAAGAAGAAATGCTTCTGCCATCCCAAGAACAACGAGTTCCTTCATGTGGTCGCCACGTGTTGATCATGATCGATTTCCATATTATGGCGCATATTATGGCACCGCCGTATTGAGAAAATGCGGGTGGTACGCTCTTTTCAGTAAAGCTAGTGTGACCCCTGTGGGTACGAGCCATGTTTTCAGGCAACGGCAACAACAATATCCTCAGGCAGGGAGATGGAACGAGTACAGCGAGTAGAGAACTAGGTGCTGCGGCTAAACTCTTCGACATTTCGATAGACCAACAAGAATTTTTCAAGGCACTCAAATAACTCATACTTATCAACACACCAGCGAGTCTTGCTTACATTACATACCCTTCTCGAGCTTTTATGTGGTGAGAAAATGCCATCTCATTGAAAATTCCCGGCATTTATAAGCTGCTATGTTTCATTAGCGGTTTCTTCTATTGCTGTGCCCCAAGTTATGAAGTATCCTCTAACAAGCAGAAGTCGTTGGGCCAGTGAATTCTGGAAATAATTAAATGTCACTGCAACTGATGCCGTTTTCGAATTAAAAGGTGCTTCTTAAACTTTTAAACATCTATAAAAGTGCCCCCTATCCCACTCCTCCAGTCGCACCAATATCGAACTTTGTGGCCATTTCTGAGCTCCAATAACTCTAGCGCTATGCTGCGTGGCACTGTGCTCAAAACGAAAGTGCGGATGGTGAAACGAGCTGTTCGTGTTGGAGGTTTCGGTCGAAGAAACCGCAGGACATTCGAGTTTGTACAAAATAAGAAAGTGATAACCACTAGAAATTTTCTTTCTCGCTCGTCTGTGTGGTTTTCTTTATCTATTTGAGAGTCGTACCGTAAGGATTCTCGTTTTGCTGCTTAGTAATTTTATATCATGTAGCAAGCCATTTGAAAAAATGCTTGGTTAACCCTACTGGAAACATTGCGCCTTTACTTCGCTCTTACTGCTGCATCAATGAAGGCGCACACTTTTTGAAAGGCGCTGGAAACACGCTGCTGTCCATTCTGCAGCGTTGATGGAAAGGCGCTGCGTTGCCTCTCAAAAAAGCAAAAAAAAAACAGGTGCGAATTTTGTTCACGTTTTCAGTGTGACAGCCAACTATCGATTCGGAGCCGACGGAAAATGGTAATTTTTTTTCTGGGTTCGGCGCGCCTAAGGACTGGCACGTCAACACCTGGCGCGATCACTTCTCTGCAGGGGCCTCTTTAATTTCTTTTTCTTTAATTTTGACATGTTTCCTGGTATCGTATTGAAGTGCCTATAGAACGGAAGGATATCGCAGCTAAGCATGCATTGCCTTTTTATGACGGCACCTGCTATAGCCAAATTGCGCCCAAGTTTTCTTTCAGCGTGAATAAAACAATGATTTGAAGCTAAAGATTTGACAGACTTGTTGGTCAGGTTGGGCTAATTAATTGTGACTTTCAATTGGCCCCAACCAAAGAAATAAGCTTCTTTTCCTGACATTTCGCAACCAACATGGTTCCTTCTTTAGGAGGAGTGACGACAAATAGTCGAGGCAAAGCTTTTCAACTTTCATGGTCGTGGAGGGTATAGGAGGTGGAGGGGACGCAAGGGAAGAGGGATTGCTGAATTCTTGGCTGCATAAGCGTGGTAGACTGTGTGCGGTCTGACATGGTTCTGTGTGTGTGTGTGTGTGTGTGTGAAAACATTTATTGGAATGAGGTCCGGAGCCTCGACTTCTTAAGTCAAGGCGGGCCGCTCCCACGTTGGCACTGTCAGGCCAAGCCTTTCGGCGACATCATGGGCCCTCTGGATGGCCCTTAGTTGGTTCTGTGCTTGCACCGTGAATATAACCTGACAGCAGGTTTCTTTTGGTATGGTTTAAGCTATTGTCTTTGTTGGTTGGACTCGGATGGAAGAATTTCAGTTTCTTCGACGCAATTTTATGGTCCGCGTCTTCTGATTATATTGTAGGGGTGTTCCGCTGTATGGAGAACGCTCCGACATCATTCTTGTGTTGCAGGGCAGGTTTAAATCCCTCTTGGGGATTTTATATAGTTCTTAGCAAGTTGAGCTGGCTCTAGTCCGAAATATGCTCGTATTAACTAGATGCTAAACACTTTCACATAATTGCCCATCTTGTTGTGTTAATTAATTATGACTTTGAAATGGCTCCAAGTGTAAGCCTACCACCCTTACCTAGATAAGGGTAGTCCAACAGCCCTCCTCTCTGCAACTCCCATGCCCCTACCCCACCTCAGCAAGACAAGAACTATGTCAGAACGTTCTCCAGAGAGGGGAAGCATACGTTTACCCCCCCTTTCGTAGCTACCAATGCGAACACATGGACCTTAAAATTTCTTCAAAGAAACGACAATTCCTACAAGCGAATACAAGTAACATATAACAATACAACTAGCGACAGTCTAAACTGTTCCAAAGGAAACCTGTCTTCAGTTTATTTTCACGGTGTAAGCACAAAACCATATGAAAGTGTGCCCTTAAGTAACCAAGAAGAATTCCGCAAGCCCTCTTCCCCCACATCCCCTCCACCCACTCCCCCACCTCGACCATGAAATATTAAAGGTTGCCCCTCGACATCCCCGTCATCGCTCCCCCTAAAAAAAGGAACCAAGTTGGATCCACTTGAGGGAAGAGCGAACAAACATATATTAATGCGAATCAGTGAGAGAGAGTTCTTTCTTCACCCAATGCGGGTGGTATTCTGAGTCCAGGTAGCCACTTGAAAGTCATATTAAACAAAGCAATGTTGTTTCCACTACAACTCCTACACCACAGTTTTTCTTTCGCATAGGCTTTAGCTTAACACGTTAGAGCACTCAAGGTACACGAGAAGACGCATACTCTTTTTGCTTAAGTTTGTAGAAATAATAATAAAATTGTCACCAGATCTTCAGGAAGGGCAGATATAGCATCCCCGTGCGCGGTGCATATCATGTATGAGAGTCAGCGAATAAGTTTTATTTATTTGTTTATTAAAATAAAATGGAAAGGACAATTCGGAAAGGACAAGTATGCATGGCAAGGACACTGAAAAAGTTGATACTCCCTTTCGCATACTTTAAAGAGGACGAAGGCGACAGTCTGCCCTTCGACATTACGTTACATGACATTTTCATTCTAATGCATTGTTGCTTCCTATTACTTCTTTTCTTCCACCGAAGGTCTTTAGTTTAAGCGCCTCGATGAACTTCGGCCCAACTTACAACAAATTCCGCCGATTTGACTCCCACCAAAGCTCGTGGGTTCGAGTGCTTTAATTAACTATTTCTTAATTAACCGTACCTTAATTAAATTAGCCTTCATTAACACCAAAGGTAGTGCGTTCATCTCTCGTCTTTCACGATGTGAACTGGAATTAAACTTGAGATGTGGCCGGTTTGACCATATGTCAAAGTGGGTTTGAATCCCACTAAAGGTCGTGGGCTCGAGTGCCTTTATTAACTGCCGGGTGTTCAAAATTAAGCTTTATGAATTTCTCAAAATTAGACACTGGGTGACGCGCGAAGACCACCTGTGCAAATAAGTTACGTGGCCAGGGGGACACGGAATGAGATGATAATTATCGGTGTCAGCAGCCCAGTTAACTCAAATGGAATAATGAACTTATTGTTGATTGAAGTAATTGGGTATGTTTCTATTAAAAAGTTAGAGGCAGTCGCGCTTTTACACAGTATCAGTTGAAAGAATTCTACTAGCGCATCTGTTCTCCGAGATATCCGACTCCAATTTTTAATTGTCGTTCACATGATTACGCATGCAAGAGAGTTAGGATCGGTGCAAAGCTCCTCCCTGATGGGACGCGGCTGTTGCTTGCGCCGTTTAGTCTGACAACAGGGCGGAGGCATAGGCAAAAATGATATCTGTTCCCCTTCCCCTCTTGGCTGGCGAAATCAAGATAGGGCAACGCGGTGTGCCATGCAGTTGTCGCTTTTGATTTCGATAAAACATACTTTACTTGGAAACCAGTAGTCATTTTATTTGTGTAGCCCAGGCAAGGACCATGCCCGCTCGTCTAGTCACCATCACGCACGCGCACTGCCTTCCGGCTTCTCCGCTAGCACCATAACCTCGGCATGGCAGCTCCCGCCATCGTTACAGGCTGCGCGGTCGCGTGTGGCCACAGCGGTTCCGCGTTCTTCATTTTTTTTTTCGCCAGGCGAGAGGGGAAGGTTGCTGTTATCATCTTTTCCAATGCCTCCACCCCGTTGTCAGGCTAAACCTTACACGCAACAGCAGCTTCAGATCAGGGAGGAGCTTTGCGCCGTTCCTAACTCTCTTGCATGCGTAACCATGTGAACGACAAATAAAAATTGGAGTCGGATATATCGGAGCACAGATGCGCTAGTAGAATTCTTCCGACTGATACTGTGTAGTAGTAACTTAGCACGAATAAAAACACCGAGACATATACTGTGTAGAAACACGACTGCCTCTAACTTTTCAATACGAACATATCCACTCATTTCATCCACAAAAAGTTAATTGTTCAATTTTCGGTAATTCGGCTGCTGACAGCGATAATTATCATCTCACAATGTGTCCCCATGGGCCCATAACTTATTTGCACAGGTGATCTTCGCGTGCCTCCCAGTGCCTAATTTTAAGAACGCCATAAACTTTAATTTAAAGCACCCTATAAATCTTAACTGACTTAATCAACATTGCCTTAGTTAACATCATGGTGCGTGCTGAAGCTTCTTCGCTTTCATTTCACGCTTTATTATAAAGGAATTGACGACCTAATCGCCCTAGTTAATAGGAACAGTCGTGGGTCCGGATCCCAACAAAGTTCGAGGATTTGACTCCCACCTAAGGTCGAGCGTTCGACCTATGGATTTTAGTGCCTAACGCCGCATGGCGCAACGCCAGACATCGGATTTTTCCTCACATGAGCCGTCTAAAGCTTTCGCCTAAAAAGTGGAGTTCTATCTGGTATTATAGAAGAACTTCAAATAGATTCCCTCTGTCCGTGTGGTTGACTAAATATGTCGAAGCGATAGAGGCACTACACCTTCTGTTGGACATTCTCTCCATGCTTATCAGGTGGCAGAGATGAACACTGTTGTCCGACGCAATAGATATTTATGTAATCGCAATGACGTCCCACAGCAGTCATAGAGTTTTCATATTCATAGACGGCAATTTTTATGTATGTAAGTGATGCATATATACATCAGTATTGAACGAAAGTGTATGCATATGCCTATCCCTCCATTTGAAAGAATCTTTTAAGAACAGCGGAATTCCTCAGATTGCAACCGTAGGTTAGTTAAGAAAATGTGAAATTGAACTTCAGTCCCGCCAGTAAATAAGTTTACAAGTAGGGAAACGTCACACCGAGACGCTGGTAATAAGTATGTTTGCTGCGGTTTTTTTCTTTTCCTTATTTTTTGGCTTGCCAGGCACAGTTACCTTGGACAACACTATTCAGTACAAGAACATTTAGGAACGCAGGGTTTTGAACTGGCACAGGCCGCTGCATTGTTTACGGCAACATGTGCATACTCTCTGTGCTTTCGTCATGTTTAATAGTTTGTATAGTACGTTCGCTCCCTTGGTCGTTTATTTTTTTGCAAATTCTTCAGGTTGAGAGGGTACGTGAACTGTTCAAGACTCGAAGTGCAGAAATTGATTCTACAGCTCATACAATTTGTTTACATTTTGCTATGAAAATATGTTGTCATAAGATTGTAATATCTCTCACAGCAACCGCACCATCCTCTGCCGTATTCTGAAAAATACTGTCAGTCGGACATCAATAAACTTGCATAACACCATATTTTTGCAGGGCTCATGATGCACCTGTTGATGATCAATCTTTTACTGGGCGCTCAATATTTGCAGTTGTCTGGATCAATTTTATTTATCATTGACAAGCTAAAATGAGATTTGTTTAATATCGGTGTTGCTACTCTAGCCTAAAGTGACAAAAGCTCTAATTGCATTCTGTAGTGTTAAAATTTGCTTGCCAAACTTGTCACGGAGTTGTTACTCCCTCTTGAGCTGGCGACTCGTATTTCATTGCGCAGCGCAGTAACGTGAACGTCAGCTTTTAATGTCAGCTTCATTTTAGAGGCATGCTTAATTATGTGAACTTGACCACTAACTGACATGTAATGCTGAATTATAGCTGTCCCGCGTGGGAGGCACCTGCCACATCTATTTTGTCCAAGAACACGAAGTCAAAGAAAGAGCTGTGGTGCCAAGCTTGGGCCAAATTGTACATCACTCGATGCAGTTGCTCATTGGATTTTGTATTGCTTTGCTGACTATAGCCCTCAAAGGCTACATGATTTTTCTGCGCGCTCTGTTTCATTAGGATTAGGTCGCGTTCTTTGTAAGCAGCATTGTATTCATGAATTCAATTCTCTGTTGCCTTTGTGAAAACATCCGGCTCGCATTGGGTTTTGTTCGAGTACCGATTCGCAGATCCCGCATGCGACTGTAGTTACTACGTGTGTCTCAATGGCATACGACACCGAACATGGGACTTTTATCGGGCACATCTAAAGTGACGATATCAGTGTACAGGGGACGAATATGGAGAAAATAGGAGATGAATGGCAGAAAGACTAAACCGAGCAACTATCGGCTTGGCTGCTCTACCCGGAGTAGGCGACGAAATGTCAGAAAGGGCGGAAAGAAAAACAGAGAATATGAGAATCTGTTCGCCCAAACACAATAAAGGCACCTCCCGTCCATTACCATCTTTCATATAGTTACGAAGCTTTTAAAGCTGCAGCAGTACCTTTTAAATAACCTGGCTGACGTTGGCTGGTTGCAAAGTCCAAGGATTCTAAATTCCATAATAGAGGGTTTCCATGTTTGGCGAGCGTGGTGTAGAACACTCGTTAAAAAAATAATGACCTTTGCTAATATTTACCTCATATTAGAACGCTCCATTGCTCAAAAATTCCGCTAAAATTATGCGCCATCATGAGCCGTCTAACCTTAAATGTATACGACACGAACAGTGTGACAAGGAGTGAGTGTATGAGCGTAGGGACTAGCTTTTTATTACAACTCAGCTGTAGCAACCAGACATGGCGTTCAGTGGAAACTCACGCAACGTAGACTAAACATTAGAAACGGTTTAAATGGCCACATAGCTTCATATTGCAAATTGTAGTTGCATTGTAGTTGCAATGCAGTTGCAATGCAGTTGCAAATTGCATCGTAGTTGATGTACATTGTTTCCCGGAAAAGATAAAATATATGGAGAAGATAGAGCGAAAGGTTACCGGAGCATATCGTATTAGGGAAAATTAAAAGTACGTGAGCATGGCTTCCTTGTTCGCCATGAAAAGGAATGGTTTTTATCAGGCTGTTTTCATTTCCGTTAATCTCGTCATTTCTAGTGCCGCAAGGCAGAAACCAGATATGTGTTTCTTTGTTGACTGGTTTGTTACTAGTCTTCGTATTGATTTAAGTTTTCTTATAATCTTTCGACTACGTTTACAGGCGATAGTTTTCGTGATTTAACTTGTTCGCATTGTCAGAGTATCTGCTGTCAGTTTGTTCTCCTATTCTCGTTGTTTTGTGCCTCTTGTTTCCTTTTGACAACGTGGACAAGCTACTTAATTATTGCAGTAGTGCTGCAGCATGTGCGTTTAATAATTTTCATTGGCGTACTTCACAGAGTACGTCGCGAAATTGCCATTCTACGTGATTTTTAATGTCAGTCAACCAAAATATTCGTCTCAAGCAGGAGCAAGAGATTGACGATGCCAAGAACACCATGAGCAATCCCCTCCACAAATTTTGCAGACTCACTTCAATGGATGACTTATTTTTATTTTCCTCTGCGACGTGTGCAGGTGCGTCGAGATAGCAGGCATAACCGAGCTGGACAGGCTTCCGAGTGTCACAGCTGCCAACAAAGCAGTGAAGCGCGTAAAATAAGTTAAAGCTTTGCAAGTCTGCCAAGAAGTGTGATGCTTACGAAAATCCTCGCACCACTAAGTTGACGTGGGTTGCATACAACGAAATAATTATTCAGTGTTCATTGAACTCTTGTAATTGGCTCGATCACCTCTCTTGTCAGCGTCACCAGTTTCCTTTCCTTCATAATCCTCACTATCTGCAACAAGCATGTATTTATATCACTGCATTTGTGTTCCCTTCTACATATCCCTAAAGAAGCACAGTAAACATGTTCAGAGGCAATTAACATGTGCCTGCCGTGAAATCATCCAGCACATGGACCTGGCATATGCAACCGCAGACAACCACGACACGTGTTCGAAGTGACCGCCTCAGGTTCGAGTGACCAATATACCATTATTATTTTCACTGCTTCCTTCGGCGCCTGCTTTGAGGTTCGCGATTATACGAAAAGCCAGATTTAAACATATTCTAGTGGAAAACAGCGTCCCGTTAGTTAAAAGGCACTACGATATCACATACGCGTACATTGCTGCTGTCCTTGCTTGATCCGCAGATGCGCAAGTAATTTTTTGCTTCTATATTATATATTTGCTTCTAAGTTATTATCCTATTCATGCGCTCTGTTAACACGTGAAAACATCCGTTCATTTCTAAACTGCACCTGGGGCCCTATAACGTAATACTATTCCAATATGTCTCTATTCCAATTTCGTGACGTCAAATTTGCGTAACCACCGACGCAAGCATCGGGCGGTCACCCGCAGGAGTTGTCTGAACAGACCAATCAAACGTTCTCCTCGTTCATAGGACGTCACTTTTGTTTGCTTGAAAAACGAATAACATTGCCTACACTGAGCGGCTTGTCGTATCTAATTGGCTGACAAGAGGCGAGGAGAACGCTTAAGTGGAGAGGGATTCACTGGGGCAGAGCCAGTGCACTGAAAATCGATAACCGGATGAAAGGGGGGGTGTCGGCGTCTGCGATTGGTCGGCTTTCCCTTACTTAGCTTGTGGTGGCTGGTGGAAAATCGCGGCGGCATGCAACGGAAGCTTCAGAATGACGCTAAAACTGACCCTCAGCAAAGAAGAGTTGGCAGAAAGAGGTAGTAAACGTGCCGAAAGTGCTTGAAAACGTTACACGGCCATGCAAGAAGCTTTATTATACGCAAATACACCCATGCTCTCCTGCAGGTGCGAGTAGCCAGCGTCTCAGCGATCGGCGGCAGCCATCTTTTATTCCTTTCTGAACGGGGCAGCCTGCGGCTATTCCGAAAAAAATTCAGTTTTCTTCGGCATATTAATGCATCTTTATCGCGTACACGTCACTTTGACGTGGTGAGTTTGTGCGGCTTTGTGACGTCTCGTGACAGGCAGGTGAAGTGGGTCCAGCCCGATAACTTTTTACCAATAGCCGAGGGCTAATGGCGGAAAGGGGTCGAATCAGAAATAACTGTTTTTCTTTTTTCTGTCAAATCATGCATAATCAGTGTGTACGCATCATATCAGATGGGGAGGTATTGCGGTTTTCGTGACGTCTCGTGACAAACAGGTGAAGTGGGGGGTGGTCGAAAAATGTTTTTGACCAATCGCCGAGGGCTGATAGCAGAATTGGAATAGAAAAGTTTGGAATAGTTTTACGTTATAGCGCCCCTGGTACGACGCTGCAGCTAACGGCGTCTGCATTTCGGACGCAGCCCATCGATGCCTAAGCAGACGCCTACATAGCTCATGCGCAGAACCTCTTTCGGTACAGCATCGCGACACACGCGCTCGCATCCTCAGTATGGCTTTCCCACTTCGCGTCACTCCGCGCTTGCATTGATGCAGTATTCTGTCGTCATTACACTAACGCCACGTGAACTCGCGCTACTTTTAACGTCGAATTTCCTGACCGGTTATTGCATCAAGACAATTAGCTTTATTTTACGGGTGTGAAGTCTAAATATTTGGTTCGACTACGGTGGTGCGTAGAAGACTGGTCCTGTGTTTGTGTTCATGCATTAGCAGTTTTGCCATTTCCTCTGGAAATTAAGAGGATTCTTCAACTAAAATCGAAGAGGCACTGAAATAAATCTAAAAACCCTTGAGTGCACTATGCGCAACCGCGTGGGATATGCGCATTCCGAATCGCACGACAAACTTAATACGTTTTGTTGATGAAATTGGTGCAACATTTTTCTAAAAGAAAAGCGTGGTCTCCAATCCGCGCTGTTACGGTGGTTGGGCAGCGAAGCTGTAAACGACAACTAGAACGAATGCCCATTACGACGAAGGATGATATTATTCACGTGGCAACGTTCGCATACACTTTACCCAATTAGTAGCCTAAGACGTGTCGACGGGTTCTGCGTTGACTTGCGCCGTTACTTCGTGCACTTACAAAGAGTGGACCAGGGAGGAGAGAAATTTGCGGCGCTTTGTATGCACGCTGCTCTTCAGGAGTCTACACTATATGTGGTGTTAACATAGCATTGTCACAACATAAACCATTTTCTAGGCGGGTTCATCTTTTCCTTACGAAAATGTAGTTACGTGATTCCCTGCTTCGCATGCTACGGTGAAGCTGCCGTCAACGCGGTATCTTGCGCAGCAGCAGTCTTTACCGGGAAACGAATGCTGTTCTTTGTGTTGTATGCATAGGCGGAGAGTTTTCATTTTGTCGGGGGGGGGAGGGCTTAGAGCCCAACCAGCTCTTCCAATCTCATATATATATATATATATATATATATATATATATATATATATATATATATATATATATATATACACACAATATTTGTGTGTGTGTGTGTGTGTGTGTGTGTGTGTGTGTGTGTGTGTGTGTGTGTGTGTGTGTGTGTGTGTGTGTGTGTGTGTGTGTGTGTGTGTGTGTGTGTGTGTGTACAGGGGGCCGCAGCTAACTTGGACCAAGATTTTGAGAAAAACCTATGCGTTCTTCAGAACAGAAATCGCGTGCTTGTTGCCAGCGTTTATCTAAACTTACAGTACTATTTTTTTGCTCGTCTTTGTTTGAGTAATGAGTCCAGATAAACTAATTCACTCTTTAAATATAGCTTGAAACGTTCAGGCTTCAATAGGAAAGTTTTGGAGCTTCATAAATATTGCCCAACCCAGGTACTTACAACGAGATAGACATAGCGTGGCCATTTTTATTCGGGAGAAACGAAAGCCCGCTCAGTTTCAAAGATACCACGTGACTGTGCGCTCTGTGCCTCCGAATGCGCCGCGATTACAGCGCTCTCATGAGTGATTTGTAAAAACATTGCCAGCGCCGCGCCTAGCCTTCACTTACGAGAAAGGGTTTCAACCTTTGCTCGGTTCTGATATTACCGGCAGCGGCTGGCAACGGCGCTCCGAAAAAGCACTTCGTCAGCAGACGCTCGCGCCGGTCGCCGAAGAACGCGCCGTCACCAGCTGTTTGTTCCCATAGGACGAGAAGAGCATTTTCCTATTCCAGCGTTCAAGTCGATGCGGAATAGATAAAAAACTACACACAAAACATGCATCACACATCTGGAACCTGTACGAGAGAGAGCATCATTTTTTGCAACGCCGCTTTGCTTCTAAGCTCTGCCAGCGGCTAGATGCATGTGAGCTTGACTGTCTATTACTGTCGTACCACGCAACCGTTTCGAAGAATTTGTTTGCAGTGCATAAAGCATGCCGTACTCAAGCGAGCAGAACGCGGCAAATATGCTCTTAGCCTTGGGACACGGGGCGACAAGAGGAAAGCTGCCAAGCTATACCGACATTGGCAGTGTGAGGGAAGACCTAACGCGAACGCAATTATGAGGAGTTACTTGACGCTGAAAGAAACAGGTAGCCTCAAGAAGACGCGGCCCAGAAAGGGCGCCATCTGTGAAGCGGCTGAAGGGGTCATTTTAGCTTTGATGACTGCAAACCCTCATTCCAGCGTGCGGGATGTGAGTGATGAGGTCGGCATTTCAAAGTCTTCAGTGCCAACTGTTGTTAGGAAGGCTGAAATGCATGCGTATCACCACCAACTGCATCAAAAGCTGCAAGAAAGAGACAATCAATGGCGGCTTGATTTCTCAAGTTGGATCCTTCCGAACAGTGACGAAATACCGGATTTTGTTGACAAAGTAATCTGGACAGATGAGGCAACTTTCTCCAGAAATTTTAAAGTCAACAATGTGGGGTTCTCCTCCGTACTCTTGGGACAAAGGAACGACAACACAGTAGTGCAAACAATCACAAGGGCATTTATTGCACTTTTCATAGATCAATGCCTGCTAGCCGAGTTTCTATCCCCAAAACATGCCGATGGGCGCGTGACAAATCTAGGAAGTCCGACACACCGCGACCAGATAGCGAGCGAATATGTTCGCCCCATGCTGGGTCCCAACGCCTGGTCGTTCGCGCGTACGGTCACGCGAACGGTGGCGAGTTCGAAGGCAGGCCACGCGAGGCGGTCTCGCAGAAGCATGGATCGGCGCCCGCGCGGGACGACCGCGCCGCTTGACGATCTCGAACTCAAGAGGGAGCGCCTTGTCTTGCCCGCTCCTAAAGAGGGGCTTTACCCGCACCCAAGTAACCCCGCAGCAGCGCGACACTCGCGCCATTTCTCGCACTGCGCTTGTACCACTCCGACTGCCGCGGGCGCCATGCCACGCGGCGAAGCCGCACTGCAGGAGCTTTGAGGGAAAACAAGATATCAGGGGACGCGTGAGAGTAGCGCATGCCCACATCCCCCCAACCTTAAATCACTTCTTTTCCAGCGAAACATGTGACACGGTCTAACATTAACCCGTGCTTCGCGAACAAGTAGTACATGCAACAGTGGCCGCGCAGAGGAAATGTCGACACGCTGTCCATAGCCTGCGAGCCGACATTGTCCTTGGGTACACCGCTGGCATCCGCCGGTCACAGCAGCAGCTTTGCAGACTCGACGGCACGATTCCAGGCCAGGACTCCGGAAACGGCGATGCAGTAGTCGGAACGCGCAAGCGTCGCTCGCGCCGACGCGCCTTACTGGCGAGAGCCGCAGTAGCTGTTGGTGACCGCGGCTCTTTTCTCCGCCGCCGAGGGTTGCGAGCTGGATACAGGCGGCCGCCGAAGTCGCTGCGCCGAACTCGCCACACCATCACCATTGCCCGGTGGCTCGATCGTAGTCCGGGGCAGCAGCGCAGACGATATGCAGGTGACGGCAAACCAGGGGTGACTCCAATCACGCTGCATACACTCAACACACTTGGCAAACACTAAAGTAGGGCAAGGGAGAGGAATTCTGCAGGCGCATCGCCCACGTGGTACGATGTTCAACTCGGCTAGCAAAAGATCGGGCAGCTACTCAGATGCTAAGTTCACGTGAACGAAGCTCGCTTCCTTGAGTCGAACGATTAATTTCAATTCGTGCGAAGCTAACTAAAATGAGGGAAGCAAAGTGCAACACCTGAACGCCACGGTCCACTAGGTTGTGTCCCTCCACGTGCGACAGGCAGCTTCGTAAAGCCTTAGGCCTAAAGCGTCGCTACCCTAACAACAACCGGCATCCAAAAGCAACACCCAAAATGAATGCAAAACAGGCAGCCGCGAGGAGACGTCAGCTCTGTTAGATGGTCCTACCCCGCTCAGTGCACACAGCATCCGAGTTGACGGCGCCCACCGTCCCAGACGGTGTCAGAGCACCCGGTGCCAGGCCGCAATACCAGTCAGCCCGTAGTGGCACCCGTGGCCTGCGGCCACCCGGCTCCCAGAGCCGCGACTTCATCCGAGTCAAAGAGATAGAAGAAGCTATTTACATAAGAAATTCGGACCACCCACGAGGCTTCCGTACTCACTCGCTTCAGGCTTGGCAATTCTCCGCGGGCGCTAAGCCTCGCTCTCCCAGGATGCAGACCACGTGGCTCTCGTACCGACGAATGCCATTAAAAAACACTTGCGAAAAGGCTTAGCATGTTGACATGTTCAAACACACTACAGCCACCGTCGCCTCGCTTAAGAAAGCACGCCACCAACGCTAGCGATCAAAATCCGCGCTAACCCTACGCTTCGGTTCAAACCAAGGTCTCGAACGAAGCAGAACTGTTAAATCTATCGTCCGATGCCCCAAGAGCTCCACGTTGGGCAGCCAGATGTGGGGTTCTCCTCCGTACTCTTGGGACAAAGGAACGACAACACAGTACTGCAAACAATCACAAGGGCATTTATTGCACCTTTCAATGCCTGCTAGCCGTGTTGCTATCCCCAAAACATGCCGATGGGCGCGCGACAAATCTAGGAAGTCCGACTCACCGCGACCATATAGCGAGCGAATATGTTCGCCCCATGCTGGGTCCCAGCACCTGGTCGTTCGCGCGTACGGTCACGCGAACGGTGGAGCGTTCGAAGGCAGGCCACGTGAGGCGGTCTCGCAGAAGCATGGATCGGCGCCCGCGCGGGACGTCCGCGCCGCTTGACGATCTCGAATCCAAGAGCGAGCGCCTTGTCTTGCCCGCACCCAAGTAACCCCACAGCAGCACGACACTCGCGCCATCTCTCGCACTGCGCTTGTACCACTCCTACCGCCGCGGGCGCCATGCCACGCGGCGAAGCCGCACTGCAGGAGCTTTGCGGGAAAACAAGATATCAGGGGACGCGTGAGAGTCGCGCATCCCCACAACATCCTTAATGCGCATTACTGGAGCGATACGAACCCGCATTGGGTGGCGCAGACCAGAAACCAATACCAATGGTCATTCAGTGTGTAGTGCGGTATCTTTGACGGAAGAATAATTGGCCCCATAATTTTTGACCAGATGCTCATTTCTCAGCGGTACGTGAACAACATATTAGAAGGTCCAGTCGAAGATTTTCGCTCTGATCTTCCTCCTGTGTTTTTAAAGCGAACTTGGTATCAGCACGATGGTGCACCAGCTCACAGCAGCAGCCTTGCCCGAGCCTGGCTTGACGAAGCCTTCAAACGCCAGTGGGTCGGGCGGCGTGGACCAGTGACATGGCCTGCAAGGTCACCGGGCTTGACACCTCTTGACTTCTTCTTGTGGGGGCATGTCAAAGACCGAATGTACCGCAAACCTACAACTATACCAGAAACACTAAAGGCAGAGATTGCTGAGGCCTGCAGCGAGATACCGTCTTGCGTCATCAAAAAAGCTACATCGAACGTGTTGAAAACGTGCCCATACTGCATTATGGCAGAGGGCGACTTGTTTGAACACATTATTTAGACAGACATCACAGCGAATAAATCTCTACAACCGTTATCCACCAAAGAGCCATCTGTGTGAAACTTTTGCACAACGTGGAAAATGCACGTAAGTAATATGAAATTACAAATTCTCTGCAGACAAGGAATTGATAAGAAGCTAAAAAGAAACCTTCCGTGTCAGTTTAGAATTCTTGCTGTTGTGACAACCAGCATAATTCACTCAGCGTTATCAAGTTTGTTATAATGCGTGTTTGCTTGTTGGAGTTTTGCTCCTAAATTCAAGCTGTTGAGCTTGTCATTTTTCTTCCACATGCATTCTACTAGCGTGAGAGTGCAAATATCGCTGCAGAAACGGGAGCCGCGTTGTATTTCCACTTCGGCCCGAACCCACTGGCGTTTACCTCGGAACCAAGCACAGCGCGAAGCTCTGTCGTGGGCAGCACGAAAAGGGCGAAGCGAGCGATGTTTTTTACAGAGCACGGTTGAGAGCGCTGTAATCGCGGCGCATTCGGGAGCACAGGGCGCGCTCTCACGCGGTATTTTTTAATCTCCGCGGGCTTCGTTTTACTCGAATAAAAACGGCCACACTAAGTCTATCTCGTTGAAAGTGCCTGGGTTGTGCAATATTTGGAGAGCTCCAATGCTTTCCTAGTGACGCCTGAACGTTTCAAGCTATATTTAGCTATATTTAGTCAAGCTATGAAGTTAATTTATCTCTGCTAATTACTAAAAAAAAGACGAGCAATAATATGGTACTGTAAGTTTAGTTAAACGCTAACAACATCCACGCGATTACTGTTCTGAAGAACGCTTAGGTTTTTTCAAATTCTTGGTCCAAGTTACCTGGGACACCCTACATATTTCTTGCTCTTGAAACTTCGCGTGACCTCGAAGAATTGAGCTCTGAAGTGACGGTGTTATTCAGAATATGCAAGACCTTATCGCAGGACACAGTTCAATTTCACAGCCTGAGGCCTCTCGGTGGTGTAATCTTCCTTGGTGAAATTGTCGCATACTTGTCGAAACTGTAGCCTCACTCACTCTTTTTTTTGTCTGAGTCTGGGCATAAGTGCTCCTGCACAAGAATGCTGTTGATTATGAATTTGAGTGAATCCGGCTTGGCCTCATTTCGGTTAAGGAGTGAATTATAGAGTCTTCCCCAATTATCATGCATCAAGATACCAAAAAAGAACAGTTGCGTTACTCGAAGAAAATCTAGTGCGTATTGTGTCGGGTACAGTTGAGTAGCTGCGAGTCTTTCGTTATCGAAATTTAATTCAGTAAGTGCAATTAAGTGTGTAACTCAAGAAGTAATATCCTAATTATGTAAGTGCGAATGAAGCATTTGAAGTCTCAGCCAAGGGACATCTAACTGCGCTATCTTAAGCGACGTACTAACTGTGTGCTAGTTTTTTTCGGACTTAATAATAAGCCCCATGAAATGTGGAGAATACCATGTGACTACGCTCTCACTCGGATCATAAAGTAGCCGCTTTCGTGCTCGGCTGCTGCTGTGTGCGGGTGCCCCATCTTGCTGATAGCACAATAGTGGAAGACGTGACAGCGGGACTTCGCTGAGAAACTCATCCATCAATCCCTCAAGGATTTCATTCACGCAACGCTATCCAGTCAGTGTGTGACCGAAGAAGACGGGACCAATTATAGCAACGACGTAAATTCTGAAACCGGCATTGAACGACCACTGGTACAGGTGCCGAATCTGCTTTACCAAGTGTGGATATGACACTGGGTGTGCATTCTGCAAATATAGCTAGGCATTTCTGCGGAAATTGGCTTCATCTGTGCACGTGATGTTGCTAAAAACGTTCAGTGACTCATCGGCCTTCGTGAGGACTCAATTCGAGAAATCTAGACGATTCTACAGGTTCCTATCTTCTAAGTGTTGGTACTGGTTAAGGTGGTACGGGTGAAAGGCCGCAATTTAGAATCCTACAAACTGATGTCTTGGAAATTTGTACCTGGGTGGCCAGGTCCCGTACCTAGCATGAGGATTCGAGGCCATAAATGCTAGAACATCCATGCGTAGGCTAGGCCTCAAAGATGGAGTCCTCCGCCACTCTTTCTTGAAACTGCCTGTTTGTCTCAGGTTATAATAATTTCTGATCACAGGCGATGCGTTTGGTCTACCGCCACACTTCCATGACTGGTGTCTATGTTTGCGGCCTTCGTCTTGTTGCCATTTGCAGATCCCAAGGCAAGGATCATGTTTACCTTCTGCTCATTAGAGAAACACATGGCGCCTGTGACGAAACAAAACGCACCTTTAAACCTTTATACTGACGTTGTCAATTCGCTTTTGAGATGATAGGTTTCAAAAAAAAAGATCCATGCACTTTATCGACGATAAGACAACAGCTATCACAGCTTCTTTCCAACTAACACCAAAGTGGACGTGTTACTTCGGCCGGTGCGCGGCAGATAAGGCAGTAGCTTGATCATGATGTTTTTCTTTATTTCCTTTATTCCGTCCTCGATAATTCAGAGGGAGGCCGTTCGAGGGCGCTGCTTTAGATGAGGTTGAGAGCGCAGTCACGTGATATTTTTCATATTTCGCGTTGTGTATTTATCAGTCGGTAAAAAAAACATTTCTACCCAATTAGTACTTCGCTCAAGATACCGCAGCTAGATGTCCCTTAGCTGTGCCTTCAAATTACTTATTCACACTTTGATTATTAGGATACTACGTCTCGAGTTAGATAATTAATTACAATTACCTAATGAAATCTGAGAAACGAAAAAATTATTGACAGCTTCTCTCCTATACTGTAAACAATATGCACTGGGTTTCGTTCGAGTAACACGTTGCTCTTCTTTTAAATCTTCGTGCATGATAATTAATTGGGACACCCTCTATATATTTATGCTCTTTGCGTGCAACTGGCGATGTTTCCATCCCTAATAACTGTTGTAATTTATTAGAAATGTTTTTTCATGAGTCGTTAGCATTGCTTACTGTAAAGAGAACGAATGCTGGGACACTCAGCATTCCGCTGCATTTCACACAACATAGATAAAAGACTGATGAAGGGGTCACTGATGTCAATAGGCTTTTTTCATGGTAAAAAAATCACGCAAGGAAATTGGAAGCGTGGTGAACATACAGCAACATATTCATTCTCTAGGCAAACACTATCGATATCTTTAGAAATAATTTTAATTGGCTACCTCCTATCTCTATTAAAAATATAATAAACTTTGTCCTGTGCGTTTATTTAAAGATGTTGTGTGTGTGCATGCTGTTTACCGTGGAAATTTAATACAATATTGAAGTGAGAAAATACGGATGAGGCAGCCGCCGCTAGTGCTTCTAATGCGCGTGTTCTCCTATTGCCAGGATTTGCAGAATTAAAGCGAAAGTATGAATTAAAACCCCTGCACGTCCACGCAAAAAATGACGCCGTAAGCTATTAGCCCAAGTAAAATTTCAAATGAAAAGGTGGAGGAAAGTCAAAAGAAACCTGAAACGATGTGGGCGACAAAACTTTAGTAATAGCACTTTAGGTATGTGTGGGGGCCTGCGGTGGCTCCGGCATCACCCAGGAGGGGGGCAAGACTCAGCTCCTCACCCCCCCCCCCCCCCCGAGAACTCCAGTGGGGGCTCGGGCCCCGGAGCCCCCCACCCCAGTTGTCGGCCCCTATGGTTGTATGCGTGATTCCAAGATTCCAAGGAATATACGCAGCGTTCGCTTTGCTCTGCCATACGGCGGTATGAGCCGTGGATGATAATAGTTCTCTGTTACGCCGCGCACGAATCCCGGGATACTAGCCGAACTCAGCCTTGCTGTAAAAAGAAACAGACACTAACCAATCGACAACCATGGAACTCCCCTCCTCCCCACTAGCCACCTACTGTTATTTGCTATCCTCAATACATTTTATACAGCATTTTTTTTCAATTTCTTTTTCAAATTTAAACTGCAATTGCTGTACGGGAACCCTGGCAAAGAACAAAGTACTAAACCAGTTTGTGTACAACACTTAAGTTAGAACCAATATACGCAGCGTTGGAAGCTGGTCTACTCTATCCGTTCAGTCGAGAACAAAAGAGAAGGGGGCAGAGAAATCTCCTACTATGCTAGCAGTGCAGATTTTTGATGACAGCCAGACACATCGCCGTGTGCTGTTGCACCATGGTTCCTTTCCTCAAGGAGTTAGCATCCTTTATGTGATATGGCTGTTCGGAACATAATTTTGCGGTTTTTACTGCATTTATATTTCCTGTTATTTAGGAAGCCTTCGAGCACTTCTCTCGCCGCCAGTATTGTTAAAATCAACGCACATAAACGAGTCAGACAAAAGCTGCGAATCACATCAGGAAGTGGTGCATGATTATAGAGATATATATGCACGGCATATGCAGAGGAAGACACAGGAATCAGAAAACAAATGCTGCCCACAAAAATGTAATTTTTTTCTTTTATTAAACAAGTGACGGCCCATCTTCAGTGGATTATGGTGCGCATGTGAATCAGAGCAAGAAATGCTTGCTATCCAAACCTAATAAACGAATATTTTGAGCACGTTATAATATCAAGTGTATTTTCAGTTCCAATGATATCTACAAGATTTTAATTGCTACTGGGGGCAGATATTCCTAATTTTTTCTAGTTTTCTGCAAAACAAATTATTTATATTATTTGAGAAAATAGAGCGATTATTCTTGCATGAGTGTCCTGAGAAAGAAAAAAATATTTGTTTACCACATGCACGGAAAATAAATACGTGCTACAATATTTACGTAATATTGATTTAGCGTTGGCAGCAAATATGTCTCAACAACTTTATGCGGAGACGGAAATTGTTAAAATATTGAGTGTTCGTCTGGTGTGGCGCTGGAGCGAGGAACGTGGTGGAACACATTGCTTGGCCACACAGCATCGTGGGTTTAACTGCGGAATTCCAAGCTGGATGTTTACGTAGCGACCAAAGGTAAATTTTAACATAGCAGACATCGTCGCCAGTATTTTCTGCAGTACTTTTTTGTCTTTCTCGCAGCGCTATCCTGGAAGCTCGCTTAGGCTCTCCACTCAGATTCATGAAAACGCGCCTCTTTCATCTCCTTTATCTGCTTTGTCTATCCGATGCGAAGTGTACCTGTACCCGTTTGCCGCAATCTCGGTGATATCTACAAAGTATTGCAGATACGGAACGGATGATTTTGTTTTCTATCGTCGGGCTTGGAGTGCGCATACTCAGTGCAATTTGCGGTTTGCCGGAAGCCCGAGGACGAGCTCTTGGGTCCCAATCTGCTCCCCGCCGCCTCGCCAATTGCCCGAAGTTTGCGCTGTCGAGCGAGGATTCCTTCTCCATCACGGGCAGCGCGAGCGCCGGTGCGAGTGTGCGAGTTATCTCGCGCTTCTTTCTCGAGCGCAAATCCGAGTACAAAGGCAGCGCTTCGTTGCCACCGGGGGCGCCACGCGTCGGCGCGCACGCGGATTTCAGTTTCTGAGGAAAGGAATCCGATGCGGATCCCGTCCGCGAGCGAACGCGCATTTTTCTTGCGTTATGAAGAGGATAGCCTTAGCGAAAAAATAAAGGGATGTTATCATAAAAAGAACAAAAGGGAAAACATCGTTTTCACACAACTCGGAGGATACGTGCGGCGAAGCATTCGCAAGACACGGTCTTTTGTCGACTGGAAACGTGGCCGTGCATTTCAACGATCGCTCTTTTCCTGTTTACGGTGAGGAGAATCCGCGTGAGCCTCTCAACCTTCCCGCTACCCTCCTCTCCCTCCCTTGCTTTCATGTGTACTGGAGCGCAATATCATGCCTGGAAGTCAACCAGTGCGCATGTGCAATACGCCCACTACTTATCGCAGCGCTCCTTATATACCCGGCTGCGTTTCGGAATAAAGTGTTTTTTGTTACCTGCTACTCGTCTGGCTTACATGGTGTCAGAAGTGGGATCGGCAGTTAGTTCCTGCCCGGTGCGGCAAGTTTTGCCATAGGATCCCAGCTTAACAGCAGTATTAATTCCCATGAACTAGAGAAGGGCTCATCCGGAACGAGAACCACAAGCCACAACCATGAATTCGACTTTGCTACCACCGCCCAAGCCGCTCGACATTACTGGCGACATTTTCCACAACTGGAACATTTGGAAAAGTGAATTTGAACTTTTTGCAACAGTCACAAGGCTGAGTCTACAGCCCCAGGATGTTCAGACCGCTACATTTTTAATGACTATCGGTGAAGTTGCAAGGCGTGTTTTCCGCACCTTCAAGTTTGAAAAAGAGGAGCAGAAGAATGATCGGAAAGTATTAATCCAGATATTCGAAGAACATTACAGACAAGTTACAAATCTCACCTACAAGGAGTTTCGGTTTGGTTCCAGGAACCAGCGCGAGGGCGAGTCATTTAACGAATGGCTCACAGAACTGAAGACTTTAGCTGCGCACTGTGAATTTGGCGCGACTGAAGATAGACTTCTACGCAGTAGAATAATCCTTGGAATAAGAGACAAACAACTGCAGCAGACACTTATTTCTGAAAATCCGAATTACACAAGAACGGTTGAGATTTGCCGTGCTAAAGAACAGAGCAAAGAACAGGTCACTGAAATCCAAGGCAACGAGGGCGGCGGCACTTCTTTTGACTCGGAAATCAACATTGACGCTGTAAAAGCAAAGACTGCCACCTGTCCGAAATGTGGCTTACAACATCAAAAAGTGGCAAGATGCCCCCCAGCAGTATTGCAAAAATTGTAACGGCCGAAACCATTTTGCTAGTGTATACCGCACACGAAGCTCGAAAACATGGCCAGAAAGACGGCACGTGCGACAGGTGGAAATCACTGGTGACGAAGATGGGGCTGGCGACGAGACATACTTCCTTCAAGCGTTGGAAGATCAAGCGGTCACGAGTGACGAGCACTGGGTTTCAGCGTTAAATGTGGCTGGTATCATGACCAAATGTAAGATAGACACAGGGGCGAACTGTTGTGTTATGCCAGAAACGGTCTTTCGAAAGTGGTCCGCGGTGCCTGCGCAGAACTGTTACGCAACCTAGCGTACGTTTTTCGGCCACACAGAACAAGAAATCGGAAATATAAACCTGCTCGTTTCTAATAAGACTCGAAGCACCGAGGTTACGTTTTTTTGTTGCTGTCCATGATGTACCAGTTACATTAAGCGGACACGTCGCTGAGAAACTGGGCCTGATAAAACGCATAGATGCCGTCAACGAAGTGTCCGAGATCCTCATATCTGGCTTTGAAGACACCTTCCAGGGTCTAGGACAACTTGAGGGCATCGCCTATCGCCTGCAGCTGAAGCCCGATGTACGACCAACCATAACACCAGCGACGATTATTCCCGTCGCCCCCCAAGAGCCCGTGAAAGCGAAGCTCGGCGAGATGGAACGCGATGGCGTCATTGCAAAGATGACAGAGCCTTGCTCGTGGTCTAGCTATATGGTCGTAGTACTGAAAAAGGATGAGGTACGCATATGCTTGGATCCTCCCGACTTAAACAAGGTGATTTGCGGGAGCGTTACCATATGCCTACATTGGAAGACGTACTGCCGCGGCTGCAAGGGGCCAAATATTTTTGCACCCTCGATGCCGCGCCATGGTTCTGGCAAATTACCCTCGACGAAGAAAGTTCGCGCGTTTGCACCATGAACACGCCATTCGGAAGGTGCAGATTTCTGCGCATGCCATTCGGCATCACTTCAGCACCAGAGGTTTTTCAACGGGCCATGCACGAGGTCGTTGGAAGCTTGGCTGACGTAGCTGTCGTAATGGACGATATATTGGTCTGGGGAAAGACAAGGCAGGAGCATGACACGAACCTCACCGCCTTGCTCGAACGCTGTAGGGAACGTAATCTAAAGCTCAATAAAAACAAGTGTCAATTCTCGCAGGCCAGTGTACGTTACATGGGCCACCTTCTCACCGCTGAAGGACTGTCACTGGACCCAGACAGAGTTCACGACATCAATCAAGTTCCAGCGCCGAAGAACCGTAAGGAGCTTCAAGCGTTCCTTGGAATGATAGACTTTGTGTCTCGGTTCATCCCAAACCTGTCAGTCGCATCTGCACCTATTCGGCAGCTACTCAAGGAGGACATCGCTTGGACGTGGACAGAAGTGCAGGAAAACAGTTTCCAAAAGTTACGAGCTAGTCTTGCCACAGCACCAGTCCTAGCATACTTTGATCAGTCCAAGCCAGTGAAACTGTCCATGGACGCGAGCCAGTACGGCGTCGGAGCAGGCATTTTGCAAGATAACCACCCCATTGCATATTCGTCCCGCTCTTTAAATGCCACACAAAAGCGGTATGCACAAATTGAAAAGGAAACGGTTGCCATAGTTCTTGGCTGCATGAAATTCAACGACTACATACTCGGTCAGCCACTAGTCACGGTAGAATCAGACCACCTACCACTGGAATCGATTTTCAAGAAACCACTTTGCGATTGCCCTCTTCGCCTTCAACGCATGCGCCTCATGCTTGAAAGATGCGCTATCAGCGTGCTATACAAACCAGGAAATGAACTGTCTTTGGCCGACGCACTTTCACGCTTTCCTTGCAAAACAGAGCTGGTGGATGAAACAGAGCACTTTCAAGTCAATGTTGTTTCTTCGTTACCTGTTTCAGATCAACAGCTGCTCAGTATCACAACGGAGACTGATAAGGACACCCCCATGACCGAACTCTGCCGTTACGCGAGTACAGAGTGGCCCAAAAGCAAGCAGCAGCTCCCGGATGCCTTAAAGCCATACTGGAGCTACCGTGATGAGCTACACGTCGAGGATGGGCTGCTTCTCAGAAGCAACAAGCTTGTAATTCCTCCATCAAAACGCAAGGAAGTTCTCGGCTTGCTCCACGCTGCACATTGTGGCGAAGACAAAATGAAGGCGAGAGCAAGACAGGTAATGTACTAGCCAAACATGAACGCCAACATTTCTGATGTAGCGAAGTCATGCACTGTTTGCGACAAGTACAAAAAAAAGAAATGCAAGGCTGTCCATGCAGAGCCACGAGCTACCGAGTTTGCCTTGGCAGGTTGTCGGGGTCGATCTTTTTCACCACGAAGGCAATGATTACCTCATAGTGGTAGATTCTTACTCGTTTTTCTTCGAGGTTCGCAAGCTTGAAGACGGGAAGTGCTCGTCTGGCTTACATCATGTTGTTATTTTATTTTTGCCTATGTCGTCGCGATAAGTAGACGGTGAGCTCCACCGGCCCACGCCTCTCTTAACTCGAAGGAGAGCCATCTTCTGAATAAAAAAAGAAAGTAATAGATATGCTTGGTGGCGTGGCAAAGAGGACTTAAATGGAGCGAATATCAACTTGGCCCAACATAAAGTTCGTTCCTTTCGAATAAAAACAAGAAAAAAAAATACGTGTTGCATAGACTGCCTCTGGACAACGAGCCCTCTTGCGTACTGGGACGATGGGGAGCGCTGGCCACTCCACCACTCAAGTGTAATAACGTTCAGCATTTTTTCTCTGTTATCAGCGCTTATATTCGGAAAACTTTCTGTACAGTTTTTTTCTTGGTCGAGTTGAAACGTATAGCAGAGAGGTTGCGTAACATAGAATAGGAAAGACTGGCAAGCATGTCCAAATCACACTGGAGACGGGAAAGAGATAGCGATAGGAAAGAGATATCAAACTTCGAAGACGCTGCGTGCACGTGGAATGCAGGGTATTGTTTCTAACTTTTTTATGACCCAGTACTTTTTTTCCCTTGAATGGCTCGTTAAGCTTTCAACACGTTCGTGCACCGTGGCATGCGGCCAAACGAACAGCTTGGGCCGCTTATAGTGTCCCTATTGGTCTTGTGCCACCAAATTCATGTGTCAGAATTCGCAGCCTGGGCATTTAGTCATGTGAAACTTCATCGGTCTTCGCAGTGATCCACCGTCATACCACTGTTTCGAAACAGCGTCGCCAGCATTTCATCTTAAGCGGGCTTGTTGCTTTCCTAATCATGCAGTCGTCGGCTTCTCGTCCACGTTATGCAGCTGTGGTAACTTCGCACTGTTCGCGCCGTGCTTTTGAGGTTGTGGTGGCTCGATCGGGATCATCACGTCGTCAGCACAACGCTGTCATCGCACTTCCTTCAATGGCCACTAAGCTTAGGCAAAACAATAAGAACCAGTAAAGAACGCGGGTATCGCTGGCAAGCATCGCTATCGCAGTCCGCGTATAGACGTCGGCAATAGACGCCGTTAATTTCGGGGTGCGTAGTACGTTTATTATGGGCCCGTATAGTTCTTTACAAAGGTGCCAAATTTGTGTGTTCGGGCACATATCCAGTGGGCCATGTCTGCCCAGCAGCGTAGCAGCCAGCACACAGTTAGCGCGCCGAGATAGCGGAAAACATTGGTCGCCCACTGGCAGCAGGCTGACGCCTGCTACCTTCCTGAGCCATTCCAGCCTGGTGTTCCAGACACAAGGCCATGGCTCAGGTGACGTTCAGTAGGTTATTGTTAGTATATGTATTTATCGAGTACAGCCATACGCGACATGTCACCTTAGCGATAACTGGGAAAGGTTGGGCAACAAGAATCGCTTTGGGAGTTGTCTAAGAGAAAAGAGAGGAACAATGGAAACAAGGCTGCCATCGAAATGGCACGATCCAAAAAGTCGACGAAGTGAGAATCGTGGTCGGTGCGAAGCAACTATTACACTTTGGAGGCGCAAGGTCGAGTTAGCTAGCGTAACAACAGCAGTAACAGGAGATCGCAAGGGGCCTTCGTCCGGCATTGACCATCCATATCCATCCGTACATGGCATTCGTGCTTCCATCCGTCCACGCGCGTATCCAGCCTTTCATCCACCCTCACACAGGCGCTGAAGTATAGCTGCTGGTATACTGAAGGTTTCTCCGGTAGTCAGTTCATGACACACACGATAAGGGGCTTTAACGCGCCGCTTCCCAGCATAGAAAATACAAGCGTTCATCGCGTCTTTCGACGAGGCTGTTGATCGCATTACAGTTTGCGGATGTACATGTGTCTAGCCGTTTGTCGTTTCGTCGTATACAGCGACACCCTGTGTGCGACATAACCCGAGAACTTCGACTACTGCGTATGTGTCACTGGTTATGTGCGCAAACTTCGTTCACTGTGCACTCAGAACCAGACATGGAGAAGGCAAGAAGATGAAAGCTAGGGAGGCCGTGCAGGCCGGCGTCAGACTTGCGACCCTGCGCTGGCGGTAAGGAAAAGTTGGAATGGAGACGCTTGTTCATCGGCGCATGCGTCCTAACGAACAGCTTGGGCCGCTTTTTGGATCCAATCGGTCCCGTACCACAAGGTTGATGTGTCAGAATTGGCAGCCTGGCTATTTCATTTTGTGCGACTCCATCGGTCTCGGCAATGATCCACCGTCATACCGCGGTCTCGTAACTGCATCGCCAACAATTCTTCTCAAGCTGGCGTGCTCCTTCAACTGCCTAATGCCATTTCTGAAGAGTAATGGGACTAATGAAAAAAGTATGTTCCCACCACAATGTGTGAACTTGTCAGCGTCATTTCATGCAGCGGTGTCTGCTGTTTTGTCGGCACGTTGTTGACAAACTCTTGTGTGAGGATAAACACTGCGAAAGGTTTCCGTAGTGAACGCAGTTCAAATAAAATGTCCGGTATATCACTGGAACATCACACTCAGGTAATTCTTGGCGGTTGATATGCATTTGTTCCTTTCTATCGTTTCTCTACTATCCATGCCTAACAATCAATTGCGGTGCTATATTGACACCTCGCTAAGTATCAGCCTTTGACTGGGAACGCCTTCAGTAGCTTGGCTAATTGTGAAGCCGAACGCTTTACAATATCCTGCCGTAACGCATCTGATCGCGTTCAAAAGTGTGTGTTTGAGGCACTTGCGATAAGATTTGGAGCGAAATGGTTCATTCTATACCAAATGTTTCAAATAAAAAAGTAATGGCGTTCTACGTGCCAAAACCACTTTCTTATTATGAGGCACGCCGTAGTGGGAGACTCCGGAAATTTGGACCACCTGAGGTTCTTTAAGGTGGACCCTAAATCTAAGCACACGGATGTTTTCGCATTTCGCCCCCATCTAAATGCGACCGCCGGGGCCGGTATTCAATCCCGCGACATCGTGCTTAGCAGCGCAACACCAGTAAGGGCGAGGACTTACGGAATCGCCATCTGTCCTAAGCGCCTCCCTCGCGTAGTATGAGTGATGACGAGGTTTCGCTTACGGCGCTCAATAAAAACACCACGCGACAGCCCTCCTTGACATTTCTGTAAGAACTCTCAAAACGAGGGCAGTTTTTTACTGTCGAAATAATAATCTTGGGCAAACTGAAAGCACAGAATCGTTCAAACACGTTATCTCTTTACCGAACACGTACAGTGAACGCCACTGCGCGTGGTCGCCGCGATGTAGCCTCCCAAACCGGCTTCTTGGACGAAACGTAGGCAAACTCTGAGAGTAAACAATGTGAAATACGTTCTTATAGTGGGCTGTCTCTATAACGAAATGGGGCAGAACAGAATGTAGCCTCAATGCAGCGATCTGACGGCTTCACAACGACCGACTGCGCGTCAGCCTGCATGTCCGCGTACAATGTTTTGCTTTCGTTCCGAGTGCGTTTTCGAACCGTGCCGTAAGCTTTAGGCCGCAGCATATGAGCATTTGACAGTACACTAGCAAGCATTGTTGCGTGGACGCTGTCAGAACTGTTCAAAAATAATTCCGTTCTAGAGACTTCGACGCCTACGGCGACTGTGATGTACCATCGCGACGACTGAATCTTTTTTTTTTCCCTTCTATATTCTTGGACGTTTCATTATTATTTCTTAAGTTGCGTCGCACTGTATGTTTATCGGTCTTCTCAACATGCGATTTCCCGCTGCTTTCTTTCGTAATCCAGTGTATTAAGTCATAACACAAACATCACCGTACGCGATGCCTTTCTTTTAATGTGTTTCTTACCATTCCCTTTCCAATCCAGTGAACTTGCCAGTATCTAGCATCAACAAGTTCATAGGCCAAACCGTCATGACATTAGCCGGGCAGCGGGCGCGGGCGAGCGTCTTAGTGCGCGTTTTCTGCTACTCACCAAACATCGCAGTCCCAGTGCCGTAGCAGAAATCTTCCTCGCGTCTGTGCATGCTACATGCCCGAGTTGTAGCCGATGGCTGTTTGCCGGTTCTAAGTTTCGCGAACCAAGCTTCACGCAGCTTCTTGTCGTGCGGCAGCGTGGGAATAAGGCTGACACGGGACTCCGTTGTGTACGTCCGGCACTGCGGCACCGAGCAGCAGCCTACCATGCTGCGTGCCTCCAAAGGCAGCCACTACCTATTTTAATGAGTGCAGTCCTTTCAAATGTTTCCAAGGAGACACCGAAGGTGGGAAAGCCTAAACTACCTAATCAGCACCGCAGCCCAGGGGGGACATTAAGCTTTCGTTTTAAGCTGGCTTCGGCGCTTCCGAAGCAGCCGACGCGGCCACTGTGTTCACGTGATCCTTCATGCACGTCACGTCGACAGTGGCACCAGCTTTTCCAGTGGTGGAGCTCGCCCCCAATAGGCACTAAGCAACCATGGCGGGTGGTGTTTAAAATACAATCATATGCTGTAATCGGTTGAACCTCAATATTGTTAATGTGTAATAAAATGCAGATACCGGAGTTAGTAAACTTCCGCAGGCAGTGCTTTGTGATGTGCCTAACGCTAAGTTTATTCTGCTACATTGTGCAATATGTAAACATATAAAAAAATAGTCCTAACTACTGAAATCACGCAGAAACTCCACTGGGAGTTGCGCAGACAATGAGCCACTTGTGTCATCTCCAAGCAGCGCGGCGTCATTACCAATGTTATGAAGCTTAATCCGAGGACTACGAACCAGAGCGCTGTGGCAACACGAACTGCTGCGGATGGTGGCGCAAGGTGAATTGATGAGACAAGCAAACTACTGCAGGTGGCGTTGACAGGTGCGCTGATCAGGTTTCGATCGGTATAAGCCGGTATGGCTATTTAGCACCTTACCCTCCGCGTCGAACCATCATGAGCCGCTTCGGACCCGTATCCTGAAAGTGATCTGCGAAAGAGGCTGTTTGCGGCGCGTGCAGAGAGCTTCGTGTTCTCATCGCTACGTTCGCGTTGATGTGACACGCAGCTCAAAGGTAAAGCAGCCTCAGGCTCTGTGTTGAAAGGGATCGTCATACGGGACTGATGGACAGAGAGATGGCCGGACGGGCGTTCTTTTTTTGTTTCGAGAACATAGAAATGCGCACGTATTGGAAAAAAGAGAGAACATTTTAGTTTTACTACGGAAAATTTTTCGATTGGAAACTACACATATTGTTTCATTTCAAGAATAGCTTTTTGCTGTTTAGGCTTCAAGATGTATATAAATATTCCTACCAGTAGGCTCAAGTGAACATTCCATTCCATATTGGTATAATCATAAATTACCATTTGTGCGCAGCTTCACCAAACATGTGTGTGTACGCTGACACATCTCACACATGCAAGCCACCTAATCTTAATTTCTACAGAAGATGCTACTGCTCAATCAAGCAACCACGCAATTCAGAACATAATCTTAACCTTTATTGATAGAGTTCATCCAGTCGTGTAGTAGCGCGTGTCTTGTCATTTCTAGTGTGCCCTGGGCATAGTGTGGCTACTTGAACTTAGTATCGCCGTGATTTGATACTTTTTTTACTGATCATCAAGCTCGCCTCAAAATTTTGGTTAGGGACAGAAGTTATCGCTAGGGGCGCGACCACCGGTCGACAAACTGTGGCAGTTAGAGGCAAGTAGAGGTGTGGTGTAACAAAAGTAGGGAGATGACAAACAACGAAGGCGTACAAAAACAAAGTTTCCAATAGGGGTGCGGAAAGTTTGGTGACGAGAATTCTTCGCATTCTTTTAATTTTTTTTATTATAGGTAGGACATTGGGCTAAGTAATAACAAGAGCTTGGTGGCGCAAACCACCGCCCCTTTTGAAAAGGGATCGTGATACCATCCGTCGATCCATCGAGACCATGAAAGTGGTGGAATAAGGAGATAACGCGATCTATAGAAGAGCGTGACAAGCGTCAAGGGATCATCGAAAAGCCGAAAAGTTGTGATTAAAGAAAGAAAAGGTGCTCCTTAGATGGAACAAGAAGGGGTGAGCGACTCACACAAGAGAAAATTAACTGTGCAAGGGACCGTTGGCTGCATAGCATTCGCAAAAGAGAGAAAGGCACACCAAAAAAATTTCTTCAACCTTGTAAGAGCACTGGGAGCTCCAAGTGAAAATTCGAAAATTGCAATAGAGGATGAAGGCTGCATCCTTTCTCAAGGAGCCCCGCGCTGTAACATATGTGGGATAACTTCAGCCAAAAATAAAATGTAGTCCGACTCTAGGAGATCCAGCAACAATAAAGGAACCCAAGAGATCATAATGTACGGCGGAAATCATTTACAAGAAAAATTCCTAATGAAATGTTCCTAATCATAATTCCTAAACTTTTTACTATACGTTTACTGTAATTGTGTGACTGATAAATATGCTTCATATCATAAGAAGCCAATAAACAGAGACATGAAGGAGAGCATAGAGGACATTACATGTACTTATAAATTGAATTAAAGAAATGATAAATTGATTGAAATGAAAGTGGATGAAAAAACAAATGGCTGGTTGTGTGGCGCGAACCCACCTCTTCCCATTACGCGTGCGATGCTCTTACGTGTACGTGTCGTAGGCGTCACGTACACGCGACGCCTACGACAAAGAGGACGTTCCATATCCGCCATAAATGCCATGAGTTGTCGCGCTGGCTAACACTCCCAGGTTTACTTCAATTAGATAAACATACCACTGAAAGGGGATCGGTAAACGGCGCCGCGGTAGCTAGACTGGCAAGAGCATCGCAAGCGTAATGCGAAGGCGTAAGTTCGAGTCCCGTCTGCGGCCAATGTTTTCTCATCCACTTGCACTTCCGTTAATATATAATTTGTTTCATTCACTTAATAAGTACATGTAATTTCTCTTGTGCTATCGCTAGTGTCTTTTTGTGGCCTTATTATTATATAAGTAATAAAAATCGCGGCCCCGGTTTTCTTTCTTCTCGTTCTGATAAATGTGCGGTATAATGTGTTATCATACGCACGTGCGCTTCTTTATGCATTGTAACTTTAAGTGTAATTGTGTGATTTATGACTATGTTGTATGATATATTGAAATCAGTATCTTTTAATTTACCTTTGTTAATGCGCATCTGTAATCCAAACCTATGCACCTTGCTCCCTATAACTGTCATGTGGGCCACGTCAAGACGTTCTCATGGCTTCTACCTCAGCGGACTTTCTAGCGTTTTGTCTGGTAAACAGATTTGAATTCCATTTCAATTAAATAATACCGCCACAAGACCCGATGACATTCCAATACACCTAATGAAATAGCTGGGTCCAAAGAGCAAGGCACTGTTGACTGATGCAATTCAGCAAGTGATTAAAACGAAGAAAATTCTGCGTATATGGCGCGAATACAAATGTAACCTCATCTACAAGGCAAATTTAATAAAGACAGGATGAGTTTGTACAGGTCAGTTGCGGAAACCTCGATGATTGGCAATGCAATTCATAAAATTTGAACTGTTTAAGTGGGAGGAAGAAAATGAAATGATAACATGATATTGTGCGAAAATGGTAGAGTTGGATCTGACTAGGCAGCTTTTGGAGGAAATATCATCATCATCACCATCATAATCATCAGCCTATTTTTATCTCCACTACAGGACACAGTCCTCTCCCTGCGATCTCCAATTACCCCTGTCCTACGCCAACCAATTCGAAATAGCGGCCGCGAATTTCCTAATTTCATCGCTCCACCTAGTCTTTTGCCGTCCTTGACTGCGTTTCGCTTCTCTTGGTACCCATTCTGTAAGCCAACGGTAGGTCCAACGGTTATCTAACCTGCACATTATACCACCTGCCGAGCTCCATTTTTTCCCCTTAATGTCAATTAGAACATTGGCTATACCCGTTTTCTCTCTGATCCAAAGCGCTCCTTTCCTGTCCCTTAACATTATGCCTAGCATTATTCGTTCCATCGCTATTTGCGCGGTCCTTACCTTGTTCTAAAGCTTCTTTGTCAGTTTCCAGGTCTCTGCCCCATATGACAGCACCGGTAAAGTTCACGGATTGTATACATTCCTTTTCAATGATAATGGTAAGCTTCCACTCAGGAGCTGACAATGTCTGCCGTATACGATCCAACCCCTTTTTATTCTTTTATGATTTTCCTTCTCATAATCAGTGTTCCCTGTGATTAGGTGACTTAGGGAAACGTACTCCTTCACTGACTCTAGAGGCTGACTGGCGATCCTGAAGTCTTGTTCGCTTGCCAATATATTCATCATTATATTTGGCTTCTGTGTTCTAATCTACCAGCCCACTCTTATAGTCTCTCTGTTAAGTTCCTCAATCATTTTTTGTCACCCGTCTGCAGAGTTTATTTTTAGAACAATGTCATCCGGAAGCCGAAGGTTGCTGGGATATTCGCCATCGATCCTTACTCCTGTAAAATGTGTGTACTAACTCAGTTCATAGCGATTTCAATAGCCTAGAATAGACCTCATGGATAGCATTTCCAGATAAGAGAGGCGCTTACGATAATGTATGCAGGTAATTGTAATGGGATATTCTGAAGCACGAAGGCATACATGATCATTCCTTGGAGCTGCGGGGTGAGACTGATAACTGAATGCAAATTGTATTCGATGACCGGAGATGCGATGAAGTGGTGGAAACTCATCGATCACTCTAGAAACTCACAGATCACTCTGACGTCTGGCTCCACTGTTCGCGCTTTATGTTAAGATCACAGAAGGACGGCTCGAAAACTGCGACGCAAAGTGTGATAATTATACATTCGTATGGACAATGGGTGCAACAGGAGGCGGCTGACTGAATGTATGCGGACGGCACAGTGCTACTACCGGCCAATGCAAGGAGCTTAAGCGATTGGCGAATATGTAGGGCTACGCAACGTCAAATCGAGGCCTTACGTTTAACACAGTGAAATAGGGAATTAGGATCTTTAATAAATAGACATGTAAACCCGTGATGTCAATTCAACAGCAAGTCATATTCATAGTCAAGCAATGTAAATACCTCAGCGTTTCAAACGAAGGGAAGACCTTATGAAGCCCCCACTAAGATAATCTGAAAATTAAGGGGAAGCCGAAGGCAGCAACAATGAAACATAGAGCAAATTGTGGCTACAGTAAACGTCAGGTGGTTCGCCGAATCAAGAAAAGGAGTATTGACTTCGGCACTAAGGTTCGCAATTGTCTGTCTGTGCTAAAAATGTGATGTCTTGTCGGGGTTGGAAGTGAACAAAGGATCGGTAGTCCGGTTGGCGTTGGGAGCCCACGGCAAAACCACAAATAAGGCAGCGCAGGGTGACGCTTGTTTTGAAGTCAGAGAAGCGCATAGCAAAATCAGCTTTGAAGAAACTTCAGGAACACGGATAAAAGTAAATGGGCGGCTAAAGTGCACAATTATCTGTACCTGAAAAGCGTGGACACAGAATGAACAGGTCAAGAAAGTTGTCAACGAAGCGCAAAATAATTAAAAGCACAATTAGAGGAGCAGGAGTTCCAAAAGAAGTGAGAGAAATAGACATAGTGAATTGGATGCGAAGAATGGAAACAAAAATGACCATGGAGATTTACAAGACTAAGAAGAAGTAAATTCGAAGGTCAATCCTTACGATAACACAAGTATTAGTGCATTGCTATTTGAGGCTCCAGCCGGTTGCATAAGGATAAAACCATACCGGAGCAAATATTTACAACAAAATGAGGCATGTGCATACTACAGAAAAAATCCGAGAACCAGTCAGCACATTCCAATGAAATGAGAAGGCTTTCACCCAGTGAGACCCTTAGTAAACGTACGCCCTCAAGATTCACTTGGACTGAAAGTTGAGAAAACCGTAAACTGGTTAGCAGTCCACATAAGCAAGAGACGTTTAGAATATTGGTGGAGAAAAAGGGAGGGAAGAACTTGATAGTACCGGATCCGTTCCACACAACCTTACAGCTTACACACAACCTACAGGCATCATACGGCCGGAGAGTAATTTGAATATACGAGAAAACGTAATTCTGTTACTCGTAAACTCAAGCATAAACCGCATTTCCAGCGTTTCTATCATTCATAGAGTGGTGCGCGCACTTTCTTGTAGCCCGATCCAGATGGCGCTGTCCTCCGCGCATCCGCGGCCCACGCAAAGGCCGCATTTGTTCCAGATAGCTCGCCTGCGTGCGTAGCATTAGCCGACAATGCTTCGCGGTAAACATTACATTTACATAGGTTGCCGTGGCCGGGAATTGTGAGAAGCAGACTGGGTTCTTTGAATGCTGTCACGTTCCACTCTTAAAGGCGAAACTTAGGCGCCTTCCATGTTTTTAAATATTTCTAATATCTTTCATTTTACAAATGTGCTATCATAATTGCCACTCTGAGTGTTCACTATTGGCAGCATTTATACGGCTCGCAAGCTTGTGCACAGGCAATGTTTCGCGTATATAAAAAATCAGCTCCACACGTAGAGAGTAAGCTAGAACTCGTAGCATGCAGTTTGCGCGCTGTTAGTTGAGTAGTTTAACGTACTGGAAATACGTACTTTGGCAGTTATACTGCTTGACGGAGAAAGTGAAAACAAACAAACAATACGGCGCCTTTATTGTAATTACCTGCACGATTATGTGCCGCGGCCGAAGTGTTGCGGCGTTGGCTGTGTAAGTAGTTTTATGTTCAGCCTAGTATATTTAGATGTGTGCAGCGGGCCACAGCCAGAAACACTGATATTTTAGCCTAAAAATTGCTTCGGTGTGAGAGGAGCTGTCTCGCATATGCTACCACTCTTCAACGTGAAAAGGGGAAAATTTGTCACAAACTCCGTGGTAGTGTGATGGGGTATGCCAATGAATACCAGATTACTAGACTTAAAATACAACATGGCATAGTTTGCATTTATATATTACGATAACGGTGCTCTATAAATACGACACGCGGTGGTTGTTAGGCACCGTTCAGTAGTATTCGACTCGTACTGATAACACGGGTTGTCAGCCACTAACTGATACGGGCCCTGCACGAGCTCCTCCAGTTCACCACTGATATGGTACGCTCTGTATTCCATGTGGCACGCTGCGCCTGAATTACCGTGCTGCTGCACACCTCGATTATCTTCTCTCACTGCTTCTCCCCTTCTTAATTCAAGTTTGATTAGCTTTATTTTTGCGTTCCTTTTTTTTCTATACGTTCATTTCTGTACTTGAGATAGCCGGCCCTTCGGTGTGATTTTTCCCACACTGACAAAATTTATCAAAAAAACTGCTACGTATGTTCACAAGCCATATGATGAACCTTTGAGTAGATCAAGACATTTTTTAAGTAACAAAGTATTCTGGCTGCAGACCAGTTTCTTGCAAACTTATAATAGGTGAGGAACCAGACGCCATAGAGGGAGAGACTGAGATAGGGCATATTGTTAACATTAGGGCAAAAAAAATATGCATGTCACAAAGACGGAGAACCCCACGGTTTCAGCGTTGACTCGTAATTAAGACTTATTTGTACGCAACGAAGTATTTGTATTCATGAGAGAAAATATGAAATCAAGGTTCTTTTCATGTTCACAAGCAATTTCACGAGTCCCCACTTAATACCCCCTTAGTAAACGAGGTATAAAGGAATATATATTTGCGATACGTGGAAATAAAAGCTTGGGAACGGAGGGAGAGGGGTTGCTATGCTCTCTTTCTTTTATTTTTAGTCCCACTTTCCTAAATCTTTGTTTTCTTAAAGCACTAATATATATTTCTTAGTTATCAGCCAATTCTCCCAGCTATAAAGTTTACTGAGCTATCAAGGTTTGCCAGTTCTTCTTGCGAGAGTGATATAGAAGCATGCCAATGCAGTAAGCATCTTTGCATACGATGTGAGCTGCTTTGGCTATCACTCCCATGTTCTGATCTTTCTGTTTACACAGTATACACGTTTCGGTGACTTTTCGCGTAACGAATACAGTTGTGCCATGTTGCCTGACCTACCACCCAACTGAGATACAAACTGAGAAGGCAGTTTTTGCTTTGACAGGTAGCCAGGAAACCCCTCAAATGTTCTTGGAACAGCTTGAGCGGCGAATTGTCGGAGGTGGCGTCGCAGAGATAACATATTTCCGTTTACAACGTGCGCATAAAAACGATCAGTCTCTGCGGTACCGAAGTTATTTGCACGCACACGGACCAGTGGTTATCTGAATATGAAGCACCAGCTTCTTTGCGATGTATATCACCGTTTCTTATTTCGCGTTGTTTGGAATCTGAACAGAAAACTTAACAGCGATACCTCGTTGTTGTCACTGTAACCAGACGAGGCCGGTTCCTTCTTAGTGCTTCTTAGTGCCCCGTCTTGCGCTAATTAAACCATTTCAACAACTGCGACAGCTCATAAGCACAATGAAACTCAAGTGGCGTCTCACCGCACGCTGGTCCCGCTGCAGCTGCCTGACTAAGTTGCCCTCGTGAGCACAAGGGCAATGGTGCAACGGCTTCAGACAGCAAGCGAACCTATCCCATAGTGTTACGTCTAAGCTTCATGAACACTAAAGTGTTTAAGGGCTCGGCTAGAATGTTCTGTGCGAGCCTTAGCGCAGTGCTTGAAGTGACACTTTCGCACTCGCTGCAGTCAGGAGAGTAATATTTATTGACTATTATCATCATCATCATCATGATCAGCCTGGTTACGCCCACTGCAGGGCAAAGGCCTCTCCCATGCTTCTCCAACAACCCCGGTCATGTATTAATTGTGGCCATGTCGTCCCTGCAAACTTCTTAATCTCATCCGCCCACCTAACTTTCTGCCGCCCTCTGCTACGCTTTCCTTCCCTTGGAATCCATTCCGTAACTCTTAATGACCAACGGTTATCTTCCCTCCTCATTACATGTCCTGCCCATGTCCATTTCTTTTTCTTGATTTCAACTAAGATGTCATTAAATTGCGTTTGTTCCCTCACCCAATCTGCTCTTTTCTTATTCCTTAACGTTACACCTATCATTATTCTTTCCATAGCTCGTTGCGTCATCCCCAATTTGAGTAGAACCCTATTCGTAAGCCTGCAGGTTTCTGCCCCGTAGGTGAGTACTGGTAAGACGCAGCTGTTATACACTTTTCTCTTGAGGGATAATGGCAACCTGCTGTTCATGATCTGAGAATGCCTGCCAAAGGCACCCCAGCCCATTCTTATTCTTCTCATTATTTCTGTCTTGTGATCCGGATCCGCCGTCACGACCTGCCCTAAGTAGATGTATTCCCTCACCACTTCCAGTGCCTCGCTACCTATTGTGAACTGATGTTCTCTTCCGATCCTGTTAAACATTACTTTAGTTTTCTGCAGATTAATTTTTAGACCCACTCTTCTGCATTGACTCTCCAGGTCAGTGAGCATGCATTGCAATTGGTCGCCTGAGTTACTAAGCATAACATAGTTACTAGTTACTATAGGCATCGACTATGTAACACCTTCTTCTTTCTGTCTATGGTAAAAACTCTCAACAGAACATAGCAGTGAAATTGCAGAAGAAGAAATAAACAGAAAAGAAAACATAACATTTCTTTTTTCTAGTTTTGCTTTTCAAGACACTGTCTTTTTTTAATATTGCTGAAACACAAGGCCTGTACCTATCTAACCCAGACATCTGCCCACACTAAACTCTGCTCTTGTTCTTCCTTTGCAGTTCATGGAATCTTCGGTCTAGACTCGCAGAACGATGCACCTTTATTTTCTGAGGTAAGATGCTTCAATTATAAAACAGGTGTTACTATCTATTTTTTTCATATTCATTTTGTATATTGTTACGCTGTAGTGACGATGAAGAAAACAGTCGCCCAACCTTGAATGACGAAAGTAACATTATATTGGGCGAAATTGCAAAAACCTACAACAACAAGTTACACTCAAAGCATAACGATAGCGGTGAACATAGTTGGCGAACGTGGAAATCTTATCAGTGGGTCAAGCGCGTAGGCTTTTGTACCTGAGTCATCGTAGGTTCCACGTTCGCGGTCGCGGAGAGAGGCGGGCAGGCGAGAGTTCTCGCCCTCTCTCGAGATTCCTCGCGAGCCCGCGAGAATTCCCGCGTGTTTCAGTCGTTCTCCCTCTCCAGCTGCTGGGACACGGCGCGCGCGCCGGTGGGCTCGCCGGCCAAAGCACTGTCCTTACCGCCCACGTGACAACTTCGGCGCCTGTGATTGGCTCGCTCGGGTTAGCGGAAACGCGGCGCCGTGAAAAAATATGGGTTCGGGATCCATCTTCGTGCGGCAGAGAATTCTTGGCGCGAAAGCGCCTTTCGAGGCGCGCGTTTTACAGCGAAGCTGTATACCTTTACCGTCCTGGAAGTTTTCGAGTCGTGGTAAGCAGTAAACGTGGGCCGATCCCGGACATACTGCGGAGGTACAGTTCGCCATTAAGGGGCCCACATACACAGATTCGTTGGGCATCCTTCTTCACAGAGTGGAAGGGCGCTGAGTTTTTTATTTAAGTGCGCCATCTTGTGCGCGGTTATTTGCAAGGTAAACAAGTGCATGCGTAAATATCAGTGGTACCTTTTGGATTGATTGATGCTTCTGGTATAGTACGTTTAAGAAAAATGTAGGAAATATTATCTTGATCCAACGAGAACTTCGTATTCTTTGCATTTTTTGATTATTTATGAATACTGCTCATCTCATAAGGGAACATAGAAGGAAAGGGGTAAAGCAAAGTACACCTAAACAAATTTATGACATTTCAGCACAGAATATTGGCATAAGAATTTCATATATATTCCGTCAAAACTGGCATGAAAATATGGGTGAAACAATGAATTACTATTCGGGAAATAATGTTTTATAATCCCGGCAGATTATTCGTAAAACCGAACTATGTCGTTTTTCTATACTGCAAAATCGCAAAAACATGTTCTTTTTAGATGTGAGAGGAGCTTTAATTTAGGTTTAAAGGAAAGGAAAAGGTGAATAAGTAGTTCAATGTGAAGACTCATATTAAAAATCAGAGTCGCACTGGAGCATAACTGAAATGCGTGCTTGTATGAAGAGCTTTTTCTTAGGTATTTCTGTTGCAAAACTTGTCTAATCCGGTGCGCGTCTGAGTAAAAAAACACACTTTAATGTTCAACATGTACAGTTGGGTCCGTAATTCCTATTTCAAATGACGGACGGTGACAGCTGTAATGCATGAAGAAAAGGAAACCTTCAAACACGTGATATGTGAGTGTCATCAAAAGCTAACAAACAAAGACATCAAGGACTGAACAGGTGAAATTACATGTACAGATTGATTGAATTAAAGAAATGATAAGTTTATGCAGATGAAAGTGCATGAAGAAACAATGTGCCGCAGGTGGGGAACGATCTAGGTCTTCGCATTACACGTGCGATGGTCTTACCGATTGAGCTACCGCGGCGCCATTTTCCGGTTTACTTTCTGGGGTAGCTATGTATATTTACAAGAACTAAACGGTGTAGCGTTAGCGAGCGCTGAAGCTCCCGGCATTGACGGTGGATGTAGAACATCATTCGTTTCGTCGCAGGCATCACGTGTACGTGATCTTTTTGTGAGTGTAATTCATACGGCTTATCACATGCTCGGTCTTCCTCCCCGCTTCGATATAGTTATACGACAGACGTTTCAGATAACAAAAATAGTATGAGACAACGGCCTCGTGAGTTTTAGATGTGCAAAGCCACGAAAGCACTGATGTACGCTTTAAAACCACCATCACAGAGGTGAGTTTCACAAGCGTTGGAGCGTGTGTGGTCTGAACTTCCTTGATCTTACTCTCACTTTTTTATCTTTTCCCCTCTTACAAGATCAAAGCAACAAACCGGGCAGCACCTCGTCAAGTTATTTACTTTGTTAAAAATATTTTCTACCTGTCACATCCCTCATTGCTCAGGGGCAGGGCGCTCATTGCCTGTAAACGCTGCTTTAGATGGCCTCGTCAATAATCAGCGCAGGAAGTAAAATGAGGTGACCAGAAACTTTGCGTCCGGAGCCAGCTACCAAAAATGAACAAGCTGGTTATAAAGCGTGCCCTAAGAAAGTTCCGAATGTCATGATTATATATATATATATATATATATATATATATATTGAGATGCTTCGGATGCTTTAACGGGGTAGCAAAGTTTCCGTAACTGAAAAAAAGTACTACATACCGGGACTACTGACGGAACTACGCAACATTAACCGGAAACGAAATATGGTCTATTGTTATGAGCACAAAAAACACATCTGCGGCGCTGTCGTTTAATTCATCCATCGGTATACGTGCCTATGCACGGTACGCAAAAACCAATGCTAGATCACTTTTACGGCCTGCAGGAAAAGCGGGCAGAAAGCTGTGACTACGAAAGAATATTAGATAAATACACATGTGAAATCTGGCGAAAGACTCTGGTTTTTAAATAAAGAGCTTTCTCTCTCTCTCTCTCTCACTCAGATATGAACTCAACCTTGCACAACTTCACATCGGTAATGGATGTTTTTTGTTTTTGTTTTTTCATGGGCGAACGTCAGGACAGAACCACTCGTGATCTAAGGCATCGTCATAATGTGCAGACTACAGGGGCGTTCCCTGTTTGCACATGACCTTTGAGGACAAGATGTTTAGAAAAATATGTTTCCTGTGTTTCTTAGGAAAATGTTAATATAAAGCTCACATTTGTTATATTCATAATTACCTTGCAAGTCTCTGGGAAGCATTGAGAGAGGCAGCATATAATGGTTCACTAAAATGCGTGCTCTTAGTTGGATTTTAATGCATTCTGCCGAATCATCAGCAACTGAAGTACAAATATACAGATAAATATCTAAGCTATGCTTGATGCCAATTTATCTCACCTTGACGATGAACAATTATTAAAGTTTGGTACCACGAAGCAGCCTGAGGCAACAAATTCATTTTCTATGCTTTGTTAATGTACTTAACAGCGCAATAAGAGACCGTCAATTATGAAATAGTCACACAGAATACATCCCAGATGTCTATCGATATAAGCGAAGCTCTCTTGGTTTCGGTGAATGGCGCGCTGCAAAAACAAAGCAAGGTGTGCACAATGTGCAGAGAGAACAATGGAATGTGCAATACAATATCCAATGTTTCAGGTGGTTCCTTTTCTTGTTCTGCTGATCCGTGTATATTCAGAGGGCGCACTTTTCACATCTTTGAGAAAGGTTCTTCTGTCGTCCATTTTAAGTACGCCTGATTGCAGGCGCAGGATTGCAGCGGTGGCGTAGAGGTAGAACACCCGCCTCGCGTGCAAGAGGTCCGCGGTTCGAATCCCGGTGCCGGCACTTTTCCAGCGGATTAAAAAAAAAATCCGCGTGTTGATAAAATTGCACAAACAGGCTTGCAGTGTGGCCTGATCCCGGTGACCAGAACCGGTAACGCACTCCCTCACCAGAGCAGGATTGGCCACCCTGGTGCAGTACTTGGCCACAACCTCCTATGAACACAACAATCAAATCCCGGCCCTCAGTCCCCAGCAGCTGCGAAGCAACTGACCACGGCGGCGGTCAGACCTGCGACGCAGCAGAGGGTGCTAAGAATCACTGGCTCCGGACAGGCCGCCATTGGAATATGAACCTGGCAACGTTTAACGCTAGAAAGTTATCTTGTGAGGCGAGTCTAGCAGTGCTATTGGAGGAATTAGAGGGCAGTAAATGGGATATAATAGGGCTCAGTGAAGTTAGGAGGCCGAAAGAAGCATATACAGTGCTAAATAGCGGGCACGTCCTGTGCTACCGGGGCTTAGCGGATAGAAGAGAACTAGGAGTCGGATTCCTGATTAATAAGAATATAGCTGGTAACATACAGGAATTCTATAGCATTAACGAGAGGGTGGCAGGTCTTGTTGTGAAACTTAATAAGAGGTACAAAATGAAGATTGTACAGATCTACGCCCCTACATCCAGTCATGATGACCAAGAAGTTGAAAGCTTCTATGAAGACGTGGAATCGGCGGTGGGGAGAGTGAAAACTAAATACACTATAATAATGGGCGACTTTAAAGCCAAGGTAGGCAAGAAGCAGGCTGGAGACAAGGCAGTGGGGGAATATGGCATAGGCACTAGGAATAGCAGGGGAGAGTTATTAGTAGAGTTTGCGGAACAGAATAATATGAGGATAATGAATACCTTCTTCCGCAAGCGGGATAGCCGAAAGTGGACGTGGAGGAGCCCGAACGGCGAGACTAGAAATGAAATAGACTTCATACTCTGCGCTAACCCTGGCATCGTACAAGATGTGGACGTGCTCGGCAAAGTGCGCTGCAGTGACCACAGGATGGTAAGAACTCGAATTAGCCTAGACCTGAGGAGGGAACGGAAGAAACTGGGACATAAGCAGCCGATCAATGAGTTAGCGGTAAGAGTGAAAATAGAGGAATTCCAGATCAAGCTACAGAACAGGTATTCAGCTTTAACTCAGGAAGAGGACCTTAGTGTTGAAGCAATGAACGACAATCTTGTAGGCATCATTAGGGAGTGTGCAATGGAAGTCGGTGGTAACTCCGTTAGGCAGGATACCAGCAAACTATCGCAGGAGACGAAAGATCAGATCAAGAAACGCCAATGTATGAAAGCATCTAACCCTACAGCTGGAATAGAACTGGCAGAACTTTCGAAGTTAATCAACAAGCGTAAGACAGCTGACATCAGGAAGTATAATATGGATAGAATTGAACATGCTATCAGAAACGGAGGAAGCCTAAAAACAGTGAAGAAGAAACTAGGAATAGGCAAGAATCAGATGTATGCGTTAAGAGGCAAAGCCGGAAATATCATTACTAATATGGATGGATAGTTCAAGTGGCTGAGGAGTTCTATAGAGATTTATACAGTACCAGTGGCACCCACGACGATAATGGAAGAGAAAATAGTCTAGAGGAATTCGAAATCCCGAAGGTAACGCCGGAAGAAGTAAAGAAAGCCTTAGGAGATATGCAAAAGGGGAAGGCAGCTGGGGAGGATCAGGCAACAGCAGATTTGTTGAAGGATGGTGGACAGATTGTTCTAGAGAAACTGGCCACCCTGTATACGCAATGCCTCATAACCTCGAGCGTACCGGAATCTTCAAGAACGCTAACATGATCCTAATCCATAAGAAAGGGGACGCCAAGGACTTGAAAAATTATAGACCGATCAGCTTACTGTCCGTTGCCTACAAAGTATTTACTAAGCTAATTGCAAATAGAATCAGGAACACCTTAGACTTCTGTGAACCAAAGGAGCAGGCAGGATTCCGTAAAGGCTACTCAACAATAGACCATACTCACACTATCAATCAAGTGATAGAGAAATGTGCAGAATATAACCAACCCTTATATATAGCTTTCATTGATTGCGAGAAAGCGTTTGATTCAGTCGAAACCTCAGCAGTCATGGAGGCATTACGGAATCATGGTGTAGATGAGCCATATGTAAAAACACTGTAAGATATCTATAGCGGCTCCACAGCCACCGTAGTTCTCCATAAAGCAAGCAACAAAATCCCAATAAAGAAAGGCGTCAGGCAGGGAGATACGATATCTCCAATGCTATTCACCGCGTGTTTACAGGAGGTATTCAGAGACCTGGATTGGGAAGAATTGGGGATAAAAGTTAATGGAGAATACCTTAGTAACTGGCGATTCGCTGATGATATTGCCTTGCTTAGTAACTCAGGGGACCAATTGCAATGCATGCTCACTGACCTGGAGAGGCAAAGCAGAATAGTGGGTCTAAAAATTAATATGCAGAAAACTAAAGTAATGCTTAACAGTCTCGGGAGAGAACAGCAATTTACAATCGGCAGCGAGGCACTGGAAGTCGTAAGGGAATACATCTACTTAGGGCAGGCAGTGACGGCGGATCCGGATCATGAGACGGAAATAATCAGAAGAATAAGAATGGGCTGGAGTGCGTTTGGCAGGCATTCCCAAATCATGAACAGCAGGTTGCCGTTATCCGTCAAGAGAAAAGTATATAATAGCTGTGTCTTACCAGTACTCACCTACGGGGCAGAAACCTGGAGGCTTACGAAAAGGGTTCTACTCAAATTGAGGACGACACAACGAGCTATGGAAAGAAGAATGATAGGTGTAACGCTAAGGGATAAGAAAAGAGCAGATTGGGTGAGGGAACAAACGCGAGTTAATGACATCTTAGTTGAAATCAAGAAAAAGAAATGGGCATGGGCATGACATGTAATGAGGAGGGAAGATAACCGATGGTCATTAAGGGTTACGGACTGGATTCCAAGGGAAGGGAAGCGTAGCAGGGGGCGGCAGAAAGTTAGGTGGGCGGATGAGATTAAGAAGTTTGCAGGGACGGCATGGCCACAATTAGTACATGACCGGGGTTGTTGGAGAAGTATGGGAGAGTCCTTTGCCCTGCAGTGGGCGTAACCAGGCTGATGATGATGATGATTATGATGATTACGTCACTTGACTTTTCTTTATTAGTAGCTCAGAGTACTACCTTTTTTTGCAGTGATGAGATGTGCAGCAGCTCTTGTTCAAACGCGCTGCTATTCGATGACCGCCTGATGCCAGCTTTCGTCACTAGGTATGTGACCGTGGGTATTTCTCGCTCTTCAGTGAAGGCTTTTGACGACAACTTGGTTAAGTATGTTCCACTTAGTGCTACAATACGCTGTTTAATAAAATAGAGATTTAAAATTTATCTTCGGCGCTGACGGAATCGAACCCGCGTCATACGTACCTGAATGTTTGTTCACCCAAGCGCTACGCACGCACTTCGCAGCGGTGTCACTGAATGACGCAGCATATGAGTGCGACGCGAGGCAGGGATTCGGCTGCATACAGAGCGCATACATAACCCTTCTCTGCGGCGTAAGTTCGATGTGTAGTTAAACTGCGGCAGTAAGGTCTCGGATTGTTTGTGTTGTGGCACTGCTCTTAAAGCTAATGCGTGGTGAGTGTTGACACGTGCTTGACAGTCGGCCGGGTCAATGGCCTTGTCCACAGCGCTCCTTCATTCTCAATTCGACACGCTGGCACACCTTCGCTCGTTGCCGCACCCACCCGCCTTACACCCTCTCCCCTTTAGGAGAACGCCACCTATATATACTGTGGCAAGGAAAGCATATGTCGCCTTGAAGAAGACAAGTCTACTTGTCGAAATATTGGCTCCTGCTTTCACCTTGTTCTCGTTTTGTTCATCTTGTTGAATTTCCATCTTCCGCCTTCCCCGTGTATTGCCTGGATTTCTACCGAAGGAAGATGAAGAAACACACCATCAGAGACCTCATTGCCGCAGCGCGACAGCACATCGTACATTTCGTCATTCACTGCGAGACTAATGACTTAACCACGACACTGGTGACAACACAGCTGAGGCCATGAAAACGCTCATAAACGATTTGCACACGAACAGCCCAAACGCAGAAATCACCCTGACCACAGTACTTCCCAGTATCGCAAACAAACACAGGCCACTTACTCAACAATCAGCGACACTCCTAGCTCACACACTAGGGACACGTAAGCTGAATGATTTTCTTCTGGACACTGGAAACCAACACGAAAACGTCGATGTCATCAATCACGCTGAACTTCACCAGGACCCCGACATTCTGCTCGTCCCGGATGGACTACACCCCCTTTTTATTTTTGGCGTCAAGGTAATGTCTAACAGCATGAATACATGTTCAGGAACTATTTTAAATCGACGCAATCAACATCACCGATTAATCCTGCGTCTCACTTAGCTTCAACACAGAAACAGATGCCTGAAGTTTTCAACACCAGCTCGCACGCACGCTCCACCAAAGCTAGAACCCAAGAAGCATCTACACAGACGGTGGACGCGGAAGCAGCACCGCCCTTACAACACCCGCTCATACGGAAGCCTTCACGCAAACAGCTACGTACACTAATAGGCAGACCGATACGCAGATAGACATCAGTGCAGGCCTCGACAAGAAAATTAAGCTTAAAAAGACACCACCTGAAGAAGTTTCACCCCGAAAGTCTGCCCGAACCAAACAGAAATGAATACCACGAACAAGAGAGAGAAGTGGTTCTTGTGGGGAAAGAGAAAAGGCTAGCGCTATTTTCTGCAACCCATGCGGGAGCACGGCTCAGCGCCAGCAGGGTGGAGTGGATGGGGTTCAAAGAGAAAGAGGGTAGGAGGGAGAAAGGTAGAGGGTCGTAGAGGTGGAAGCGAAGTAGTGGCCGATCAGGAAGCCCGAGCTGGTGGGATGGCCGTTAGGCCATCCGTCTTTGTAGAGATGTCTATAGGGATAGATAGCACACGCAAGAATAAATCTCGCCCTTTTCTCCAATCCAGAAAACTCGCCGCCAAACAACAAATTACAGATTTCACCTAAAACTTACACTATCGGCAATACATAGAGGAAAATTCCAAAAGGTCACAGAATTAGGGCTAGATGCGCCCTTGGTTCTTTACCCTCCAGGCTACTATTGAAATGGAATGCTGTCCTAGAGAATGCATCGCTCTCTCTTATTGATATTCTCGAAGAACACTGCTAGGAATAACATATGATAATTGCTGATTAACTCGACAGCATAAATTTATCTGAACCAGAAAGAAGAGAACTTAAACAATTCGTCCAAACTAGGGAGGAAAAATTACTAGATAAATACTAGCACAAAGATTTTAGAGCTGCAGATCCACCCAAAGAAACTAATGTAACCCTTGCAGCACGTAGCTCCAACGATAGTGCTACAGGCGAGCATCCAGAGCACTGCAGCAATGTAGTAGACATATCATAGAGTCGAAGCCCCGAGGAAGCTGATCTCCTGAAACTTGGTCTAACGTTCTGTCCGACGAACAACGCAGTAAAGGAATACGAACTCCACCAAGATATAACAGAGTTTTGAAGACGTATGCGCATCAAGGAGTTCTTTTTCGACAGACGAGATCTAGGAAGACAAGATAGAGACTCTCTCACACCACCTAGCGCGTGGACACCAGAAACCGAAGGATGCCCAGACCTGGATTTAAACATAAAGCTGACATCAAAGGAAATTCTAGAGTCAGCGCGGCATTGCCGGAAACGCAAAAATTTGTTCTCGCTCAACACCAAATCCCTAAAGAACTTGCGAACAGGAATGACATTGTAATAAAACCAGCAGACAAAGGCGGCAGTATCGTAATCTGGCCTATAGAAAAATGCAAGAATGAGGCCTCTAAACAACTGAGCAACCACACCCATTACAGAAAACTCGACACTAACCAACTTCAGATTGCAGCTATATTGTGATAAACACCATAGCGGAGCTCCTGTCCAGGAAACTAATCACGCAATCTGAATATCGCTTCATGTTGCCCGAGAACAAAAAGGCAGGCCGCTTTTACCTTCTTCCTCAAATAGATAAAGTTCCGGTCGAAGAAATATCTACAGCAGACATCCCAGGTTGGCCTATTGTGTCTAATAACAACCCACCTACTGAGTCACTATCTAAATTCCTAAATCACCACCTGTCAAACATCCCCACCACCCTCCCATCTTTCCTTCAAGACACACCGCACTTCCGTCGAAATATCGACGGCATCAACGCCAACCAAATCCTTTCCGACCGCGCTATTCTAGTCACTTTAGATGTTTCTGCCCTTTACACCAACATAGCCATGAATGAAGGAATTGAAGCCCTTTCTAAATCCCTCGCATCGATCCCCAAGCGCACGCTCCTGAAGTTTACCAGTCGCTCCTTAGCTTAGTTCTCACGTTCAACTATTTATAATTCTATTCTATTCACTACCTGCAAACTTTCGGCACTAGCATGGGTACACCATTCGCTCCCACGTAGGCGAGCATTTTCTTGGGACAGCTTGAAGCAGACCTGTTGAAATCATACCCTTTAAAACCCCACGCCTATCTTCGTTACATTGACGGCATACTTATAATATCGTAACACGGCACAAGCGCCTTAACTGACTTAATTAACCATTTCAATCGCTTTCACCCGACTATCAAATTTACTGCTCACCACTCTCCATTCAGATCAACTTCCTGGACACGACGGTCTACCTAGAAAACGGTAAACTGAGAATGACTCTTTGCCGGAAGACTACGGATAGCCAGCAATATTTAGACTACAACAGTCATCACCCGCGACACTGCAATTAAAGGATTTTTGTCGGACAAGCGAAACGAATAAGAAAATATGCAGCGAAGACCACTATTATATCCACCACCTAAATGACCTTAAAACAGCGCTAGCAGAAAGGAACTATCCTTAAGTTGCTCTCGATAGAGCTTATGATGCAGCGTCAAGATTGGGGAGACAGTCGGAGTTGGCGAAGAAACAGCCCACACCAGAATCTGACAGACCGCCGGCATTTATAACAATATATCCTAATCGACTCCCAAACATAAACAACATCCTACGGTAATACCACCCAATACTACCAACTAACGAGCGTCTGAGAAAAGCGTTTCCGGATGTACCTAGGGTTACCTATTGCCGAAACAGTAACTTCTAAAGACATGTTAGTGCACGGAAAAGTCAGCCAACACCATTCCCCCGTAATAAAAGCATGTTGTCGCCCCACGTTCAAAACCTGCAGGCACCTTCAAAGTGACGTTAAAATTAAAATCACCGCAAATATTTATACACACGACGTCAAATCTAGCTTCACTTGTACAAGTTAGGATGTAATTTATATGCTTGAATGTTCCTTCTGTAAGAAACAATATATCGGTGAAACAGGACAATCAGTGAACGTAAGATTGAACGGACATCGCGCGGACACAGCTAATATCTTCCCAAAGCAGTCGCCGAGCATTTCAACCAACCAGGTCATAGCTTTGGTGAACTGAAACTACATCTTACGGTCAAATTTACGCTCTGAACCAGAAAGAAGATACAGATAATCATACCTTATCGAAAAGTTCAAGACCTTGCAACCAATCGGCATAAATGTTCCAAAGGGAGCTTTAGAATCTATTCGCTATGCTAAATTTCAAGTTATAGACAACAAAACCTAGTTTGGTTTCTTAACTTTTTCTTATTTTTGTTTTTTTTCCATATTTATTATTTATTTATTTATTTCAAGCGGCGTATCACACGCCGTTGACACGCCGGCTAACGCGCGGGCGTTGACACGCGCTTGACAGACGGCCGGGTCACTAGCCTTGTGCACAGCACTCCTTTACTCTCAATACGACACGCGGACACACCTTAGCTCTCCCTTCCCTCTCCCCTATAGAAGAACCCTACCTATATATACTGCGTCGAAGAAAGCATATATCGCCTTGAAGAAGACAAGTCCACTTGTCAAAACGTTGGCTCCGGCTTCCACCTTGTTCTCGTTTTGATCATATTGTAGCTAGGGTAGCACTCAAGTACACGGACGAGAAAGGGAGACATCGAATGTACGGACACAGAGTTTCAACTATTCACATAGTTGGCAGTCTGCGCCCGTACATGAATAATGAAGCAAGTAGCCCAATGCGAATCTTTATTGCGATATATACTTCTCAATAACAAACCAAGATAGATCAATAAGTAGTGTATTTATTTGTTTATTTATTCATCCGTTTATGTAATTAGCTTATTTATGGATTAATTATTCCAGCTAATAATTTATTATATTGTTTATTTATGTGTTTATTTTCATACACTCAATTGCAAAGGCATTTTAGAGAAGAGAGGGCAAGTATGTAACGCGCACCATCTAGCTAAAGGAAGCTGCTTCGATAATTAGAAGGTAGGAAAATTTGAAGTGGAGACTGATAATACACGATTAGCAATGGTCAACTGCTGATTTGTCCGTGTGGTCGAGGAAAATAACTTTTCGGACATCGGCAGCAGGCCCTCTTTAATTGAAGGGAGAAAGCAAGCTTGATTCTTCGCTGAAAAAGCTAACTCGTGACAAAAAAAAGTACATATTGGCAATGACCCATCAGAAAAGAAAAAAAAATCAATTGGAAAGGTTACTGCTTGTATTATAATATTTTTCGAGGAACCTTTGGGTTTATAATATATCAAGAATGGTTGCGATCTTTTTCTTAAAAGGTTGACGTACAAGGCAGGTATTTTATCAACGTACTCTGATAAATACAAAAACAAAACAATGCTGCATGCCATTGGTGGTTCATACGTGCATTACAAAGGACTCGCCGATTCTCTTGTCATGTGGGTGCGCCACTCGCATATCAAAACCAACCATTTGAGGCTTACGAACACTTCAGATAACTAGAAAAAAAAAACACGCGTGCAGTTTCCCTAAAAGCTGCTCCAATTTTCTGTGTCAGTGAAATCATTGCGCGTTACTAATTATGCTCTAATCTCTATACTTCTCCATTGAGAAAGAAAAAATGAAAACACCGAACATAGGATGTGCCTACGAGAACAAGGAAAATTCTACAATTGGAAACAAGATAGTATTAATTATGATACGCACAGATAATAACACAAAAAAAATCACGCGGCTTTGTCAGAATGGAAATATGAAACGAAAGTTTGGAAAAAAACCACGCGTTCTTCTATTATCGCCATTTGACAAGAAAAATATCTCCTCAATCGATATATGAAAAAACGAATGAGTATAGAATTGTGGTTGATTTGGTAAACAGGACATCCTACTTTATGTTGCTGATTAACTCAGCAAAAGTTGATTCCAAGGTGTTAGAGGAGCTCACTGCAAAGGTTCTTATAACTATAATCTTGGTTCTCCATATGATCCTGGACCTTGAATCTCCTTATGATCTTGGTCTTGCGTCCCGTCTGAAGTCGCGGTTCTTTTCCTCTTTAAGAACTTGGATCTCCATACATGACCCTTTGCCAGTAACGTCAAATAATTTGTTTAGTGAATCAGATACGAATGTCTACTGCAAACGCGTCTTTTTCACTGAACACTTGAGAGCATTTATACTATTGAAAGATTAATTTTACTCTTACCAAAGCTCTCAGATATTCCTTTACCAAAAACAACACACAAGAGGGACCGGTTGTCGCAGGACATCATTTGTTCACTGTTATCGCTGTTCTCTAGGCCCCTGTAGTAGTTTTTATGCAACACTTATGATATAGCTCTCACTACCATCCTTGTTTATGAGTTCTTTTCATTGCGTAGGAAAATCATTACTTTTGCTTTTGGCCTCTTTCTCTTATGAGTTCTACGTAGCACATTCCGCAATGCTTACAGATATATTATTCAACGTGACGGAGAAGGAGGAAGTTGTTGCAGGCTGTAAGCATATCTACCCTTGAAAGACACGCCGACAAGGCATTGCTCAGCCCGAGCACCTTTCATAACCTACGTTGATTGTGGTCTAATGGTTAAAGCGTCGGGCTGCTGCGCTGAGGGACCGAAGTTGGACCCCACTGTCGGGCACGTATTTCGTCTCTCCTAATACGCAATCCCTTCCCCCCTCTAGGAGCGCCCAACAACCGTGGTCAGGACGCTCCGGGGAGTTCATCCGAGAGTCTGAGAGCATCGCTTTAATAAATGTAGATAAGTGGCAGCCTTCTAAGTCTCTCAATCAGTGTGTGTGCCTCAGATTATGCGAATCTCTGATCGGGCTGATGGTCATTTGGTGATCCCGGACTAAAACAGGCGGCAGCCGACAGCGTGAATGGACGTGGCGTACGCCGCGGTAATCAGTGTTTATGGGCAGAAATGGTCGCTGTCGTTAATGTTTCTTTTTTGTAAAATTTTTCGCACAATTCAAACAGCTATATATACTGTCCGGTTAAGATATTTGCTTGAATCTGATATGCCACATAAATACACACCACTTAATTCGCCAAGTAAGCCCGGACAGTGGCGCTATTTCCATCGTTAGGAAAAAGTGACTGTTACGGTTGACAACGCGCACATTTTTTTTATCTGAGTTTGTATTTGTCGAGAACTGAATTATATTAAATCATTAGTGACGCTGGCAGAGGTTCTTGCGCTGAACTCTGTATAGTGTCCTAGATATAAATTATGGTCAGCTCCTTTTCGTCGAAGCTACAGAAGAATGGAACAAGACGCTAGCAGACTAAGAAAGTTAGCCCAAGATGCAGGGGTGTAGAGGAATTGTGAAACATGGCACGCGAGCTGGTAGCAGTGACGTATTCCAAGCCTCAGAGTGTTGAATGACGTTAACATTTAAGTTTTGAGTCAGTTATGCAAAGGCCGCCTGCGCCCGAAACATGTCACTGGCTGGTAGGTGGAAATCGATGAAACATATTGTATATACACAATTTGGTTATACGAAGGTCACTTTAAACGCTGAGATATAATTCAACATTTAGTACGCTCGTGCGTATATTCCACATACTCATCACCAGGAGTATTCCTCGGCGTGTTCAGCAGTCCTCACAACCATGACATCCTGCCAACGAGAATTAAGAAACCTAATACATAAAAAAGGACGGAAAAAGAAGCCTCTTGTGAAGATTTCGAACATGCGAACATTTGCTACCAAATTTCACGCGTCACACTGTAACCTCTCTTATGGGAAGAGAAGTTAACAACTGCTCAAGCAAGAACAACGGTATACAATGTGTGTGAATCATAAGGCGAAATATTTCAAATACAAAATTTAAGAACGTCCATAGATTGCTGATGCGTAGAGCAATCTCGATCCGCGTACTGCTTGGACAAATATTTGGTTGCATACCGAAAGGGTGGGACCTGTAAAAAATTGTGTTATACTACCTATATAAGCCGGCCATACCATCTGTCATAAAGCACATAATATTGTGCCGTTATTGAAAATGAAGAGTTAGCACACATACACTTACAAAAGCCGCAACATTTTGCATTACGCGGATATCCTTCGTTAAGATATAAAACGAAAGAAATCCTCTTTTTGTAACACAGTCGTTCCCACTGTATAATAGGATAGTGTAGGCCTGCTCATTTGACGATGTCCATGAAAGAAAATTTGCATGTGTGTGTAAACGCGGCCTTACATTATACTGGACGCGCACGTCGAAACACCTGCTACACGTAACATTAAAAACTGCGCATACATTAAATCGCGCATACTTCGTAAGCCGCTAAAAGTGCGACACGCGTATTTACGCGGCGCCGCCAGCATCACCGGTTGTTTGCAGCAGCTGGGACGGTGTTTCTCGAGGAAATAACTATGTACGGCAATTTGGTAGAAAATCATTCTTTGGCTAATGCGTTCAAACGAATTGTGTTTTCCTATTGGGGCAACTTCCCATACCCATACGCTTGCACGGCAATGCTAAGCTATCGCCAAAAGGCATCGGTGCCGAAATAAACTGTGACATCCTTGGGGCATCAGAATCATACAGAACGCAAGTTAAATCTACACGCTTTCTTTTAGACCGAGTTCAGCATATGATCATTATGAGGCGGCGTAGATCTGTTTTATTTAGTGTTGTTGTTGTTGTTGTTGTTGTTGTTGACCAAGGGGAGTACTAATTGTTTATCAGAGTTTGGTGACGGTCTTGCAATGCCACCAGCCAGTCAGAAATAATAAACCGAGTATGGATCGCAGTCAGAATTCAAGAACCAAACTGACAACCAGCACTAAAACCTCGCATGTGCATTGCCGTGACACAGAGCCTTCAAGCAGAGAAAGCAGTTTCTGGCAACGCTGGCGTGGTTTCAGCCAACAAATGTAGTGCCAGTATTTCAGGCCCAAGTGTCCAGCTTGTGACCGCACTAGGCACAGACGCGTTAGGACTTCAGGGAGCATGTGCTCCTTCATCAAAAGTGGCCATAGACTAAGCTTGGTTGCATGAATTCGGCTTAAAACAATCGTTGATAAAGGTTCGCGCCTCCGGTGTCCTCGATATTGTGTGAGTTTCGAGAAACGCCAATCATTGGTGGACGGCTTCGGAATTAAATTGCGGACCCAAAGGTCAGCAGTGCCACCTAACCCTCTCTAATTCTCCTTATAGGAGGCACGGCCTCTACGACATTGTTGTATCTTCTTTATCTTTTCAAATACAAAGACTGTGAGTAATGCGTCTCGCAGAGTCTTCCGATATAGTGATGAAACCAAAGCGACATCATGGCCGCACAAGGCAGGGTCCAGCCTGCGGATTTAATGCCTGACGCCTACTAATTTCTGAGCTCATTGCCCTACTCTCAGAAAATGATAGCTATTGAGTGGACATTTGCTTCCCCTCAGAACACGTCGGCATCAAAGTTGGTTCGTTAGGAGGGCGATACTCTGAAGATTGCTTCCCTATATCGATTAGTGAAGGCCTAGACACTATCGATGACTCGTGGATATGGGAACAGGTAATACAGAGATGACTGGCCATCACAGTGGCTTAGCTTGGTGTGGCTTCAGACAGCATAGTGGTATCTCACACGTTAAAATGATTGAAAGGTTCCTGAGCTGCGTTAGTGTGAAATGCGACGTTGGCACATCGCATTTTCTATGGCATCATCGTTATGCGATGCGCCAGCGTTTGCATGCAGCTTATTAACCGTCGTCTAACTACGTCCGAAACAAGCTCCAGGCAGATTTTGGCGATTGTGGGAAAAGGAGGGGAACGCCAAGCGTCTTGCTTTCGCACTCTTCCCTTTATTGCGCTGCGTAAATTGTTTTACAAAAGTTTGCTGGAGGCGTATTTTACAACGTAAACGATGGATAAATGAATAAATAATGAATTATTGATTGATCTACGCTTGCGAACGCATGACGCGATGAAATGCATGTTGCTGACTATTGTATGCAGTGAGTCACACAATTTTTTTACTTTGCTTAATAGCATAATTAGTAAAGAATAATTAACCAACTTCGGAAGTAACGAAGTTGGGCAAAATATTCAGATTTGAAAGTTGTAGAGCGTTTTGAAGAACGTCCGATTAAACACTTTTTAACTTTCTATCTATTAGGTATTATTGTTTTTTCGTTTATTGCAGATGCCTGCGAAACAAAAAAAAAACACATGTACCACGTAATAATATTTGGGCTTTTACGTGCCAAAACCACTTTCTGATTATGAGGCACGCGGTAGTGGAGGACTCCGGAAATTTTGACCATCTGGGGTTCTTTAACGAGCACCTAAATCTAAGCACACGGGTGTTTTCGCATTTCGCCCCCATCGAAATGCGGCCGCCGTGGCCGGGATTCGATCCCGCTCAGCAGCCCAACACCATAGCCACTGAGCAACCATGGCGGGTGCATATACCACGTGACATGCCGCATGGGCGTCATGATTGCAGCGCTCTCAAACATTTCTCGCACAAATGAACGTAGCATCCAGCAGGGTGTGCTGCCGCTTAATAGGCGACAAGGCAGTGACGCAGGCGTTGGCTGTGCGATTTACGCCACCGATGTGCTTCCCTCGCAGCGGTTCATGACAGCAAAAAGCACGCACAGCGGCAGAACACCTGGCTAAATGGGATGTTGGTTTGCACGCGGAGCGTTTGGCGGCGCTGCAATCGCGGCGCGTAAGCGAACATGTCACGTGTATTTCGCTGGCATCTGCAGTAAGCGGAAAAACACTAGTGCCTAATAGATAGAAAGTTAGAAACTGTTTAATTGGACATTTTGCCAAGCGCTGTACAACTTCCTAACAGGAGTTTTCTTGCCTAACTTCGTTGCTTCCGAAGTTAGCTAATTAATCTTGACTACTTATGCGATTAAGCAGAATTCAAAAAATAGTGTGACTTACTCTATACAATAGTCAGGAACATGCATTTGGTCGTGTCGTCTCAGATTGCATCGGCATGTATTTAGTATGGCTAAAATTAACTGGGAGACCCTCTATATATACATTTGTCGACGCCTAAGCACACCCTTGGCTGTCGGCCTTGTTCTGGAAAGCGTGAGTTTCTACAGTCACCAAATTTTGTTCAGAAAGGAAATAGCCCTAAATTTTTTTATGCAAAGCAGGACAATAACGAAGAGCTAAAACAAATGGAAGGTTCAGTAATTCCGGCTTTGACAGGGTCCAGGCAATTTGTAGCCTTCTAATACATTTTATTATTACCATTCTAATTTAGCATTCTAATACACTTTAGTAAAAAAGAAATCGCACTTTTCATGGTACTTTATTGACTATCATGACCTACTGAGCACTCGGGGCGAGGTTCTACTGCTGACAGCAGTGAGCGCATTTCTTAGGGAAAACATTGTACCCGTTATTTCCAATACAATGCCTATCATAGCTTATGATGCAGCTTTGGGTTACAATGGTAACAAGTGCAGGAGGTATTGAGAGACCTGGAGTGGAAAGAATTGGTGATAAGAGTTAATGGAGAATACCTTAGTAACTTGCGATTCGCTGATGATGTTGCCTTGCTTAGTAACTAAGAGGACCAATTGCAATGCATGCTCACTGACCTGAAGAGGCAAAGCAGAATAGTGGGCTTAAATATTAATCTGCAGCAAATTAAAGTAATGTTTAATAGTCTCGGAAGAGAACAGCAGTTTACGGTAGGTGGCGAGGCACAGGAAGTGGTAAGGGAATACATCTACTTAGGGCATACAGGTAGTGACCGCGGATCCGGATCATGAGACTGAAATAATTAGAAGAATAAGAATGGGCTCGGGTGCGTTTGGCAGGCATTCTCAGATCCTGAACAGCAGGTTGCCATTATCCTTCAAGAGAAAAGTGTATAACAGCTGTGTCTTACCAGTACTGACATACGGGGCAGAAACCGGGAGGCGTACAAAAAGGGTTCTACTTAAATTGAGGACGACGCAACGGGCTATGGAAAGAAGAATGTTGGGTGTAACGATAAGGGATAAGAAAAGAGCAGATCGGGTGAGGGAACAAACGCGAGTAAATGACATCATAGTTGAAATCAAGAAAAAGAAATAGGCATGGGCAGAACGTTTAATGAGGAGGGAAGATAACTGATGGTCATTAAGGGTTACGGACTGGATTCCAAGTGAAGGAAATCGTAGCAGGGGGCGGAAGAAAATTAGGTGGGCGGATGAGATTAAGAAGTTTGCAGGGACAACATGGCCACAATTAGTACATGACCGGGGTTGTTGGAGAAGTATGGGAGAGGCCTTTGCCCTACAGTGGGCGTAACCAGGCTGATGATGAGCAACAAAACGCAGAAAACAAGAAAGTGTACGAGTGATATTGAAGACCAATACGCGAAAGACAAAGATAATGCTCAGTAGCCTGGCACGGAAACAGGAATACGGCTGACTGACGATAGTCAGCCTCTGGAGTTTGTCCAAGAGCGCGTATATCTTGGTCAATTACTCTTTGTGGCATCATAAGATGAAAATTTAATGAACAATAAAATGGGGTTGGGTGCTTACGCCAGGCAACCAAATACTGACTAGGAGCTTACTACCATCGATGAAAAGAAATGTGTACAATCATTGCTTTGTAACGGCACCAAAATAAGGGCCAGGTATTTTGATAACAATGAAGCTCGAGAAAAAGTTAAGGACCGGGCAAAGATCGATGGATCGAAAAATGTTAAGGGTAACTTGAAGAGACAAGAGGAAAGAGCTCTGAATCTGAGACAAACGAGGACAACCGATACTATATTCAACCTTAAGGGGGGAAATGGGGCTAGGCAGGCCATGTAATGAGTTGGATAGATAAGCGGTGGGCCATTAGAGTTACAGGATGGGTACCAGGGGAAAGATGCGCCGTCGAGGACGGTCGAGGTGGAGCGACGAAATTAGGAAATATGCAGACGCAAGCTCCAACCAGCTAGCGCAAGAAAGAAGTAAATGGAGATGGCGTGCAGAGGTCTTCGTCCTGCAGTGCGCTTGATGAAGGTGGCAAAAGCTATTGGCAGTATTTGTTTCAGAAACACCCGTTGAATTTATTAATTCACAGAAGTACTGCACGCTGAATGCCTGCATCATCATCATCATCATCATCAGCAGCAGCAGCAGCCTGGTTACGCCCACTGCAGGGCAAAGGCCTCTCCCATACTTCTCCAACAACCCCGGTCATGTACTAATTGTGGCCATGCCATGCCTGCAAACTTCTTAATCTCATCCGCCCACCTAACTTTCTGCCGCCCCCTGATACGCTTCCCTTCCCTTGGAATCCAGTCCGTAACCCTTAATGACCATCGGTTATCTTCCCTCCTCATTACATGTCCTACCCATGCCCATTTCTTTTTCTTGATTTCATCTAAGATGTCATTAACTCCTGTTTGTTCCCTCACCCAATCTGCTCTTTTCTTATCCCTTAACGTTACACCTATCATTCTTCTTTCCATAGCTCGTTGTGTCGTCCTCAATTTGAGTAGAACCCTTTTCGTAAGCCTCCAGGTTTCTGCCCCGTAGGTGAGTACTGGTAAGACACAGCTATTATATACTTTTCTCTTGAGGGATAACGGCAACCTGCTGTTCATGATCTGAGAATGCCTGTCAAACGCACCCCAGCCCATTCTTATTCTTCTGATTATTTCCGTCTCATGATCCGGATCCGCCGACACTACCTGCCCTAAGTAGATGTATTCCCTTACGATTTCCAGTGCCTCGCTGCCTATTGTAAATTGCTGTTCTCTTCCCATACTGTTAAGCATTACTTTAGTTTTCTGCAGATTAATTTTTAGACCCACTCTTCTGCTTTGCCTCTCCAGGTCAGTGAGCATGCATTGCAATTGGTCCCCTGAGTTACTAAGCAAGGCAATATCATCAGCGAATCGCAAGTTTCTAAGGTATTCTCCATTAACTTTTATCCCCAATTCTTCCCAATCCAAGTCTCTGAATACCTCCCGTAAACACGCTGTGAATAGCATTGGAGATATCGTATCTCCGTGCCTGACGCCTTTCTTTATTGGGATTTTGTTGCTTGCTTTATGGAGGACTACGGTGGCTGTGGAGGCGCTATAGATATCTTTCAGTATTTTTACATACGGCTCGTCTACACCCTGATTCCGTAATGCCTCTATGACTGCTGAGGTTTCGACTGAATCAAACGCTTTCTCGTAATCAATGAAAGCTGTATATAAGGGTTGGTTATATTCCGCACATTTCTCAATCACCTGATTGATAGTGTGTGTAAATATGATCTATTGTTGCGTAGCCTTTACGGAATCCTGCCTTGTCCTTTGCTTGACAGAAGTCTAAGGTGTTCCTGATTCTATTTGCGATTACCTTAGTAAATAGTTTGTAGGCAACGGACAGTAAGCTGATCAGTCTATAATTTTTCAAGTCTTTGGCGTCCCCTTTCTTATGGATTAGGATTATCTTAGCGTTCTTCCAAGATTCCGGCACGCTCGAGGTCATGAGGCATTGCGTATACAGGGTGGCCAGTTTCTCTAGAACAATTTGTCCACCATCCTTTAACAAATCTGTTGTTACCTGACCTTCCCCAGCTGCCTTCCCCCTTTGCATATCTCCCAACACTTTCTTTACTTCTGCCGGCGTTACCTTTGCGATTTCGAATTCCTCTGGACTAATTTCTCTTCCATTATCGTCGAGGGTGTCACTGGTACAGTATAAATCTCTATAAAAATCCTCAGCCACTTGAACTATCTCATCCATATTAGTTATGATATTGCCGGCTTTGTCTCTTAACGCATACATCTGATTCTTGCCAATTCCTAGTTTCTTCTTCACTACGTTTAGGCTTCCTCCGTTTCTGAGAGCATGTTCAATTCTATCCATATTAAACTTCCTTATGTCAGCTGTCTTACGCTTGTTGATTAACTTCGAAAGTTCTGTCAGTTCTATTCTAGCTGTAGGGTGCAATGCTTTCATACATTGGCGTTTCTTGATCAGATCTTTCGTCTCCTGCGATAGTTTGCTGGTATCCTGCCTAACGGAGTTACCACCGACTTCCATTGCACACTCCTGAATGATGCCCACAAGATTTTCGTTCATTGCTTCAACACTAAGGTCGTCTTCCGGAGTTAAAGCCGAATACCTGTTCTGTAGCTTGATCTGGAATTCCTCTATTTTCCCTCTTACCGTTAACTCATTAATCGGCTTCTTATGTACCAGTTTCTTCCGTTCCCTCCTCAGGTCTAGGCTAATTCGAGTTCTTACCATCCTGTGGTCACTGCAGCGCACCTTGCCGAGCACGTCCACATCTTGTATGATGCCAGGGTTAGCGCAGAGTATGAAGTCTATTTCATTTCTAGTCTCGCCGTTCGGGCTCCTCCACGTCCACTTTCGGCTGTCCCGCTTGCGGAAGAAGGTATTCATTATCCGCATATTATTCTGTTCTGCAAACTCTACTAATAACTCTCCTCTGCTATTCCTAGAGCCTATGCCATATTCCCCCACTGACTTGTCTCCAGCGTGCATCTTGCCTACCCTGTCATTGAAGTCGCCCATCAGTATAGTGTATTTTGTTTTGACTTTACCCATCGCCGATTCCACGTCTTCATAAAAGCTTTCAACTTCCTGGTCATCATGACTGAATGTAGGGGCATAGAATTGTATCACCTTCAATTTGTACCTCTTATTAAGTTTCACAACAAGACCAGCCACCCTCTCGTTAATGCTATAGAATTCCTGTATGTTACCAGCTATTTCCTTATTAATCAGGAATCCGACTCCTAGTTCTCGTCTCTCCGCTAAGCCCCGGTAGCAGAGTACGTGCCCGCTTTTTAGCACTGTATATGGTTCTTTTGTCCTCCTAACCTCACTGAGCCCTATTATTTCCCATTTACTACCCTCTAATTCCTTCAATAACACTGCTAGACTCGCCACACTTGATAACGTTCTAACGTTAAACGTTGCCAGGTTCATATTCCAATGGCGGCCTGTCCGGAGCCAGGTCTTCTTAGCACCCTCTGCAGCGTCACAGATCTGACCGCCGCCGTGGTCAGTTGCTTCGCGGCTGCTGGGGACTGAGGGCCGGGGTTTGATTGTTGTGTTCATATAGGAGGTTGTGGCCAAGTACTGCACCAGGGTGGCAAATACTGCTCTGGTGAGGGAGTGCGTTACCGGTTCTGGTCACCGAGATCAGGCCACACTCCAGGCCTGTTTGTGCAATTTTATCAACACGCCGATTTTTTTTTTAATCCGGTGGAAAATTGTCGGCACCGGGATTCGAACCACGGACCTCTTGCACGCGAGGCGGGTGTTCTACGCCTACGCCAGCGCTGCAGACTATAAATGGCTGCATATCTTACCGCATTAACCTGTTACGACCTTTCCGTTTTTCCTGTTCTTCTGTTCTCAAATACGTACGTGTTGGCGGCGAGTAGTAAATTGTATGTTTCTCAGTAACCAATACAATATTTAACAGTGTGAGGCTGAAGGCTTCTAGTAACAATACTTACTCCCAAAAATTTAGAGACCCATAAAATGAAAGTGGTGTGCAATATTTCCGTTCATGCTCAGAACATAACCCGCAGTCCGTAGTGAGTCCTAAGCAGTCACGTGACTCAATGGGGGAACTTCGAAAAATTCAAGGGGCACTTAGTTTTCACTACCACGCATTGCTTAGCCATTATGCAACAACGCAAGATCGTCGGTTCGACTCCTAACAAAGGTTAGGAGTCGCCTTTAATTAAGTGCATTTCATTAACCCTACCTTAATTCACTGTACCTTAATTAACATCGTCTTAATTAACATTAATGATTGTCAGCTGGAGTGCCATAATTACCTAAGTATAATTGAACTCTCTTAATTAACATAACCTTATTTGCCGCCAAAGTCGTGCGTTCGAGGGCTTTAAGTATATGTTAATTACCTGTAACTTAATTACCTTCATGTTAGTTAAAATTGAACGTTGTAGGTTTGACTCCCACCAAGGGTAGAGGGTTCGTAGCCTTCTTGGACCATCATTTGGTCACGCCCACAGTGCCGGATTTTCGCGCCTTATGTACCATTTAAAGCTTTCGCATTAAAGCGCTCTTGGGTTTTGCGAGTCAAAACCACGATCTGATTATGAGGCACGCTGTAGTGGGGGCTCCGAATTATTTTCGACCATCTGTGGTTCTTTAACGTACACCCTATACGCGATACACTGGCGTTTTTGTATTTCCCCCTGAACGAAATGCGACTGCCGCGGTAGGGATGTAATACCGCGACATCGTGTTTAGCAGCCCAACGCCAAAGCCACTAAACAACCACAGCGGGTGGTGGGGAATAAATAAAATGGGGGAAGTGTTTTTAAAAAAATGTCGACATCACAACTTTGCTGCGCTACAGCTATTCTGACAAATCGCTTCGCGGAACTAACCTATGAAAGCTTCTCTCCACAAGCGCCCTACCAAGCTTTACTCTGGAAACTGTTCTGAGCGGCCCGGCCGCCTTTCATGTTCACTTAATCTCTGTGATGGTGTTTCTTTACAAAGTTGTTATCCGTTTAAAGAACATTGATCCACTCAGCTAATCCGTCCGACATAACCTCTGTGACACTCTTGGCACATCTCAAGAAAAGTTTTATTCCGGAAACTCGCCAAAGTAAAAAATACATATTTGCAGAAAACCTTTCTAGTAATGCAGTATGACATGGACATGGGACATTTATGCGATCGTCGGCCACTCTGGAAAGAATGAACGCGTCTTTAGAAAGGAAGCAAAGAGCAGGTGGCCAGTGCTCCAAAATAATCCTTAGGAAACATTGTAATTAAATGAAGGCTTAACCTCGGAGCGGTTTGCTCACATCCTCTGTCTGTATAAAAAAATGCAGAAACACCACTGGAGCTGTCTAAATATTCATAACCATATCCACAAATTTCTAGTTCGCCCACCCTAAAATTTCAAGTTGGCCCATGCCTTAATTGACGTTCGTCCACATCCTAATTTCAAGTCGAACCACCCCGACATTTGAGTTGGCCCGCCCCAAAAGCTCAAGTAGGCCAACCTCCAAGTTTCAAGATGGCCCACCCCCAAATTTAGGTTGGCCCACTAGCAAATTCCAAGAGTTCCCCCTAAATGTCTAGTTGGCCCACGTGCATATTTATGTTGGCCCTCTTGAAATCTTCAAGTGGGCCCATCCCCAAATTCAACTTGGCCAAGCATAAAATTGAAGTTCGCCGACTTGCAAATTCAAGTGCGCCCAATTGGAAACTTCAAGTTGGCCCAACCCTACTCTTAAATTTCATGTAGTGTCACCTCTAAATTTAATTTGGCCCACCTTCTAAATTCAAGTAGCCTACCCCCAAATTTGAAATTGGCCCAACGCTTCTTGAAACTTCACATGTATATTTTAAGGAGGCCTGTGTATCCATATGGGTATGCCCTTTTCATTCTTTGTTTTGTTTGAAGTTGTTCCTTGTCGCTTATAAAGCTACTAAACATCTACATTAACACTGCTACAACGATTAAATATCTTCACAAATTAAGCATTTTTCTGCAGATACAAGACATTACACTTCTCGCTTGACGGGGCTGGAGTACTCGTCAAAGAATTCTTATCCCTTAAGGGTATTCGAACCTTTGTGTCCACTGTGTCTAAAGCATGCATGAGACTGCTTTGAATAAACAAAAATATTGCTTCTTGGTTGTAACAGAGTTTACTTTGTCTAAACACAAAAAATAGATAGTTCCCATAGCAGAAAGTGAAATAGTGCAATGGCGTTTGTGGATCATCGTAGGGCTCAAGGGCACCGGTAAGTACCATTACAAAATGGGTTGCTTGTAATTGTCTTTATGCACAAATGATAGAAAGGTAGGTAACGAACAGCCCTAGTCTTCTTGTGGAATGCAATAATTAAGGCTATGCAAATACCCGGAACATGCGAATAACGGTTCGAATAGTGGATATTCATAAGTGCGAATATTTGTCAAATACTTTTCGAATATTTGAAAACGTCAACTGCACCCAAATATACATAAAATTTTGAAATCGCGGAAGGCGCCCGGAGCCTTGCGCATGATGGAGGCGGCGTGTTTCCGCTGTTTCGTGCACGAGCTTGAGCCGCAATCGCCGGCTTACCGTCGCACGCTTTTACTCGCACATATGGCATACGGCGCGCGTCAACGACTTTATTGTCTTTGGACTTTATACGCAACCTCATGGCGACTGTGATGGCAGAAATGCGCTTGTAGTGCGCATTTCGCAATAAAATCACAATAAGATTACCTCAAACTGTCAAAATTTCACAGCCTTATCACCGAAGGGCATGATAGTTGTGCACTTGTGCGATTCCGTCAAAGCATCGCGCATAGAAGCGGGCCGCGAACTGTCGATGTGATGTTTGTTTCTAATGTAAAAAAAAGAAAATGATGATAGGGGTCTTCACGAAAAAATAGCTAGGCCACACGCGATGTCCCAATTTACGTCATTTGATGTCGCAGGAACAGATAATAGACTGGATAGTTTGAAAGCCTTCTTACTTGGTTATGACCCCTGTAATCTGGTGCCTCTTGCGTGCCATGGCTTGTAAGATCTCCTGTCAGCGGGCGTTTTATTGGCGAGAGCATGTTCGATGTAGTACTCGCACAGGTTCATGCAAGCTCATCTAGAGCTCCTTGTGTGCCACGTTTTATTCATGCTATAAACAAAGGGCTGGAAATAGCACAAAGATGTACACTTACATTTTGAAAAGTACAGCTGTCTTTAACCAAATACGAGCAAGATAACGGCGCAATATCATGCAGCGTAAAAAAAAAAGTTTTCAAAAGGGCTGCTGCGACCTTCGCCTTGGCATGCAACTTGATAGGCGATTGATGTCAGTGGTTTCAGTACGTATGTCAGTGGCGCTGTCTAAGGAAGACCTGAATATGGAAACGTCCTTACGGACGCAGTTTTATGGGAAGTGCATTTGCGTTTAATAATAATGAGAACAACGATAATATGGCCGCGGACGAACGCTGCAGCAATCTGCGTTGCTCCTGTTGGAGCGTGGTATTGAACTTTTGATATAAATAATAATATTATTCAGTGCTGTTGAATGGCACGAATGAATAAAATAGCATGCTAATACAGCATGAACAGAAAAAGTTCATGAGTTTCCTGACTTTTTTTTAAATATGCCTGGACTTTAATAGAAGCCGCCGCTGGTAGTTGTATTCTCTTTCCAAGATGAGGGCGCCATTGGGACTAATCTGGTTTTTAAAAAAAAAGCCACAGTGTTCTCCTTGAGCCCTGCAATCTTCCTTTAAGCGGCGGAGGTCATACTTTTGTTGACGAATTCTTCCAGCTAAGCTTTGGTCTCCCCAGTCTGCGACGAGGTGCAATCGGCTCAAGTAATGTAGTATGTAAAGCCTTGCGCTTTTAAAGAGCGTGGTTTTTAAGATTGTAGCAATGAGGCTTCCGACAGTGGGGAAAGTCTTCTCAGTGACTACCACCTCTGCCTTTCCCAGCACACAAGCTGGTGTATCACTGATCCTTCGAAGTTAAGACTTAGAGACATGGCACCGCTATCGAGGAGGGTCAAAACAAGACCCTACTAAACGGTGAGGTGAAGGCACTGCAAGAACTGAAGGACAGAAACATTTCCGCCCTACCAGTTGACAAAGGCAAAAGCGCTGTCGTGATAGGTCGAGGTGACTACAAGAAGAAAGCAGAGGGCCTTAATGGAGAAACACTCCATGATGAAGAGAGATCCAACATTGCAATTGCAAACCCACATGAACAAAATTATCTCCGATGCTTTTAGGCTTCCATAATTCAAACCTCTCTACTAAGCCCTTATTTCTTGCTCTGTTCTGACTTTTTATAAATCATGCTTAACCAAGTAGGCCCGAGATGTACAATTCTGCAATTCATTACCTCTCTTTATGTTTGATATGCAAGACGGCTCCGCCTCACTCTTCTTTGGTCTCCCAACTATTCGTAAAACAGTTCTTCTACGGCCCTTAGTAGATTTTACCTGTTCACACTTACGAGAACTGGCAACCAACCTTCGCAAGATAGTCGCTCCTTGCACAAGAGAAATGGAAACCTACATTCGCCACTCCGTACACCTCGTGAAAGTGGCGCCTAATGTGATTCCTGACGAAAACTGCTGCATGGTGCACTACTATGAGGTTTCCTGCTCACCAGGTTGCCTGTGCCCTGGTGGTCTCTGTGACACGCGGTGCGCTTGAACTTCAGCTCGCACTGAATGACTGCATTCCTCGATCCGATAATGACATCTGCCAGTTATTAGAATTACGGCTTTGACGCACTCATTTCTCACTGAATAACCCGTTCTATAAAATATCTAGTGCAAGTGCTATGGGTGCTACTATCTCCGTCATTGTAGCCGCACTCGCCATGTAGGTCACCGAAATGCAGGCGCTCAGCGCTTTCACCCCGTAGCCAAAAAATTCGCGTGCGCTACGTGGAGGATTGTTTTTGCGGGGTGAAGGCACGCAAGATGGACAATTTGTTGGCGCATTTGAACTCCATAAAGCTGCCTTTGTAGTTTACAGTGGAACGCGAAGATTCTGGCTATTCGGCTTTCTTGTTTGTCGTCCTGAAAAGACAGCGACGAAACTTGTCCTTTTCCTAATTGAGAATGCGGCACCACATGACGCCATTCTACTAGCATGTTAAAACTAACACACAAAGAATGACAAGGCAGCCTTTGACAAAGCTAGGTCCACCTATCGAAATGTCATCGAGGTTGTCTAAGGCACTTTATTCCTTTTTATAGGCCTCATATCCCACGGCGTCTTTCGTTGCGAACAAGTATTTGGAACTTAGTTATTTGAACGTTATAATAGGCGGCGTATAGAGGAGGCTTTCGCTAGAAACTATTTGAATTTCTTCGCGAGTGTCTGGTCTCTCATTGACATACTTTTTGTTGTATAAGGTTTGGCAAACTCGGTGGTTCATCATCATCATCATCATCACCAGCCTGGTTACGCCCACTGCAGGGCAAAGGCCTCTCCCATATTTCTCCAACAGCCCCGGTCATGTACTAATTGTGCCCATGCCGTCCCTGCAAACTTCTTAATCTCATCCGCCCGCCTAACTTTCTGACGCCCCCTGCTACGCTTCCCTTCCCTTGGAATCCAGTCCGTAACCCTTAATGACCATCGGTTATCTTCCCTCCTCATTACATGTCCTGCCCATGCCCATTTCTTTTTCTTGATTTCAACTAAGATGTCATTAACTCGCGTTTGTTCCCTCACCTAATCTGCTCTTTTCTTATCCCTTAACGTTACACCTATCATTCTTCTTTCCATAGCTCGTTGAGTCGTCCTCAATTTGAGTAGAACCCTTTTCGTAAGCCTCCAGGTTTCTGTCCCGTAGGTGAGTGCTGGTAAGACACAGCTACTATACACTTTTCTCTTGAGGGATAATGGCAACCTGCTGTTCATGATCTGAGAATGCCTGCCAAACGCAGCCCAGCCCATTTATTCGGTGGTTATATTGTAGGAAACTGCCCATCCGAATAATGTTTTGTGTGTGTTTTCCAGGTAGCAGAGGAAAACGCACCTGGTATCACGACTTAGAAATGTACGTGAAGTGACAAATGTGTTGTTCTTTCTGTGTCGCGCTACATTTGCCCTGCAATAAGGAAACGCCGCAGTGTCGACTGATATTATTCAATCACTGATATCACATATGCGCCTGAAGCCCTCATTTTTTCTCTCCCACTCTCTCAAGCCACACCTGTTTATCTCGCACAGCTTTAGAAAAGAAATGACCACCTGTAAGACACAATAACCGACATGCTCCTGTGTTGACATAATCAAAAAACGGCATTACCGTATGGTAAACCGCAGCTTGAAGAACATTATTTCTTTCAAAAAATGTGCAACGATAAATGGCAGCCGTAAAGGCACGAGTAAAATGAATCAGTGGATAAGTGACTGTGTGTGTACAACGTTCGTGGTGTGGTTCCTGCTGTGACTGACGAAGAACCGGAGCTAGGTATTATGTAATGCGCAAAGAATATTTGATGCACTCTTACTGATTTGAATAGGTGGCAAGAGGAGAAAAGCCCAGCGCGTCAGAGCATTTCGCGGTGTTGTCCAGCCAACTTTATAACCATGCAGTCGCGCTTGCGCGCGCAAAGCCTAAATTTAAATGTATCCGGGTAAAGCCACCTCCCTTTAGTACACATGAAGCAGAGTGATAACTGATTAGCATCACTCCTGTTCTTAGATAATGGCTCATAATGGCATCTCCTTTGGAGTGCTAGCCTGCTGTGGGCGCGTATCTTTGTAAGCTAGAAGTAGTTGTCGGCAGTTGCTGACGTTCCTGCGTGGCTTTCTGTAGTTCAATTAAGCAGCGAGTGCACGGAATGTGTTTGCGAAAACATTTCGGACTTGGCGCAGTCGTGCGCAAGCGGAGTTGATTTGGCCGTGTGCCATGGCCACGCTTTTATCGCCGCAGGAACGCGACCTACAGGGCTTCATGGCGCGTCTGTGCACGCCCGAACCCATTTACGGCGTGATTACCATATGGTGCGAAACGAAGGTGACGTCATTCAGGCAGTGCGAGGGCAAGGCATGTCATTTTGTGGCCGTTTTAGTGAAACGTGCTCTCGTGCTTAGTTCACTGTGGTGATACTAGTTATGCATTATATCCAACCTTTTAGCTGCGCTGAACGTGAAAAATTAATTATAATTTTTGAAACACTAGAGTACACTTAAAGAAACGAATAAGCAAACTACGTCTTACTGCACAAACTATCCGTGCATTAGAAAACCGAGCTGGAGTGCTTATAATATCTTATCGTAGGTCAACGAGCCCTCTATCAATTCCACCTCTTAATATTACTGTCTTCTTTTGTGCGACAGACGCTGCGTGTTATTAAGTACCAGGTAAGGCGAGGGAGGCTCGTAAAAGCCAACACTGCAAAGTTTTCATGGCACATTGCTACCCCTTGTTCAGTGAAGCTAAAATTATGCCAGCAGCGTGACTGCCTCATGAAACCGAGAACGACGTGGACATCTTGCCAAGCCCAGCGTTCTAAATGAGATGCCTCAATCGTCGATGGAGATCTAAACGTACCTTGCACGAAGGTTGACGACCCATATGATGGCTAGCTTGAAGACCATAGGGTTGAGTGCTCCATCCCGAAGAATTCATCAACTGTTGTAATACTGGGTGTTCGGATCATCCTCGGTGAGCAGTAATAATGATTTGCTCTTTAGGTGGCTACAAATTTAGCGAAGCATCATGTCATGGAGACCTTGTACTCCTAATGCATTCAATATAATGCATTGGAATGAAGAAAAGATACGTGAAAAAGGCGTTTCCAAAGCACCATTCTTGTCGAGAAATAGAATTTGCATCCGAGAATCATCACTTTGACGGTGCAAGAGGAGAGCTATCTTGAAGTGATACAGCGAGTATTGCCTGTAATTTACGCTATATGCTTCCAGCTCAGCGAAATGCTACTGGTTCAGATAGATTCGATCGCACATTCGCATCTGACGAAATAAAGCAGCTGGCGCTCTTACGACTTCAGCATGCAATACTGACACTACTGACGACATCAGCTTTGCTTGCGCCTTGTGGAGATGAGGCAGTGTCTTCATTATTCCGTGATTTCTTTGCGGACTATCCCGCTGCCCTCAGCAGACTACAGAGAAGTGGCGCTGATGGCCCAGTTGTGCGTAGCGCCACTTTTTCTGCCAGTAGAATTACATCTCGCGGAGTATCCCTCGTTGGCCATTGTAAAGCTTTGCAGGTAGGTAACAACGGAAACGAAGAGGCCGATTGACTGGCTTCACTTTGTGCTCGCAACAAATGTGGCTGTCCAGAAATTTTGTGAAGGCTTGTTGATGCTGGTCTGTTTATTCGTCGATGTCTGCAAAAGAAGCACCCAGATCAGCGTGTTACAAAAGGATCCGTTCCTACCGTTGTTCCTGGTGGAGGGTTGCCCGTGGTATTAGAGTTCTATTGCTCAAGTTCAGCGTTAGTTGTGGCCCGGTAAATTAAAGGTTATACCGGTAGAAACATGTAGACAGTCGATCGTCTGCTTCTCGAGGTTCCTGCAAGACAGTTGAGCAGCTTACATTAAAGTGTTTTGCTTTTCTTTCGAAGTGCACGGTGCTACTGAGGGACTACAGCCTAGTTGGTCCGCAGTGTAGGATGCTTGAACATTGCCTGCATCCGAGTGGCTGTGCTTCTCGACGTGGCCAGGTACGCCGCAGCCTACTTAATTTCCTACAAGAAACTGGCTTGGCTTCCCATTCTTGCGAGACTTTGCAAAAGACGAAATATTTTTGTGCTAACTTCGTTTTTGTATTTTACATTGTTGTGTAATAATTGCTGTCTGCGTGTTTTTCTTTTCTGTTCCTGCGGGTGTGTTTTGTTCCCACTTGTTCGCTCTATATCTTGTTAAGTTTGCTTTTAAGGAGACAGAGCATAGCTTCATGCACCGGTTGCTGCAGATATTCAACAACCTTTTTGTAATTAACATGTTTTGTTAGAAGGACGATATCGTCCGCATACTGATACACTTTACTACATGGCATTACTGAAATGAAATCGTTCACAAATATGTTAAAGAGAACGGGCGATAAAATTGACCCTTGAGGGACACCAGCACCAAGGGATAATTGGCTGCTATAGTATTTGGTACCCATAACAACTATTTGTGATCTGTCGGTGAGATAGTTTTGAAATAGAGTATAGAAGGGGACCCTAAAACCAGAAAGATATAATTTGTGAAGTAATATTTCGTGGGAAACTAATAATAATAATAATAATAATAATAATAATAATAATAATAATAATAATAATAATGCTTATCGCCACCGAAAAGGCAAAACAGCACAAACAGGATGGTCTAAGCCTCATTTGGCTCGTAGGACCGCGCCTGCGAATGCGATACAGATGGGGAAGGAAAATACATAAATTCATGAGACAAGTAGAATAAAGAAATAAAATGAATGAAAAAAATGGCAAAGGAGGAGAAAACATTTGGTTATACTACTTAAAACAAAGGAAATTGAAATAAATTGTGTGATCCAAAATGTTCTGGAGGACACTTTCACCTTAGATCCTTCAATAATTCTTTCATCGTGCTTTTCGATATCGTGTTAAAAATTCAATCGGGTAACTCGCTAAAGATAGCCGGCACATATGCGCAGGGTCTGGCTGCAACATGCCTTGTGGCTGAACGAGAAACTACATAATGGATGTGTTTCTAAGTTCTCTTGTGGCGACACTTTTTTGTTTGAATGCCAACATCCAAAAATGTTTGACAACTGTTTCTTTAAGCAATGATTCAAATATCGGTAGACCAAGTTCTCGGAAGATATTTGCAGCTGTTATGATTGGGGAATGCTATGCAAAATTTTTACGAATATTTTTTATAATCCAGTTTATCCTGCATATTCTACAGCCCGAACAGAAGCCGATGACTGTAATGGCGTATCTCAACACGCTGTAGCCCAGTGCATGCACAACAAGTTGTTTACAGACAGTGGTGCAAAACTTTTTATTTAAGCAACAGCCAAGCGACTGACCTCAGTTTAGAACAATTAAGTGATAAGTTATGTTGCCACGATAGGTTACTATCGAAAGATGTTATGACATATTTCACACAATCCACGTATGGAACATGCGCACATTTACAAGAAACACAGTTCGACTCATATAAGTAGAGAATCATGTTACACTATTCTTGAGAAGAGAGCGAAACCAAAAAAGGGGAGTTTTTTGGGCATTACCGACAATTCTATTATTAGTGAACCAAAGCATCGCATTGTACACGTCATTTTGCAACATTTCAGTGGAGCTTTTGTAAGGAAAATGTTTCGCCAGTAACAGTGTCGTCAGCGCATTGGAACACGTAACATTTAGAAATAGCCTAAGGAAAGTCAATAACGAAGATGTTAAACAACAGTGGCAAAAAAAATTGACCCCTGAGGAACTCCAGCTTTCAGCAAAAGCTTAGAGCTGAAACGCCCGTATCATCGGTAGCGCCCACATGAAATCTGTTGCTCAAGTAATTTTCGAGCATGTTGTAAAAAGGCTCACAAAATCCTGAAAAATACAGTTTGCTTTACAAGATTTGATTATTCGGGGTGTAAAACGCTTTCGCTACATCTGAGAACAGCGCACACGTGAAAAGATTCTGATCTAATACCGAGAACAGTTCATCTGAAAATTCCTCAAGCAGTGCTACAGTAACACGCCCTCAAACAAAGCCAAAATTTCGACCAGCCAAGATTGAAAATTTGTTAAGAAAACAAGACGTACTGTGGAAAAGAAATTCTTCTAGGACCAGAGCAATTACCGACAGTATAAAGATCAGCCGATAGTTTTTAATATTATCTTTCTTCTCCGACTTATGTAGTGGTAAAAGAATTGCAGTTCATTCAGTAATTCCGGAATTCAGTCAACAACTGCAGTCATTCCGGAATTTTGCCGCCTTCTAAAAAATCATTCAATATATGCAGGATAATATCTGACAGCGCATTTAAATTCTTTCTGATGGTGTCAAGAGAAATTCCATCATATCCAGTGGGCTTGTTAGGATGGAAACAGAAAATAGTTTCTTCGAGATCACCCCTCGAAATTCTCGGAAGAAAAGCTGATGCAGATACGGGTTGGTCTAATGACAGAGTGTTTGTGGATGCAGAGAGACCAGTTTGCGACGCTCTTGCAAATTGCCCGTTGAAAGCATCAGCCACTGCTGTGCGAGGTTGCTGAAAATAATCGAAAACAGACCTGTTACTGGAAATAACTCCTCTCCGATGATTTGCCAAAGACCAAGTTTTGCTTAACATTATTTGAAGATTTTTGGAATTTACAAGAACTGTAATGGCGTTTGGAGCCACGCAGAAGAGCAACAATCCTATTTCTTGCCGACTTGTATTCTAATCAAAGTTCTTAGTTTCTCGATATTCTTTTCCCGCGTTTCCACAAGGTCTCTCGATACGAAATAGAAGCAAGAATTTCGGTTTTCATCCTGCAGTGACCCTTTCTTTATCGGATAGCTATTAGCCTATGCAATGTAATCCAAAGGTTTTGGTTAGACAGATGGACGCTCGTCGTCTCGTGACCAAGAATGATCCCTTTTAATGTACCGTCGCGAAATATGTACGGCCAGAATGGTGCCATGACTTGTGTGAGAACTGGTTAAAGGAAATGAAAGCATAGTGCTTATCTCAGCGCGTGGCTGTGGCTCACGCACACACAGAGTGTATCAAGATGACGTCACAGTTTTCATTTGCGTACAGAACCTTTCATACTCTTTTTCCGACGAACATTCCTTGGTTAAGGAGGCCCAGCCAAACGAAAAAATAAGCTTATCATGGTTGGATTGATTAACAATAGGGACAAAGTATTTGCGTTGCCCAGATGCAGTTTCGACCGACGGTGTTCCAGACGCGTCTGGCAATACAAGACGGCATGCTACAAAGTAGTTTTGAGCCAACCTTTTTAGACTAGTACATGACCTAAATGAACAGCTAGCAGCTCTCACCACTACGTGATCTAAACACGATTGCATTACGTTATTATTAACTAATTCCACTCTAGTCGGAGCACCAATTGTACATTCCAGCCCGTAACGCGGATACATAATCATAAACAGTCACTTTTTCAGTGCATAAAATGTTGATATTAAAGACTCCGATCGAGCACAATTAGTCCACTGAGCTCCACTGCTGCAGAGTTTCATCAAGTTCCACAAGAAACCGTGAAAGCCTGCATGAGGGTGGTCGATAAGTCGATAAGATATGCACAGAAAAAGACCTGTTACAAAGTTGGACCATCAGGGATGCGGCATGAAAAAAAGATGCATCAGCAGAAGAAACTTCACAGTTGTCGTTTACAAAGAGAGCAATACCTCCGCGACGAGGCCCGCTTGGTGTAAGAAAATGTGCGGAAAAACCCTGCAAGGTAAATGCATCAAGGGCAACCTGGAAAACCTTGATTTCTGTTGCTGCAAAAATGCCTACAAAGCCAGCAGCCGACTCAGCCAGAAATTTAAATTCGTTCCTGTATTTACGCACACTTCGAATATTAACATTGAATACGTTAATATTATTATTATTAACATTATTATCATTATTATCATTATTATTATTATTATTATTATTATTATTATTATTGCTTGTTGAAGAAACCACTATCTTAGCTAGGCATTCTAATGAATGCACTGGACTTATCATTGAAACAGCAGCGATTCCTGAAGGTGACTCAGTTATTAAGCCGTCGATTGCGTTAACAGATAAAGAACTGATTTTTTATTTTTTTTTTGAGGTCGCACATGCGCTATCGTTCATCTTAACGCGGCGGTCATAGTTTCTTTTAATTATGAGTGCATACTCATGGCGGTGTTATGCTTTGGGGGGCGGGGGTCGCTTTTGCCTTGGTGTCTCAGCATATATCGGCGTTACTCAAAATAAAAATCAGTTGGAAGTCAGCGCTTGTCTTCGTCGTTGTTTTGGTTTCTTGTCCCTGTACGCGCTGTAAGTGATGTTTAAACAATGGAATACCAACTAGCCCTCACCCAAATCCTGCTTTTGTTTTTGTTTTGATGGCAATAAACATTATTATTATTATTATTATTATTACTATTGATGAATATCTGCGTACTTTTCTATATGGGTATCTTTCTTCCGACTGTATGTTGTAAGATTATTTGTTATCAACGTCACTATGTACCTGAAACACATTAATATAAATTTTTAAAATTATTTTTCTTTAATATGTATATTTAAATAGCATACCATTATTCACATCGATGCTTACCTGTGTTTTGACTTGCAGTTGCGAAACGTCTTATGAAACTCTTGGATAATTCCGTATAGTTATATTACGAAATCTTGGTTCAGATTTTTTTTCTTAGAGGAGCAATGCACCTCCTTGCGCGGTTTATGTAGTTCTAAGCCGAGACACTGTAGTTACGTACGCAACCTATAAGACTTACGTTGGCTGTGACTTACTTGTGCAGAATAATTTCTACCCAAATAAGCATGCTATTCTAGCCTATTATGGTATGTCACTTGTGTTCGTCACACGCATGTAACAGCACCGTCTGTGCCGTGTGCCCTACAGCTATCTCTCGTCGCGCTTTAGCTGACCACGAAAGGCCCTCCTAATGAAACGATTTGTCTATATATCTATACATATACAGATTGTCCACATAACTTGAGCCAAAGCTTTAGAATTGAAAGGCGCTCCAGGTGCGAGTTGAACCGAATGCATAATGTTGGCACTGGCCTAGAGGTACTCAGGCATTTTTTTATTTTTTCCCTTACTAAGAATTAGTAAAAAAAATGTGAGGCGGGCAGACAGGACACAAAAGAAGAGAAGTGGACAACGCGAACGCTGACGTTGGTGTTGTCGACTTCTCTTCTCTTGTCACCTGTCTGCACGCCTCACCTTTTTTGCATAATGAATCTTTACCAATAAGCCCAGCTTTCTGTCGTTCTAAGAATTAGTTATGTTTAATTAATCCATTTTTTAAGTATTGGCTGCAGACCCGAAGTGCGATACGCAAAGTTGTAGAGCCCCTTGAGAAACCTCTCAATAAATTGTTTCCAACACGATATATCTCACGTCGTCCTTTTTTCCCGCGTTCCAAACAAAGCCCGCAAAATATGAAAAATACCACGTGACGAGGCGCTTGCGTAGTGTTATTGGGCTAGGTCTCAACCGTGCGATCGATGAACAATGTCGGCTGCAGCGAAACTGGCAGCGACAGGGCGTTATGGCTGGTGTAGGTTTCTGGGCATGAGGCTTTTGTCGCATGACGGCGCAAATACATGCTGCTGGCAGAGCGTTGCGGAAGCGATAAACAGTCTAAGGCCGCGAAAAAGAAAAGACGAAAGGAGTATTTTGATTCTGCTTTCAAGAAGGAAAGGGCGAAGCACATGGGAATGATGGAAGGCGATGACGGCTGCTACAATTTTGCTTTTGATCATAAATGACCTTGTAGTAGTTTTCGAATTGAACAGTAATGCTACAACTTTAAACCTTAGGGCTCCAATAACTGCGAATAAATCACACGGCGAAAAAACTAATGCTAAAACAAATCTTAGCGATATTCAAGAAAAATTATGCATCTCTTCGCACGATCATTCTTTCCGCACTGGCCCCGTCTGCTGTCCGTCTCACACATACTGTCTACCAGACGTTCTTTTTTGACCTCGCACCCCGCACGTGCTCACCGCTTCGTGGCCGCAGCATCGAGAAAGACATTCACCAAGAGCGGACACGCCCGTAGAGCACAGCGGTCGAACCGAACGTAGCGCAGCAAGCGTAGGGGTTTAACTCCTCCCTGTTTCGGTTTTGACCGCGAGTTTTGAACGCTAGCTGTCAGGCGCTACGCCGCCTGCGCTACTCGGCGTTCTTTTTTATGCGAAGCATATTAACGTAGGTTTCGGGCCTTCGCACGACGCCCGGCGGTGGCCACCATTGACCCTGAAGTGGGGTCACGTGACATGACGTCACGTGATAACGTCACACAGGCTGCAGATGGGGCCTCATATCGCGCCGTCGGTCGCCCCCGGCGGTGGCCACCATTGACCTTCAAGTGACCTTCAAGTAGGTCACGTGACATGACGTCACGTGGTGACGTCACACCAGCTGCAGATGGGGCCTCACATCGCGCCGTCGGCCGCCTCCCGGCGGTGGCCACCATTGACCCTGAAGTGAGATCACATGATGTGACGTCACGTGATGACGTCACACCGGCTGCAGATGGGGCCTCATATCGCGCCGTCGGACGTCGCCCGGCGGAGGCCTCCACGCTTCGGTTCGCGCCGTCGCGCGCGACGCGGCGGCGGCGCCACCATCGCTGCATCACGTGATATGTGACGTCATGCCAGGGATGAAGCGGCGCGCGCCCGCCGTCGCGTCAGTCTCTGTGCCCGCAACCGCGCCAGCGTGTTTGCGCCGGGCGTGTATGCGGTCAAGATGCCTCCAAACGCTAAGGATACGCTAAGGTTAAGCCCAATGGATGCTTCGCATCCACTGGGCTTAACCTTGATAAGCCTCCAATTTTTTTTCATTTCTGCTGCTTAATCGCGCGCGGTCTTAGTGCAGAATCGTTCATTTAATTAAAATGATTGCAAATGTAATTTACAAGCCTCAATCGAATCTGTGCCACGTGCAATATCATAAGGTATACGCAAAAGGCACTGTGAAATGAGGGAGTATGTATTTCGCTCTATATAAATGCTCGTTCCGGGTTTTCTGCGCGTTCATCCAACGTTGTGGCACCAGGTAAGCAGCAGCAGTTCCCGTACGAAGCTCCACCAAACGGCATCAGCTGAAGAAAGGAAATTACAAACATTTGTCGTTTCGGTGTTTAGTCCTTGTAGGAATACGGCGTGTAGAGGGTAAGCATGCGAAGCTGGTGAATCTGCGACATTACAAACAAAAGCAATTCGTTTTTATATATACGGCATCGAAAATACCCGTCTCATTCCAAGCCGTACTATAAATTGGGAAGAAAACGTGATTCCCAAGCATTCCCGCTATTGCCGGGTATTATTTCCTGCACTTTAAGAGCACAAATACACGGGCGACTGCGCGTTGCCAAACAACTTGGCCTCAGCTGAAGCCATTGTTTTCAGTCGTTCAGAAGACAGAGTTTTCGAGCCTTGGTTTTTGAGTTGCTCGGCGTTATTTCTTGCGCATTCTGCTGGCGCAAGCTACACACTCCAGTGTTTTTACTCTTGGTCATTGTTCGTCGCGTTTTCGACAAGCGTGAGTATCGAAAGCAGGTATATGTTTCGGGGCAATAGAAAGCCTCCCAAACTTTTCTCACTAAGATTCAGTACACGCTAAACTAAGCTTACCACGGCTGGTTTGCTTTTTTGCTAACTGTTTCACAACCCCAGGCGCGACGAGTGTGCCTCAAAAGTATCCGAATAAGCTACAAAATTCACTACAATAATTATTGGGGTCAGAGAATGCGCCACGAACTTGTCGCAGTGAGATTCAGTACACGCTAAACTAACTGCTGCACACAGTCGAGCTGCTTTTTGCTAACTGCGCCACAACGACTGGCGCTGCCACGGTGCTCGAAAAGTGCCCCAAAAAGTAACGAGATACGTTACAATTACATCCGGGCTCAGAGGAAGCGCCAAAATTGGTCGCGGTAAGATTCAGTACACGCGAAAATGCGTCACACGGCAGTGGTGCTTTTCGTCACCAAGCCTGGTGCGGCGAGCGTGCCTAAACACTACCGAAATAAGTAATAATAATACTGGGGCTTATAGAAAGCGTCGCAAACATCTCTCAGTACGAGTAATTAACTCAAATTAACTAGGCCTGGACGGCGGAGCTGTTTATTTGTAAATGTGTCACTATAATGGTTCCGTATTGTGCAGTAAGCATAAATGTGCTTGATGTACGTCGCAGACTGTCAAAAAAATTCCTTACCTTGCTTTAGTCGGGTAATAATCATAAAAAATTCTTTATTGATGGATTTACAGCCCACAAATGTGGGCCTGCCCAAGCCAACAGATGGCTTGCGTGGCAGTGCCCGGCGGAAGGAGACAAGTCGGATCAGAAAAATAAAATAAGTGAGCTTATCACCAAACACGTACCCCTTCGATCCGTCTATGCTAACAATAAAGCACCATGGTACAGCACATATCTTAATCGGTTATCGAACAGGAAAAAACGTTTATTCCGTACAGCGAAACATTCCTCAAAACAGACACATTGGCTAGCATATAAACACGCAGCAATTTCATATATTAAAGCCCTAAGGTCAGCCAAATTTTCATTCCTTAATTGTACACTTCCAAATTTATTGAAGACTAATCCAAAACGCTTCTGGGAAGCCATACGAGGAAACAACCATAAAACTGGAATCTCATTGCTAACAACTTCTGGGGACCCAGTACCTGACCTATTGTGTTCTACCGTGCTTAACAATACCTTCACTCAGTCATTCTCATCACCTCAGACCCCTGATCCGATGCCCGAGATAAAATCAACTAACTACCATTTCATGGATCCCATCGTTTTCGACGCAACTGGTATCAAAGCCATAGTACAAAACTTAAAACCTAAAGCATCATGTGGGGTAGATGAAATTAACACTATATTCTTACAAAACACAGCGGAATACTGTTCAATCCTACTAGAATGCATTTACTCACAATCTTACAACTCTGGCACCTTACCGTATGATTGGAAAATTGGCAAAGTAATCCCCATTCACAAAACCGGACCAACCCATGATCCACACAACTACAGACCTATTTCACTTACATCTGTACCATGCAAAGTTATGGAGCATATAATATACACACATCTGGTTAATTTTCTTGAAAATAACAACTTCTTCACAGTTATGCAGCATGGATTCCGTAAAAACTTCTCTTGTGATACTCAGCTTATCCTCTTCACTAATGCCCTACATGCCAATTTAGATTCTGGTTTTTTAACAGATTGTATATTTCTCGACTTCTCTAAAGCATTTGACAAAGTAAACCATGCATTGCTTCTTCATAAATTAGGCGTTCTAAACATCGACCCCTCCGTAATTAATTGGATTCGCGCGTTTCTGACATCACGTGTTCAATATGTAACCACTAATGACGCTAACTCACCTTTAGCGCCAGTTGACTCCGGCGTCCCGCAAGGGTCTGTGCTCGGTCCTTTATTATTCCTAATTTATATTAATGACTTGCCCACTCACGTTTCCTCGAACATTTGTCTTTTTGCGGATGACTGAGTCTTGTATCGTAAAATAACTAATTCTTCAGATATTCTACTAATTCAGGAGGATCTCAATAACATAAATGAGTGGTGTCGTACATGGCGCATGGAATTAAACATTAGAAAGTGTAAGACTATGAGGATTTCTCGTACTAACGTCATCTGCCCCACCTATACGCTAAATAACATCCCACTAGAATGTGTAACGTCATATCGATACTTGGGGGTTCACATTGCCAGCAATCTATCCTGGAAAACTCACATTGATCACATAACATCTAAGCCCACTCGCACGCTGGGATACTTTCGTCGAAAATTTTCTCAAGCACCATCATCACTAAAACTCTTATTGTACACAACTTACATTCGCCCACAACTAGAGTACGCGTCATCAGTATGGGACCCCGATCATGACACCCTCATACACTCTCTAGAGGCAATACAGAATCGATCAGCCGGTTTCATTCTCACCAACTACCAAAGAACTGCGAGTGTCACTAATATGAAAGCTCTCCTTCACCTCCAGCTGTTATCAACCCGTAGAAAACTATCTCGCATATGTCTTTTCCATAAAATCTACTACCATAACACATATTTACGCTCTATCTTTGTCCAACCACCACCATACATTTCATCTCGCATAGACCACCGCCAAAAGGTAAACATTCCGCACTGCAACACCGTCGGCTTTTCATACTCATTTCTTCCCCAAACGAGCAAAGATTGGAATAACTTACCCGCATTACTTACAAGCATTATTGACACCAATAACTTTAAAAACACACTTCAAAGCTTCATGTTATAAATACTTGTTGCGTTTGCTTGTTCTGTATAATAACTGCTTTTATGCCATTGTTTTACATTATTGCTTGTATTTTTATATCGTATGTTCTTTCCTTTCTTTATTTTGTTCCACCATGTATTTTGGCCACGCTCACAAGTTTCTATTTACCATTCTTGTTTTGTATACGATGTTTTTTGCCATGTTGTTTGCCTTCCCTCTTTATTTTGTGATTGCCTCTGTATTTACTTACTTTGCCCCTCCCCTCTGCAATGTACAACCGTACCTTGAGGGTATGATAAATAAATAAATAAATAAATAAATAAATACAACCCACCCCCCCATTGTAGGCTTACATCACTAAAATGACTGGAAGAAAAGGGAAAAAAATATCAAGCATACAAATCCAAGATAACAGGCATTGCATCTTTTCGACTGCCTGAAGAGAACACACTAATTGGGAGGTCATTCAGATTACTTTCATCATAGAACGAATGAGCACGTTCCCCATATCTAGTCCGCACTCTGGGCAAAATGAAATGATCTCTTGGACGCAATGTTCGAGCAGGGATATGTGGGAAGGAAAATTCATTATTCCACAGGCACGTGAGAATAACATTCTTTAAAAAATAACTTGAATGAAGGCATACTTGAACAAAGAAAGAGACTAGAATTGTTGGGCGTTGGAACACCATACATCACGACACGACTTATAGATTTTACTAAGCAATAAAGCTAATTGCGCCAAAACACTGAACAACAGAAGAAGAGCAAATTCCAAAGCGCAGCACACTGTATCTTATAGCATGGACTATCATTTTCTTATATAAATTGGGCATGGTGCTTTGATAGAGTATAGGAAACACGCCATTTTGCGCAGCCGTTCACAAACGTTCACCAAATGATTGTCCCATGATATGCTGGAATCAAAAAGAACACCTAGATATTTGACACTTGAAATGTATGGAATAGGAGAGCAGGCGCAACTATTACTCTGAGGAGAATGAAGAAACAATAAAATTATGAGACAAATACGTTTGAGTGGCTTGTGGAAACATATGAGGTTAGCTTTATTATGATTGATGGAAATTAAGTTATTACAGTACCAGCTCATGATATTTACAGCGTCAATTTGCAATTAGGCTTCAGCTTGATCATAATTAGCGTGACGGGATACTGGAAACGTGTCGTCAGCATACTGAAAAGCTCGAAAATGAAGAATTGATTGAGTGACATCGTTAACATATAAGTTAAATAAAAGGGGTGCTGAAATCAATCACTGAGGAACTCCGCTGGACAACTGTGTAGGCCTACTTTTAATATTTCCAATTACTACAACTGGAAATCGACCATGCATCGAGGATAATAAAGGCCCTCGGAAGCCACAGCTATGAAGTTTACAAAGTAGAGCATCATGGTTCACGGAATCAAAAGCTTTTGATATGTCTAAGAATAATGCGCAAGAAAATTTGCTGTTTTCAACAGCATTGTTAAGCAAATCAGTTAGTTCATTAAACGCTAACCTACTGCCGCGCCCGGAGCTAAATCCATATTGGCTGGGCGATCGGGGATTATGTGCGTCAATGAAGTTTGGCATTACACGAAAGGTGTACTTTTCAAGTATCAGAGCAATTCATGAAAATATCGAACTAGGTCGGTAGTTTGTGACAGAATTAACCGGTCCGCTATTGAAAAGGGGAACTGCAAGATCCACCTTGATGCCAGGTCGCATGAGTTGTGTTGCTGTAATATCGTTTATGATTGCTAACAGAAAGCCCTTCAAGGCCTGAAAGTTTTTGCTAAGAACGTCCGCAGACACGCCATCTAATCCCACTGACTTGCACTGTTTGAAGTTGAAAACGATGTGACGAATATCGTCTTCCGTGCACTCTGTCAGAAAGGCAGACTCGGCCACCGATTGCGGAACAAGATGGCTGGTGTTATTAACAGATAGTTGCAGGAGAGTAGACGATAAAAATGATAAATTGATCTGCTAGAAGAATAGACGGAGGTCCGAAATTTTTAGTGATGGTTTCATACGCACCTCTACGGGGACGACCCTTTAATTGGTCAACAACAGACCAGGCCTTAGTTGGATCATTCCTACATGTAAAAAAATTACTTTGGAAGTGTTTTCGTCTTCCAGTTTTAAGCACGGCAATAACTTTATTGCTAGCCATCTTATAAGCTGCGCGAAGAAAGCTATTTTTAGGGGAAAGACGATAACGCCCGCAAGCTGATTCTTCTTCTGCCCTTGTGACCACCCTTTTACTTGTGTGTACTATCTGTGCGTAGAAGGCAGTAAAAAATTGATACAGTTTACTTGCGTGAACATCCGCAAGTAAAGATCGCCAATCATAATGCTGTAGACAGAAGTCAAGTTCTTGTTTTTAAACTTTATTTCTCATATCGGTTTTCGGACGGTAATATGCTGTGACGATAAAAAAGTACATACCACAAAGAAGTGATCGGACAGCTTTTGCTCAATAATAAACGGAAAGGCTTGGTCGTTCTCGGTATGGACATTTACGTGATCTAAACATGAAGACATGACTGATGCCTCAAAAATGCCTACACGCGTTGGAAGGTTGATAACGGCTTCTATCCTAAAGTCAGCAAGCGTGTTCAAGTATTCAGCTACGATTTGCCCTTCTTTCTTCAGTAAGTCAATGTTAATGTCACCTATTTTACCACATGGAAAAGTAAGTAGACGCAAGTCGTCCACAAACTATCTGACGCTTTGGTTTGGCGGCCTATAGATAACGAAAAGTGATGGAAGATATCGTGTGCAAATGCAAAGCGCTAGTGATTCAGCAGTTGTAAAGGTTATGCTCAGAGGATTCCAAATACAACAATCTTTGACGAAAACAGCAATTCCACCGCCACGGCCACTTTTTCGCGTACAAAAATGATTGTGGTATCCTTGGAGGGAAAACAGACCAATATGCCCTTGCCTAATATTTCTTTCAGTTAATACGAAAACATCAACTTTGTCCTTCACAGTACTAATTCGGAAGCAAAATTTATGCCAGTGCTTGCGAATACTGCGCACGTTAACATGAAGAACAGTGAAACCATTTCCGCCAACTTTTGAAGAGAAACTCGAGAAAGAAGGAAAATCACGAAATTTTTCGCGCACAGCCATCAAACAGAAAAAAACTACAACAGACAAAGCAGAAAAATAAGAAGTGGTAAGACTAGCCGAGTCAAATCAGAAGAACCCATTTTACAGTAGTGTAGTGGTGCCGTGTCAAATTGCAGACGGAACGCAAGAAAACGCCGGGAGCCCAACAAAAGAGACTGGTTGCCGAGCAGGTGATCTTCACATGTGCAGCTGGCCTCGCTCGCTTCTGTGGCACGTCTTGCGAATGACACATGTATAGTGCCGTTAGCTTGTTGCTAGGTCACGCAAGAAAAGTAAGTCGCGATGTATAAATTCATTTATACGCAAAACTTTTTAGCTTTAGCAGCAAAGAATAAAAATAAAACGTTGTTTGTAGGTTTGTTTCACATCCTTTTTTTTTCGATGGTCGCGTCAACTAACGGATGGGGTGGACACTTGGCGTGACGTGTTTCCTGTTGCCAGTTTTCGCCGAGTGTACCCTCTTGTTGAATTTCTTTTTCTATTGTCGCAGTACCGGGCGGCCGCGTTTGGCTTCACACTTGTGCACAATGAGCGGCGCGTCAGTCGCTGAGAGTGCGCCCGCAGGCTGTTCTAGTTTACCGGATGTAGATCATACCTTATGTACCTCGTTTGCACCAATCCCAGTGAACTGCAATATATGCTGTGCTCCTCAGGCGTCCGTAACGCTATTTGGCTGCTACCAACGTTGAGCAACAGATATGCCTTACTCCAATGAGGAGAGAGAGGATATCGTTTTGGCTCTAGGTGCGTGAAGTGGATATAGAAGGCGAGCAGTTGAGCTATTTCAACGCTGCCATCCAGGTACGCGTCCTATCTCAATGACGATTGTACGTGCATATGAAACACTGAGACATACTGGCACTTCTACGGAGAAACGGCATAAATCTTTAATCCTGGCATACGACGAGGCGACAGATATACTGTCAAATTTTTCTTCAGACCCACATGCAATAGTTCGTAGTGTGGGTGCTGAAGCTCGTGGGGTCTTCGGGTCTCACAGGAGTACCGACCACCGCGGGTTCGAGCATAGCGAGCCACAGGGCCGCGTCAGCCGTCAGCCTCTAGCGCCGCTGCGCGCGAGCTCACGCCACAAGGGGCTACCGGGCGACGCACGCAAGAACACAGTATTGCCCTAAGTTGATGGAAACCGTTTATTGTCTCCAACGGCACCCAACACTGCACGAACGCCCGGTCCCGGGACGGCGGGGAACCAAAGGGGTCCCGCACCAAGGGCGAAAAATACAGTTAGGGGCGCCTGTAGCACGTCGCTGCGAGAGCACAGGCTCAAGCTGGGACGCGGCGCTAGCAAAAGTCCCAGCGGCTATGCTACTTGCTCTCGCGATAACCGATGGGCCAACTCGCGAGAGCTCGGGCAATCTCCTTCGGCTTGGGCCTCCGATGAGTGCGGCTCGGCATGGTACGACCTCGCGCGAGCACTAGGCACCCGTTCTTCGGCTTAGCGTCGAGATAGGAACAACACGAGGTACGCGCTCCCCGCACGGGCAAAGGCACCGTGCGTGAGCTCAGTCCTAGTCACAAAGGTGTCGGCGGACGAGAGGAAGCATGTACGTACCAGGCGCCGTCCCAAGGAGCAAGAGAGACGCTACCGTCACGGCAATAGCCACCAGGGGCCGCTCCGTGACGTCACTAGCTCCGCCCTCACCGCGAACCACCGCGAGGGGAGCGCCACCGCTAAAACTGGTTCGGAGCGAGAACGATGTGGCTTACGGATTGCAGAACAAGGTGAAATGCGCCCGCGCAATGGCGCGTCGTATTCCCCAAATCCCCACAAGCTGGAATGTCAAAGTCTTCAGTGTGGAGAGTACTTAAGAACAGGCAACTTCATCCGTACCACCTGGAGCTGCGCCAGATGTTTGAGCCCCGCGATTTCCAAAATAGAAAGGACATCTCAGGCCAGGTTATAATGAAGACGGAAGAGGACCCAGGCTTTGTCAACAAAATACCTTGGACCGATAAAGTTACCTTCTCACGTAATATCCAAGTGAACATCCACAACACTCACTATTTAAGCGACGAAAACCCTCACTGGGTATTGAAGGTACATCACTAATATCAGTGGTCAGTTACATTGTGGTGTGGAAATTACGGTGGTACTATCATTGCCCCGTATTTTTTGATAAAACGCCTACAGGCGAAACATATGTAAACCACACCATTGACGAGGCGCTTGAGGATTTTCTTTGCGAAGTTCCATTGGCTAGGGCAAAGGATATTTGGTGTCAGCATGATAGTGCTGCTCCCACGGACGGCAGCAGCTCCTTTGAATTTCGTTCTCTGTGGCTATGTCAACGATCAAGTATACCGGACACCAACCACAACATCATAGAACCTAAAGGAAACAAGAAGACAAGTCTGCGACTCCATCCCTTACACCATGAACAAGAACGCCTCGGAAAATGTGCCTATGCGATGCGAAATGTACATTGCAGCGGATGGTGACCTCTTCGAACAAGCATTATAATCAAAGGCGCTTTTTGGATCGAAGGTCACTGGAAAATCATTCCGGCCCCCTAACGCCGCCTGTCCACCCAACCCCATTAGACTACGTCAACAGCCTGCCAGCTCTTCACCATATCAAGCATCAAAAAATAAAGCTATGTTCTTGTTCGTCTCTTTAGACACTTTATCGCTTCAGAAACGCTCGGCTAACAGCATGCATTTGCGCCGCCATGCAATAAGAGCCGCATGACCAGATACTGGGCTTGCGGCCAGTACCAGGCATAAAGCCCTGTCGCTGGCCAGTCTCGCTGCAGCGGACGTTGTTCACCTATCGCTCCCTAGAGAGCAGCACACTAGCAGTGCACAAGCGCCCCGTCACGTGGTATTTCTTCATATTTCGCGGGCTTTCTTTGGAACGAGGAAGAAAAGACCACGTGAGATATATCTTGTTAGAAACAACTTATTGAGAGGTTTCTCAAGGTGCTCCACAACTTTGCGTATCCCGCTTGTCGAATAAATAAACAGGACAATTGTTAGTTAAGGGGCGTAACAGTGTGGGCGTAACAATATATATATATATATATATATATATATATATATGTGTGTGTGTGTGTGTGTGTGTGTGTGTGTGTGTGTGTGTGTGTGTATGTACGACGTACGTTGGATTTGACAGTATAATTACACTGACGTTTCGGCTGGAGGACCAGCCGAAACGTCAATGACATATACTGTGCAAATCCAACGTACGCCGCACTCTCTCTTCATTTGTCTACCGAGGCCAGCGTGATTTCCTCAGCCGCAATATATATATATATATATATATATATATATATATATATATATATATATATATATATATATATATATATATATATATATATATATTGTGGGCAATGTACATATCATCAACACAGCTACGACTGCTTTCTGGTCATAGCGCCGAATCTTCAAGAATAAAGAGCTTTCTCAGCAGATCATCATCACAATATAGAGATATCTGACAGATCGCCTGAATCGGCAAGGAAATGATCTGTGCCCTTGTGGATGCTGCAGACAAGTCTTTGGGCGCATGCTTATATATTGCCTAGCATTCAGAAGACTCACTAAGAAGTCTCACTAAGTAATTCGCAACAGATTTGCCTTTCGCGTCCGTTGCGCACAAATATATGATTTGCAGATAGTTGAACTCCAAGTTCACTCGAGGCTAAAAGAAGCAGTTTCAGAGTTATTTGGAGGTACGCCACTGAACATTCCTTATTAGTGCTCTTCCTTTATGTGTGACTGCTGTGATCGTGTGTACTCAGTCTTCATTTTTTGTATTGTACTTCTTTTTATATGCTTTACAAGCAGGTGAGAGTGATATACCTCATAGGAGACAACGGACAACAGCTGCAACAGTTTTTCTGTGTTGGGCGATGTTTGTGTATTTTCATGAAAAAGGCATAGTACACATAACAATAATGAAAAGAAGAAACATTAGAGAAGCAAAGAAATGTCGTTGCGCTTTGCTCTTTCAGAGAAGTCCCATTTGTTGGCATTTCGTTAGGCTCCAGCGCCTGGGCCAGAATTCTCAATATCATTTCCTTGTAAGAACCTTTATTGAAAGGGTGCATTTGCTATTATACTTGTGGCAAATATTGGCCACGCTGCCCTTTTAAATATTAGCGCATGTCAGCATAACTGCGGATATGGCAGACGGATTACTTGAAGATGCATCGAAATCGCAGAAAACGCGTTTTCCACGCTCGGTTTAGAAAAGTAAGCTTCGTACGCTCCAGATCCAAGTACACTTTACACTTGCTAATGCTAAAGTTTTGAGCACAGTAGGAAAGCAGATAAGATAAACGGGGCCTAGCCTTCCAGCGGAAAGTGTTCTTAGGCTTGGCTTCAGGTCTCGATACTGACTGGATATTTATCCTACACAAACAGCACCTTTTCAGTGCTGATTTTGCATATCACAGTTCAAGTTAACAAATTTTATGGCGATACCTGGTCATCGTTGATATAAACTTCAAGCGCCGACGGAGCAGATAACCCGCGCGTATTCTCATTATCAGAAAGCCATCCAGACTCAAGAGCCATAAAGTGGTTGTTTTCAGAACTTTTAAAAGAAATATTTTGTCCACCTTTATCTTTATGAGCTATCCATTGTAGGCAAATTGTTTCAAAGTAAAACCAATAAAACTTAATCCCATATTACGTAGCAGTTACGCAATACCTGGCGCAATATTCTACGCCGTAAGTCTCGCACTGTTGCATCTGATATGAGTTAGAGTTAACATTCGCAGATGCGTTTGAGGTGTTCGCTTATGAGCTTTCTTCAATGCCAACCCTAGTCCACAATATTATATCTTAGGCACAACTCGTCAGCTCTGACCAGGAGGTGCAAGTGGCACTTCTGGGTTACGTCAGGCGGGTGGCTAAAGCCAGTGGGGTCTTCGAGTTGGGGCACAACCCATAACGTTCCCAGTTCCCCTTTCCCCCGTCGCGATAAAGTTTTCATCCTCTTCCTTCTTGTTTGTAGAGGTGGCGGTGTCTTGTTGCATAGAAGTGGAGGGACGCGGCTGCTTTTGCTTTTCTATGCCGCCTCTCCATTTACAGCAAACTTCGTTTTAATTTTTTATCTGGGTGCTAGTTTATACATCATCTGCAGACATGGCGTAAGCGAACAATCGATTTTCAGCTGCATTAGATTTTTTTTCTATACGAGCATCGGCAGAAGCGCAATATTATGAGCAGCAAGTATTGCAAACTTTCCTGTGGTACCACTCTCGCTTGTAGATATTCGCAGTAGGCGCAGGTAAATCACGTCGGGAGGGGAAAAAGAAGAAAGCTTGATCCATTGCGGAGGGATGAATTGCAGAGACATGGCAATATTTTTCTCGATTTTTCTCGTTCTTCCTCTCGCAAATCATCTGCGGTTTCGTCCAGGCTACTTCACCTAGGTGGTGGTTTTTAAATAAGCCCCAGAGTCAGCTCGTTAAAGCAGCTCTCCACGAGACAGTGCTCTCCAGGCCACAGCACGCTTCTCTATTTCAGTATCGGAGGAATGAGTGAGATGTAAGACATTGGACCAGCTACTTAGTCGGACCCAGCCACAAGTTCACTGAAGAACTTCATAGTTTACTTCTTTACACTGCTCGAAAAAGACCTTCGGATTCTTTCAAAGAACACCAGCGCTAGCAGTGGAAAACACGGGTAGGGTAGTGAGCCCATAACAGCTACCGCCGTTAAAGAACTGCATTGCTTCACTGTGGTTATCAAAGTAAGAGAACGACATAACTACTGCAGTATGCCGGTGCCTATTCTTTAGCACAATTTCATAGTAGCCGTGGACGCGCTTACCGAAGCATTTACTAGTTTTGTGCACCGCTATAGAAGGAAAGGCTGTGCTCTACATGGCGGTCGTAATAGAGCACCGCTACTCAGCACGCAGCACCGCCAGCTCTCGGGCGTTTCCCCTTGTACGCTCCCCAAATGCTCACGCACGCTCGATAAGCGACGAGCGCCAACGGCCAGCATCCTTGGAGAGGAGGCTGGCGCCCGCACTTTCGCCAGCGGCCACTCTTCGCTTGGCGCATTCTTCCTCACGTTTCGCCCTCTATCACAGACGGGGACACCATGCCTCGAACTTTGTCTTCCCCGCCCTTGCGCCCTGTGGGCACTTACCGCTCCGACCAGATCGAACACGGCTCTCTCCTCGCACTCCCCCATGCATTGTTCCGTAGGGAAGGATCGGCGAGAGCTCGGATAATGCGGATTGAGTTGAATCGGAGAGGACCACGTCCGTCCACACGAAAGCGTGACTGGGGAACTCTTACGAGCTTCCGGTTACACTCGTGTTGTGTGCAGAAAGGTATTAGAAAAAAAAGTGGTAGTTTCGCACGAAAGGCGAAGAATCGATTGCGATAGCAAATTAGTAGACAGCCATACGAAGCATAGAAGTCTTGTCAGCCCTGTAAACTTGTAAACATTCCCTAACTAACTAAATTAAAAAGCCTCATGTCAGGGAGCACAGGCAAACATGAACACATCGCACTCGATGACCGCACACTTTCGCTCTCAAAACGCTGGTGTGAGGAAGCGCGGCACCAGCACTGAGCGAAATGACCGTCGTGCTGTCTATCGCTTCAACACAAATTGAGCGGCGAGAACACAGCACCTGCAAAGCTACCAGCCGTCGGCCTGCCTAGACTGTATCCCCAAAGCAGATCGCTTTAAAGATAGTGCCCACGTGACCGCACGCCATACGCAGCTGCTGCCGAAGTACAATGCTCCCCTACCTACCCTCCCACCGCTTCCTCTTCACTTTCCTCCCTTGCGCGAGCCAGATTGAGCCCCGAACCTCGGCTCACCCTGGCACGCTATCACTCGCACATACAGCATACGGCGCGTGGCGACGGTGTTAGCGCCCTTGGGCTTTACACGCAACATCACGACGACGGCAGCAACGACAACGGCAAAAATTCACTCAGAGTGTTCATAGAATTCCTATCGCCTTAAAAATGTGGCACTACTACGTGCCATGATATGTCACATATTTTACTACATTATAGCGTATCGACGAGAAAAGGAATAATATTTCCTCCAGCACACCGCTGTTGATGTATACTACGTTTTGATGATCAGTGTTTTCGCAGTAAAGGACAACATTAAGCTTGGGTGAAATGGGAACAAACCTTCGTGATGCACCATACGATATGCGGTAAATTCAGTGTCGATGTCAGAACTATAGTTACTACATGTCCAGGATAAGCCCTGAAGTAAAAGAAAACTTGAAATTATTTTGAAACTATTGCATTAAGGTTATATTCCAATAGCCTGACCTTCAATTTCTTTAGACTTAACTATAGGGCAATGACGCGTAGCCTTGCTAGAGAAGCCCAATCAAACACTCTCGTAGTTTATAGTCGCTCAATTTGCTTGTTTTGAAAACCTATAACATTACCTACATTGAGAATTTAAGGTACGTAATTAGCTAGCAAGAGGTGAGGAGCGCACTGAAGTGTGGAGGGTGTCGCCGGGATCAAGTTAGCGCAGTGAAAAAATATTAAAAACACAGAAGCTTGGGCGAGCTTTTAAGACATGATGCAATACCTGTACAGCGCCGACCAACGAGAACAGAGGAAAACAGGTAGAACAGCGCTCGTCCGGCATGTTTTTCTTTTTTTTGTCTCTGCTCGTTCTTCGGCGTTGTATAGTTAGTTCATCAATGAAAATATATCGTACAATAAGGAGGGCGGTGCCTGCAATTGTCATTGGTGCGCTTTGCTTTACTGCTCTTGTAGTGATTGGTCGAAAATCGCGGCGGCGGGTACCGGAAGGTTCAAAATGGCACTCACGAATAAGAGCTGGCAGAGCGATGTTTTATATTTTCTAAGAGGGTTCGAAAACGTTGTACTGTTACGCAACATTTTTTATTGCGATGCCGATTATATGGACACTTCAATCGAATTTCTGTCGTCACGTCGCTGCGCTGTTCCGTATGAAGCCCAAGGACGATAACACAGTAGCCGTGCGTCGACTATTTTATCTGCTGTATGTGGAAGTGAAATCGTGCGAACGTGAGCCCACGATGGAGGCTCACTCGGGCCCGCGAAAGGGAGGAAAACGGAAAGGAAGCGTACCGTCTTCCTTCGTGCGCGAGGCACCAGGAGGGGGAAGGAGATGGGGACGTATTACTTGGGCAGCTGCTGCGTCTGACGCGGCCAAGTAACGCATATCTTGAAAGTGATCTGCGATGAAGACAGAGCGCGACGTCTCCAGATAGCTTCGTGTGCGCTTTTTTATTGCCGCTTAGTTCACGTTGAAGCGAGAGGCAGCACGAAGGTGAATTCGCTCGCTGCTGCTGTGGCACTTTCTCCCTCAAGCGTTTTGACAGCGAGTGTGCCCGGTCATCGAGTGAGATGTTCATGTTTGCTTGTGCGCACGAGACACCAGTGTTGTTAATTTAGTTCGTAAGGAATGTTTACAAGTTATTACGGTTGCTAAAGCTACTATCCTCACTTCATATAGCTGCCTACTAATTTGTTATCGCAATCGTTGCTTCTCGTTTCGTGCGCAACTGCGACTTTTTTATCATGCGCACAGAATCCTATTCTCCCCAGCGGATCTCACTATTCAGTGCCAGAGAAATCAGTTGGAAGCATTCTTTTGTTACTTTCGGAGCAGGGCCTTCTCCGGTTCTTGGACAAAAATTCAGTCTTGTTTGGTTTAATAATGCATCCATAGTGCGTAAGTGTCACTTTCAAATTGTGCGTTTTCGTAGTTTTATGACAACGCGTGAGAGACAAAGGAAGTAGGCGCCGGCCTAAAAAAGTTTGAACAACGAGGGAGGATTAAAGGCAAAAAAGACGTGCAATTATGAATAGCACTGGCGATTGGTTAGCCTGTTCAGCCATTTAGCATCAAGACTCATAATTTCGCAACTCTGCCGATTCCATAAATTGTACTATAACTTTCCTGACCTTCGTTCCTCACTTTTATTTCCACCCACTCGCTCATCACATTGTCTATCCAATTCTTTATGTATCCAACGCCTTCATGGTTCTACAAACGCTTTTAACAAATCCTTCCTTCCCTCTGCAATAGAACAATGGAACTCGCTCCCGGAATCCATTGTTGTAGAGCGAAACCCTTCCAAATTTCGAGAGTTACTAACCACTCATATTTTCACCTAATTATGCAAAAACCTGTTCTTTTTAGTGTCTTTTCAGTTGTTGCGTTTTTTTTTGCTTTGTACATGACTATTCATTCGATGTTTGTATTATTGTTTTGCCTCCCCCTTATGTAATACCCCACATGGGGCCCTTAAGGGAATAATAAATGATGATGTTGATGATAATTTGTGCGTGTACGTAATATGAGATGAGATGATTATTGGTGGTTTTCTGAACGTCACGTGAAAACAGGCGAAGTATGGAGGGACCCTTAATATTTTTGATCGATCGTGAAGAGCGGGGGGTAGAAATGGAATAAAAACAATCTGGTATAGTTTTACTTTTTAGTTGTTCACGTTTGCAACTTTAGTTGTGTTAAGTGGAATTCTACAACTGGCCACGAAGCCAGACGGCCAGGTATGTTTAAGTGAATACGTTTGACAAAAGAATATTTTATCACCTCTTATCTTACATTTAAGTTCCTACCGTAAGCAAAAGCTTCAGCTTACGACGAAACCGAAAGTAAACCCTTTCGCGGTTGTATTCGTGTCTACAAAGCAAGGGATGATAGATAATCGATTATTGCACGAATGAAAAGCAGTGCGCACGGCGAACGCAGACAGCAAAAACACAATGTTCCCTAATACATTTAGCGTGTACCGTAGTGCACCGCCTTCCACGTTCTAGTCCGGCAGATTTAGGAGGCGGTGGTCGTACCATCTAATAATTTGCATTGATATTCCACTTGCGTGCACCATCGTGTACTGGCGATGCCAGGCGCTCGAAGGGATCAGAGCTCCTCAAGGCGATAACTTTCAAAGTTGAATGCCGAATGTTTTCTTGCGACTCCTTGGAAATGGGTATTTGCACTGACAACATTTCATGAGAATGACTAAAATAGGGGCAATCATTCCCCATAATGGTTTTATGGATACAAGGTTGCCTAATTTCGCTGAATTCGAGAACAGATGACAAAGAATTCTTCTTTGTAGGTATGCAAACCGTTCGAAATTGTCACAGTTCATTCCCCAGATTTACCACGTATCGTTTTGTGCGCTTTTATTACTGTGATTGCCCCGTTAAGCCTTCAAAGGATCTCGGTGCGAACAGCATCACAAGTGAGCGTCATCCGTGTAACGCGCTGGCAGCTCTGCGAGAAAAAAGTTAAAGGTGCGCACAACACGATGAAAGAACTTTGCGATAAAGCACGGAGCCCGCAAAACTCTATTGGGTGTTCCAACAAAGGATGACGGGACGCGTACTATAAAAGAAGCAGTGCTCCTTTCTTGCGCTATATATCATACTGCAAGAGCCTCAGTGGCACCGGGGCGATAAGGGACACGGCGAGCGCCATGAGCACGCAGCTAACAGGCGCTGGGACTCGCACTGACGAAACGTGTGTCGAACTAATGCTCGCATCGGTTATCCTGAAATACTGCCAAGCGTAGGCTTGTCTACGATAAGCGAAAAACACAAAGTGCATCTACCCGTTGAAAGGGCAGCCATTCTGAGCCAGTTAGGGGTCCCTGCATGCTTCAACGTAACGGGATCCTCTCTCAGCCCAACTCTTCTTCCAACCGTCTCGCCATCGACGCTCACTATCTCAGGACAGCCCAGTAAGAGCACCATAATAGATTAGCGCCTTTTATGTACGTTTACGGTTCATAGACTATGCAGTAGGGAGGGTGCGAAAGTGATGACTATGTATAGGGTGGTTACACGAAAGAATCACGGTGTGTTCAGTCTAGCTTTCGTCTCTAGCGCACGGGAGCAGAATCTGCAGCACAATTTGGGTACGCACCTTCCTTAAGGTCCATTACCGGCAAACAACAATAAAACGTTACCTTTCCATCAGAAACCCGAAGGGCACAATTTGCCCCGTTCTCCATATACGGCCAATAATTTCGCGACAGTGCGCTTTTGCTTTGCGAACAAATCTGAAACTGTCTTGTCGACGTTGCAAATCAGCAGGTAGGAAATAGCTCAAAAAAGGACGATACGACAAGGCTCTTTTGTTTATGCCTCCTACTAATGTATTCGATCACTGCAGAGCATACAGGCGAAAAATTACAGTACGAATGAATGAATTTCGTTTACACAATAAAAGCATATGCGCGCCACTAGCCTCATGGGTATATAGAAGGTATTGATAATGGACTATTTGTGCGTGAAGTATAACTTGAGTATTCCCATCTTTGTGTTGCCAGGAAATGTTTCTTGTAGCTAGTTTTCTCTCACGTTTGCGTCGTGCAGATCAACTCGCAACGATGAGAGTTCAGGACACGTTAAGGTAAATCCCTCCATGTCATCGGAAACGATTAAGTATTTTGCCGCTGCTGTACATAACTGTAGTGCACTATAATATAACTTTTCAAAATGCAAGCTATTGGATATTATTATCAATAAAAGTAAGCATGAGGATTAAAAAAGAGAAAGTTTTCTGAAGTGATAAGTCGGTAAAGCATGCGGTAGGAGGTTTATTTCTCAGCCAGCCTTCTTAATACGGTGCGACAAGGAAGTCTGGATCTTCTACAGCATTTTATGAACAATTTGAAACAATCACAAAACATTCGCATTTAAAACCTTATCGGAAAGTGTAGTATAGTGTCTTATGCACAGTACATGGTGTTTGTTAACAAATGCTATGATTCTTGCCATATGTTTGAATTACGCCACTGATGTCATTCTTGGTGCCACTCCTCTCCGTCGAGCCTTGTGTGGAATAGCAGAGCTAGAGACATTTACTGCTTTTGTCTGTTGAATTGCGCGGTGGTACAAGTGACAACGCTGTTTTGCCGCTGCTGGGATGCAATATTCGAAAAGAGGATGTTCCCAAAAAGTGGCCTTCCCTTACAAAATTTTTATAGAAAGTCTGTAGATGGTCTATAGATATTTGCGCATCAAGTCTATAGACTATATATAGATATTTCTTTAGACGAGTCTATAGACAGTCTATAGACTTATGGCCATACACTTTTTATAGACTAATCTATAAGATGTCTCAGTCTACGGGCACCCTATAGACTGTCTACAGAGAATTGAAAGTTCACGTTTGTGGACAAATGTCTGCAGAATGTCTATGGACAAAGTGTATAGGGCTATACAGTTCAACTTCTGTTCACTGAAGTCTATGGAATGTCTATAGATAGCCTAAAGACATTTACTTATACAGATTTTATAGATTTCAGTCTACAAAAATAGAACTCCATACATCAGTTATACTTTTGTAGACTGAAATCTATACAATGTCTATATACTTTCTATAGACATTTGCTTATAGAGATCCCATAGACTTCAGTGTACAATTATAGAGCTATATAAAGTTTTACTTTTGTAGAGTAAGGTCTACAATATGTCTATAAGCAACTGTCTACAGTCTGTCTCTAGACATTTGTCTGTAGACATTCTGCAGACTTCAGTCTACAAAAGCAGAACTGTATATTCCTATACACTTTTCTCTATCAACATTCTGCAAACATTTGTCTACAAATGTTAATTTTCTTTAATCTATAGACAGTTTATAGAGTGTCTATAGACTCATACAATTTTCAGACTAGTCTACAAAAAGTGTAAGGTCATAGGTCCATAGACTGTCTGTAGACCATTCCTGCAGATCAGTCGATCCATAGACTTTAGTAATCCATACACTTTAGCCTTACACTATTTGTCGATTATTGTCAATACAAGGTGTCCGAGCTAACTTAAATTCAGTGAAGCTGTTCAATGAAGAATAATGTAAAAAAGACGGTGCAGTTAGATCCGAATTTAATTTTAGATCCGAACACCGAACGGTGTTCAGCCGTCAGAAATCTGACCCGTAGGTCTTTTTATAATAGTATACCTTGCACCATGTTCTTTTTAAATCTTGTATTTTCATTGCCCAGATTGGCTAAAATAGCCGCGCTGCACGCGCTGCTGGAGTTGCTATTGAGCATTCTATTGGAAATGTCTATAAATATGTACTGCATCCAGCATACAAAGGGGAACATACCCAGGGAACTGTATACAGAAAATCATGCATGCGGATTGAAGCAATCGAAAAATCTCAAATGCATGTAGCCGCTAATGTTTATGCAAGACTGCATGAGTATTTGTGCAGGAGCACATTTAGGAAATACTATAGTTACATGCGATGCATCTGATTGAATAAAATCTCCTAGCTATCTGCTATTTACAAGTTAGTTTGTATTTCTGTTTACATATGGCGGCAAAAAAATTTTGAAAGTACATTATGTATATTCACGTGCTGCTTCTCATCTGCACTTATACATCAATGTCGATAGCTTAATAATGCTCCTGAACCAGCTGCACCCTATGTTGCATAAGCAGAAAAAAATTGAAGCAATTCCACTAGTGCTGAATCATGCAATGCAAAAAAGAAAACAAGTGCACTAGCATTGAATTAATTCTTTTTATTGCGCGGTATATTATTTTGTTAAAATGCAGGTCCTACGCTATGATCGAAAGAGTCTATTTACAGATTTACAAACTACTTGCCCTTGTCAAGCAAGGCCGCCAAGCCGGCCTTGACCTTCATGTTATATGTTTCAAGATGTTGCAAGTGTATGCTGCAAATGAGTAGGTGCAACAATATGAGGCAAAAATAACAATTGCACATTGTTTGTATGTTCATTAAGCAGCTTCATATATTTACTGAAACCATTTAGGTCAATACTTAGTGCGGTTTAAGTATGTGTAATGGCTACTTGGGAATGCAAATTAGTACTCTTATGCAATGTTTCATATTATGGCATGATGAACAATTAAACAGTCCCGACTGCTGCTGGTGCTACAGCAACAGTATGTTGCTTTTAGGACAAGTTCATATATGACACATTATTGTAATTATCCCAAATGGTCTCTATATTAATTGCTGAAACAAGGTTAGTGAGTTAGGCTGGGCATTTTTGGCTGGTAATTAAATATGCCCGCGCAGAAGGATATGCTCAGGAGACTTACTGGAGTATTCACAGTATCATGCCAAATATTGTAATTTATTTTCCTCAATACAGATTTAAATGTGTACCTCATACTCTTAAATGAATGGGTCATTGGCCGTAACTTCAACAGAAGGCTGATCGATTGAATGTACTGATATGGCCACTTGGATTCTTACAGGTAATGAGGCCTCTTGAGCATGCTAACACGTTTGCAAGTTAGGTGTACCACATGAGCACCTGAAATATCACGCGAATACTTTGTTTCATGGCACGACAGATATGGACCTCCTAGGAAACAAAACTGAAACTATGGTTCGAATGAATGCTATCACTGTAAATTATTTAAGGTGCTCTCAAAGATAAAACGTTTTCTAGGGTGTCGAGGTTCACGATTTAAGTTAACGCAAAAAAAAAACACAAATTGAGCAAGAAATGCCATGTCAGTATGCTTGACTTTCATTTTTTTTTCAATAAATGAGACCAATTTGCCTTTACTTTTATAAGGTGAAACGTTTTAAAAATATATTGCACAGACATTCTCTGAAAACTTTGTAAGACATTAACAAGACATCACACCTATGTGGTCATTTTAAAATTTCCCGATCTTCTTCCAAGCCTTCCCTGGCTGTTTTCATAAAAGTTCCCCGGCGATATATGACACCCGCAGCTTAAGTGCAATAAAAAATATTGTGGTTTAGTGCTTGCCAAGTACTGCTAGTCCTTAATATTTAGATAAAAAGAATAATACGTCAGTCACTTGACGGGCAGTATTAGATTTAACTGAATTGAATCTCCTGTTTATTCAAGCTGACAAGGGCTTAGGCAAGTTCGTAATTGATGGCCACACGAACACAGCACGGAAGACAAGGACACAGAGACACACACGTAAAGCAAATGCAACAATGTGAGGTAAAACTATTTAATGAGTTATTTTTATGGTTCCATGGTAGTTTTCTATATAATTTGCTCTCATCACTTGTGCCTCTACTTAGCTGTGTTTACCTCTGACTTAAGACTACATGGCAATATGAATCAGTACCATTAGGACGCTTCGTTATATTACAGTATGATAAGCAGTTAGGTAACCGTAATGGTCGCCGGTGCCAGCAACGGGACGTTTCGTTTCAAGACAGGTTCATGTGACACACAGTGTACTTATATGACTAAAAGAAATGGGAGAATCCCAAACGATTCCTATAATAATAATTGCTGAAACAAAAATACCCGGCTGGTCTGTGCACATTTTTCGGGTGTTAATGCAATATGCCCGAGCCGAACAAACGTGCTCAGCATAGTGACTGCAGTTTTGAACAATCACTTTAAGAATTGCAATTTATTTCCACTTAGAACAGTCTGCAGCGTCTTTTCTCATACTTCTAGATGAATACACATGCCACAATTTTCAGTACAATGCACATGAAGGGAGGCGTATTCATAAGGTTACTTATCAGCTAAGACATGTTACGATCTCTTAGGTGTGTCGATAAGGGTAGTAGAGGTACAATGTTTACTAATTTATTTGCATAATCTGTGCGTTTTCTACTCAGAAAAGTCCACGAAATGGATAATCTGGGTTTTTCCTTTGTACAACGCATGCAGTATACAGTCTGTCCAAGACGGCGGCACTAAATGCAACAGTAATGAAAACCGGAACACTTATTACGCACGACAAGGGCTTCATACATGCAGGATTGGCAGAATGCGAATCTGCGCCAGCAGCTGCCTAGTGATTAACAGCACGTAAACTGTACAACGCCGAAACATCGATAGGCGCTTAACGTTTTTCAAATAGCCGGAAAGATAGCTTCCGCTGCTAAACTGTTTATAAAAGACATCCCCAAAAAAATTTCGCAACTACCGTCAAACGCAATGCCTTTAGTTTGAAACATGTGAAGGTGCTTCCCCGATCGACTAAATTATTGTTCTCAATTTTTTTCCGCTAAGTTGTGAAGCTGTGAGTGACCGCGAGCTTATCGCAGGTTTCATGCTTCAAAAGCTCTTGCGGTTGCGTATAGTTAGATTGGGTGAATCTAGATATTTCTTCAAGTCTCGTGTTTTGCTTGCGCTAACTTCCCAAAATTATTTAGATTGGTGGCCAGGAACCTTAAATATACTGCTAGTTTTAAACAATACGAAAATGGCAGCGCACACATGCTGATGCATGCCCCGCAAACACGGCCTTTCATCCGAGTACGCTAGCATTTATTCAACTATATGTCGCTGTATGCAAATTCTTCATGCTAACACAATTTAGACATATATACGTAAATTGTGTCAAGAGAATTTCACTACACATGCGGCGCAAAATTCATCGCGGCCGGATCGAGCGCCACGAAATGAGATCTACCACACTGGCTGCTCAACACACACAATCCGCTTAGTGGCCGCTCAGTATCAAGTTAAGACATGGTGTACTTTCTTTTTTTTACGTACATCAACTATCACGCTGAAATTAACAAGCGTGAGCGATCGCTTGCCGTAAAACATTCCGTATAGTAGAAGCGAGAACAAGAGCGCGTTACCAAATCATGAAAACGACAAACCGATACTAGGCCTTAGTCACCTGTGCTACGTGCAGCCTGTTCGCACTATGAAATGCGCTCACCTAATCATGCGCTATTGACGGAAAACACCTTTGCTAAAACCGTGGCTTACCGTTCAATGTAGTTGACGGGTGATGCAACAAAGAGGATACGCATACACAGACACCAAGGTTCAGGCAGACACCGCAAAAAGCGTTTATGTGCCTGGCGCACTCGTTGGAAATCCAAATTAACGCCTACAGATGGCGCACCACCATGACGCATGCGCAGCAGCTCCGCGTCGAGGACGTGCGCGCTCCGAGAAGTCTCAGCGCCTTTTCGTTTTTCATTTTTTTGTCTCTTTCTCCCTCTCTGCGCGTCATGCGCGCTGAACGGGTTGCTTTTGTTTTCCCCTTTCTTTTTTTTTCATAGAGGAGGCAAATGCGCTGGCAAGTTGTATTACAAACGCTGTGGGCTATCGTATGAGACTGGAACGCACACATTGATCAATGCGCATTTTGTAAAAGCTGTTACAGGGCCCTTCAGGCGCTTGCATTATCGCCAGCGACGATGAGTAATACAGTGCATTTGTGGCATATCTTCCCGCGTACCGCCAAATGTGATGCCCGCTCGTTTTTTTAGTGCCAACTTTCTGTTTTGGTGATAAGTCAAAGCAATCACTACAGCAATGACGTACTGATTTGCGTTGGTGGCGCAGGCATACCGCCTGCGAAATACTGGGTGGGCTCAGAGAATTTGGCACATATTTTAAGTGAATCACAAACTTTCATGAGTTTATAGTGCAGGATACGAGTGAACCAAAAGCCACCCGATGTTAGTGATGCAGCTGAGATATCAGGACAATGTGAAAAGTATCGGAGAATCGGACGACACACAACGCGCACACCAAATGCGCTGCATCGGTTCATCGCACACTCACAAAGCCCACGTTGTCAGCTACAGACATTACGATTCTCTGTGCTGTTAGCTTGATGCCTGTTTGGAATCCACTTGTAGTTAAAGTTGGCGTTCATGGCATCTATCATCACGATTGGATCGGCCTCTCGCTTTCTTTATTCTACTGCCGCAAAAGTCATGCTATGACAACTGTGAAAACTGTCTTGGGATTGCGGACAGCGATCACGTAGATCATATCATATGGTCAGCAGAAGCGGAGGTATACACTATGTCTGCTCTACAGCAATCTCAGCAGTGTACAACTTCAGTGGCTTATATCAAACGCAGCTTGGTATTATCCACCGGTACCTGCGCTTGGTTACAGCCCACACGGGTTGGGCCGGGATTAACGACTTTTGTCTATTGTCAATCTATAGACGGCATGTAAACTTGCAATACGAATTTTATAGTAGCGACTGTTTTCTACTTCATCTCACTCCTTACCAGAATCGGTATACGGGCTTTTCGCACAAGTTAACATGACCTTTGGTGACGTCCCACCCTATGGCGTTCACCAGCAGTGGTAGAGGAAACCGTCGAAAATAATTCTAATTGCAAAGACGTATACGGGGTTTTTCACTTAATTTGAGCCAGACTTTAATATATTCAAATGCTACGTAGCTGGAGAGAACCAAAGTAATGTTTGCCGTGGCTTGGAGATACTCAGATTATATTTTGCACTCCCTCTGATTAGGCGATTAGTTTTAATTTCTCAATTATTATATATAGATGAAAATTCTCAATGATAAAATTGTAGAGCTACATGAGATACTCCTGATACAGCTTACTGTTGCTCCACACGTGATCCATAGAAGTGTTTTCGGGGAGCGTGAAGAAGCCCGCGATTACACGAGATGTGGCTCGAGCGGCCGGTCGCGCATCAATATATATATATATATATATATATATATATATATATATATATACATACATATAGATATATGGGGGAAGGGGGCTGTACGTGAATGTGCGCATGTGCGTGTTTGTGATGAACTACGTAGACTGCGAATAGACAAGAAATATAGACGTTATTTACTGTCGTCTATTGGACGTCTAAAGATCAAGAATGACCAAAATAAATAGTGACTATGTCGGCTTTTGTTCATAGGTAGTCTATAGCGGGGAAGTAGACAAAAAGTAAACAGACACCTTATTGACCTTTCTCTATAGACAGTCTATAGACTGCGAGTTGACAGAAAGAAATAGAAACCTTGTTGACTTTCGTCAATAGAAAGTCTATAGACAAATAATACACAGAAATAGAGACTGTATCAACTTTCGTCTATAGGTAGTCTATAGAGGGGAAGTAGACAAAAAGAAACGAACACCTTATCGACATTTTTTTATAGGCGGGGTATAGACTGCGACTAGACAAAAAGAAATAGAAACTTTATCGACTTTCGTCTATAGACAGCCTATAGACTTTGTATCAGCAAAAGTACAAATCTATAGAAAGCAAGGTACTATATAAAAAATCTATAGAATTTCTATAGACAGTCCAAAGTCATTTTGTAAGTGTTGTTTTGAGTTCAGGAGTGATGAAAATTTCTTTGAATATAAGAAAAAAACTTGCGAAAATATAGAACCAACGAAGTTTGGCACCAATAACAGAGGAACACATTGAAATGACAGGTTTTGTTTCTTTTCCCCGCACAACTTCAAACAACGAAAATGAGCTCCGAGCGAAGGAATTTTCTATATATATAGTTTCTGACGTGATGTCCACTTGCACCTCGCACTATTTTTAGTTTTACCATATATAGCGGTAGAAATAATGGCGCAGAACCCTATATCCTATATTGCCAGAGGCATCTTCTCAGCCATGCCACGAAGGATAAAAATGAAACTTTAGGCAAAAAAGAGATGAAGTTCTCTTGCCAAAAGAAATGCACAGTTCAAACTAGAGAAGTAGCTTATAAGTGGATTCGGGAGTGCAGCGGAAAGTAGGTACGGCAGCAACCGGCTTTTCGTGGGACGAGTCACGGGATCGGCTTATGGCGCTTTGCCATTTCTTTCGCCGTTTCCATTCATTGTTTGCGCACAGGCGCAAGAAGTGCACACTTACAGGTGACGTCCTCCGGCCAGCCGATTACCTCTGTGCAGTGGTGGGGAGGCTGTGAATGTCTTCGAGGTTTCAGCGGTACAGCACAAAAGCGTTCCCTCGGCTACGAAAGTTTCTTGCTAACTTTGGCAGCAGAACGTGAACGAATGGTATTTCAGAACCATGAATAAATGATACGGCAGAGCAAACAGAAAACCATGAGCATAGTGAAAGTTGCACGGCGCGCCACAATTTACGCCGGTGTCCTTCCTGAACAAACGACTTCGGTTCTTGCGCTTGCACTGGCCGGAAAAACCCAACCCAACAGCGCGTGATTTGAACGAGACTTCGTGCCACGGATAGCTGTTTCGCCGTTATTATTTTTTCCCCGGAGCCCCTGCGCTACCATCAGGCCGATAGAAACTGGCGGAAAATGCGCCAGAAAAGGCTTAAGTGTTTTTCGCGCGGAAAGCATGCTCCCTTCTGAAAGCCGCGCACCGAAATTGTATTTATTGTGCAAACGTCGAGAACCTGCATGGAGGCTCGCACCAACGAAAGCACTTTGGGGCAAAAAGAAAAAAAAACCGTGACTAACTGCAAGCTCTTTGTAATTGAAAATACAACTCCCTGCGCGCTTTTCCTGGCTTCTAGGCATGGCCTATTGTGGCTAAAAAGGGGGGAAAATGGTATGAGGTGATTGGGGATTTCTGGGCTTGATGCTCCATCCTTGGGTTTTCGTTCTTTTTGTTTTATGGAAGTACGGAACTAAGGAGATTAAAGTTTCTTAAGTTCTCCTCAAAACCAGCACCCGCCCGTTGGCAGAGCACAATGCGATTCCTCGCGAGGGCTGTGCACTATTTGGAAAGACACTTCACAGGTTAACTTACCCGTTTTTATGCCTTCAGTATTCTGCTCATTCTTCTCCTTTTGAGCAGGCTTTAGTAAAACTGGCCCACCCCTAGAATACGTCGAAAGGAACTCGTCTCTCTTCTTGGTACCTTGCTCACTTAAAATATTTTTGGGCGTGACTAGGTAAGATGCGTGACCTAAGGCGGCAGTAAGATTGATCGCCGTCTTTTGCATAAATTTTATGAAGTTCGATCAGAGAACAATAGAAACGAATGAATGAGCGAATCAAGAAAATAACGAACGGACAAAAGAAGCAAAAAATGAACATAGGCGTGAGCAGAAGAATCGGTCATTTAAGGAAAGGCAAGGATAAAGTATGGAGATGGCGAGTACAGATGTCTGTTGAAATGTGATGCGTGTGTTTATGAAGTCGGTAACAATAAAAAAAAAACATTGGGTTTTTGCTTAACCGTCGGTAAGCAAGCAATCGCTCATGTGCTGCCTGGAAAATATCTTTTGTACTGTGCTGCTGGTATATTATGACGTACTAGTCTTTTCTGTGATAATTTCGTACCGAATCAACCGGTGGGCCGAGCGTGAGACGCGGCTCAGCCCTGAATTGTAAGAAAGAAACACGGAACATGCATTAGTCACAATTTAGTGGTGTACAGATTAATCATTTCATAACTTTCAGTGCCATAGACAGGCCTTAGTGAAGGTCCAGCGCCATCATCTTAGAGGTCACTGCTATCCCTCTGAGCGATCTTGATCGCCAGACAGCAGTCTTGCATATTTCTTATTTGCACTGTGGCTTCCGTGCCATTTTCAAGCTTGCATATACGTAACCTTTCAATGCGCATCTATAACCCTATCGCGTTATATACATCGAACGTCAGATCAAATGAAAGGTTCGATGCTTGCGCATGCCTGTTTAGGGGATGGGTGGATGCGTTGAGATGACGACTAGGACGTGCATGCGTGGCTGTTTTCCATCTCGTGCCGTTCGTCAGGTTTAAAATACCGGCGATTTGCATGCCGTTATAGTGGAGGAGGAGGAACAAACTTTGCAGAAGGGTTGCGTTGCGTGTAGGTTGGGACCCATCCCCCCCCCCCCCCTGCCGCTTGCAGGAGAGGGGGGAACCTGACCTAGACGTCGGCCATGATCCGGTGGGGCCTGGCGGCGTCTTTGGCCTGCCGGATCAAGCGTGCCTGTTTTTTTTGGGTCGGAGCTGAGGAGCGCGGTCCGCCACCACCGTCCGTCTAGGAATTCGACCCTCATGAGGGCCTTCGGGCAGGCCTAGAGCATGTGGCTCAGGTCCGCGCTGTTATTACAGAATTTACATTTGTCTGCATAAATTTCCGATGCGTAGTGATTCATTGTTAGTGGACTTGGGAACGTTTGTTTCTAAAGGAGGGGCTATGGCCACCGCCTGTCTCTTGTTTAATGGCCCGCGAAGCGGAAGGTAAAGTCAATCGGATAGCTTCGCTCACTGGCATCGTGTGCGCCGTCTACTCAGGTGGCGACGTAGCAGCGGAAAACTCGGCGGTGCAGCGCCGCTCGCATCGACAGCGATGCACAAATTTAAAATCTTACAATGAATGCTTCGCTTTACGCGCAGTTCTTATATGCGTCACTTAATGATCAGAAGTAATTACCCTAACGGCTCAGTACGTTTGTATCAAATTGCCAAAGCTATTTTAGGGTCCCTTTAAGTTACTGCCTCCTATAATAACCCGCATTGAATTACGTATGTTTTTGTAAGGAAATTTGTCCGCACCAAACTGCGCCGAAAGGATCTCGACTTTAGGCTAGTTCAGTACTCGTGCGACTGCAGGACCTTTCAGTCCACAAATGCGGAAATCAGATATTTTGCCATATGGAACACTAGTCATGTAAAACATGTTATGCTGGTTAGAATCAATGTAAATGTTGCAGAGGTCATATGTAGCAAGCATTTGTTACATGCTGTTGCCTCAGCAATTATTCCTCTCGTCTCCTAGTCAATCGTTTTAAAGTGTTTTTCACGTTTGTGTTTTGATCAACCTGAAATGCCGCACCTGGGCTGCTTACAGACACGGATGGCGAGTTCGCAACGTTCTGCACAGAGCTTCGGCGGCCGGCACTGAAAACGCTCCCTTTGAGAAATAAACTGTTTGCGCCTTTTTACAAAATTTTTGAATACGAAATTACCAGAAAAGAAACTATTCGAAAAGGACTGTCAGAAGTGTTCTAGCATAGAGAACCAGAGTGAATAAACAAAAACACTGTGCACGCGCGCTCGTATACGATGCCAGCATTGTAACAGACTAAACACGCAAGTACTAGCCCTGATGTCACGCCACTGGTGCTCGCAGTACCCCTGTAGGAGGAGTTCAGGGCTAATACGGTGCTAATACATCATCATCATCATCATCATCATCATCATCATCATCATCATCCTGGTTACGCCCACTGCAGGGCAAAGGCCTCTCCCATATTTCTCCAACCCCGGTCATGTACTAAGTGTGGCCATGTCGTCCCTGCAAACTTCTTAATCTCATCCGCCCACCTAACTTTCTCCCGCCCCCTGCTACGCTTCCCTTCCCTTGGAATCCAGTCCGTAACCCTTAATGACCATCGGTTATCTTCCCTCGTCATTACATATCCTGCGCATGCCCATTTCTTTTTCTTGATTTCAACTAAGATGTCAATAACTCGCGTTTGTTCCCTCCCCCAATCTGCTCTTTTCTTTCCCTTAAAATCACACCCATCATTTTTCTTTCCATAGCTCGTTGCGTCGTCGTCAATTTAAGTAGAACCCTTTTTGTAAGCCTCCAGGTTTCTGTCCCGTAGGCGAGTGCTGGTAAGACACAGCTATTATACACTTTTCTCTTAAGGGATAATGGCAACCTGCTGTTCATGATCTGAGAATGCCTGCCAAACGCACCCCAGCCCATTCTTATTCTTCTGATTATTTCCGTCTCATGATCCGGATCCGGCGTCCCTACCTGCCCTAAGTAAATGTATTCCCTTACCACTTCCAGTTCCTCGCTACCTATTGTAAATTGCTGTTCTCTTCCGAGACTGTTAAACATTGCTTTAGTTTTCTGCAGATTAACTTTTACACCCACTCTTCTGCTTTGCCTTTCCAGGTTAGTGAGCATGCATTGCAATTGGTCCCCTGAGTTACTAAGCACATACACATGTATATTAAGCTACATAAATATGGGAGTTAAGTACGTGCCGCTGTTAAAGATAGATGATTTGGAGTAAGCCAATACGAGTGCTGCAGCGTTTAATCCCACTGCAGTATTTTGCGGGACATTCAGCAAAGAGAACGACTCCTCCTTCGGAAAAAGAAGAGTCCACATTGCATTCCACGCAGTCCTGTGTAAAATGGTCAGCGGGCGTATAAGCAAGGTGCTTCTGCACCTTGGGGAAGACGTGGTTGGACAAATAAGGCCAACAGTAGAAACTGAAAATAGGACATCGTGGGTGTTGCAATGGCTTTCCCAGGTATGAAATTACCCCGTGCACGAAATGGTCACTTGTGCTTAAGGATCTCTAAGCTCTTACTGACGGCAATCCATCCAATGTCAAGTGTCATGAGATAGCCGTACTTCCCATAAAAGAAGGTAGCTTGCTTTCAGGGCCACGCTCCCAAACAACGTCACCTTGCAGCAGCTGTGTTATATTTTTGCCGTTTCTCTGACCACGCTCACCAACTGATCGAGCAGAGCAATCTGCACGACTGCATTACCGCTGGAGATTACTGGTGGCGTTTGTCGCGAGTGCGTGTAGTTGTAACGCAGTGGTAAGCTGAGGGAATATCCCTTGTTGCTGCATATATTTCACGAAGTCGGTGTTCATGAATTATATATATATAGCTATATATGTATGTATGCATGTATATATATATATATATATATATATATATATATATATATATATATATATATATATATATATATATATATACTCTCCAGTCGGCAGGGTTGCAGTATCTGTATTCCCCTCCCAGATACTGCAACCCTGCCGACTGGAGAACTCCGGACGACAAGTCCATTTGCTTTCGTTGCCTCCGTATTGGCCACGTCGCTCGCCACTCGTCCTGGACGTCGCCGTATTCGAGCTCCTTTTCCCCGTCTCCTCGCCCATACGCCGACGCTCACCGTTATTCACCTCGCCGTCTGTACCCTACTTCTGATGCCCCTGACACCCACTACTCTGCGCGATCACTGTCGCCTCAACGCCCTCGCTCCCTGTCACCCCAACCTCACCGTTTTTTCTCGCCAAACCGACGGACGGAAAACTAGGCCATGCAGCTCTTGGAGGTAGTGCTGCATCACTTTTGTCCTGTCCGAATCCTCCATTGACGGTCCTCACCAACACGAACCTAATTGAAGTAGACGTAGATAGTGTTCCGTTGATGGCATTAATTGATACTGGAGCCCAAGTGTCCATAATGAGCGCTAACCAATGTCGTCGCCTCAAAAAAAGTTCTTACGCCTGCCATCACTCGAGCCGTATGCGTCACCAATGGCACCACTCTTGCTGTCAGGGGTATGTGCACTGCTCGCATAGGAATTGCTTGCTGCCAGGTTCCAGTCCTGTTCACCGTGCTGACCAGTTGCCCTCATGACCTAATCTTCAGGCTCGACTTTCTGACGACGCATTCTGCCTTTGACTGTTCCACAGGTACACTTTGCCGCGAGCTTCCTCTTCTTTCAGACATTCACCCCGAACAACCGAACACCTTCTGCACTACCGCATTTGTTCGCTTGCCTCCAAAAGTCTTAACCTTCATCGAATTGCCTCAACGGCAACCGTGCCTGATGGCGACTATGTCGTCGCACCTATTCATGATGTCCTCCTGGCGCGCGACGTCTCTGTGCCACACTCCGTCGTAACCCTTGCCGCTAATCGGATGTGTCTCCCCGTTATCAATTTTGATTTGACTAAGCAAGTGTTACCTGAAAGTATAGCAGCGGCCACGCTCCGGTCAGTGACAGACGACCACGTCGCTGCTTTTGCAGCCAACGCGTCTCCAGATCCTCCCGATTACCCGCAGGATGCCTTGAACCTTGACGGCCTATTACGTCCCATTGTCGCTTCAGACCTCGCACCTGACCAAGCAGCCACCCTATATCACCTTTTGCTTTCCTACCACGACATATTTGACACTGACAATCGACCACTTAGTCAGACGTCCCTTGTTAAGCATCGGATAAACACTGGTGATGCTGTTCCTATTCATCGCCGACCCTACCGCATGTCCACGGCAGAGCGGCAAGTTATTCAGCAGGAAGTAAGCAAGGTGCTCGCCAGAGGCATTGTTGAGCCCTCGTTGAGTCCTTGGGTGTCGCCAGTCATGCTCGTCAAAAAGAAAGATGGCACGTGGCGTTTCTGTATTAATTACCGCCACCTAAAACCACGGCGCTGCAAGTTTGCTTTCCTTTCCTTCCCTCTTCTCCGCCCTTAAACTGACTCTCTTAACTACTACACGCAGAGACAAAGAAACAGCACGCGCATGCGATCGCATAGATAAGATGAATACATATATATAGAAAAGCATCAGTCATAGCTCTCGAAGATAGCTATTCCGGCGGCTAGCTTCCCACGCTATGCGTGCCGTCCTCGCACCTGTTAAAACTTTTCCTAGACGCTAGAACTATACTATTCCTACGCAACCTTGAGCGATCGGAAAGCGCGTTTTCCACGCCTGGCCGGCGGAGAGGGGGGGCTTCGTTCCGGCCGCGAAGCTCTCCACATCCCCGTAAGGAGCCTGGTGGTGGTCTCGTGCGGACGATGCCCTCTCCGTGAGCGCATATTTCCCCCCTCATCTTTTAAGAGATTCAATACATACAAGCATTTGTCTCGCAAACCAGATTTATTTCAAGGGAATTTTCCACGTCTCAATTATTTCTCTCGTCGTATTCGAGTGCTCATTGCCGTGTTATAGTTTGTTAACGAAGCTTCCCCTCAAGTCTAAATATTGTAAGGCAGTTTGTCGTGTGCGTATCATGGCCACGCATGCTTATATCGCCTTTCCGTTTCTCTACCACGGTTGCGCCTTAAAACCACGGCGCTGCAAGTTTGCTTTCTTTTCCTTCCCTCTTCTCCGCCCTTAAACTGGCTCTCTTAACTACTACACGCAGAGGCAAGAAACAGCGCGCGCTTTAGATACTATAGATGAGATGAATATTTACAATTATTATTAGGGTTATAATTATATTCGAGTGCTGATTGCCGTGTTATAGTTTGTTAACGAAACTACCCCTCAATTCTAAATATTGTAAGGCAGTCTGTCGTGTGCGTATCATGGCCACGCATGCTTATATCGCCTTTCCGTTTCTCTACCACGGTTGCGCTTTAAAACCACAGCGCTGCAAGTTTGCTTTCCTTTCCTTCCCTCTTCTCCGCCCTTAAACTGACTCTCTTAACTACTACACGCAGAGACAAAGAAACAGCACGCGCATGCGATCGCATAGATGAGATGAATACATATATATAGAAAAGCATCAGTCATAGCTCTCGAAGTATAATATAATATAATATAGAATAGCTCTCGAAGATAGCTTTTCCGGCGGCTAGCTTCCCACGCTATGCGTGCCGTCCTCGCACCTGTTAAAACTTTTCCTAGACGCTAGAACTATACTATTCCTACGCAACCTTGAGCGATCGGAAAGCGCGTTTTCCACGCCTGGCCGGCGGAGAGGGGGGGCTTCGTTCCGGCCGCGAAGCTCTCCACATCCCCGTAAGGAGCCTGGTGGTGGTCTCGTACGGACGATGCCCTCTCGGTGAGCGCATATTTCCCCCCTCATCTTTTAAGAGATTCAATACATACAAGCATTTGTCTCGCAAACCAGATTTATTTCAAGGGAATTTTCCACGTCTCAATTATTTCTCTCGTATTCGAGTGCTCATTGCCGTGTTATAGTTTGTAAACGAAGCTTCCCCTCAAGTCTAAATATTGTAAGGCAGTTTGTCGTGTGCGTATCATGGCCACGCATGCTTATATCGCCTTTCCGTTTCTCTACCACGGTTGCGCCTTAAAACCACGGCGCTGCAAGTTTGCTTTCTTTTCCTTCCCTCTTCTCCGCCCTTAAACTGGCTCTCTTAAATACTACACGCAGAGGCAAGAAACAGCGCGCGCTTTAGATACTATAGATGAGATGAATATTTACAATTATTATTAGGGTTATAATTATATTCGAGTGCTGATTGCCGTGTTATAGTTTGTTAACGAAACTACCCCTCAATTCTAAATACTTTAAGGCAGTTTTCCTAGTCTCTAAAGCCGCTCGAGTTCACGCTGCTCCTCTGGCGGCCATTTTTCCAAGAAATTATGCCTTCCAACCACTCAGAAATCGACTGTCGCGGACAACACCAGCCCCTTTCCACATAAGTATGAGGCTCGGAGCAGGAGCTATAGCGCTTGAAAGTAACCGCTGGCTTGACGAACCAACCGACTGAGCTACCTTTCCGGGCAACATTGAAGGATCACGAGTTCAAATCACATGTTATGTTCCTTTTTTTTTCTTTCTTTTTAAAGGTATTTTCCTTCCTTTTATCACTGTACGGAAACCCTCCTAAAAAAAAAAATTATATATCCTCAATTATGTGTGGCCACACATGTGCAGGTCATAAATACCAGGTTCTCTAGCCGAGTGCCATCCATGCGGTATAACCGAGCTCAGATTGGTCCACCTTGACTGATCAAATAGGGCGCCACTGTAGGTTAAATCAGGCGTACAACTCCTGCGGGACCCGCCGTGGTTGCTCAGTGGTCATGATGTTAGACTGCTGAGCACGAGGTCGCGGGATCGGACCCCGGCCACGGCGGCCACATTTCGATGGGGGCGAAATGCGAAAACACCCGTGTACTTAGAATTAGGTGCACGTTAAAGAACCCCTGGTGGTCGAAATTTTCGGAGTCCTCCACTACGGCGTGCATAATCAGAAAGTGGTTTTTGTCACGCAAAACACCATAATTCAATTTTTAATTTAACTCCTGCGGGGACGGTAGAGTATCTGTCTCCAGTGCAAGAGGACCGTGATTCAAATCCCGGTGCCACGCAATTCTCCTCCGGGAAATAAAAAAAAAAACCGTGTGTTGAGAAATTGCACAAACAGGCCTGGAGTGCGGCCTGATCCCGGTGACCAGAACCGGTAACGCACTCTCTCACCAGAGCAGGATTGGCCACCCTGGTGCAGTACTTGGCCACAACCTCCTATATGAATACAACAATCAAACCCCGGCCCTCAGTCCCCAGCAGCCGCGAAGCAACTGACCACGGCGGCGGTCAGATCTGTAACGCTGCAGAGGGTGCTAAGAATACTGGCTCCGGACAGGCCGCCATTGGAATCTGAACCTGGCAACGTTTAACGTTAGAACGCTATCTAGTGAGGCGAGTCTAGCAGTATTATTGGAGGAATTAGAGGGTAGTAAATGGGATATAATAGGGCTCAGTGAGGTTAGGAGGACAAAAGAAGCATATACAGTGCTAAAAAGCGGGCATGTACTGTGTTACCGGGGCTTAGCGGAGAGGCGAGAACTAGGAGTCGGATTCCTGATTAATAAGGAAATAGCTGGTAACATACAGGAATTCTATAGCATTAACGAGAGGGTGGCAGGTCTTGTTGTGAAACTTAATAAGAGGTACAAATTGAAGGTGGTACAAGTCTATGCCCCTACATGCAGTCATGATGACCAGGAAGTCGAAAGCTTTTATGAAGACGTGGAATCGGCGATGGGTAAAGTCAAAACAAAATACACTATACTGATGGGCGACTTCAATGCCAGGGTAGGCAAGAAGCAGGCTGGAGACAAGTCAGTGGGGGAATATGGCATAGGCTCTAGGAATAGCAGAGGAGAATTATTAGTAGAGTTTGCAGAACAGAATAATATGCGGATAATGAACACCTTTTTCCGCAAGCGGGTTAGTCGAAAGTGGACGTGGAGGAGCCCGAATGGTGAGACTAGAAATGAAATCGACTTCATACTCTGCGCGAACCCCGGCATCATACAAGATGTAGACGTACTCGGCAAGGTACGCTGCAGTGACCATAGGATGGTAAGAACTCGAATTAGCCTAGACTTGAGCAGGGAACGGAAGAAACTGGTACACAAGAAGCCAATCAATGAATTAGCGGTAAGAGGGAAACTAGAGGAATTCCGGATCAAGCTACAGAACAGGTATTCGGCTTTAACTCAGGAAGAGGACCTTAGTGTTGAAGCAATGAACGACTATCTCATGGGAACCATTAAGGAGTGCGCAATAGAAGTCGGTGGTAACTCCGTTAGACAGGAAACCAGTAAGCTATCGCAGGAGACGAAAGATCTGATCAAGAAACGCCAAAGTATGAAAGCCTCTAACCCTACAGCTAGAATAGAACTGGCAGAACTTTCTAAGTTAATCAACAAGCGTAAGACAGCGGACATCAGGAACTATAATATGGATAGAATTGAACAGGCTCTCAGGAACGGAGGAAGCCTAAAAACAGTGAAGAAGAAACTAGGAATAGGCAAGAATCAGATGTGTGCGTTAAGAGACAAAGCCGGCAATATCGTTACTAATATGGATGAGATAGTTCAAGTGGCTGAGGAGTTCTATAGAGATTTATACAGTACCAGTGGCACCCACGACGATAGTGGAAGAGAGAATAGCCTAGAGGAATTCGAAATCCCACAGGTAACGCCGGAAGAAGTAAAGAAAGCCTTAGGAGCTATGCAAAGGGGGAAGGCAGCCGGGGAGGATCAGGTAACAGCAGATTTGTTGAAGGATGGTGGTCAGATTGTTCTAGAGAAACTGGCCACCCTGTATACGCAATGCCTCATAACCTCGAGCGTACCGGAATCTTGGAAGAACGCTAACATAATCCTAATCCATAAGAAAGGGGACGCCAAAGACTTGAAAAATTATAGACCGATCAGCTTACTGTCCGTTGCCTACAAAGTATTTACTAAGGTAATCGCAAATAGAATCAGGAACACCTTAGACTTCTGTCAACCAAAGGACCAGGCAGGATTCCGTAAAGGCTACTCAACAATAGACCATATTCACACTATCAATCAAGTGATAGAGAAATGTGCAGAATATAACCAACCGTTATATATAGCTTTCATTGATTACGAGAAAGCGTTTGATTCAGTCGAAACCTCAGCAGTCATGGAGGCATTACGGAATCAGGGTGTAGATGAGCCATATGTAAAGATACTGGAAGATATCTATAGCGGCTCCACAGCCACCGTAGTCCTCCACAAAGAAAGCAACAAAATCCCTATAAAGAAAGGCGTCAGACAGGGAGATACGATATCTCCAATGCTATTCACAGCATGTTTACAGGAGGTATTCAGAGGCCTGGAGTGGGAAGAATTGGGGATAAAAGTTGATGGAGAATACCTTAGCAACTTGCGATTCGCTGATGATATTGCCTTGCTTAGTAACTCAGGAGACCAATTGCAATGCATGCTCACTGACCTGGAGAGGCAAAGCAGAAGGGTGGGTCTGAAAATTAATCTGCAGAAAACTAAAGTAATGTTTAACAGGCTCGGAAGAGAACAGCAGTTTACGATAGGTAGCGAAGCACTGGAAGGGGTAAGGGACTACATCTACTTAGGGCAGGTAGTGACCACGGATCCGGATCATGAGACTGAAATAACCAGAAGAATAAGAATGGGCTGGGGTGCGTTTGGCAGGCGTTCTCAAATCATGAACAGCAGGTTGCCACTATCCCTCAAAAGGAAAGTGTATAACAGCTGTGTGTTACCAGTACTCGCATATGGGGCAGAAACCTGGAGACTTACGAAAAGGGTTCTGCTGAAATTGAGGACGACGCAACGAGCTATGGAAAGAAGAATGATGGGTGTGACGTTAAGGGATAAGAAAAGAGCAGATTGGGTGAGGCAACAAACGCGGGTAAACGACATCTTAGTTGAAATCAAGAAAAAGAAATGGGCATGGGCCGGACATGTAATGAGGAGGGAAGATAACCGATGGTCACTAAGGGTTACGGACTGGATTCCAAGGGAAGGGATGCGTAGCAGGGGGCGGCAGAAAGTTAGGTGGGCGGATGACATTAAGACGTTTGCAGGGACAACATGGCCACAATTAGTACATGACCGGGGTAGTTGGAGAAGTATGGGAGAGGCCTTTGCCCTGCAGTGGGCGTAACTAGGCTGATGATGATGATGATGATATATATATATATAAATTATTACGATATTATCGGTAGATACCCGAGAGACGAGCCGCCGCGAGAACGACGACGAAGTGGGTCTGTGCCCTTGGCGCGAGAAAATGCCGGCCTGGCGCTCTGGCTGCAGTCCAGTGTAAATAGCTTGTAAATAGCCTCTGCCGTCTGTATCTTTCTGCACGTAACATTCTGGTGGAGGTAACCGATCCCCGTCCTCGCCACGGAACTCCGGAGTGGTCGGTACATCGAGCTTGTCACCATGCCTTCCGTATACGTGACCACCTCTGCAACGACTTCGGCTTGTCCGACTGCTCCCGTCATCACGGTTGCCCAACATCGCTACCCTGGTGTGTTCTCTGGCCTGGAGGGACAGGACTTTGACGAATGGATCAAGCTATATGAACATGGCAGCGCTAATAACAGGTGGGACCCAACGATCATGCTCGCCAATGTCATCTTTTATCTCGGCGGCACCCCACGCGTGTGGCACCGGACGCATGGCGACGAGATAACCAGTTGGGACAATTTCAAAGAAAAGCTCAGGGGACTGTTTGGCAACCCCACTTGCCGCAAGGTTACCGCGAGAATGCCGTCTCCTGTTCAGACATCTACAGAGCCGTACGTTTCATACATCCTCGTCGTCTTGGCTCTATGCCGAAAAACTGACGACGCTATGTCTGAAGCTTATAAAGTGTCACATGTCCTAAAAAGCATCGCCAACGACGCTTTCAACTTTCTTGTTTTCGGAAACGTCTAGACAATCGACGCCATCGTTAACGAATGCCGTCGCCTTGAACAGGCTAAGAGCCCCCGTATCACACACCAGGTCACGCGGCTACCCAACACTGCTGCTACGTCGACATGTGAGGGTCGACCACGTCAGACTACCACCTGTGGCGACGTCACCCGTATTCTTCGCCGCGAGCTCGAGGCCACCTGTCCGCCAGCTTTCGCCGCGACGCCTCCCGATCCGCCAGCAGCCACGATTGCGATGATTCAGGCCGCAGTCAGACTGGAATTTGTGAACATGGGTCTGAACTCCGTGTGTACAACGTCTCAACCCAAAGTTCCCCAGTTCTCGACCGGCCCTCCACGTCCCCGACAGTCCTTTTCTGCCATATCTCGCCGCAAGCCGTCCGAATGGCGTACGCCTGATGACAGGCCGATCTGCTTCCACTGATGTCGCATCGGCCAAGTCGCTCGTCACTGCCGCAACCGTTGGCCACTACCTCCTCGGACATACGCCGCCACTTATTCCCGCACTTTTGGACCTTCTGTTCCCTATGCCACCCGCCATGAACCCACTGTTGGTGATGCCGCTGCTCCAAACCTTCGCTACAGCCGCTCGCCCTCACCTCGACACCGTCAGTCTCGTTCGCCCCAACACCACCGCTTCTCATCGCCGCCTATCGCCTCCCTGACCCAGCCGGAAAACTAGGCATTGTAGCTTCTGGAGGTGAAGCTGCGTTGTCGACCCTGCCCTCAAATCCTCTTCTCGCGTTACCAACGAACCAAAACCTTCTTGACGTTGACGTTGACGGCTATCCTGTCCCTGCACTCTTCGATACAGGCGCACATATTTCTATTATGAGTTCTGCCTTCCAACGACGACTCAAAAAGCTCCTGACCCCAGCGTCGGCACGCGTCGTCCGCGTTGCGGATGTCGGTACTGTGCCTATTATCGGCATGTGTACGGCACGAGTCAGCGTTGCCGGTCACCACGCCCCTGTCCTCTTCACCGTGATTGCTCATTGCCCCCACGACCTAATTCTCGGCCTCGATTTTCTCTCCGTGCATTCTGCTCTTATTGACTGCTCTTACAGTACCCTTCGCCTTGAGTTGCTGATTCTCGCAGAACCTTCTGACGCACCCCAGTGCCGCCTACTCCCCACCGGCTTTATTCGCCTGCCGCCAAAGTCAATAGCTTATATTGAACTCTTGTCTTCCCGACCAGTCCCTGATGGCGAGTACCTCGTCACTCCTCTGCCCGACGTTCAACTACAGTATAACGTTACCGTGCCTCACCGTATACTTACTATTACTGCGAACCGCACTCGTATACCTATCTTTAACTTTGGATTGGCAAAGCAAATTCTACCGCAAGGTATTTGCCTTGCCAACGTTGATTGTCTCGGCGACCATCACGTGGCAGCGTTATCAACCGATGCTTCTTGCGAGCTTAGCAGGCCCATCGTGCCAGCCTCGGCCGCCGATCTCAAGATACAGAAAATGGTTACGACGGACCTGCCTTCTGCGCAAGCTGAAGACCTTTACCAAGTATTATCGTCCTACAGAGATATTTTCGACTTCCGCGATCGCCCTTTAGGCCAGACGCACGCGGTCAAGCATCGGATTCTTACTGGCGATGCTACCAATGCTACTCCGATTCACCGACGACCGTATCGACTTTATGCGTCGGAACGCCGAGTAATTCAAAGCGAAGTCAACAAAATGCTAGACAAAAACATCATTGAGCCGTCTTCCAGTCCTTGGGCGTCACCTGTAGTGTTGGTTAACAAAAAGGATGGCACGTGGTGCTTCTGTGTAGACTGCCGCCATCTGAACAACATTACTAAGAAGGACGTCTACCCGCTCCCACGTATAGACGACGCCCTTCACTGCCTCCACTTTTCCAGCTATTTCTCTTCTATCGATCTTCGTTCTGGATACTGGCAGATTGCTGTTGACTATATGGACACAGAAAAAACAGCGTTCATCACATCTGATGGCCTACACTAATTTAAAGCAATGCCTTTTGGATTATGCAACGCCCGTGCCACATTTGAGCGTATGATGGACTCCTTGCTCCGTGGTTTCAGATGGTCCACATGTTTCTGCTACCTCGACGACGTCATCGTCTTCTCGCCCACGTTCGACATTCACCTTGAGCGTCTGACAGCTATACTTGATGTATTTCGAAAGGCGAAGCTGCAACTTAACTCGTTGAAATGTCGTTTCGGCTACCACCAAATGGCTGTTCTGGGCCACCTCGTTGATGATTCCGGAGTACAGCCTGATCCCGACAAAAGTCGCGCTGTCCGAGACTTTCCGGTTCCGAAGAAAGCCGCAGACGTTCGAAGTTTTGTCGGGCTAGGCTCGTACTTTAGTCGTTTTGTTCAAGATTTTGCGGCAATTGCTAGACCCCTCACTAATCTTTTGAAGATAGGCGTACAATTCTCGTGGGGTACTGCAGGAGCCGCCGCCTTCTCTCACCTCGTCACTCTTCTCTCCTCGCCACCCATTCTCGCCCACTTAGACCATGTAGCCGCTACAGAATTGCGTACAGATGCCAGCGGTCATGGCGTAGGTGCCGTCCTAGCCCAGCGTCAGCGTGGCCAGGATCGCGTTATTGCTTATGCGAGCCGCCTCCGCACTATTCGGAGCGCAACTATTCCATTACGGAACGAGAATGCCTTGCTGTAGTCTGGGTGGTTGCGAAGTTCCGTCCTTTCCTTTACGGTCGCCCTTTTTGCGTAGTCACTGAACATCATGCTCTCTGCTGGCTCTCATCCCCAAAAGATCCTACAGGCCGGCTTGGTCGATGGGCTTTGAGACTACAAGAATTTTCGTATTCTGTGGTCTGCAAGTCTGGCCGCCTGCAACAAGACGCTGACAGCTTGTCGCGTTATCCTGTTGACAATCCTGACTCCTCCAATATTACCAGTGCTGCTTGTGTATTCTCTGTGTCGCAGCTGCTTCATTTCGCCGACGAGCAACGTCGTGACGCCAACATCAGAGGACTCATCGACCGTTTTGAGCACTCTCCGGCCGACGCCGCTCTACGCCTCTTCGTCCTCCGCGACGGTACTCTGTGCCGTCATAATCTTCATCCGGACGGCTCTGAGTTCCTACTTGTCATACCTAAACACCTTCGCTCAACCGTTCTAGCAGAGGTCCACGACGCACCAACGGCAGGACACCTCGGCGTATCTCGAACCTATGACCGTGTACGTCGCCGTTTTTTCTGGCCGGGCCTTGCCCGTTGCGTACGACGTTACGTCGCCGCTTGTGAACTTTGCCAACGACGCAAGAAGCCTTCCCAGCCCCCCGCTGGTTACCTGCAGCCGCTCGACATCCCTGCCGAGCCCTTCCATCGTGTTGGCTTAGGCCTTCCCGGCCCATTTCCGGAACCTACATCAGGAAACAAGTGGGTTGCAGTCGCAGCTGACTACGCGACCCGCTACGCCGTAACCCGCGCTCTTCCGACTATTTGCGCAACTGACGTTGCGGACTTCTTTCTACATGATATCATTTTGATGCATGGTGCTCCGCGTCAATTGCTAACAGACTGTGGCCGTAGGTTTTTGGCGAAACTCATTGACGACATCATGCGGCCCTGCTCCATTCAGCATAAGTTTACTACCTCCTACCACCCTCAAATCAACGGCCTCACTGAGCGTTTGAACCGCAACCTTACAGACATGCTATACAAATACGTTTCAGACGACCACCGTGACTGGGACCTGGCTCTACCCTACATTACCTTTGCATACAACTATTCGCGTCTCGAAACTGCCGGCTTTTCCCCATTTTACCTCTTGTATGGCCGCGAACCGACGCTACTACTAGACACCGTGCTGCCGTCTACCACTGCTTCAACTAGCCCGTGATGCAGTCACCCGTGCTCACCATGCTTGTCAACTTGCGTACGTTCGTCTACGAGTCTCTCAAGACAAACAGAAGCGACGCTACGACCTCCGTCACCGTGATGTCCATTTTGCGCCCGGCACCCTCGTGTTGCTTTGGTCACCATCGCGTAAAGTTAGCCTTTGTAATAAACTGCTTTCCTGTTATACCGGCCCATATCGCGTGCTCCACCAAGTGAGCGATGTCACCTATGAAATTGTTCTAGCCATGCCCACTACGTCCCTCGGTGTGACAAACAGTGACATTGTCCACGTCACCCGTCTCAAGCCCTACAACTCTCCACGTGCCTTGGATATTTAAAAGCACCGTGACGGCGCTTTTGCCGCCGGGGGGTAGTATTACGATATTATCCGTAGATACCCGAGAGACGAGCCGCCGCGAGAACGGCGACGAAGTGGGTCGGTGCCCTTGGCGCGAGAAAATGTCGGCCTTCTACTCTGGCTCCAGTGCAGTGTAATATCTTGTAAATAGCCTCTTCCGTGTCTATCTTTCTACACGTAACAATATATATATATATATATATATATATATATATATATATATATATATATATATATATATACCAACTTGCAAGAACTATACCTGACGCCAAAGAAATATATCAGAATAATGCTAAACTTACCGTGTAATGCCCACACGGGTGAATTGTTTCAGCAGGCTCGAAGTTTACCTGTCCACTACCTCTACACCTTAAGTTAACCGTAACGCCTAGGCGCGAAGTGAAAGAAACTCGACATTTTCTAGATGAACTTTCACATCTACAGCAAAACATTACATGACTTAACACAAGATATCAATAAATTTCGAAAGTTATAACCACGGAAAGAAAGTATTCCAAAGATAAGTTACCCTAAATAACGCCTACGCTATTCAATAAATACGCGAAAACGTGTATAGATTTTCTGTAGTATACAGCGATCGAATTGCGAAAACTGCATATGCTAGGTTTTTAAATCGTGTTGCTTTTCTGGTAACCCTTGTACTTGTTCTTGTGCTTTGTCCGCTTATGAAATTAAGATATCCTCTGTATGTCTCTTTTTCCTTTTTCTTTTGCTGTGTGTTGCATGTTATTGTTAATGCCGCTGCTTACTGATTTGACTGATTTGTAAAGGTAGCTGCAGGCCTTTGTCAAGCTGCCTCTTCGGAGCGTAGCTTTTACCTACTTCGTCCTTCATCAGTGTGGTGATGAAAAGTGACTATTAATAATATTATTATTAGTATTATTTTTATTTTTATTATAATTGTAGTTACCGTAGGTTTGACGCCGCATATCTCAAAATGTGTGCCATCCTCAGAATTCGTTACAAGGAGAGATGCCATGCTAACTCGCTGGCTACAACTCGTAGAATGAAATACGCGCCGTAATCTAATTCTTTAAAAAGTGAGTTAGTGTAACTAAGTTAGTTATTCAATTGATCATTTTCACTTCTCGTGGAAGTAGAGGCCGCCTCAACAAGTAATTTAGCTCAAGGGTTAGAACTGCGTTATGTGCAACATGCAATTTTATAAATTTTGTGCTGCTTAATAAACGCCCTGTGTATTTATTCATATGTAAGCGCATTACCGTCGGAATTTGTGCGATTGGTTCTGCTCATTATATTATCTTGATTACTTCACCTAATTCCCTGTTATTCTCGACTGCATTTCCGTTTCATTCTTATACAATTGCTTATTCTGAGGCATCACCGATTATTTGTTCTATACATTACATTACCTGCCCGACACACCTTTTTTGGGTGTATCGTATCTACAATACCAGGCGCCTTGGCTTGCTTACGAAGTCGTACAGATGCCTTCCGGTTTGTTCACATAAAGTCCATCACCTTAAATTGTATTACACTTTGTGGAGCATCAAGCTATTCTTCAAGTTTCATGGGTTTGTACTATCAGTACCATTAAAGAAAGTTAAATTATGGGGTTTTACGTGCCAAAACCACTTTCTGATTATGAGGCACGCCATAGTGGAGGACTCCGGAAATTTCGACCACCTGAGGTTCTTTAACGTGCACCTAAATCTAAGTATGCACGATTATCTTCGCATTTCGCTCCCATCAAAATGCGGCCGCCGTGGCCGGGATTCGATCCCGCGAGCTCGTGCTCAGCAGCCCAACACCATAGCCACTGAGCAACCACGGCGGGTTTTCGGTACCATTTGACTAGAGGCTCACTTCTACAGCCGCGTCATGCTGAAGCTGTGTGCTACCTGCATAAACGTTATTTCTGCATTGTAATAATAAACTAGTCGTTTATTTAAATTCTCTCCTTATATTTGCAGGTCGAAGCAAACGGATGCTGGGCGATAAAGATGCCTCCACTGCAGTGCAGCTTTGGATTTGGCTACGACAACAGCGACTTGCGTAACTTTCGCTAGAACGGCAACAATGCAAGAGAGCATCGCATCAATCTTCGTGCTGCGTGCTGCTCAGCTTATTTCGCACCGAGGCTGATGACGCAGGTGGCGCCACGTCTAGTGCCCTTTCTCGAGATAATTTTGCTGCACTGCCAAGCAAGTTTTTTATCTCGTACAGCTTTTCCAATGGCGCAGTTTATGGCCGTCTGACGCTTTAGCCTAAATTCAGCCACTAACGTCCGCAGGCGCACCTTCAACGACCTGTACATTCTCGACGCTCTAAGCAGAAAGACTAAAAGGGATTTCACTCAAATGAGATTAGAATTCGGTAGAGAGCAAACTTCAACTTAGAGTGCATTGCTATATAAATTGTAGGCTCCCACAGGAAAACGCTAAGCGAGACACTAAAGCCAAGCTAAGTTCGAGCACTTACGACGACAACTTTCGTGCTCGGCTAACAGTTTGAGAGCTGCCACACCGTGTTTTCTAAAAGTGCTTCCCTTTCTAGCCTAAAAGCAAATATTTACAACTCTAACCATAGCGGTGCAGATTTATTTGTATGTAGGTCCGACGGAACCAAGTGGATTAGTCGTTGAGATAAAAGACAAGGCAAGGCCCTCTCTTGAAAGCGTTGTGCGAGAGCTCCACCGTTCAGCTGGTCGTTTGGTCACAGTGTAACGTGTTTGGCCGAACGTAGGAATCATTGAACGCAGTGTCTGCGACCATAGGTTGAATGGTTACGTTAAGTTTGAATACTGACAAAGAAGCAACTCGCTAATGGTCTTTCGCGTAAGCATGTTTGATTTAGTTGAGCTTCGTGATGTGGCTCTTGCGGTGTCACTCCTCGCGGACATGAAACCAAGGACAGCGTCAGTTGCCAAGCTCTGAATCCAGCGAAGACGTTTTCTGGAAACTTCAGCGCAGCTGCAAGAAGTAGAAGCCATCACTGCCGGTCCCTACGCGACACGTGGTCTTTCGGCGGTGATTGTGTTGCGGCGGTGCATTTGCCTCCATCGCCCAGCGCTGAACCTGAGTACTATTTTGTGCGGGGAACACAGAGGCTCTTGCGCGTTTCCGAACAAGCGAATGCATCGCTTCGGCCGTAATCCGAGTCGCAGGCGAGTGCGCCGCCCGCCCGGTGAGCCGTCGCCGCTGAGGCCGTGATGGAGGCATGGCGGTCCGCATAGGCGCCGCGTGTTGGCCATGCGAGCCGCTCGCAACCGGACTGTCAACGACATCGGCGGTGGGCTCGATACAACCGGGACCAGCTCCGTCGCCACCACCGTGATGGCCAGCGCCGAGTCGCAGTCGACTACGATGCCCACTCCTCCATTACAGGGGCACGACTTGCGCATCCCGAGGCCCACAGGTGAGCGCACTTATTTATTTATTTATCTATTTAAAAGAACCTTACAGGCCCTATGTTACGGCATAAAGTAAGGGGACATTTCAAACAGTAAGTATATAAAGAGAACAAATTTACAACAAGCCAAAACAAACTGCGAAGCTCCCGTTAGGTTATTGTATATATATAATGAGAATGGCGACCAGCGACAACAATCAGTGTATATATAAATCGTTATCCTTCTCCGTGTGCTGTCACCGATCCTAAATAATCAGGCATGGACCACCTCTGTAATTGCAGTGCATAACGGCATCGCCAAAAAAAGAGGTCAAGAAGGACTGAAAGTTGGGCTTGTTGGAATGGCTTGATTCAAATGCAGCGTTGTCGCGGGGCAGCACTTGGGTCCTGTATGTTTTTATCCATCATTTTTTACTATCGGGCGCTCCATTACACCGGAATGGGAACTTGATGTTTTCGGTCTTGGGCGTTATGGTAGTACTCCGATACTTCGTTATGGCTAGAGATCCCTGCAAGGCCAGTAACTTTTCATTAAAAGTGCTTCTGTCACGCCCTCAAGGTATTTGCTAACATGCAAGCATCCAGCACTAAAAACGTAATGTTCGCACAAGTCAAGACTGATGCGAACAGGAATAGTGCTTTTAGCTATCGTGCCGCTAACATGCGACAAGTAGTCGTGCAAGTATTTAAATGCTACCCCGGTTCACAGCCTTTTAAGATGATAGTTTGTCACCTACCGCCATTTGATTTTCCTAATATACCCGATGATGGTATTCGAACGAGAGCCCTGTCTACGGTACTTGTTAAATTTTACATGTATTGGCTATGTATTTTATACAAGCTGCCACAATACCGTATAGAAACACTCTGGAAGTATCCTGATATTAGTATAGAAGCATGCTTGTAAAGGGATTGGTTTGCGTCATCTCCTGTCCGAGCTACCCTAGCCTAATATATGCAAATATGCGTGGCTGCTTCACTAATGCTTAAACCCACAGTTGCAAGCCTCTCTTCTTCGGCTTGAAATAGAAGCAGACAACGGGTGGTGAAATATAATTGCTTGCATTATTCACAAACCCTTGTTTCCTTCCCCTCATTGCACTGAGAGAAAAATGAATCTAGAAGGAAGTGGGCCGATAACGGAAAGAGTTTATGTCGCTATAGTCACAGCAACGAATGCGTCAGAATGAGCACTACATATTTTAAACAAACATTACTTCTGCAAAACGTTGTGTCGCTTCATTGCTTGACTGTTAATCGCACTATCGTCGACAATCCATCGTAAGATGCACTCTGTCCTAATATTTTTTGCAACGAAGTTTTCGCTGTAGCGTGCCACAACGTAATTAACGGAAAAGTAATTTTATGCATGGGGATGAAGGCATCTTATGGAGTCGCTGAAGTACTCTATGCACAGGAAGACAAGAGAATGGAGAGCACTAAACAGGAGGCAGGGAAATCACTGCTAATAAACCTTTACATGGTTATATGGTTATTATGTAGAGATCTTCAGCAGAAAACTCAACCAAGAGGAACTGTACGCCAAATTGTACTTCATACACAAAACCCCACTAAGAAGGGCGCTCAGAATATTGGGATCAAACTATCACGTTGTGTAAAGCATCGACTAAATTACCTTGTGTGAATGATCTTAATCCGAGGTGTGAAATATCGCGATAAAAGAAGAAACCAAAATCAATTTGTCGCACAAATAGATGGAGGAGACTAGGCTGAAGATGTTTCTTGACCTCATAGGCTCGTAGGTAGGACACAAAAATAGCGCCTGTTCTGTGAAAACGTCGAATGCAATTCCTTATACAATGAAGCGTATGCAGTACACAAATCATTTTTGTAACTTTATACAAGGTTCTAGCCGCCCCCTGCCAAATATAGAAGGCACCGTGGAGTAAGACTATCAGCATGGCGTATGAGTGCAGGTACATGTTCTCGCCAGAAATGTGCACCGAGCTTATATTCATCAAAAATAACACCAAGATATTGAAGTGGTGCGCTTGTCCATTCTATACCATCAAAATGAGTCAGTATAGATCCCCATAAACCAAACGAAGGACCTGAGCTCTATGACCAATTTCTCAGAGCATCAGAAACTGTACAAATTTTTTTCAGTGAATGATAAAATTTTGCCAATGCTCGGTTTGTCTGAGGTGGTCTGCGTGAGCGAATAATCAATAGTTTGTTGCCCAAAATGTTTGGACCATGAATGTTACTGCACTTTAGAAAGCTCATGCGCATTGGCTCTAAATAAAGAGCAAATAGAAGTGGCTATTACGAATAAGCCTGTTTTATACCTGTGTGACACATACACTTCTGATCGCGATCGGGGCTGACCAGCATTGAGCTTGATGCGAATCGAGTGTTTCTGCACGGTCATTTGTGATTCTGATCTGACGGGATCCGGATCCGTATCATCGCAGCTGATATCTGCGCCCTCTAGCGCAGTATAACCAAAAACAAAAAGTGAAGTCAGCTCTATAAATAAACACTTAGAAACCGCTTTTTATCAAAAAATAGTAAACGGTAAAACTGAAATGATGTCCTAATTAACATTTTGCCAATCTGAATTTGTAGCCAAGCTGCTATACTTTACTGAGGGTTGCCGACAATCAGCAGACGATGATAACTCGATCCAGATTCTTGGATTGTGTAGCAGCGAGCATTCTTGATCGCGACCAAGAAATCGTATACGGATCGGCCTCGATCGCGATCAGAGGGGTGCGTTTGACACCAGTATTACAACGAACGTATAGGCACCGGCTCGGACAGATCACCATTAGCAGCGATACTGGTAGAATAGTTTGGGTTGCACATGTAAACACTTTTGTAAACCTCTGGGCCATCTCGCTCACGTCCAGCGTGGGTGAGGTGCAGGAGCACGTCCTGCTCAACAGGTGTCAAAACTACTTGGAACGAGAAGGGCTGTATCCGGCCACGGTGATCGGCTTCAGACAGCACCTAAGCACGCAGGACGCGATGCTGCAGCTCAAATACCAAATCATCGATGATGGCGGCAGCGCCCACGAGAACAAAGCGACCCTAGGGTTCGACCTGCAGTGCGCCTTCGATGAAGTGAAACACTCGGCGATTCTGTCCCAAGTCTCCAAACTCAACATGGGCGAATGACCCTACAACTACATGAAGGACTTCCTCACGGACAGGACCGCCCAGCCACGAGCCGGCAACCAACAGACGCAAAAGAAGAAGCTCGGGAGAACCGGCACTCCACACGGATTGGTCATTTCGCCGATGTTGTTGAACCTGGTAATGATCGGAGTGGCCGAAAAGCTCGCGGACATCGAAGACGTGAGGCACACCCTCTACGCGCACGATATCACGCCGTGGGTGACAGGTGGCAGCGACGCCCACATCGAGGGCGCGCAGCAAGCCGCCGTCGACGAAATAGAAGACTAGCTGGAAGGCATCGGACTGAGATGTTCGCCGAGCAAATCGGAGCTTGTGATACTCCCAATTGCCAAAAACGGCAGAGACAAGACATCAGAACGCGAATACGAAAAAATCAGAATTGTAACCAAATCCTAGGCATGGTCATCGAAAAGCACGGAAGAAACGTTGAAACCATCACCCGTCTCACGGCAAAAGCGGCCAACGTGATTCTATTCCTTAGACGAGTGACTTCCCGGAAGGCTGGCATGAGAGAGGAGAGCCCAATTAGGCTCGTCCAATCCTTCATCATCAGCCACATCGAGTTCGTTGCAGGCTACCACAGATTGCTGCAACACGAACGTAACAAAACCAACCTGATCATCAGAAGAGCGTACAAGACAGCGCTAGGCCTGTTCGAGTCCACGAGCACGACCCGCTTTTTAAAACTCGGGATACACAGCACGCTCGAAGAAATAGCCGAAGCACAACAGACCTCTCAACTTGAGCGGCGGTCCATGACTAAAGCCGGGAGGAAGATACTGACAACCTGGGAATAAGGATGCTCGAACGAGGTGAAGATGAAGATCCCCGTTGCCGAAGAGCTCCGACGGCAGACCAGAATGGACCCCCTACCGAAGAGCATGAATCCAGAGTTCAACAAGGGAAGAAGAGCGGCGAGGGCCAAGGCTCTCATCGACCAGCACGCCAACGACGAGCACGCGCGGTACGTGGACGCGGCCGAATAGCAACGGAACGCCTTCGCAGCGGTCGTCATACATGCGTCAACCGGCGCCACGAGGACGGCAGCGAGCGTGAGAAGCGCCGGAGCGGAAGAAGCGCAGGATGTAGCCATCGCCCTGGCCATCGCCGACGCAGACTGCCACATGGTGCTGAGTGACTCGAGACATGCGGTACGAAGCTTCGCCAGAGGCCAAATCTGCAGGGCTGCTGAGCGCGTACTGCGAGCGGCCAAACTGCAAAACAGAAAAGTAAGACTCAAGTGGTTCCCGGCGCACGCGTGCCACGCGTCGGAACGCAATGAGAACCCCAATGAGACGGCACACACAGCGGCGCGAGCGCTAACCAACCGCACCCCGGCGACAGACTGTCCGACATGGTTCGGAATCAAGGACCGCATGACAACTACAACGAAATCACGAAGACCTACCACCTGGGTCGCAGGACTCTCCCACCCCCACACTCGAGGCTGAGTCGAGCTTAGGCGGTACTACTGAGACAGCTCCAGACCGGATCGCTTTCGAGCCCGGGACTGATGCATCGCATGTAGCACAAGACATACTCGACCGATAAGTGCAGAGTCTACCGGAGGGAGACGACAGATTGCACGCACATCTTGTGGCACTGCGTTGAAAATCCAGAAGAAGCAAGATAAAAAATGATCCCACCACGGCTCGAGGCAGCCGCGAAGAGCTACGACCAAGAGGAACAGCTCTGGGCAGTCCGGCAGGTTCTCGGGGCGCTCGAAAGGGAGGGACCCAGCGAGCCGGCAACGGCGAGCGGAGACCGGCGCCGAGTAACGGCGACCTCGTAGATGATGTAGGCCCTCGTCGGGGCGTGCGAGAACCATTTTCTGCATTTGGGAGACACTACTGTTCATCATCATCATCCTCCTCCTCATCATCGTCATCATCATCATCATCATCATCATCATCAGCCTGGTTACGCCCACTGCAGGGCAAAGGCCTCTCCCACACTTCTCCAACTACCCCGGTCATGTACTAATTGTGGCCATGTTGTCCCAGCAAACTTCTTAATCTAATCCGCCCACCTAACTTTCTGCCGCCCTCTGCTACGCTTCCCTTCCCTTGGAATCCATTTGGTAACTCTTAATGACCATCGGTTATTTTCCCTCCTCATTACGTGTCCTGCCCACGCCCATTTCTTTTTCTTGATTTCAACTAAGATATCATTAACTCGCGTTTGTTCCCTAACCCAATCTGCCCTTTTCCTATCCCTTAACGTTACACCTATCATTCTTCTTTCCATAGCTCGTTGCGTCGTCCTCAATTTAAGTCGAACCCTTTTCGTAAGCCTCCAGGTTTCCGCCCCATACGTGAGTACTGGTAAGACACAGCTGTTATAAACCTTACTCTTGAGGGATAATGACAATCTGCTGTTCATGATCTGAGAATGCCTGCCAAACGCACCCCAGCCCATTCTTATTCTTCTGATTATTTCAGTCTCATGATCCGGATCAGCAGTCACTACCTGTCCTAAGTAGATGTATTCCCTTACCACTTCCAGTGCCTCACTACCTGGTAACACTACTGTTACCGTCTCTTTATTCGATGACATGGGGAAAAATAGTGAAGGGCTTGGAGAGTAACTATTACCGTTCATCCTCCCGTAGCTACCTTCCCGACTAGCGAGCATTGAAAATTTGAACGCACAAATCAGCACGAGTGTTAAAAATTGCGGCACCAAGTATCAATATATGCTTCGCGGTGAAAACATTCTACAATCTATAATAAATGGTTCGACAGTCGCTCTGTGGGCGTTGTAGGCTGCCTGACTCATGCACTTTTCCCTCCCAAAACTAAAGCTTCGAGTTTTCGGAGCAGGCGTCAAGGAAGTTAAAGGCGGGCCGAAGAGGTGAAACTGAGTGACGATGGGGGAGAAAGTGGCGTGGGCGGAGGTTCGCTGTTTTAGGCATATCGGCAGTATCGGCAGGAGATTGTTGCAAAAGTGGGAGGGCGTCCGCTGGTAACTTACGGTTAGGCGGATGTTAGTTCGTTCCTCAGGAGCGTAGCCGCGACGTTCACTGCTGGCACCTTCGACAGAACCGGAAGGTGTGCGCTCGATAGCCACAGTAATAATAAGTAGGGCTGGGAGGATGTCAAGTGGAGTAACACGGCTCTGCAAGTACTGGTGGTGATAGTGAAGCTATAGATGCGTGGCCGAGAGGTGTATAGTCACAGACACGGTGGTAATCGGGGACAGTTAGTCCCTTGAGGGAATAAAACGTATTTTGTTGGAGAAGTTTGCAGTTACTCTCATTTACCCCGACACATTTATTAGAGGGCGGCAATTCACAAGAAAGCAGCAATTTTCATTACTTGCAGGTGCTTTGCTCCAGTTACCACATAATTTAGCCCCTCCTGATAGGACAAAGAAAGCACTTATCTGTAATGCTAACCACTTACAGGACCTGAATTTGCTCATTAGAGATATCCTCCTTGGTACAGTGATTGAATCAAGTATTTCTATCTTCTAGATTCATTTTTTTCTCGGTGCAATGAGGCGAAAGAAACAAGGGCTTGTGAATAACGCAAGCAATTATATTTACCTACCCGTTGTTTGCTTCAATTTCAAGCCGGAGAGGCTTGCATCTCTTGGTTTAGGCAATAATGAAGCAGCCACGCATATTTGCATATATTAGGCTAGGAAAGCTCGGACAGGAGATGACGCAAACCAATCCCTTTACAAGCATGCTTCTATACTAATATCAGGAAACTCCCAGAGTGTTTCTATACGGTATATTAGCGGCTTGTATAAAACACATAGCCTATACAAGTAAAATTTAATAAGTACCGTAGGCAGGGCCCTGGTTCGAATACCACCATCGGGTATATTAGAAAAATCGAATGGGGGTAGGTGACAAACAATCATCGTAAAAGTCTGTGAACCGGGGGAGCATTTAAATATTTGCACGACCACTCGTCGCATATGTTAGCGGCAAAATAGCTAAAAGGTAGAATGCATCTTACGATGATTGTCGACAATAGTGCGATTAGCAGTCAAGCAATGAAGCGACACAACGTTTTGCTGAGGTAATGTTTGTATAAAATATGTAGTGCTCATTCTGACACATTCGTTGCTTTGACTATAGGGACATAAACTGTTTCCGTTATCGGTCCACTTTGCTTAAGACACTCGCTTGCCAAGATCGCCCGTGAGCAGAATGGCACGACGACGACTGTGTCGCAACGATGGAAAGGCGAAGGAATGACGTCAATGAAATTCGAGAGGCAGTGTGACAACGATGGCACCACCAATAAATGACAATTCTGATATGACTACGACGGCATAATGACGACAGCGTGACGAGACGGTATGAGGATAGTGGGGTGACGACGACTGTATGACGACGACGAAGTGACGATGATGGTATGACGAAGGGCTGGCATCGATGAAGCGACACGCGCGATACGACGGCGACGACATGATGACAGATACGTGACAATTCTGAAATAATGGTGATGGCGTAACAACGACGTCGTTAAGATGACGGCATGAGGACAATGGGAGGATGACGAGTGTACGGCGACAATGATGGGACGACGATGACGACAAACAGGTGATGAAGGCTCGAGCTCTACAATGACCCGACGGCAGGTACTTGACGGCGACTGTTTGGGAAACAGATGCATCATAGCAACTGTGTGACGGGAACGCAATGGCGACGAGGGCATGAAACGACGAAATAATCATGATTCTTCAGTTCACTTCACTTCACTTCACTTTATTTCCTTAAAGACCCTCATGTGAGGGTATTACATAAGGGGTGGGACACATATAGGTTAACAACAGTAAACAGAAAAATGTTGAACGAGTTATACAGACAAAAATGATTATTGTGATGCAAGCGCCCGCGTAATTTGGTTAAGGAACATAGATTGGCATGTGATGGCAGCAAGTTCCTGGGGAAGGCCGTTCCAGTCGCAAGCAGTCCGGGGGAAGAATGACGAAGCAAAAGTTTTTGTGTGTGCTCGTGGTCGAGACACCTGCTGCTGATGTCCGGTGCGAAGAGAGAAACGTGGTGGGGGAGGGCAGATGTAGGGTTCCTGTGATAGCTCGGAATAAAAGAATTTATGAAATAAGGCCAAACTAGAAATTTGGCGACGAAGTGCAAGAGTAGGTAGGTTGGACTGCGATTTCAGAGATGATATGCTGATATCCAAAGAGTACGAGGAATGAATGAATCTAGTTGCCCTATTTTGAACTGATTCAAGTGAATTAGCAAGATATACTTGTTTCGGGGACCAGATGGGCGATGCGTATTCTAATTTTGGTCGAACTAGTGATTTGTATGCGAGTAGCTTAACATGCAGGGGGGCAGAGCGGAGATGACGCTTTAAGAAGCCAAGCGTTTTGTTAGCAGATAAAATAATATTCGCGATATGGCTATTCCACGTAAGATCATGACTAAGATGAACACCGAGATATTTATATGATTGGACAGGGTCGATAGGGACGTTAGAGATAGTGTAGGGAGACAGGAGGGGATTACTGTGACGGTGGAAATATATATATTTGCATTTGTTTATATTAAGTGTCATTAGCCAGTCGTTGCACCAGTTTTCTACCAGATTTACGTTATTTTGTAGGGATTGTTGGTTAAAGGTGTCAGTAACTGTTTTGTAAATAACGCAATCGTCGGCAAACATCCGAATATGGCAATCTAATTTCTGAGGTAGGTCGTTAATATAAATTAAAAACAAGAGAGGCCCTAGGACGGATCCTTGGGGTACCCCTGAGGAAACTGGTAGTAAGTTAGACATTTGTTTGTTAATGACGACTGATTGGGAGCGGTGAGTCAAGAATTCTTTTATCCATGCTAGTATGTCACAATGCAAGTTTAGGCTGGAAAGTTTCAGAAATAGGCGGTTACGGGGTACCTTGTCAAATGCCTTAGCAAAGTCGAGGAAGATTGCGTCGGTTTGGAGATTAGCGTCAAGGTTGGCATGCAGGTCGTGAACGAAAATGGCTAGTTGAGTCTCACAGGAGTAACCTTTACGAAATCCATGCTGTGATGAATGAAAGAAATTATTTGAGTCCTGAAACTGCATTGTTAAAGAGTAAATGACGTGTTCCATGAGCTTGCAGGGTATGCTGGTAAGTGATATGGGACGGTAGTTAAGTGGTGAATCTTTTTTACCCGACTTGTGGACTGGGACGACCTTCCCCACTTTCCAGTCGTGGGGTATGATACCTGTAGAAATGGACTGCGAAAATAGCAAGCATAAAAACTTGGCAGACGTGTGGCGAGTGTTTTTCAAGACCTTTGTGTTGATTTCATCAATGCCGGTAGATGAAGAAAGTTTTAACTTATCTATAAGAAGGGATATGCCGGTTTCTGAGAACGTAACGGCTGGCATTGCAATTGTGGGGTCACTGGCTGTCATGAGGGGTGATGGTTTTTGTTCTTTAGTGAATACAGATGCAAAGGCAGAATTAAATATGTTAGCGCACTCAACGTCTGAAATAACACGTCCAGAATCGTCAGTCAGGGTAACAACGCGCGAAGATTGGGGGTTTAAAAGCTGCCAGAATTTAGTCGGGTTATCTGTAAGTATGTTTAGCAAATCGATGTGGTAAAAGGAACGTTTAGCGTTTTTTACTGCGACCAAATACGCCTCTTCAGCAGCGTAATATTTTTCCCATGCGCAGTCTGTTCTGCTCAGTTTAGCACTACCGAAAAGGCGTTTCTTTTTATTTTCTAATCTTCCCAGAGTCTTGGTGAACCATGGCTTGTGGTGGTTAGCGCGGAAGCTGCATTTGGGAATATATTTATTAGTCAATTCATTCATTTTATGTTTAAACATTAACCAATTTGTGTGGATGTCTTGTTCGTCAAATTACCCCTGATATGATGGAAAAAAGGCCTCTAATTCCGCGTTGAAGGCCTCATAGTTTCCTTTGTTGTAGAGAGAAATTGTTTTTTGGCAAGTTGCTTTTGTTATTGGGGTGAAGTTAAAGCATGCATGAATGACTTTATGATCGCTGATTTCACGGAGATAAGTAATAGCGTTCAGGCTGTCGGGGTGGCTAGATAGTATGAGGTCAAGAATGTTAGCAGTATCTCCGGCGATGCGTGTAGGCTGGGTTACTAGTTGGGCTAGGTTAAAAGTTAAGCAGACATCCATAAATTCACGGGATTCATCCTGTCTAAAAATAGGATAATTAGGGGCACACCAATCTATGCCAGGATAGTTAAAATCCCCAAAAAGGAGAATGTGTGCCTTAGGGTGTCTAGTTTTAAGTTCGTTTAAAATGTTGTGCAGTTTACGGGGGAGTTCGGGGCTATTGTGAGGGGGTCTATAACAAACGCCAATTAATATAGATACTGGTGTGGCGCGACAAATGAGCCATAATATTTCAAGGTCTGATGAGATGTTTATGTGGGAACACTGTAGCTTATTGCTAGTAGCAATAAGGACGCCACCCCCTCGAGAGTTTGTGCGATCAGTGCGGAAAAGGTCAAAGTTAGGTAGGTTACAAAGAACTTCAGCGTCGCTTATATTATCAGTCAGCCAGGTCTCTGTCAAGATGAGCAGGTTCCTGCCCGTCTTCAACGGGCAGCAACCTGAAGAACGATAGCATGATTACGATGAATAAGGGATAAGAAATGTCGTCGATGGAGTTAGAAAAATGGTTGGACGAGAATTTTATCGTGACGACATTGGAATGATGACAATGGAATGGAAAAAGCGGAAAGACGAAGTTGATAATGGGGACGATAAAATTACCCCGACGTCATCACAACGATGGTATGGCAAAGGACGAATGACGATGACACAATGACGAAGATAGCATGACAACGCAATGAGTATAATAGGATGACAACGAGTGCATGACGATGATGGTGTGGTGTTACGAGTTATCACAAAAACTATAACGAAGATACCGTGACGACGACAGCATGACGAAAGTACGTTGACGAAGCTGGAGTGACGACGAAGGAACGAGCGCCACAACATCCCGACGACGGTATGTCAAGGAATGCATGACGACTGTATGAGGACGATGGCATGATGACCGTCGGATGACAAACCTGGAAGGACGACGACGCAACGGCATTGACTGCATCACGACCACAGCGTGGGCTCATACACCGAGCGCGGGACCGAGCATGGGCTCATACGTAGTGGCCTAGCCTATTAGACAAAATTGGGCCACTGGGTTGGCGTAGAGGACGTGCCGATGACGGCATGACGAGGGTGAGATAGCGAATCTCGAATGACGAAGATGAAACGACCACGGCGGCATTGCGGCCTCCTATCTTACCTAAAGGTCCAAAGCCATCTTGGGGCACTACGTTAACGTAATGGGATATATATATATATATATATATATATATATATATATATATATATATATATATATATATATATATATATATATATATATATATATATATATATATATATTGTCTGGAAACGCCTGAAGTAGGCCATGAATGGTCATCACGTTAAAATGCAACTTTGTATCTACGGTGAATTGTGTGAAAATGTGGAGAGATGGCCTGCGCGAGCGCTGAGTTACTAGTGGCCACGGCATCCGCAGCCGCGCGGGCCATCTCATCTGCGTTCCGAGGGTGGGCCAGTGTTCGATGTAGTAGGGAGGGCTACGCTCGTCCTTAGCGTCTGCTGCTTAGGGCAATCCGCGGAACCAGCGTGTGTAATGGGGATCACCGCTCCTGCAACAGGTAATGGCAAGCGGCTACGAGTAAGGCTCGATGTGACGCTGCCTTTGGTGTTGTCGCCGCTGACATTGGTGAGGCGACTTACCCGCGACGAAGGCCTACTCTCGTCATTGGTGAGATGAATGCGTGCGAAGAAAAAGCGTAGTGCCATACAAGACGGACTGTGCGGCGACGATGGCTACGATATGGCGCCCCGGTAGCGCACGTCGTCTGTATGGAAACTAAGCGCTGATGAGCGCAGCTCCGTCTGCGGCGGCTGCTGTGAGTCGCAGCCACGCGTCACCCACGAGCTGCCTCTCGCGATCTCCTGATTAGCGAGGCAGACGCGCCACACTTCGCTTCCTTCGGAACGTGCCGCACGAGGCAGATAGTACGCACCGGCCATTATATCGCCTAATTAAAGCACGTATAGAGCTACGCTCGAATTTAGCATTAGGGAGTATCGTATTCGTTGGTGAATTCCTTTTCCAGTCCAATAGTTTTATGCGTTGCATATTGCAATCACTCAGTTCAGCCCTTGGGCGCGGCCGGGCAGCCACCATTGACCTTTAGCGCAACCACATGACGTGACGTCACGACAGCCGGAGGAAAAGCTGGGCCCCAACTCGCGCGGTCGCGCGCGGCCGCTGCCACCACCTGACTCCCGCTCCTCCCGCTAGGGGCGCTGCACAGGCGCGTGACGTCACGGAGGAAAAGCTGGGCCCGAACTGGCGCGGTCGCGCGCGGCCGCAGCCACTACCTGACCGCGCAATATGCAACGCATTCTTGGCTTAACCAAGCTAAGCCTGGCCATTTTTTATGATAATATGGCAGTAAAATCGTTCATTGCTTCTTTTTTTTCAGGAGTATTGCTCCTTTGAGGAACATGGAAGAGCACTGTTAATCCTTAAACGAATTATTATATGTATTGCAAGAGTTGCTTCCCTCGCAGTTCCTGGCTTGAAGGGCGAATACCTGTGGCAAGCTACGTACTCCCCAATAGAATTCACCTCGATACCTCATTCCCCCCTTTTTTCTTAGACTGCAGATGGAAGTGTAACCACTGTAGCCACGTGTTCAGTGAACTGCAGTCATGGCCACTGTGACACCCATACCATTGGGAACCACGTTCTCTCAGTCCGGGACGAGCGTCGGTTAGTACAAAGAAGAAAGAAAATCTGGCAAGTATGCGGATCAAATGTACATTTCGGAATCTATGAAAAGCGTTGAACGTAAATTCTTGGAGTGGTTAATGAAATGCTTTAAAGTAGCCCATTTGATTTCTGCGTCTTTGGCGTAAAGGAAACTGAAGCGCGCGCATGTGCTTTCACGAATCCGTGTTCCAGAATGAGACAACCTGTATATTGTCTTGTATTCATTTATTTCTTCTTATTGGTTTTAAATGTATCACACTCTTTTTGGCGAATCTCCTATTTTTAGTATCTGCCATAACATGGAAATCTTCATTATGTTCTACAGGCAGCGATCATATCTAAGAGCTAGTGGCCGTTGGCAGGGCACGTATACTTACGATTTCTGCATAATGGTTAGAACGTCGGCATGCTGTGCTGGGGGCGGAGGTTGCATCCCAACATAAGGCGCGAAATAGTTTGTTAGTACTGCTGCAGCCGCCTGAGAAGGAAGGAGGAGGATTGTCCCTTACCCCCTTCTCTCTAGCCTCATTTGGATACAATAAAAGTTTTATCTCTCTCTCTCCTAGGTTTGAGCTATTCAGTAAGACAAACGGATGGATGGGTGGGATAGTTGGTAACGCATATTAATGAAAACTTAGTGCGCTAAAAACACGAAAGACGTAGAAAAATAAACGGACATCACACGCGCTCCCTCATAACAGACGTTTAATGCACGCAGGTAAAAATACATATATAGAAAGTGGACTCTTCTCGCATGTCAAGATGAGCTATAAAACAGCATGAACCTGAGGCACGTGTGCATATCGATTAGTAAAATTGAATTCTTTATCCTGTAGTAATACGGATAGTTGCCTTACACCGTCTCCGCTTCCCATCTTCGAAAGCACAGTCATGTTCTTTAGTCACCTTAACCAAACCAGAAGAGAAATCTCGGAAGCCTATCATATCACCAAAAATTCCGCGCTGTGTGTAAGCCAACCATCCGTATTACTACATAATAAAGAATTCACTTTTACTAATCGATATTCACACGCGCCTTATATGCATGCTGTTTTTATACCTCATCTTGACATGCGCGATGCGTCCACTTTCTATATATGTATTTTTCCATAGCTGCATTAAACATCAGTGTGAGTCAGCGCGTGTGGTGGGAGTTTCTATTTCTACGTCTTTCGTATGTCTACCTCTGTAAGTTTTTAATAATCAGCAAGACAATAAAATCACCAGCACCAGCACTGACCCATTCACCTGCCATGGCCAGTAAAGGTTAGGAGAGTTCGCAAAGAAAGCTACGCTTTAGAACATCAACCAATTTTGAAATACTAAGCTTGCACTTTCTGTAACGAAAGCCACTCTTTACTGTTAAAGCAGTCCATATTTTGACGTCTATATGGTTTGCCTCCTGGGGAATAACATTATTAAACGCGCCAAATATTTAATTATATTTTACATTTCCATATTCTGCACTAAAATGCTAGATGCGCAGCCTGTCCATCATCATCATCATCGTCGTCGTCGTCGTCGTCGTCATCATCATCATCATCAGCAGCAGCAGCAACAACATCGTCAACCTGTTTTATGTCCACAACACGAGGAAGGTCTCTCCCTACGCTCTCCAATTACCCTTGTCCTCCGCCAACCGATTCCAACTAGTGCCAGCGCATTTCTTAATTTCATCTCTCCACGTAGTCTTCTGCCGTCCTCGACTGCGTTTCCCTTCTCTTGGTACCCATTGTGTAGCCGTAATTTTCCAACGGTTATCTAACTGGCGCATTAAGTGACCTGCCCAGCTCCATTTATTTCTCTTGTCAATTAGAATATCGTCTATATCGATTTGCTCTATGATCCAAGCCGCTCTCTTTCCGCCTCTCAATGTTATGCCTAGCAATCTTCGTTCCATCGCTCTTCGCGTGGTCCTTAACTTGTTCTCAAGTTTCTTTGTGAGCCTCCAACTCTCTGCCCCTTATGCCAGGATTGGTAAAATGCACTGATTGTACACGTTCCTTTTCAATGATAATGGTAAGGTTCTAGTCAGGAGCTGACAATGTCTGCCATATGCAATCCAACCCATTTTTATTCTTCTATAAATTTTCCTCTCATTATTAGGGTTCCCGGTGGATAGATGACCTAGGTAAACGTACTCCTTCGCTGACTCTAGAGGCTGACTGGTGATCCTGAACTCTTGTTCCCTTGCCTGGCTATTCATCGTCAACCTGCGCATACTGGAGCGCAATTATCGGAAACGTAAATGCGTTTGCGAATGCTGTGTCCTGTCTTCTACTTCGAGTCTCGTCCTTAGCGCAGTTTAAGTTCTCAAAAATATGTCTTACCCACTAGCCTCCCAACACACTCTTCTTGAGTAAAATTTTCTACATCTCAGTTGAATAAATAAATAAATAAATAAATAAATAAATACATAAATATTATTTAATAAGTTCGCGTGCTGTCCCGCAGCGCTCCGGCCTTTACTACCGTTCCGGAACTTCCAAAGCAAATTTTCCCCATAGATTATGTGGGAGGCGGGTGAAAAAAGGGGTATCCAAGGTCTGGTTCAGTCGACCAGCCATCGTTGCGATGGTTTCCACGAGGCGCAGATAGACGCAGGCGCGAAGCCTGCGCGCCCGAGCGTGTTATCTCGTGCTACTTGCACGTGAGCCGCGTTGTTCTTCACCGGCTCTGGAGGCGATACTCGCGTTGCTACTGAGCTCGCCTCCTTGCGCGAAGAACAATTGAAGTATGTACAAAAGGTGCACGAAGAAACTCTGTAACTCCACGACGATTAATTACATAATAATTCTGTGAATTGCATATAACAGTACATCTTCAGCGGGCAAAATTAATATGTTACACATGAACGTAAAAAAGATTAAGTATTATGGAAATGCGGCTTTTGCAGAACCCTTCTACATAACGTAACCAATTCACGTAAGCTACAAATTGACATATCGAATTTGTCCGCTTTGAATGGTCTAATGGATGCCGTTTACAGAACCGCGATATCTATTCTTGATGCAGAGGCATTAATTTGTAAACGTCGTGCTTCTATTTTTTCGAACTTATGAATTTTTCAAAATATTCTAAACAAAGTTCAGGCCCTAAATCGAAATTCCGCTTCCAACAGGCACTATATTCAACTTCCTCTCTCAAATGCAACAAATGTCATTTAAGCGATCGAGGGGTCATCTCAGAAAAGCGTTTGTGCGTTTTATACGTATTTGAATAGGAGCATCGGAGTTGGGCCCGAGCTATAGCTTCCTCTTAAAAAATTTGTCTAGGGATCAAATACATGAATAATAACTGCACTGCTATTGCCAAAGATGCTGCAAACGAATTCTTGCACGCTACCCACTGTCAATACAAGTAAAATTTGTATTTTTTTCATAAAAGAATATACTCGTCTGTGTCAAAAATTGTGCCCGAATAACTGGTATCAATGCTTCCAAGTAATTTGTCTATTTATTAACTAAAAAATATCACACGAAATTTAGAACTATATCAGTTCGAAATCAGCAAAGCAGTGCATTCCGCTGATATGAAAAATGTAACGGCATGAAATGAACAAGTTGAGGACGAATATGTTAATGAAACTTTGTCATTCAAGATCCTTGTTTACATTCTTGTACATTTGCAACGGCCAGTGAAAAAGCTCAATGACGCTGTCATTTGTTCTAATGTATTACGAAGGAGCAGCTGTCAGCGGTCGTGTATCGTTAGTAATTGCACCGAAATTATAGTCGCAACAGAGAGCACGTATAAGAAGCATGAGTTCTGCAAAGTATGCCAGGGCGAGTCAAATGAAAGTGAGCCAATGCGAATATATGACAAATGGGGTACTTTATTTAAAAGTAGCCTCCATGAGTATTTAAACATTTGTCCCATTGACTAACGAGTCGCGTGACTCCCGTCTCATAAAGCTCCTTGGGTTGCCGCTTCAAAAAGACTGGAACTGACTCTTTCACATCATCGTTCGACACGAATCTGGTTGCCTTGAGCTGTTTTTTCGGTTGCCCTAAGATGTCGAAGTCGCAAGGCGACAGGCCTGAGATGTATGGCGGATGTTGCAGGGTTTCCGCTTGAACTTTGCCAGTTTTGTATTAACCACACCAGCGACGTGGGGACGGGCATTGTCGTAGAACAAGATGACCCCATACGTCAATTTTCCACGTAGTTTGTTCTTGATTGCGACACACAGCCTTTGGCAATATCGGAAACAATTGATAGTCTCTCTAGATATAGCGAATTCTATCAGTAATGGCTCCTGACGATCGAACAAAAAGTCAACAACACCTTTCCGGCGGAAATGACAGCCTTTGCTTTCTTTGGCGGTGGTGAATTCGAATGTTTACACTGTAAGCTCTGCCGTTGTGTTTCATGCTCGTAGTAGTGACATGATGGTTCGTCCCCGATCACAATTGCATACAAAAAATCGTCACCCTCATTGTGATACCGGATCAGATGAGTAATGTGGGCGCCGAACTTCTCCGTCTTCTGGCGGTGGTTCAAAATCTTGGGCATCTATTGCCCACACAAGAGCCGATAATCGAGATGTTCATGAATTATGGCGTCAACCGAACCGTGACTGATGTTCACACGCTTTGCCAGTTCATCGATGCTTGTCGTTCTTGTCTCATCAGCTCATCAAACTTTGCAGTTTTGTTAGGGGTGATTGCACGATGGCTTTGGCCCGGTCTCGGATCGTCTTTGCAACTTTCACGTCGTTCTTTGAAACGTTAACTCCAGCGCTTCACATTGGCCAATGAAATGCAATGTACAATGTACACGGCACCATACGTCGACTAATTTCTTTTTGGGAAACACCTTCAGCTGTCAGAAACCTAACGGTACCACGCTGCTCAACTTCTGGAGCGTCGATTACGTCGCGCAACTATTTAAACCCAGTGTATGAGATCATTAAAGAACATTTATCCTCCCACCTACGTGTCACTTTTCTAAATGAGAGATGCCTGTGTGCTACGCGCATGCCTCGCAGATAATGAACCGAACGATTTTCGTGCCGGGTGGGTAGGCTCACTTTCATTTGACTCGCCCTCGTACATTATAAACGCGAAGATACAATAGAATATATAGATGCGAAGATACAGCTTGATAAAGGGCAAGAAAGTGTCACTGGAAACAAAGTTCACTGCACGTATACACAAAACCCCGCAACAACACCTCTAATTATATGTATACGTGTCCAATCAATCTACGTATTTAAGAAAAAGGTCACTGTATGCAATATTTCAAACAAGGCAAATGAAGATGTGAAATCACAGATTCACAGAATCCTAGATCCCGCCCCCATTCTATCCACTGCCCCCGATGTATCGCGCGCGACGGAAGGCACTTGCTCCTTCGTTTTCTCCCTTGCGCAAACAAGACTGAGCCATCATCGACGGTTCAACCATCCCCCCCCCCCCCCCCACACGCTTTTACTCGCACATATAGCATGCGGCGCACGGTCACTATGTTAACGCCCTTGGACTTTATACGAAACATGTGGGCGACGGCGACGACAGGAATACGCCTGAGTGTCCGTATAATTTCTATCGAAATAATATAATAAGAATATCCGGCAATTAAAGCGTCCCATCGCCCAATACTTTCCGCAAAAGAAGTGACAAAATCGAACTTTCGCCATGCGACAATTCTCTGCGCCCCAACAATGTTTTTCTTTTTTTCCTCTTGTGGAGCGGGGGCGCTGAAATGGAAAAACGCAAAGGAAAGTCTGTCGGCCACAATCGAATGCTTACTGTGGGCACCTAATGTGGCTACCAAAGGAATATCGAAGAAAATGCTAGACGCTTGGTCCACCGAAAACCATGCACACACTGCTCGGTATCCTAAACCGGCGAGGCAACACTTTCTGAAGAGGTTGCGCTCAAGCGAACGCGGTGCAATCCGTCGAGTCCCCACAGTGATGGCGGCGAGCGACCATTGTTTCTTTTTCTCGTCTGCTAGCTAGAAAGCATACAAAACTCTGCTATGCGAAAATGCATTCGGCCAGAGAAAACCGAACGCACACCGAAGTGCGCCGCGCAATGGTCGAGGCAACACGAGAAGAATGCATTTGCTCTGGCTGGCTCTGGCAGACTGTGAGTAGCGTGTACAAAAAAAAATTGAAGAGGCTCAATGTGGTCCTCTCGCGTAAAAGTCAAAGTTGAAAAAATAAATAAGAACGTAGTTACCTTCGCTGGCTTTAGTGTCTTGACATGGATGCTTTGGCGCAGATGAAAAAAAAATGTTGGTATTTCCTTTATGTGACATAATGGCGCGAGTGAACCACGACAACGCTTGGTCTCATGGGACTTCGCTGCTTGCATTGTCCTTTAGAGCGCGAAAAAAACGTTCTAGACAAAATCCAGAATGATTTCCGGCGCCGGGGGTTGTTTTCGAGCACGAAAGATTTCGGGGGGGGGGGAGCTGAAGCCCCATAAGCCCCCCCCCCCCTGGCTACGCTCCTGGTGCCTTTGCATAATAACGGTGCGTCGCTGTTTGAGGTGCAGGCACTATTGTGCAGGATGGCGAATTCTGGTCACCAAGACTTTGGTCTCGGAATAGTGTGCTCCACCCAGCCACTGTTCGACTGTTGCGCAATTTGCCAGTACTTTCGTCAGAGGGCTGCGGAAAGCAGATGCTACCATTGTTGGAAGCGCCGGGTTCAGACAATCCCAGAGAGATGTACCACGCAGTATTCGTGGCGTATATTGTGAGCAAAGCGCAATCATAGCAATGCTGTAGTGCGAAATTAAGGCCTCCCGCAGCTTATCGTAGATGTCCGAGCCAAGTGGAAGTCATAGCCCCCAAAAGAAGAAAGTCTGGCCGCTCGCGAATTGCACGGAGATAGTGCAACTGTTGGTCACTCACGTTGTTGATGTAAAAGTGGTTCTCGAGGTGATGACATCAGATGGCAGAGCTGCACCTGAGAAACTTCTGTAGCGAAGGCATCCGCGGGAGATACGAGTACAGAGAATCGGAAGGCTCACCTGTTTTGTATTGGCTGCAAATATGGGGTGGCGCAGACGTTAGGACTGTGGCGATCGCTGAAGACATCGCGAAGATTGCGCGTGTGGTGGCACTTTGCCAGCGTGAGCAAAATTTGGGTATGGCTGAGCCGGTGAGTGAGCCTTGATCGCGGTGTGAGGTAATTGTTCCCACGGCAAAAACAAATGTATCGGAGCTCTAAAAAAAGATGACACTTAGGGCTCGAAGTGGTGGAGGGATCAAGGACGGCTGCCCGCTATTCCTCATAGAAGTCGGGATCGGAGAGCCACTACAGGAGCCTGCAACGCAGTTCTGGCGGCATCCGCTGCGCGCGGTAGTATCGCAACAGCACTTTGGTCACTTGTTCGTGCGGAAGTGGTAGCCCAGCAAGATGAACCATACGTTCCGAATGTCGATGTACAATTCGCGGTCACTGCACATCTGTGGGACGTCTGCCGGAACGCGTGGGGAGACGTCACTGCCACGCTGGTAGAGTGGCTTCATTGCGCTTACATAGCTGGTCTCAGTCGCTCGGCATTACCAATTTAAGGAAGTGGGCTCGAAGAGCTAGCCGGCACGGCCATAGTTTTGTTAAAGCGGTCAGCAATGGTGCCGATGCTTTGTAGGAGCATCAGCTAGACGTGGCCACTCAGGCGAGCGCGCGAGCGCGTTTCTTTCCAGCGCTACTTGCACGTGAGCCGTCGTCTTCTTCACGGGCTATGGAGGTGACAGCCGCGCCACTGCATTTGAAAATGTAAGCTGTATCACTGTTTGTGACGGAACGCCAGAAATAGTCGCAGTAGTCGTGGAACGTCAGTCTTCTGCAAGGATAGAAACGCCGAATTTATCTTCACATGCTCAAACACTTACATCTACAAGTGCAAAACAAAATGATCACCGCACGAACAAAGGTTGGTTGGCAGGCATCTACGTTTAATTTATTTATGCGGTTGGGAGTCTAATCGGAACATGGGCGTTCTCATGGACATGACTCCGTGTCAATGTTTACAGTCACAGATTTTTGATAGTGTTAATTAATGCATCCGAATGCAAGCTACTATCCTACTAATGTTTGTGAAACGGCCGGACTTATCATTATTGACACGATATTGGCACGAAGGAAGGCAGAAAATTCGTAAAGGTTTCTCAGAAACTTTCCCAGTTGAAAAAAGAAATCGTCCTCTTCCGCAGGTTGTACCGCACGCAGTCGTCTCGCCTTTTCTGTGAGGTCGCTTTACATCTGAGCAAACAAAGTCTAGCAGATCGCAATAGTGAGATTTCATAACCAACACCGGGTAGCATGGCGCCATCCGTGTGGATGTATTTCGTAGCATCGTGCTACTCTAGGCTGGGTGACGAGTTTTGTTTTTCAACAAACTCTTTCTCTTTTAGATTTTCCAAGCACTGATCTTCGATTTCCTCTCGGCCTGCGAATCTGGTAGTCAATTTAGATGCCATCGCTTTAGCACCTGCTACTTTCTGCTTAGCTCAGATGTTAGAACGACTGCCTATAGAAATCCGTATGTGCCTGGATCGGTCTCGGAGCTAAAACGAATGTTTATTCCGCTGCGACGTTTTCTTTGTAGCCATTATGTGCTCCGTTGGTACTTTTATTCTGCTCTCGGTTGCGTGACAAATTTTCCCTTTGATGAGCATTCCTCCATGTTGCAGCATTATGTAGAACCGGTTTGTTATTGACGTATGAATCGCAAGGGTGCTTCTCATTTTAGCCTTGGGACGTAGAAGAAAGGCCTTTACCAAAAAACCTTCGACAGAACCGTGCCTCCTGACGTCTTAATCATAGTATTAGGCCAAATGCGTCTCTTCTGTGTCTCACTAATTATAAAAATTGAAAGCAGGCTCCATTTCTTCATATATATACCACGAGAGGAGTTTTCGGTTTCCCCTTATTTTTCTCAGTCATGACACCCTTCAGTGCGAAATCCTTTTGAATTTGTATCCGCATGGACCCGAAGTGTACCGTCAATACTGTTACAAGCACGGGGAAAAGGGGTTTATTTAGGCGTGCGAGAGCAGGAACGGCACGCTACGAACAACAGGAATGGCCGCGGCACAGTCTTCGTTCTCCTCTTTCTTTCTCTTCTTGATCCACGCATCCCTTTTACGCGCTTGGACGTAACATATACCTCTCCTCGCAGACAAAGCCCACTGGGCGAGTCAACAAGCTTGTCGTGGCGTGCATGATTTCAACCGTGCTACATGCGCGACTTGTGTCCTAGCAGAACGTCTACCATTGTTCGTGAGGCGCGCGAGAGTATAGGTCACTTCGCTGACTTTGTCGATGACAACATACGGTCCATCGTAGTTTGCCAGCAGCTTTTGGCACAAACCGCGCTTCCTTGTAGGAGTCCAAAGCCAAACGAGATCACCAGGGTGATATGCAACAGGCCGATGTCGTAGCGGGCTTTGGAGTTTTCTTGTGATGCCAAAGTCCGCAGACGCGCAAGTCTCCGAGCCTCTTCAGCAAGGCATAGCGTATCGGCGACCGTAGGATTGTCGTGGTGGTAAAAAGGAAGGACAGTGTCTAGCGTATACCGGGGCGCCCGAGCATATAGAAGGAAGAAGGGGCTGTAGCCGGTTGTCTCGTGCTTGGCGATGTTGTAGGCGTAAGTAATAAACGGTAGAACTTCATCCCAATTCTTGTGATCGGACGCAACATACATGGAAAGCATATTTGTGATTGTCCGATTAGTGCGCTCAGTGAGGCCGTTCGTTTGCGGATGATACGGCGTCGAGTGCCTGAGGTGCGAGTTACATAAAAGCACAAGCTCTTACACGATATCCGCCGTGAATTGACGTCCCCGGTCGCTTATAATAACACCAGGCGGTCCATGTCGCAGAACAATAGCGTGAAGTAAGAAGAGCGATACTTCGGTGGCGGTGGCTGATGGTATAGCCGCCGTCTCGCAATAGCGCATGAAATAGTCGGCGCAGACAATTATCCAGCGGTTCCCCTTAGATGACTTTGGAAAAGGGCCTAACAGATCAATTCCAACTTGCCGAAAGGGTGAGCTGGGAGGCGGCACTGGTTGAAGGAGACCAGATGGGGCAGTGGTTGGGCGTTTCCGACGTTGGCACTGTCTGCAGCTGGCGACATACAACTCAACCGAATGTCGCATCCGGGGCCAGTAAAAGCGTTCTTGAATGCGATAAAGGGTGCGCACAGTGCCTAAGTGACCGGAGGTAGGGTCATCGTGCATAGCCTGAAGGATTGCTGGCCGGAGGCGCTCCGGCACCACTAGAAGGAAGCGTGCACCCGTGCTTGAGTAGTTCCTTTTGTACAGGAGCCCGTCACGTAGACAGTAGCTGCTTGTTGCACTTGAATGGGCAGAAATGAAGAGTGGCTCCAATTTGGCGTCTGTCCGTTGTTCTGCTTTGAACGCATCGATTTCTGGAAAAGCGGATGTCACAGAAGCGACGAGATGATCAAAATCGTCTGCGTCGCAGTCCGTCGTAGTAAGCGGCATACGGGAAAGGCAGTCTGCGTCAGCATGTTTTCGGCCACTCTTGTAGGCAACAGTGAAGTTATATTCCTGCAACCTCAAAGCCCAGCGCGCAAGGCGACCACAAGGGTCGCGAAGATTCACAAACCAGCACGGGGAATGGTGGTCTGTGACGACTAGGAAAGGGCGTCCGTACAAGTACGAGCGAAATCGCTGAACTGCAAAGATTACAGCGAGGCATTCTTGCTCTGTCACCGTGTAATTTCGTTCAGGTTTGCTTAATGAGCGGCTTGCATAAGCAATCACGTGCTGACGGTCGTCATAACGTTGGACCAAGACGGCACCCAAACCGACGCCACTAGCATCTGTGTGGATTTCTGTCGGCGCAGTAGGATTGAAGTGGCGAAGGATAGGTCGGGAGGTCAGCAGGAACTTCAACTGACGAAATGCAGACTCGCACTCGGGTGTCCACTCAAACCGTGCGTCTTTATGCAGCAGATTTGTCAGAGAATAAGCAACGTCAGCAAAACCAGGAATAAATCGGCGAAAGTAAGAGCAATGACCCAGAAAACTACGAAGTTGCTTCACTGACTGCGGCGCACTGAATGCCTCAACAGCTGCCGTCTTGAGGGGATCAGGACGGATACCGTCTTTGTCAACAAGATTACCCAGCACAAGGGTTTGACGGTCACCAAATTTACATTTCTTGGAGTTCAGAACCAGGCCGGCGTTTTTGATGCAGTCGAGGACAATATCCAGGCGCGTATTGTGCTCATTGAATGTGCGCCCGAATATAACAACGTCGTCAAGATAGCACATACAGATGTTCCATTTTAACCCACGCAGACTGGTGTCCATGAACCTTTCAAACGTTGCTGGAGCGTTGCACAACCCAAATGGCATCACATTGAATTCGAATAATCTATCCGGGGTTATGAAGGCTGTTTTCTCGCTGTCTGTCGGGTGTATCGGGATTTGCCAATATCCTGAGCGCAGGTCCACTGAAGAAAAATAAGAGGCCGAATGAAGGCAATCAATTGCATCATCAATCCGGGGCAGCGGGTAGACATCCTTCTTAGTCACGGCGTTTAATCTTTGATAATCGACGCAAAATCTCCAGTTACCGTCTTTCTTTATGACGAGTATGACCGGAGCTGCCCAAGGACTCGAGGACTCTTGTATTATCCCATTTTTCATCATGTCACTCACTTGTTCCCCGATTATCTTGCGCTCGTTAGGCGACACGCGATAAGGCTTTTGCCTGATCGGGCGCGCAGATCCCGTATCGATAGTATGGCGCGTTCGTGACTCGGGAATCGAGAACGCTTTGTCCGGCTGCGCAAAGTCAAACACTGATAGATGCTTAGAAAGCGTATCCACCAAGGTATGGCGCTCCCTTGTGCTGAGCGACTTGTTTATCATAGACAGAAGCTTTTTGTCTGAGACTAGGCGAGGGTCAGCAGGTTCACACGGCGAGTCTGTTAGTACGGCTACGGACGAAGACGTGTATTCTGTAAACTAGGCGAGTTTCAAGCCGTCTGGAAGCAGGACGGGTTCTGCCGAGCAGTTGGCCGTCCACAAGCCAGCACGCCCGTTGCCGATGGATACCACACAATGAGGGACAAAACGTTCTTCTTCACACAATTTAGATGCATTGGCTCTACGTAGGCATCGAAACTGCCTGGAACTTCACCGCGACATACAACCGGCACGCACACCGAGGTGGACGCAGGCACAACAGTATCTGCAGACACACAAAGTTCACCTTGACTGCAAGTCTCCTCTAAGAGCCCGGATGAAACATGGTCATCGACGCAAACTTCCCCCGTGCGACAATCAACGGTCGCTCCACACTTCCGCAAAAAGTCGATGCCCAAAATCACTTCGTGCGTCGATCGGGGAATAACTACAAACTCCGTCGCGAAAACTCCACCAGCCAGGGACACTTCAGCAGTGCACACACAAACAGGGCGCAACGACTCGCCGCTCACTCCACAAAATGTTGCAGCCTGGTCCCACGGAAATACAACTTTGCGCCCCAACCGACCTTTAAAACCGAGACTCATTACGGATACAGTTGCCCCGGTATCCAGTAAAGCCATTGTAGGAACACCATCAACTAGTACATGCACTTTGTTCTTGATCATAGCAACTGCAGGGGGCATTTCTGTCGATAGCACGTGTCGAGCGACCTCACCCCCATCGGCCGCGCTAGCTAGTTTTCTGGTTGTGAAGGCGAGGCTGAGCGGCGCACTGGCGATGGAGATTGCCGTAAACGCGGTGCACGAGAAGTTGGCGGTGGCGTCTAACTCCTGTCAGATGCCGGCGAGCGGCTCCGGAAGCTTCTCTGCCAGTAATCGTTGCCAGGAGGGACGCCAGCTGACCAAGAGGTGGTGCATGGCTGTTGAGTTGTCCTCGTAGGAGGTGTGGTCCTTGTTGAAGACCCCGATCGACGATTCCACGTTGTTGGGCGACGATTGCAAAATCTCGCTATGTGGCCCGCGACACCGCATTGAAAACACACCGGCAGATGCCGCAAATTTCGATGTTCTTGCACGTAGTCACGCATGTTGCTGTCGACTGCATAGCCAGCAGGTGGGTCCCATTCATCATGGCTAGGCATCGGCCGCCCGGAGGCGTGCGTGCGGCGAGGGCGTTGGTCGTAGTCATGATCTTGATAGCTTAGGGTCCCTCTCGTTTGTGGGGTAGACCTATATTCGACGGTCGCTGAGTGAACCGTGGGTTGCCATGCGGTCGAAACGGCCGTGTTTCGCATCTCGTGTGGTAAGTACGCACCAGCGATGCCGGGTGTGCAACGGTACATCTCTTCCCGATGGAGCAACTCTTCGCGAACAATCTGCCGTATTGTCGTACTGCCGTAATGCCGTACTGCCAATCTGCCGATGGAAGGTCAGCACACGAACTCGGGTCTACACTTGCCACCGTTGTGACATTAGCCAGGCGACCAAACTTCGGTATTATCTGTCGCATCTTCAGCGTCTCAAAGGTCCTGCAGTGGCGAATGACGTCAGACACGGAATCCACGCTTTATTTGCCGATCATAAAATTGTAGACGTCTTCGGCTATCCCTTTCAACAAATGTCCAACTTTGCCCTCTTCAGACATTTGTGAGTTCACTATTTTGCCCAGTTTCAGCACTTCTTCGATATAAGTCGTACAGGTCTCGCCGGGAATCTGAGCTCTTTGCGAAAGCGTCTGTTCGGCGCGTTTCTTTTTTGTGCTAGAGTCTCCAAAACACGCTCTGAGCTCATCTACGAACAGCTCCCATGAAGTGAGCGTGTCTTCGTGATTCTCATACCAGACGAGTGCTGTGTCGGTAAGGGAAAACACAACATTTGACAACTGTGCGGTCGTGCTCCAACCGTTAGATCGGCTCACCCTTCGGTAGTTTGTGAGCCACTCGTCGACATGTTCTCCGGCTTTTCCTCCGAAAGTGAGTGGCACCCGGTAGTATTGCCACGGAACGCCAGGTGCTGGCCTTGAAGCCGCGTCAGAACCTTCGGGAATCTGGCAGGCGTATTCAGTCATGTCAGGTGATGGTGGCGGAAGTCCGGCAAGTCGACGGCTTCGGCGAAGTTGTAGCAGCGTAGGCTCCGTGGTTACGAGGTGTACCCCGCACCTCCACCAATTTGTTACAAGCACGGGGAAAAGGGGTTTATTTAGGCGTGCGAGAGCAGGAACGGCAGGCTTCGAACAACAGGAATGGCCGCTGCACACTCTTCGTTCTCCTCTTTCTTTCTCGATCCACGCGTCCCTTTTACGCGCTTGGACGTAACAATGCTGTCACGTGGTACTGACGGTGTAGAAAGCAGCCCAGCTGCGAAAGCCGAAACTATCGTTTCATTGGGCGGACTTGTGCGCTCAAAAACAGAGTATACACTCAAAGAATGGCGACAGCGGCGAATACAGTCGGCGATCGCCGAAAATCTGATCGGCGGGTCAAGCGCGTCGGCTTTTATACAGTAGTCGTCGAATGTTCCAGACTATACGTTGGGACCCGCGTGCCTTCCACAAAGTTCTACACCATTCGCGTCATGTGATGAAATCAGATAACACAAGGTTCGGCGACAACAGACAGCGGATAGAACCATCGATAACTTTCCAGAAACTTCGGATACATGCAGGCGCGTCCCGCGCTATGCGATAACATTTGTTAGGCGGCGAAACGTGGTCGCTCGATAAAGATAATTACACGTGTCAATACCCCCCTCATAAAAAGCATCGACCCAACGCTGCAAACAAAGGAAATAAAGAAAAGCACTCGTAGCAACGAAAGCAACAAAATAACAAGTTCGTTAGTGTCCGTATAGGGTTTAAGACGCACCACATGGACCACTTCAGATGTTGAGCGGCGCCGCTGTGAATGCGAAATGCCGTCGGGCACGACCTCGTAGTCCAGTGCGCCAATACGTCAGATGAACTTGTAGGGTCCGAAATAGCGTCGCAGCAGTGTCTCACTCAGTCCTCGTCGTCGTGTCGGGGTCCATACCCAAACAAGGTCGCCGGGCTGCTAGCCGACGAAGCGTCGTCGGAGGTTGTAGCGTCGGCTGTCGGTCCTCTGTTGGTTCTTGATCCGCAGGTGGGCGAGCTGTCGGGCTTCTTCGGCGCGCTGGAGATATGTAGCAACGTCAAGATTCACCTCGTCAGTGACGTGCGGCAACATGGCGTCTAGTGTCGTCGTCGGGTTCCTGCCGGATACTACCTTGAACGGCGTGATCTGTGTTGTTTCTTGCACCGCCGTGTTGAAAGCGAATGTTACGTACGGCAGGACGGCATCCCCGGTCTTGTGTTCGACGTCGACGTACATTGCTAGCATGTCGGCGAGGGTCTTATTCAGCCGCTCCGTAAGACCATTCGTCTGTGGGTGGTAGGTCGTTGTCCTCCTGTGGCTTGTATGGCTGTACTGCAGAATGGCTTGGATGAGCTATGCTGTAAACGCTGTTCCTCTGTCGGTGATGAGGACTTCTGGGGCACCATGTCGCAGTAGAATGTTCTCGACGAAAAATTTCGTCACTTCCGCTGCGCTGCCTTTCGGTAGAGCTTTAGTTTCAGCGAAGCCGGTAAGATAGTCCGTCGCCACTACGATCCATTTATTTACGGACGTTGATGTCGGAAACGATCCCAACAGGTCCATCCCGATCTGCTGAAAAGGTCGGTAAGGAGGCTTGATCTGCTGTAGTAATCCCGCTGGCCTTCTCGGTGGTGTCTTGCGTCGCTGACAGTCTCGACATGTCTTGACGTAACGGGCGAAATCGGCGGTTAGGCGCGGCCAGTATACCTTTCTTGTATCCTCGATAGGGTCCGGGAGAAACCGAGGTGCCCAGCGGTCGGATCGTCAGGTAGGGCTGACAGTACTTCTGGACGCAGTGCCGACGGCACAACAAGAAGGTAGTTGGCGCGGACTGGTGAGAAGTTCTTCTTCACGAGTAGGCTGTTCTGAAGCGTGAACGAAGACAATCCGTGCTTAAATGCCGTAGGAACAACGTCGGTGTGCCCTTGCAAATAATCGACGAGGCCTTTTAGCTCCGGGTCTGCTCGTTGGTGTTGAGCGAAGTCTTCCGCGCTTATTACTCCAAGGAAGGTGTCGTCATCCTCGTCATCTTGGGGCGGAGGGTCAATGGGGGCGCGTGATACGCTATCGGAATCTGAGTGTTTTCGTCCGGACTTGTAGCTTACAGTGATGTCGTATTCTTGTATTCTGAGGCTCCACCGCGCCAGTCGTCCTGAAGGGTCCCTTAAGTTAGCTAGTCAACACAATGCGTGATGATCGCTGACCACTTTGAATGGCCTCCCATCTAGGTAAGGGCGGAATTTTGCTGTAGCCCAAACGATGGCGAGGCATTCCTCTTCGGTTGTAGAATAATTGCCTTCCGCTTTTGACAACGACTGGCTAGCGTAAGCTATCACGTGTTCATGTCCATCTTTTCTCTGAACAAGGACGGCACCGAGGCCTAGGCTACTGGCGTCAGTGTGAATTTCGGTATCGGCGTGCTCGTCGAAGTGCAAAAGTACGGGCGGCGACTGCATGCGTCGTTTGAGTTCTTGAAATGCGTCGGCCTGTGGCGTTTCCCACTTGAACTCGACGTGACATTTAGCTAGTTGTGTCAGCGGCTCAGCGATGCGGGAAAACTCCTTGACAAATGGCCTGTAGTAGGCACACATGCCAAGAAATATACGCACTGCCTTCTTGTCGATGGGCTGCGGGAACTTTCCGATGGTAGCTGTCTTCTGCGGGTCGAGGCGGACTCCAGACTTGCTGATGACCTGGCCCAGGAACAGAAGCTCATCATAAGCGAAGCGGCACTTTTCTGACTTCAGAGTGAGCCCTGATGACTTGATGGCCTGTAGTACTGCCACAAGCCGCCTAAGGTGATCATCGAAATTTCCAGCGAAGACGACGACGTCATCCAAGTAAACAAGACACGTCTGCCACTTCAATCCTGCTAACACTGTATCCATGACACGCTGGAACGTTGCAGGCGCCGAGCACAGTCCGAATGGCATGACCTTGAACTCGTAGAGGCCGTCTGGCGTGATGAAGGCGGTCTTTTCGCGATATCTCTCGTCGACTTCTATTTGCCAGTAGCCAGATTTGAGATCCATTGACGAGAAGTATTTTGCGTTGGAGAGCCGATCTAATGCGTCGTCTATCCGTGGTATGGGGTATTCATCCTACTTTGTGATCTTGTTCAGTCGATGATAATCGACGCAGAAACGTAGGGTTCCGTCCTTTTTCGTCACCAGGACAACAGGGTATGCCCACGGGCTTTTCGACGGCTGGATGATGACGTCGCGCAGGATTACGTTGACTTGTTCTCTTATAGCTTCGCGTTGTCGCGGCAAAACTCGGTAAGGGCTCTGGCGGAGTGGTCGACCGCGCTCCTAGGTGATTATGCGATGCTTGGCGAATGGTGTTTGCCGAATCCTCGATGACGTCGAAAAGCCGCCTTTGTATCGTCGGAGCAGACTTCTCAGCTGCTGTTGCTTATTCACGGGGAGGCTTGGATTAATGTCGTAGTCTGGCTCGGGAACCATGGTCGTCGGGGTAGATGCGGCGGAATCCTAGAGGACAAACGCATTACTGGTTTCCATAATTTCCTTGATGTACGCGATCGTCGTGCCCTTGTTGATGTGCTTGAACTCCTGGCTTAAGTTTGTCAGCAACACTTCGGCTTTCCCTCCATGCAGTCGAGCGATCCCTCTGTCCTCGCAAATTTCACGGCCTAGCAGTAGATGCTGGTCACTCTCGATGACGCCTTCTACGTCGGCAAGTGTTTTGGTGCCAACGAAAATGACAATGCTGGAGCGAGGTGGGATGCTGACTTGACTTTCGAGCACGCTTAAGGCATGGTGACTACGAGAGCTCTCCGGCGGTATCGCTCGATCTTCCGACAGCGTTATCGACTTTGAGTTCAGGTCGATGATTGCGCCGTGTTGGTTCAGGAAGTCCATGCCTAGAATGACGTCTCGTGAACACTGTTGGAGGATAACGAAGGTAGCTGGGTAAGTTCGGTCATGAAGGGTAATTCTTGCCGTGCAGATTCCAGTCGCCGTGATGAGGTGTCCTCCAGCGGTACGAATTTGCGGGCCTTCTGATGCAGTTTTAGCTTTCCTCAACTGGACGGCGATGTGCCCACTCATTAACGAGAAATCGGCCCCTGTTTCCACTAAGGCGGTAACTGCGTGGCCGTCGAGAAGCACGTCGAGGTCGGTGGTTCTTTGTCTGGCATTGCAGTTAGGTCTTGGCGTCGGATCATGGCTGCCTCGTGTTGAACTGAAGCTGGAACGCCGCGTCGTCAAGTCGTCTTTTGTCGGTGTAGTCTTGGCTTCCTGACTTCGTTGGGACGGCGGCGTGTCGTTATTATGTCTTCGAGATAGTCTCTTCGTCGTTTTCGTCGGCGGCGGAGGATCTTCGTCAGTTCTACGAACAGCAACCGCACCTCCATCGGTTCCTGCTTTTAGTTTTCCGGATATGGGCTCGCAGAGCGGCCCCGGGCTGGGCCGGTGTATGGTCGGCGCTACGGCGAGAGGTAGCGGCCTGGTGACGCTGAACGGGACGGTCGTCGAGGGCCCCACTGAGTGGCGGCGAGGTAGTCGGCGATATCGCGAGATCGTTGGCCAATGTGTGGTGGCGGCGCGCTTACGGCGAACCCTCGGAGTCCCATCTTCCGGTATGGGCATCGGCGGTAGATGTGCTCGGCTTCTCCGCAGTGATACCAAAGCGGACGGTGGTTGGGGGCGTGCCAAACATCAGTCTTCCTTGGAATGCCACGTGGGGCGACAGTTTGGCGTGCTGGCGGCGGGGGTGGCGGTTGAAGTCGGAACTGTGTGGTCACTGGGTCCTGCCGTGGGCGCGGAGAAAGAACGTGACGACGGGCTACAGCGGCGTATGTCATCGCTTGCGCCACTTGAGGCTGTGATGACGGGAATAGCTTCCGTGGCTCCTCCCGCACGACCGCTCTGACAGTCTCGCGCAGATCGTCGGTGGCTAGAGATTGAAGTCCTGTGTAGCTGGTAGAGTTCGTGCGGCGGTTGAATTGTCGGTTCCGCATTTCGAGTGTCTTCTCGATGCTGGTGGCCTCGCGAAGGAACTCTTCTACGGTCGTCGGTGGGCTTCGTATCATTGCGCCGAAAAGTTCTTCCTTCACACCACGCATAAGTAGGCGTACTTTCTTCTCCTCGGGCATATCCGGGTCGGCGTGGCGGAACAGACGGCTCATTTCTTCCGTAAAGATGGCAACGTTCTCGTTAGGTGGCGGCCCTCGGGCGTCCAGCATAGCTTCGGCCCTTTCCTTTCGCACGACGGTTGTAAAGGTGCGCAGGAAGCCGCTACGGAACAGGTCCCATGTTGTCAAAGTCGACTCCCTGTTCTCAAACTACGTTCTGGCGGCGTCTTCTAAGGCGAAGTATACATGCCGGAGCTTGTCGTCGGAGTCCCAGTTGTTGTAAGTTCCGATTCGTTCGTAGGTCTCCAGCCATGATTCCGTGTCTTCATTCACTGCTCCATGGAAGGTTGGTTGGTCCTGAGGTTGTTGTAGGATAACGGGGGACGCTGCGGCAGCCATTGTAATTGTCCTGACCACGATCTACTTGGTCGTCTCAGGTAGAAGCCCGTGCTCTGGGGGCAGTCCTTGCAGTCTGCGGCTAGCACGCTGGTCTTGGGGATGTTGGTTTTGTCCTAGGGCTTCGGGCTCAGATCGCGGCTTTGCGGGGGCGTTCGGTACATGAACGCACTAGCGCTTCCACCAGATGTCACGTGGTAGTGACGGTGAAGAAAGCAGCCCAACTGCGAAAGACAAAACTAGCGTTTTATTGGGCGAACTTGTGCCCTCAAAAACAAGCTACGCTGAAAGAATCACGACTGCGGCGAACACAGCCGGAGATTATCGAAAATCTGATCGGCTGGTTAAGCGCGTCGGCTTTTATACAGTAGTCTTCGAACGTTCCAGACTAATCGTTGGGACCCGCGTGCCTTCCACAAATTTCTACACTATTCGCGTCAGGCGATGAAATCAGATAACACAAGGTTCGGCGACAACAGACAGAGGATAGTAGCATCGATAACTTTCCAGAAACTTCAGATACATGCAGGCGCGTGCCGCGCTGTGCGATAACATTTGTTAGGCGGCGAAACGTGGTCGCTCGATAAAGATAAGTACACGCGTCAATACTAATCCCGCCCCTATCTGAACGTGGCCAACCTGCCACTAAAGACACGCAGTGCAGGAGCATATACTTCGTAGCTAAGCTTGAACATAGACACATATGTAGGACGTCAAGATTCATTAGTTTCAGCACGTTCTTACTTTTAACAATATTTCATAAAATGACTGCATTCTAGGATGTTACGTACCAAACCCACAATATGATTAGCAGGCACGCCGTAGTTGAGGATACCGCTATAATTTTCATTACCTGGAGCTTTTTAACATGCAGCTAAATGTAATCATACGAGCGTTTTCATTTCTCCACCATCAAAATGCGGCTGCCGCAGCCGGGATCAAACTCGAGACCTCGAAATAATGAGCGCAACTGCATGGCTTCTTGGCTTCGTGCGTTCTTCGCGCCAGAAGGAGACACCCTGAGCAGAAAGAAAAGAAAAGAAAAAACAAACAGAAAATCACATGGTAACGTGATGCCTTGAATAAATATAAATGAGGCACCGAAGTTTCGGTTTATGTACACTATAAGTAAATCCGATGGAATCAGCTTACACGTGCATACAGCGCCCAGACAGCCGCCTGCTCGTATAAGTTAACGTGCGCCAGTAAGTAAACACACGTGTCGTGTAGTTTCAAAATACTCTGTCCGGTGGCTGATATCCAACTGCAAACCTCCCGGTCCTCCGACAAACAGCGAACGGATTAGTTCGCAGGCTTGTTGATTTTGTTTCTCTTGACGTTGCCTATTTGCAATGTTTGCTTGTTTGGCGTCGCGCTCACTATGGCTACATGATGAAATGCAAAGAGATTTCTTTATTGACGAAACGGTGATCATCATCGGCCTACCTATGTCTACTGGAGTACGATGGTTCTCCCGGCGTTCTGCAATAACCCCTCTATGGCACCAGCCGGCCACATCTTATGACTGCAAATTTCCTAATTTAGTCACACCAGCTTGTTCTGTGCCGTCATCGATGGTACCTTCGTTGCCGTGGCACCCATTTTACCTTTCTAATACACCCGCGGTTATCTGTTGTATGCATTATAAGGCCTGCCCAAGCCTATTTCTTCTTCCTAATGTCGACTACAATATCGGCTACCCCCCTTTGCCCCCACTATCTCTTTATCTCTCAACCATAATGAGAAAACGGTGCACCAACGCCATGGTTTTCACATTCCGAATCCTGTGAGTTGCTCCTCCTTGTCGTATGAACCAGTTTGCACGCAGTGCTCATTGCGCGCGGTGAAGTCTGTGAGCACAAAATACCTGCTGCTGGCGCCTAAATATGGATTTCATTTTGTGACGTTGAGCCCGAAAAAAAAATCCGAAGACAAACAAACTTATTATCCTCGTAATTTCAGTAACAAACAAAATAAACCAGATAAGTCTTGGTGTCTTTCAATCAGAGAGATTCATACTAGAAAAAGACGTGCCACTACTGTCTCCGTACGCCGCCAGTATGGCTGATCAGCCAGATGCGTAGTGAACTGGTTTCCCTTATCATTCTGCTCTTCCTTTGACCAGGGTGCAGTATAGGAAAGTTCGGCTTGTTCCCTGATTTGCGGTATTGCCCTCAACACTTGCAAGGCGTAGTTATTACAGCGTAGGGCGACTCGCACGCTTGCTAGCGCCAACATACTCTGCAGGCGCCTGTTGTTGCTTGTAAAAAGATACACCAGTAGGCAGGTCGATCATAATGTTGAAGATATTTAATGGCACGTCCTTTGAAACGTAGTGGTGGTAACTAATCGAAGTTTACTCGGTAACTTGCTATATTTATTTGTTTACGCATACTGCTGTCTTTTCTTAATACATAGCTGGAGGAGCTACAGAAGGAACAATACAACTTTTAAAAACTGAAGAAGTAAAACACGAAATGGCAATAACAACGAGACTTACGCAAACCTAGGCCCAGGTGGGGACAAATAAATCAAAGCATAGTTTATAAAATATTAGTGACAAGTACAACAGCAAAGCAGCAACGTATGAGGGCGCACACATAAATGTGGCTGGGTAGCTCTTTAACAAGTGCTTTGTTTGGCAATTTGCTAACGGCGCCATTGGGGCTGTTGCATAGCTCGGTTGTTGGATGGAAAAAAAATTATACATAACAATTCAGTTGACATCTAAACGGCACAATATATGAGGTATTATCGGGTCGAGTTGGACGGGCTGAATAACCTATCAGAATGATAGGCGCTTTAATTTGCGAAGACGCAGGAACAATCTTGTGCGCTGCGATAAGCCTCTCGCACGCGCACGCCTCTGCTGCGATGATTCAGGCTATTAATGGTGAGCACCCGCCGTGGTTGCTCAGTGACTATGGTGTTAGGCTGCTGAGCACGAAGTCGCGGGATCGAATCCCGGCCACGGCGGCCGCATTTCGATGGCGAAATTCGGAAAACACCCGTGTGCTTAGATTTAGGTGCACGTTAAAGAACCCCAGGTCGTCAAAATTTCCGGAGTCTTCCACTACGGCGTGCCTCATAATCAGAAAGTGGTTTTGGCACGTAAAACCCCATAATTTAATTTTTTTTATAAATGGTGAGCGCACGAGAGTGGCGCGAAGTTACCCTCACAGCGACTATAGATGGATGCTATGGTATTTTTATGAATGGAATCAAGCTTTGCAATATTGTATGCATGGAGAGGAGAGTATGCCGTGTGCATTTATAAAATCACATTCTTAAAGGCGTTGATCTAGAGCCTTCTATGCCGTTAACGTCCACTCATTAGCTGAGTCTGTCAAGGCGTGCTTCAACTAACCCATCGTTTATAGTGCTTTCTCGGCTGGTACTGCGATAGGTTTCGGCCATATTAAGTTGGACACTAAAGTAACACCCATACATTTGAACCCATTAACATATTTTATTTTGCATGTATTGCCATAAGCGAATTTCATAGGCACGTTTTTCTTTGAAAAAGTAATTGCTACTGCCTTTCTTTTATCTACATAAACTGTCATTTGCCACTTATGGCTTAATTTAGAGTAAAGAAAACACGTTGTTGAGGACGTGCTGGTCACGTATGTTAGTGACATTAGAATACAGGACTCAGTTATTGGCACAAAAGCTGATTTTAAAAGAAGTTTTATCATCAACTTCAACAGTGTTATTAATTAAATAATGAACAATGTCACTTTCACAGTAGTTTAGTTTTCGTGTTTATAGCTTGCAAAATGGGAGCTCACATCTAAGTAATCGGTGATCCAGTCGAGTAGTTTAATTTCATAAAGGAATCACCGAGCTTTGTTAGCACTCCCTCGTTAAAACAAGAAAGAGCTGCTTAGTGACTGCAGCGTACGCTATACACAGCAGCAGGACTCACTCATTACTTATTTTAAGCCTCGCTCGAATCAATTTGCCAGGCGTTTCAGGGCGGTACCTCTTCTCTTCGGAATGTCTGTCATTCTGTGCTACATGGCGTGCGTGTGTCTGGATAAAAAAAAATAGAGTATAAGACAGGGAGCAAACATTTGGTGTTCTTTCACGCAAACCACTTCACTTCCTTGGAAGTCGTTACAACTTTACTGTTTCAAACTTTCGCAAACCTATTGAATAACATGCGTAGCTTTTACTAAAACGTAAAGACACATTTCTGAACAGTGGAACCTCCGTGCCAATGGTCAGGCCTTTGGCAATTTTAGCCTCATGCCACACCAGTACGCGTTGTAATCAGTGAACCGCTGCGTACAACCTGCACAGAGACTAGACACAAAGTAAGCACATACGCACAAAGCACCACTCTCAATTTAGTGCTTCGTATCATTTCGGACTGTACCTAGGCGATTATGATTTGCAAACTCGTCGATGCGTACACCCAAGAAAGTTATAGTTAGTGTCTCCGCTTGTTCGTGGAGCTATTTGGCTAAAGCACTTTGTGTCTCATAGCTGCGTCTAGATGCGCACTCATATGGCATTTTACTTCAAATTAACTTAGTGTTTGCGATAGTTGGTGTGATCTTATCTGAAGCCTCGTGTGTAGAATGTGACAAGTCACGCAGAAACGAGAGTAGATAAGGCAAAAAATGGCTCACAAGATGCTGACTGATAACTCCCAGGGAGAAATAATAGTGACATCACAGAAAACGCAGATCTCGAAAGGTGTAATGGTTGCAGACTTACATTGGGAAATGCGGTTGTTTGCTTGAAATAAGGGCGCAATCATGACTCAATGACATGCAAATGTCAATCGGACGCCCAGCATCGGGCGCTCACGCGAGCACTACAAATGAAGCTGTGCAGGGTGACACGGGCTGGATTCTCTGTCCCTGTGCGGCGAGTTGTTGATTAATTCGCCCTCGAGCTGAGATCTGCTAGCCTCCTGGTTATCTATGATGGTAGAGCGACCATCCCGGAAAGGCGTTGGCTCTGGGTTCGGCTCCCGGACCCGGATGGATTTTTTCTGAGCTACAAAGCGTTTTTTCTGTGAAAGCCGTTTGGGCTTTCTCTTTAGCTTGGTGCTCCACTCGGGCTTGTGACAATTTGGCCCTTTCATGGGCCGGACAAGTATTGAAGTGAGCGAAGCTGACGGTAAAATTGATTTTTCACAACAACTTAGGAATATGGAAGATAGTTAATCGGTTGCCAGAGTGTTCAGATATTTGCACGGGAAAAACACTGACTCACAGTAGAGAAAAAGAGCTAGGAAGCTTACCAGCAAATATGCGAGAGGCTCACTAAGAAATATGGCAACAAAGCACGTCAAACGCAAAGTCAGATAGACTGAGACAGTTTCATGGACGGCGCCAATGGAAAATAAACCTGCTTTGAGTAACTACCTAAGAAGAAAAAACGAAATCAGGAAAGAAATACTTTATGATAACTCAAAGGGACGCTATTTAGTTCTTAAAGGGCGATCATGACGCCTTAGAGCACATCCTTATGAAACGAGGTACAACGAAGAAGGAGCACGTACATGCTGCTGTAAATCTATGGAAACGATGCAACATGTTTTATTATAATCCAAAGATGTCTACTCAGTGGTCTGTTTGGGCTCTACTGGCCTGCTTGAAGCCCTTGGGTTCAGCGACAGCAAGGGGAAAGTAAACATGTCCGCTACAAAAATGAGGAAGAGGCGATTGGAAGTTTGGTGGCAGAAAAGTGGGGAGATCACTCACGGGGACGTACAAAAACAAAGTTCCCAATAATGGTTAAGAAAGCTTGATGCTGGGAATTCCGTTCCTTTTTTCGTTTTTTTTCTTTTTATATGTAGGTAGGACATTGAGCAAACTAATAAGAAGAGCGTGGTAGGCGCAACCCACCGCCACGTATCAAAAAGGGCGCTCATAGCATCCATCCATCCAGCTTTTAATAATGTGCGTAAGCTGCACACTGCAACTACAAGTTTATCAACACTGCATCTGAATTTTGTCAACATGCAATAGATGAGGAAGTCCACGTACCACAATGGCAACGCTAGCAAGAGAGATATGCACTAGCTATTGTCAGCCGTTCAGTCGCTGTCATCCACAACATTGAAGACATGAATAACAACGAATGTACTGCATTGTTACTTTCTAAAGAAACCCACGCGAAAGCACCAAAAACTTCGCGTACTATGTATTGGTCCCGCAGTACCAGAAAGATTGTCGCGCAACTCTTTTTCTAACAATCTTAGTTAAAAAGCAACATTTTTGTATTTTACCCACACCAAGAAAAACGGGTTAATATAAAACCGACAATCAGGGCAATTGTGCTTTGCCAGGGCTACAAAAGACTAGTGTGACATGGATTCATTCATGTCTTATCTTGTATATCCTGGAAGGCCAGCCCATTTACGCTTCACAATAATTTTCATAATTGCTGCCTGCTTCATGCTTTCTGTTATGAAAGCTTCATTTAAAACCAACCATTGATGTCACTCACAAGTGGTGCCAGAATATGCATGTGCTGTGCGAGCAATGTAAAGCAAGGTTGAACAAAAGATTGCTATACACTTGAAGTCTTACCAAAATATGCAGTTTTATTTACCCAGACAGGATTGACATGCAGAAATGTAAATACCAAACCCTAATGCCGCATAACTGCACTTTACTCAAAAAAAAAAACTGACATTCGAAACAATCACGCTATTTTTGAGTTTACTCAGAAGGGCCTAGAATGTAAAGAATAGCCGGCATTACTGATGCCTGATGCGTCGCCTAACCTGCATGACGCATCCTATCCCATAGATTACCACAGCTCGTGCCATCTCCACAATTGTTTTAATGTCAGCTTTAGAGTATCGCTAAAAAGGAAAAAAAAAACGACAAATCATGTGAACGACCAATTACTGCGCTGTTGTGACTTGCTTTATAATCTTTGTCTTTATCTTAAACAACACGTGTAGTGATTGCTGTTCAACATTCATATACAGATGCAACAGTCAATATTCCCATTTCACGATAGTTTCTCGTTAATTTCGAGACCTAGATTGTTTTCATGTTACTTTCGCACCGGATATGACATTTATACGATGTGGTAGTTTTCTAGGCAGTGGAAAACTGAACTAGGCATGATTTGAGTAATAAAATTAGAAACTGAAACTGTTGCGATAAAAACACTTTAATACTACCTTCGCAGAACAAAACTATCTCATAATTGGGAGGTGAAACAAAAGTTGAACAATGTTGCACGTTGGGCGTTTTGGTGTAGCATGATGGAATCAAAAGGCGTAGCGCACCAGAAAAAAGACAAAATAACGACACACTCCAGACACAGATTTGGTGCTAACTTTGAACATCGAGTTTTTATTGCAGGATCACAGCATACATATACTTTTCACTCGACGTCAAGGGAACACGTGCTCAGATTCTCTGAAAAAGCATTAACGAGATGACTAGGCTCATCCCTGAAGCACATCACGTCGCCATCTTTGGTGGCGTTTGCATCAGCAAATCATCATCTTATTGTGGAAATGTATGCACATGGCATATTTTTTTATGCCAGTGCGTCTTATACATATCACAAGTGGCGTTGTCAGGATGCCAGGAGCACGTGTTCTATTTCGCTGAATGATACGTATATAATGGCTGTAGTCCCGCAATTAGACATCGTTGTTGTAGGTTTGCGCCAAATGTCTGTGTAGTCCGTGCCCTTCGTTTGTCCTGCTTCGTGTGCGCTGCGCCTTTCGCTTCAGTCGGGAAACGAGAACGGCGAGGCTTGGAAGAAACCTAATGAAAATGCTGTTGATGAAGACCGCAACAATGCCTCTCCTCGCTTGTCAGCCTGAAGTTCTGGTTTGTGAGCTCTCCTATGTAACTGACAAGCGTTGTCCATTCCAGCCCGTACCCGTCACATCCTTTCTGCTTTCCTAGTTGCCAGCTGTGTGGACTAAAATGCAAAGAATATTCATCTGGGCTATGAGATTCTTTCCGATAACTTTATGGAACTTATTCGCTTTGAAAAAGACACGTGGCTCACTAAATTTCTTGCGCATTCAGACCGGATTTTACAATGTTTTCACCAACTAGCAGTAGATATATTAGGTACAGCCTTGCCAGCAGCTGTCTTTTCACAGAGGTGACACCTGTGCCGCGAAACTGACCGCGGGCTGCCGGTGCGACCAGCCGCAGTGAAAGCAAGCCACTAATTGCAGGCGTGCCGACAAGCACTCTTCCTAATTAGCACCGTGGCCTCTTCCTTCTTGTGCCGAGTCGTCAAGGCAGCATCGAGCAACGGCCAATGTGGTCGCAAGGGGCCCTCTTTTACTCCTTGGAAGGTTCGAGCAATGAATCCTCTAAGGCAGAAGACTCACTAACCAGCCTCGACCTTTGGCGTCTGCTGTTTTGTGCGAAAGGGTACCAGAGGGATAAGTGTCCCGAGCTTAATGACGCAGGACAAAGCTTCCGTCACCATTCGAGTCTGCGGTTTCCGGCGCCACCCTTTTTTCATCCAAGCGCTTTAGAACAGTTTGCTTCCATTCCTTTTCATGACCCCTTTCGGCGTTATCTCCACTTCGGCGCACACAAATGATGTAAAGCAGATAGCTTTCTTCGGCTCTTGCATGCGTTTTCGTGTTGGTCAGTAGTTGTTGGTCGGAGGTCAGAAATTGGCGGTGGATGGAGGTGAGACTTATACCGCCACGTTCGTCACATAGCACCGAGTGTGTTAGCTCTTCGAGATGCACGAGCAGTTACGCGAGAGCTTTTGGACGTCCGTAGATTGAGGTACATGGTGAAGCACTAGCGAGAAATGCCCTCCTATTCTCGCACCGCCTTTTCCCTCTCTGGTGGTTGCGAGATAGGGCTCCGATGGAGGGAGGGGGTAGTCACCGGCTTCGTCAGCGCTTGCGTCACTGGAGACAACACTAATATGACGAAATGGCTTAGATGCATCATTATTTACACTACCGCTGCAACTGTGCTCGTTAACGGCTCTCTTTACAGCAAAATTACGAAATAAAACAAGAAATCCTACCTAAACATTCTCTATGAAACAAATATAGGCCTTGACGAACACCGAAAGCGAATAGTTTCTAGAAGCTTTCGGCTATTCGTTTCCGCCGACAATAATTGTTGACGGTTATAACCTATTTCCTGAAGGTACGAAATGTTTTCATAGCTTCTACACTTGTCAAAGGGGAAGCGATGTGGGTCCATTTTTATGGGTCGGAACGACCGTGTAACGCTGCTACCTCGAACGGGCTCTTGTTTGTCATTTTTATTCCTTAATTGAATTACCGCAAACTATGTTTTATACATATCTTCGAAAATTATTTTCTAAATCATACGTGCTGCGTACGTGCGCATGAATATTATAGTCATGTATTATATCTATATGACATCCAAACCCTGTAAAGTTCGCTTAAATTATAACGCTTCTATTCCTTTGTTTATGAATATTAAATTAGAGGGTTTTACGTGCCAAAACCACTTTCCGATTATGAGGCAAATCGTACTGCAGAACTCCTGAAGTTTCGACCACCTGAGGTTCTTTAATGTGCACCTAAATCTAGGTACTGTTAGGATCCGCCTGCAGCTAGTTCAGCCCGCTGCACATGTTCCGATCCGACCGGGATGGTGGCGCACTTCGGAAAACTGCGGATAACCGGCAGCCACGTGGCGAGGGGTCAGCTCAGGCGAGTTCTCGAGGGGAGGTAATTGGCGGAACCTCCCCATGCGATTTTCGAGACACCAGACAATGCGCTACCCGGTCGCGCCACCCGGGACGGCTCCGAGTTCCACGAAGCCCCTCTAACATCGGCTCCGGATCATTAAACCTATGTGTGTGTATGTGTGCGTGTGTGAGAGCCCTCCTCCTCCTTCAAGTCAAAGCCCTCCTCCTCCAAAAGGGAGGGTCATCTTCAATGACGTGAACTATGACCTTCAATGACCTGAATTAACTATGACGTCGAGCAGAGTGCTTATAAGCAGCGATTGTCGGCTGCTAGAGTGTGCTCGTTGTCGTGCTCGAAATGTACTCGTGAGCTGTGTGCTCGTAAGCTGTTTGCTGTATGCTGTCTGGTGGGCTCCATTTGGGAGTCACGCTACACTGTCGATGCATCTCATGTTCAACTGTAAATAACATGTAAATAAATCCTGCTCTCCTAAGTCCCGACGAAGAGTCTACAGCTACGACTGCCAAATCTTACATATGAATGGGAGCGGTGAGATCGGCCTACAGCTCGTAGATCGTCCGACAACTCTAACAAATGGTGGCAGCGGCGAGATCGTCCGACGAATCCTACATCTGGTTGGCAGCGGTGAGATCGACCTACGGCTCATAATCGGCCTACGACTCGGAGACAGCAATGGCAGTTGACGTACGTTGGCACATGGTGACCGACCGGTATCCTTATCAAGTTGGAGGCGACTTGAGATTGACCACCTCTTGCAACTGACTGGATACGGCGGAGAAGGACTGGTGATATGGTGCTACTTCAGTGGGTAGGCGTTTGGATTTGGCTGTAATATTTCCCGTGCTTCAATTTCTCTGTGTTTTTGGATTTGATTCGCTGGGGATTTTTTACTTGTATTCTGATTTGCGTGGGTATCGCAGCAAGTATTGTGTGACAGCAGAGCCAAAGCGTAAAGTAGCGAACATGGTCCTAATATGTTTGGCGAGAGCTGACCTGTTGTGGTTGTGTGAGGAGATGGAGGTAGACATAGAGGAGGATTTGACGGAAACAGAAATGCGTAAGACAATTCTCGAAAGCGAGAATAATTTGAAATTCATAGAAGAAATGGGCAAACAAATTCTAAGTAAGAAGCGGGAACAGGAAGCAATTAGGCAAGAACAGGATGAATTTAGGCAAAAACAGGAAGAAGCTAGGCAGAAACTGAAAGGGGTTTCGCTGGAAGAAGGCCTAGCAGAAGTAACGAGGCAGTACGTTGCTGCATTGAACAATGAGATTCAAGGTTTAGAGCAGGGAATCGAACCAAATCAACAACGGCTTGAGAAATCTGTAGGCTTGGCGCAGCGAAAATGGCCGGAAGTAAATAGTAGATTTCAGTAGAAAGCCGAGAGAAGTAGCAGTATCTGCGATACTAGCAGCACGTTCGCATGTAAACTCGAAGTGCTAGCAGCTAACGATGCCTTAGTGGCAACAGAGGCCCTTAAAGGCCAGAGTGAGAGCGACGAGGTAGTGTGCCAACAGAGGGCTGTAGAGACAGCTAGGCCAGCTGCGAACAATTTGGTACAGTTACCGCGCGTGTGCGTCGCATCTCATGGTAGCGAGGTCGTTAGCGAGGTACAGAATACTGCGGACTTGACAGATGCGAGCACCCATGTCGAGTCGGATCTGCGTGCCAAAGTGAAGTGCGAGCTGGACGATGCAGTTGAGAGTAGTTCTCAGGATGGCGAGCTCCGTAGCTAAAAGGAAGACAACTGCATTGTTCAGGGATCGGTGCGGCTCTCCGCCTCTCTAGGTAACCAAGTGAGGCGGGATTTAGTTAAGAATCACTCAGATTGTGCGGGTAAGAGACCGATCCGGGCCGACGAGATGTGTACCGGCCAGCACGAGCCACCAGATGACGGCATGAAAAAGAATTCAAAGAGAAAGCGCCGCAGAAAGAAGCGCCGTAAAGATCGGAAGGCGGTGGCTAATGTAGCGAAGTCAAAGACGGCGACAGGCGCGAAAAGGCAGGGCGCGGAGAAAAGAAAGGTGCGGTCGTCATTGACGACGTGTGCGCATCAAGCGCGTTCGAGCCACCGGTCAAAGAGAGACCGAGAAGAATGTTCTGCACGGGCGCGGACAAAGGGCACGGGGCAGTTAAATTCCTCGTCGTTCCGTCGTTCTACTCAAAGCTCAGCGTGTAGGGCGAGGGAGCGCAAGGTGGCAAGAGGAAACGAGGTGATAGGGAGCAGCGACGCGGTCAATCGAGTTCGTGATGAAAGCGGGGCGCCAGGACGCAAATTGGCAGGGGACTGTAACGTATTGGGGGAGCTGATAGTGAGTCAGCCCTTTTGTTGTTCCTCGGTAGCCAGAGTAGCTTTCGGACCGCGACCTCTTCGGGTACGGCTCAAAGTATGAGTCAGACGTAAGCGTTTGGAAAGTGAGGCCAAGGGAACTTCCGTAGAAGAAAGAAAATGCTGTTTTGTTTTATTTTTGAGCATTTGTAAAATATCGTGATTTAAGACTGCAGTTTCTTTCAGTATATAAGGCATGGGCTTTGTTTATGTTTTGTTTGAGAAGCTCCGAGAGTTGAAAGACGCGTTTTAAGTAAACATGTAGTTTGGCGAGTTGTTAGTTAATGAGTAAATAGGCTTTCTTTTTTTTTGCTTGCGAGTAACCTGAGTAAATGTTATCGTTGAGAGGCGTATGGTAACGCGCGTGTGTTTTAGTTAACCTTCTTTTTTTAAAGTGTTTTTGAATTTACTAAGGTTAAGCGCGTAGATTTTCAGTAAGTGCGTGATTTGCACTAAGAGTCCGTAGTTCCATTAGCGCGTGTCCTGTGCGGACGGAAGGAAGCAGATCGTTTATGACTGGGTTGCTCGTGTGTTTTTAGGGCAGCCGTATTGCGACTTCTGTAGTTATCGTGCAGCGAACGAGTTATTAGAAGACACATTTGTTTAAAGGTTCCTCTGAGTTGCGTAAGTTACGCAAGTTTACGTGCTCCTTTAAGGCACGTGTCCTGTATAGACTAAAGGAACAAATGTGAGTAAGCGTGATGAAATGCTTACGTATGACGCAAGTGCGCGTTCTGAAAAGAGACCACAAAGCTAGCGCCATTGTGATTACGTACCTGTGGAGTTGGCCAGACGGTTCAGTGGCAACAGTACATGAGATAAGTACGCCACTGTGATAGGATAAGAAGAGGCTGTTCCTGAACTTAGGCTGCTTAAGTTATGTTTGGGTATTAGTATTTGAGAGCCTTCGCTTTAGTTCTGCGTAAACCTTTGCTCTTGTGCACCACGACAGTCAGGTTTGGTCGAACTCAAGGGGAACGTGAACGCTCGCTTTGGCGGCACAAAATTTTGGGGCAAAATTTGGTATTTCCATTTGAGTGGCTTGCATTGAAATTTTGATAGGAATCCTGGTGGATTAACAGCTGATTCCGGGCGTTTGCACGCTGAGTGGTGTTGTGTCGCCGGGTCGACTCTTCTGTGCCAGTTGTTGTGAGATGGTTGAAGGCATACCAAGTGCGCAGGGGTTCCAGAGAGCAAAGCCAGAGTCTTGCTCGCCAGCCATTCTCTTCCTTCCCAGCGGTTGCCAGCACTGACCAGGCGAGATTTCCCGGGCCATGGAGGAGGTGTTAAGATCGACCTGAGGTTCTTTAACGTGCACCTAAATGTAGGTACTGTTAGGATCCGCCTGCAGTTATTTCAGCCCGATGCACCAATCCAACCGGGACGCAACCGGGCGCACTTCAGAGAACTGCGGATAACCGGCAGCCACGTGGCGAGGGGTCAGCTCAGGGGAGTTCTCAAGGGGAGGTAATTCGCGGAACCTCCCCATGCGTTTTCGAGACACCAGACAATGTGCTACCCGGTCGCGCCACCCGGTACGGCTCCGAGTTCGACGAAGCCCCTCTGACGTCGGCTCCGTACCATTGCACCTATGTGCGTGTGTGTGTATGGGCGTGTGTGTGAGCCCTCCTCCTCCTTCAAGTCGAGAGCCCTCCTCCTCCAAAAGGGCGGGTCATCTTCAATGACGTCGAACTATGACGTCGAGCGGAGTTCATATAAGCAGCGATTGTCGGCTGCTAGAGTGGGCTCGCTGTCGTGTTCGAAATGTACTCGTGAGCTGTGTGCTCGTAAGCTGTTCGCTGTATGCTCGTCTTGTGGGCTCGATTTGGGAGTCACGCTAGACTGTCGATGTATCTCATGTTCAGCTGTAAATAACATGTAAATAAATCCTGCTCTCCTAAGTCCCGACGAAGAGTCAAGCTCCTTCCTACAGCTACGACTGCCAAATCTTACATCTGAATGGCAACGGTGAGATCGGCCTAGAGCTCATAGATTGTCCGACAACTCTAACAAATGGTGGCAGCAGCGAGATCGTCCGAAGAATCTTACAGTACACGGATGTTTTCGCATTTCGCCCCCATCGAAATGCGGCCGCCGTGGCCGACATTCGATCTCGCGACCTCGTGTTTAGCAGCCCAACACCATAGCCACTAAGCAACCATGGTGGGTCTTTTTTTATGAGTATCTAGTGTAACTTCCAGCTGGTTACTTAACTAATCCTTCTTATTGCCATCTTTATAAACCTCACTGACATCTCATTTCTCCGAGCCATCATGGATACTTGCACTGTCCATTGTCCTGCAGCCCGCGGATTCCAACGACAGTGTGCGTATGGCGCAACCCTCTTCTGCGGGCTCGACTGTCGTAATATTGTCACGTTTCCTGCTTTCCACCTGATCCGATAGTCTGGCAGAGAAACGACACGAAGTTCTTCATTATGGCGAATGGCCCCTGCGGGTCTTGGTTCACCATGGCTTTCGTTTTCTTTGTCTGTCTTACCCACCCTGGTCACGTAGGCCTGGCTTCGGCGTCTAGCTTCTAAGAATATTTAGGTGATGGTTTCGAGTTTCTGCCACACTGAATGCTTGGCATTTTAAGGTATACCCGAAGTCGAGGTGACTCTGAAACATTTGGACTGAAGCTCGAAACATCAGATTTCGTCAGTTACGGTATCGACCGTATTGCTTCTCCGTTTTACTCACAGTGAGTTTGTGAGAGGCTTGTCCCAAGAGACTAGATGTTTGAAAAAACGCTGAAGGCACGCAGCGACGGATGGGCCAGAGTTTAAATACTTTCTTCATTAGGTAGTCTGATAATGCGTGCTGTGCCATGCCGGATCCTGTTTCTGATAGCGAGTCACCACCAGCCCGTCCGTCGTTATAAAACATGGCGAGAATGAATGGCACCAATATATACATAAAGCCGTGCATTTCACTGAATAAACTACTCTTGCAGTGAGAGCAGATTCGCCAGCATCAGACAAAACAGGAAGAATATTGTATTCCTGGAAATTTAGGGCGGCATAAATGATTTTAATATTCCCCACAATCTACCATTTGGAGAACAAGAGAGCAGGATAATAATTCTGGGCGAAGTCACTTTTGAACCGCTGCAAATAGCATGCCCTCACCCTCAAAAAAAAAAAGAAAGAGGAATTCCCCTTCTCCGCTGGTTTTACTTCTAGGCTGCCGCTGTTGTCCTGATACAACAGACAGTTTTGTTGCGCCTTAGCATCGTTTACTACTTTGGCGATAGCGTCCTGACTATGCAACAGTATATTCTTTTATATTCGACTTTCTCTGACTACGCAAACTCTATGCTTGTTGCTCATACGTCCATCTTCGTGCATGTAGACTAATCACGGCGTTGTCGAAGAGTAACGCTACAACATAGTAACCCTCGCCATAGTGACATGACGCAAACAGCAACGACCGCAGGCCCAAGCACCGACTTTAACTATGTCAGGCTTGCGTATAGCACATATCCCTCTTTTTCTGAAATGTGTGGGTGGTGTGCGTTGGAAGGGAGACTCTCACCTATTAAGAGTATTGCCCTATCGCAGAGTTGTTTTATTTTAGGCGTCTTTGCCATTGGGAACTGGGGTATGGGATGGTAGGCTGACCGCCAGCACTTCAGCCCTTGCCTTAGCCCTGAAGCATCATGTAGCGTATATTGCATTTTATGCTGTATGCACGCTCCGTGAAAGAGGGCCACGCAGGGTTGGTAGAGCATGCACCCGATACTGGATTCATCCTACATGTTTGGTCGCGTCGCACCTTCTCGTAGTTGTCTTTTCTGTTTTCTGCCAGACGTATTCCTGTCAGCAATTGCAATTGCCCGAGATGAGTTCTTTACCTGCACATTCTCAAACAATCCTCGACTCGAAGCTCTTTCTCCACTCCACCGAAGTTAGCACAGCGCATCTGTTCGACTGATAAAGACGCCACATTTATCATGAATTGTCTTGAATGGTCATGAAGCGCAGCGACCACTTTGTTCGAGGAGTGGCGTTACTATCTACTTTCTGGAGTGGAGGCGGAGTGTAGAGCGCAGGAGTGTTCTAGAATACGGGGGTTAGTTACAGAGTAGTTAAACTGATGGTCTCTGCAAAATAAAAACTAAAACGTAAATATTTTAGGACAATTATTAAGCCTGTGCATAAGAGGCCAAGCCATTTGTTTAATGAAAGAAAATTTTGCTAAATTCTGTTTGCCTTCATCAACCTATCTAATCACTGGTGTAGATCATCACCGTGATGCTGCAGCCGTCACAGATAAGCAATGTTTGTCTTCCATAGATTTTCACTTGGAATTTCATGGTTTAGGGCGTCCGCCTATAATTCCTGTGCGAAAAGAAAGACTTTCTAATTTTACCTGACGCTGGCTTGGTTCAGTACTTATGTCCATTTTTTGAGGCAAAACACGTCAAACGATTCGTCAAGTTATCTTCCTGAAAGTGCCGACTCCGCTGCGTTTCTTGCAGTTTGATTTTCATCGCGGCCATCGCGACATTCAACGTTATTAGTAAGACGAATGTAATGGGGAGTCTGTGGCCTAGGTTAAGGTTTGCTATTCGTGATTCACTAGAGCATGCTGAAACACACGCGGAGAGCTACTTAGAGAGATCACTATATTTCATTCTATGCATTAAGCGTAGTGTGTTATGGTTTCTGCTTATAAAGGTTTATGAGGTAGGTATAATATTGCTACGGAAGAGCCGCCACAGTGTGGCTGCACTGAGGAGGACGAAGACGACGTGTGTGCCGGTTTGATATAGCGTCGTCATTATGGCCTCCGTGAGCTTACCTGTAAATAAATTGTAAATAGTATTCGGCTTCAGCTTCACGTAACATTAATTTGGTGGAGGTGGACCTTACCCGTACCCGTCATGGGGCTTCGCAGCGGTGGCAACGGCGACAATGCAACTTCGGCTCCTGCTGGCGGCACTTCATCTACGCAAGCATCTCCTCCTGCAGCCCCGACCTACGTCGACGTTTCCCCACCTCGGGATCCTGCTGTTTTCAACGGAGTCGGCAGTCCTGATGTTGACGACTGGCTGTGCTTATACGAACGTGTCAGCACCAGTCACAGGTGGGATCCGACTATTATGCTTGCCAACGTACTTTTCTACCTCGACGGAGCTCCATTGGCGTGGTTCCAGACTCGCGAAGAGGAGATTTGCAGCTGGGATCTCTTCAAAGACAAGCTACGCGACCTTTTTGGCAATCCGTTTGGTCGACAAGTCACCGCCAAGAAAGCCCTTGCCACACGTGTACAGAGGTCGACCGAGTCCTACGTGTCGTACATTCTCGACGTGTTGGCCCTTTGTGCCAAGGCTGACCTGAACATGACTGAGGAAGATAAGGTTAATCACGTCCTCAAAGGCATTGCTGACGACGGCTTCAGTTTACTGGTGTTCACGAACGTTACAAGCATCGATACCTTCCTCAAGGAGTGCCGCCGTCTCGAGCATGCTAAAAGCCGCCGGGTATCCTAGCACATCACGCGACTTCCCAAAACAGCTGCTACGTCATTCTGTGACGACCTCTTCCGCCAGCCGTCGCGATGTGACAACTTCACCCGTATCATTCGTCGTGAGGTCGAAGCGGCACAACCGGCGGCCCCTCCATTCCCGTTACCTGATCATTCTCCTGTGGCAATCTCCTTGATCCAGGCCGTCGTCCGTCAAGAGTTGTCCAACGTCGGCGTGCAATCCATTCGTTCCGTACGCTCGGAACCTTTGTCTCCATGCAAGTCCCCACAGCGCTCTTCTTACTCCTCTTATGGACAGTACAACCCCTCCGAATGGCAAACCGTGGACGACAAGCTGATTTGTTTTAACTACCGACGCATTGGACATGTCGCTCACCACTGCCGCAGCAGCTGGACTTCTCCGGCGCGCTATTATCCTGATTACCCCCCTCGCCCCTCTAGCGCATCCTTTTCCTTCGCCCCTTCTATGCCCGCTCCATCATCTGACCCTGCGACATCTTTGACAGGACCCCGCTACTCTCACTCGCCTTCTCCTTCCCGCCGCCAATCTCGCTCGCCCTCGTCACGCCGTGCTCCTTCTCCGACCTACTCGCCGCACCCTCGACCGGGAAACTAGACAGTGCAGCTTATGGAGGTGAAGCTACATTGACGATATTGGCACGAAATATGCGCTTAACCTTACCCACGAACAAGAATATTTTGGATGTTCTCGTCGGCAATGTTCCTGTGTGCGCGTTGATTGACACCGGGGCGCATGTGTCCATTATGAGTCATGCTCTTCGCCGTCGGCTCATGAAAGTTCTTACGCCTGCCCCGAACAGAGTTGTACAAGTCGCCGACGGAGGGACTGTCGCTATTGTTGGCATGTGTTCTGCCCGACTCACCATTGCTGAGAGACACGCCGTCGTTCTCTTCCCCGTCATCGAGCATTGCCCTCACGAACTCATTCTCGGTCTGGGTTTTCTTGCCCGTCATACTGCCCTCATTGACTGTTCGGCCGGCTCACTTCGCCTTGACTTGCCTCTCCTTGCCGACCCTGTGGACCCACCTCCAAGCCATCTGAGCTGCATAGATTTTTATTCGCCTACCACCTCGCTCTGTGACACACGTCGACTTGTTGTCCTCTCCAGCTGTACCTGACGGCAATTACGTGGCCGCAACAACTCCGGCCGTTATGCTTACACATGGTGTTACCGTGCCGCACACTTTGCTGAAAATTACTGGCAACCGCAGCTGCATTCCACTTGTCAATTTCGCGCTAACCGCGCGAGTTCTGCCTCAGGGGATCTCCTTGGCTATAATTCGCGCTTTGCAGGATGATGAGGTCAAGCCATTCACAGTGGAAGATCGTTACAGCTCAGCCCATACCGTGACGTCATCGCACGGTACTGATGTCGACATTAAGAAGATGGTCTCCTCTGACCTTACACCTGCTCAAGCTGAAGCTCTTTGCCGCGTTCTTGAAGGCTATCGCGACATTTTTGACTTTGACAATAGACCCTTAGGTCAAACGTCCGTCGTGACCCATCGCATAAATACTGGCGATCCGAACCTTATTCACCGACGTCCATGCCGTGTTTCTGCGTCGGAACGAGCTGTTATCCAACAGGAAGTCACAAAGATGCTCGCAAAGGACCTTATCCAGCCTTCCTGTAGTCCCTGGGCATCTGCCGTCGTACTTGTCACAAAGAAGGATGGAACGTGGCGCTTTTGTGTAGATTATCGCCACCTGAACAAAATCACAAAAAAGGACGTGCACCCTTTGCCACGTATTGATGACGCTCTAGACTGCCTGTACGGTGCCACCTATTTTTCTTCTATCGACTTACGGTCCGGCTACTGGCAGATATACGTCGATGACATGGACCGAGAGAAGACTGCATTTGTTACCCCTGACGGCCTTTATCAGTTCAAGGTGATGCCTTTCGGTCTCTGTAACGCGCCCGCCACCTTCGAACGAATGATGGACTCTTTGCTTCAGGGGTTCAAGTGGTCCACCTGTTTGTGCTATCTGGACCACGTCATCGTTTATTCGCCCACATTTGACACGCATCTAGACCGTCTTTCAACTATTCTTCACGTATTCCGTCGCGCCGGTCTCCAGTTGAACTCGTCAAAATGTCATTTCGCTCGCCGCCAAATCGCCGTCCTTGGACACCTCGTAGACGCCAGAGGCGTGCGACCCGATCCGGACAAAATTCGCACCGTTGCGAATTTTCCTGTTCCGAAGTCTACCAAGGACGTTCGTAGTTTCGTAGGGCTGTGCTCTTATTTCCGGCGCTCTGTGAAGGATATTGCGACCATCGCACATCCCCTTACCGACCTCTTGAAGAAAGACGCCCCTTTTTCTTGGGGTCCTGACCATGCCGCATCTTTCTCACAGCTGACTACTGTCCTTACCACGCCTCCAATCTCGGCCCATTTTGACCCGTCTGCCTCAATGGAATTTCGAACTGATGCCAATGGTCACAGCATAGGAGCAGTGTTAGCACAGCGTCAGCATGGACATGATCGCGTTATAGCCTACGCCAGCCGACTTCTATCACCCGCCGAGCGCAATTATTCAATCACAGAGCGCGAGTGCCTCGCTCTTGTGTGGGCTGTTGCGAAATTTCGTCCATACTTGTACGGACGCCCCTTCTATGTGATCACTGATCACCACGCTCTCTGCTGGCTATCCTCGCTCAAGGTCCCCACGGCACGTCTCGGTCGCTGGGCCTTACGACTGCAAGAATATACCTTCTCCGTGGTATATAAGACGGGACGCTTGCACCAGGATGCCGATTATTTGTCCCGCTACCCCTTCGACAAACCGGCTGATGCGGACGCCTTCGCATGCGTTTTCTCTGTGTCCCAGTTGCTTCAAATCGGCAACGAGCAACGGCGCGATCTTTCATTACGCGCCCTCATCGACCGTCTGGAGTCAACTCCTGGCGACGCCTCTCTCCGGATGTTTCTCCTTAACGAGGGGACATTATACCGCCGCAATCTCAATCCACACGGCCTTGACCTTCTGCTGGTCATTCCATCGCACCTGCGTTCGACTGTCCTCCAACGACATCAGGATGCTCCCTTGGCTGGACACTTGGGCGTCTCGCGCACATACCACCGTGCACGCCGTCGATTCTTTTGGCCGGGTCTCGCCCGCTCCGTGCGGCGCTGCGATGCCGCTTGTGAGCCCCGTCAGCGCTGGAAGAAGCCCTCCAAACCTCCAGCTGGATGTCTCCAGCCGATTGACCCTTTTTCCGTGTTGGTTTAGACCTTCTTGGACCATTTCCTCTCTCGGGCTCCAGAAATAAATGGGTCGCCGTCGCTACCGATTATGCTACGCGGTACGCAATCACCAGAGCCCTCCCGACAAGTTGTGCTACTGACGTTGCTGACTTTCTGCTCTATGACATCATTTTAATGCACGGTGCTCCGCGGCAAATACTCACTGAACGTGGCCGCAGCTTTCTGTCGGCTGTCGTCGAGGACATCCTCCGCTCCTGCTCGACAGCGCACAAGTTCAGCACGTCCTACCACCCCCAGACGAACGGCCTCACGGAGCGCCTCAACCGGACCATCACCGACATGCTTTCCAAATACGTTGCGACCGACCACCACGACTGGGATCTTCACTTACGATATATGACGTTCGCGTATAATTCATCGCGTCACGACACCGTCGGCTATTCACCGTTCTATCTCCTATATGGCCGAGAAACCGTGTTGCCCTTGGACACTTTGCCGCCCTCGGCCACACGTTCCGCCACTGACTATGCCCGCGACGCGATTGCACATGCCGACCACACGTGCCAGCTCGCCCGTTCCCGTATCGAGCCCTCACAGGAGCATCAGAGATGCCTCTATGATTGCCACCATCGTGACGTGCACTTTTCTCCGGGTTCTCTGGTGCTTCTCTGGTCACCCGTTCGCCGTATGGGCCTTTCCGAAAAGGTGCTGTCGCGCTACACTGGCCCTTACCGTGGTACGACACGTAACCGATGTCACGTATGAAATCATCCCCGCCGATCTCTCAGCGTCATCATCAGCTGCAAGTGATATCGTTGACGTGGCAAGACCAGCACCCTACCACAGACCTTTCACCGCGGATGTGTAGATTAAGCACCGGGACGGTGCTTCTACAGCCGGGGCTGATGCTACGGAATAGCCGCCCCAGTGTGGCTGCACTGAGGAGGACGAAGACGACGTGTGTGCATGTTTGATATAGCGTCGCCATTTTGGCCTCCGTGAGCTTACCTGTAAATAAATTGTATATAGTATTCGGCTTCAGCTTCACGTAACAATATAAGTTTACCTGTGAAGCTATGAATTGCCTGATAAGTCGAACCCGTGCTTCTAATGAAGCAAACAACACGAATGTACTGTTTGAAATCTTGACATCGTGTAATAAATTTGTCATGTTGCATCATAACTAATCTTCTCTGCACAATGTACGATGTGGGTTGTGAAAGGAAGAATATGCTGCAGTGCTGAGAGTAACTCTTCCGTAACTGTTTGAACAATGTGGCAGAGGTGTTCTTGAGTAACTTGAGAGTTTCCTTCCGCAGGAATAAGGAAGCATTTCTTAGTTTGCATTGTTATGTTCATTAGTCCTGTGTTTGTTCCCATACTTATTTTCCTTGTCATGAGCAAGTGAACAGACGATAAGGAATCAGTTTCAATTCCTTGGTCACTAAATATTTTCAACTTGAGCATGGAATAAGATCTGCGTCATTCGTGAAGAACCACTCGAATGAAGTTGCAGTCGACGTGCTTGCCGTGTAAGTCAGTATGGCTGATATTGTGACTAATGTTAGAAAAAAATGAATTATGGGGTTTTGCATGCCATAGCCATGATCTGAATATGAGGCACGCCGCAGTGGGGGGCTCCGGAAAGTTGGACCACCTGGAGTTCTTTAACGTGCTCCTAAATATAGGTACACGGGTGTTTTCGCATTTCGCGCGCATATAAATGCGGCTGCGTGCCAGGGCCTCGATCCCGTGACGTCGTGCTTAACGGCCCAACACTATGACTACTGTTTTGGTAGAACTTACGCAGCTGCTTTTGGTGGATAACTTCCACAAGCCGTTATGAAAACGTCTTGACAGGCTAATCTCTTTCACCTCAATGATAGTGTAGCGCGAGTAGCTAGTACATAGAGCTAGTACATTAGCCCTTAGCTGTTACCTAATTTTACACAAGTTTCAGTGAGCGCGAGTATTTGGGAGAAGCCAGATTCACTATCAAATCCTCTGTGTCCCGCCGATGTTCTGAAAGGCCAGAGCAACTCTGCTTAAAAGTAATTCTTTTCACTTGTTTTTTTTTTCTATAAGGTAACAATTCGTAAAACTTTAATACCAACATTTTGCATTTCTGTAATTTAGTAACAAAGCAAGGTAAAAAGATTGGTTGTCTTCTGTTTTGCACAGTCCTAGTTTTTGCTCGATGGATGCATCGCGGTAGACGAAGTGTGCGGTTCTGCCGCGATTGCCAGGCAGATGCTTGCAAAATAAGATAGGCAAGTGCGGCCTTCTTTCGAAAAAGGGTAGCTTTTATTTTCCCACCGGCTTCAAAGCTAAGAGGGCGAAGCACAGAATTTCACAATTTGTGGTTCTTTTTCTGGAGCCATCAGGCATTCCTTTTATAGTCGTAGCTCTTGCTGCGTTCTTGTAGCTGCTGATGGGGTCACTCGCAACGTGCCATAACACATTGACACAGCAGCAAAAGTCACCAGAAAAGAAATTACATCGTTGTTTTCCCACTATGATTTCATTCTGGGTCCGCAACTTATGAATTGCCATACAAACTTCGCCCGTGTCGGAGTCTTCGTTGTCGTGTCGTCGTAATAGGCAGTGTCGAAAACCAGACGTCCATGATGTGCTTCCAGTTCCCGCAATCGCACCCACTGCATGTATTCAGCCAAAGCATGGTTTCGAGATTCGTATTAATTATATTGTTTTGAGTTTCAACTTTAAGTGTGAATGAAATTTTTCTACGGACATAAAACGTCTACAAAGAAAGGGACGCTTCTTCGCTGGTAGCAAGAAACGTGAGGACCTCTGTTTTCATTTGGCGCCATTCTTTGTGCTGCTATTCCCGACATTGTTTCTACAATAATATATATATATATATATATATATATATATATATATATATATATATATATATATATAACTGCGAGTCGGCCTAGTTGGAACAGGTTCATCTTAAAATTTCTTGTGCGCAAGCAAACAGGGACGAAAAATAGGAGCAACACAAGGACGAGCGCTTTCTAGCAACTGGTTTTTTTTTTTTTTGAAGAACCACCTGCTTAAATACCCACAGATATGCGCGATCTATTTAACAGAGCACGCCTATAGCGCATATAAAGCCCACAGATCTACGCGATCTGTTGGTTTGCGCGATCTGCGCGATTTGTGGACATTGCTACAGAGAAACTGTGGAAGCACACTATATTGAAAAACAAAAAGAGAAATGCACCAGCAATCCTTCTATTTCATTGTTGGATGAAGAAAATTTGCTTCTATCATCACATCTTTAACGCATTTTATTGTAAATGGTGGTTTCATGCCCCTTACTGTTATGTTGACTGGGTGGCTTTGGTCCACGTCTTTTTATCACAAGTGTTATATGTGCTACAGACGTGCTCTCTTGAATAGATCACGCAGACGTGTGGGTTTTATATGCGCTATAGGCGTGCTCTGTTGACTAGATCGCACAGATCTGTGGGTATTTAATCAGATGGTTCTTCAAAAATAAAACCAGTTGCCAGAAAGCACTCGTCCTCGTGTTGCTCCTAATCTTCGTCCCTGTTTGTGCACAAAAAAGCTTTAAGATGAACATATATATATATATATATATATATATATATATCTTGTGACGCTCTTAGGTGCATAGTGGGGTCCCGCCTCAACAAACAGTATGCGAGGGCACCGAAGAGTGGTGAACGAAGAAGACGACGTGTGGCTGGCTGGCTGAATCTCGACAGGCGCTCAGCTGATCAAGGTCATCGCTTCTAACTCTTCCCGGCTTCAAAGTAACGCCTTTTGTGGGCGTAACAATATATATATATATATATATATATATATATATATATATATATATATATATATATATATATAATTGCGAGGGTGTACTCGTGCCAAAATTTTGTGTCCGTTCTGCATTCTTGGCTTTACATACGCCGACTGCCCCGTTAGGAGCAATTTTTTTTCTTCATGTGGCATGCGGCAAACACCACTAACCAACACTACCACGTCTTAGTGAAACACGAATAGGAGCCCAATAAGTAGACTTGCAAGTAGGCTTAACTGCCTGCAAATGATTTGTGTTACCATGGCGCAACCAGGTGCCCAAAGTGCTCTAGCTCAAAACGTAAGCATGTTTTTCTAATGTAATCACTTAAACGTAACGCAAACTGGCTGACCTGGAAACGGAGAGGCACATTCTAGGGCGTCTTTCGTTGTGCACAATTTCTCGCGTTGCTTTCTGGCGTATTGCTCCATTCTGCCATCTGCACAGTCTGCACAATGTCCTATTCCAATGTGCGATATTGTCGCTCGTCATGCCAGCTGAAGCGTTTGTTCATCACGCCCATTACTCCGTTTATTATGCTGCATAAGCTGTATGTATTTGTCACGTAAGCTCATACTTACCACACACAAATATATGTCGCGAGCTCCGGCCCTATAGCATCAAGCATTTTCGAGCAACCTGAAGATCGCCCTGGCACCTGCATTACGTGACATCGGAAATAGCTCGAGCCATGTGGTAGGTACCGTCTCACTGATGTTTGAAGGCGGCAAAATGAAAACGCCAGCTGCATACCTAACTATACGAAGCATATTCTTGTTTATTGCTGTTCATGTCAGCACGCAAAGTTGTCATTTCCACTCACCCAAAGTTCGCTTTAATGTTGCTACACAGATTTCTGTGGTGCTCGAAAGTTCACGATTTTGACGGTTTCGGCACTCGAAGGAGCGTGGAGTGCGGAAAGTGTTTGACCTGAAGTATTTTCATGAGGATCTTCAGATCCACTACATATTTCAACTATATATTTTTGTCAGTTAAAGACCATTACACAGTTAAGCGCAATCACCGTCCTCTCCTTCATTACTAACGAGAAGGAGACAACGACTGGTGTGATTTCCAACGTGGAGCTTGAAATCAGGTATGCGGACCTCAAGAGTCTTTTGGGGTCATTGGTGTGCATTCTTGAGATTCACCACTTGAGGAACTCCCGATATACCAAGTTAATATTTGCTTCTTCGACATTACCAGCGTCTGTCAAAGTGGACTATGTGATGCACCGTGTACAACCATTCGTTCCAAGGCCTGTTCAGGGCTGGAAATGTCTAAACATTGGACACGTGACCGCTGTTTGTAGAAGTAAAGCCACCTGCTCGCGTTACGGCGGAGAGCATAATACCGCCGACTGTGAAGCGTTTTCATTTAAATGTCCCGAACGGTACTGGCTCTCACGAAGCGACTACGAAGGAATTCCCGAAAATGAAACAAGAAGTTCGTGTTCTTCGAAAAATGGCAAGAGACCAATCTTCACCTAAAGGGGCTGCTGAATCTACTCGCCAAAGTGACCAACGCTCGCGTAAGAAGCATCACAAAACCATTTCAGAAGAACTACATAGCGGCGCGCAGGCCACCTCTGCCTATGCGTTCATCGAGGACGGTGATGGCGCCTACTGCTAATTGAAGGTCGATGACAGCACGCGGCGAATGTTCAGCTCCACTGGCTGATACGGACATTGAATAGCCTTTGGTGTCCTCTAGGCCCACGGCAATGCAAGCGGGCCCTAGTGGTCCTTTGCGCCATGAAACCGAGAATTATAGGGGCAATGAAACCGCTGATAATACGGGCAAGCAAGCAGGTGGACACAATGAGAAGGAAAGCGTTCAGAAAATACTGAAGCACCTGGTAGAGTCAAAGCATGCGTTTCTCGATGGTCTCCAGAAACCGGCCGCTAAAAGTGCCCTGCAAGTGCTCGCCGTGCTGAAGCCGCTTATCGCAGCTCTTTACATGCTGTAAAGCTTTTGTTTGGCGCTTGTGCTGTTCACGCAGGGGAGGCCCGCACACGACCTTCGTCTTAGCGCCTTTATCTTTAGGTTCACTTGAACTAGCGACTACAGACTAGATACGGAAGCCGATAGTGGCTTCATGGATGATATTTCTTAATGTTTATCACCAGAATGTTGAACTTGCTTTCACCATTGAGCATCCCTGTTTCTGCGTCATCCTCTCGCATCACACCTTTATGTCCCCGTTCCCCCTCCCCCTGTGCAGACTAGCTAACTAGAGCGCGTTAGCTCAGCCCGACTGGTCTGTTTTCTTTCAAAGAAATTATCTATCCATCTTTCTAAGTAATGTGCTTGAGTTGTGTAATGTCATCAGCGGTCCTCTCTGCCCATATAACACTTTCTGATAACACTATCGTGGCAGGCGCTAGAAGAGGTGAGTTGACTTCAATATGTTCTCTGTGTTTTAGGTATATTACACGCTACCGCTTCAAGGAATAAAGTCGTAGGCGCAATCTGGAAATAAGGCTGCCACTTCAAGATTTGCTCAGAACGAACTAGTGGGCTAGTTGGTTATAGATATCTATTGAATAACAGCGCACAATGAATCGACAGAGGCTTGCAGGGTAAAGACTATACAAAGCACTCACTGCATCTGGTTTATTGCCACGCGAAGCGTTTGTAAATATTGTAAGGAAGACAACGAACGCGAGCGCAGAGTCAACAGCAACAGCAGCATCAAGCGCGCCGCAGAGGCTCGAGCTCGGGCACTGTGCTCGGTGCATTCTAGGACCAGCGGTTGCTACGAAACCGAATAAATCTCCTTTATAAGCGGTGGAGCAATGCGGGATAACGTGCCACTCTACTATCCTGGAACTTTGTTCTCAGATGCTACCCTCTGCCATGTCGGACGCCAACCACCAGACTCTTCCATCGCCACCCGTCCTTTGCGCTGACATTGTTCGCCAGCGGGAGCCTCCCATCTTCAGCGGAACCGACGACAACGACGTTGAAGAGGGTATGTCGTCCTACGAACGGGTGAGCGTTCACAACAAATGGAATGACTCGGACAAGCTGGCTTACGTATCATTCTACCTCGCGGGCGTGGCCAGTCTCTGGTTCAGAAATCATGAGAAGGATGTCCGAACGTGGTCCGAACGTTCGAACGTGGATGTGCGAACTTGACCAACGCCGGATTGCAACTTAACTTGCATGAAGTGTCGATTTGCTGTTCCTCAGCTCGCAATCTTAGGCCATGTCGTGTCAAAGGAGGGCATTCGCCCGGGTACCGAGAAGCTACGTGCTGTTACTGCGTTCCCAAAACCTACCACTATGAAAGAGCTACGCAGTTTCATCCGCCTCTGCTCTTACTTCCGGCGATTCGTTCGATACTTTGTGTCAATTATATCGCCTCTCACGCAGCTTCTTGGTTGCGCTAGAGATCTCTCCTCATGGTCTCCAGAGTGTGACGACGCCGTCAAAACCTTGCGCCGTCTTCTCACGACGCCACCCATTCTTCGCCATTTTGATCCTCAAGCGCCAATCGAAATCCATACCGATGCAAGCGGTGTAGGCCTTGGCACTGTGTTGGCACAGCGTCAACCTAGCCACGTAGAATACGTCGTCGCATACGCGAGTTGCACGTTGACCAAGGCGGAGACCAATTACAGCGTTACAAAAAAGGAGTGGTCGGAAATTGTTTGGGCGCTTGGCGAGTTTCGCTCATATTTATACGGCCGATTTTTGACATAGTGACCGACCACCACGCACTACTTTGGCTGTCGGCGCTCAAAGATCCATCGGGCCACCTTGCCCGCTGGGCATTGCGAATCCAAGAATATGACATCCGCGTGGTTTACCGTTCCGGGCAAAAGCACTCCAACGCTGAGGCGCTATCCCGATCGCCGCTTCCCCCGAAGGCCAGTCATGACTCCTCCTGCTAGTGCACGTTGTCCTCTCTGGACGTTGACACTATCACTGCTGCACAACGGTAATGATCCCTGGACTGCTTCTCTGCTCGGCCTTCTTACGGATATGTCGAAAGTTCCAGCGTCACGTACGCTTCGGCGCCAAGTTCCTCATTTTGCTATTCGAGACCAGCTACTGTATCGACGCAACTATGCCCCAGAGGGACGCACCTGGTTACTCGTCATTCCGTGAATATTGCGGTCAGAGCTCTGCTCCTCGTTCCACGTCGACCCTCAGTGTGGCCACGCGGGAGTCTTCAAGACCTACGAAAGACTTCGACACCGATATTACTGGCGGGGAATGTACAATTTCGTTCTAAACTTCGTCCGCTCTTGTCATGAGTGCCAACGCCGCAAAGCGCCACCGCACAACTCCGCCTGTGAACTCCAGCCTTTACAATGCCCATCCCGACCCTTCGATCGCGTAGGCATAGATATTTACGAGCCACTTCCGTTGACTCCTACCGGCAACATGTGGATAATCGTTGCGGTAGACCACTTAACCCGTTATGTGGAGGCTGCTGCTCTACCAAATGCTACAGCGCAGGAGGTCGCCAATTTCATATTTCGCCATTTTCTCCTTCGTCATGGAAGTCCACGTGAACATTTAAGCGGCATAGGCCACGCCTTCTTATCTGAAGTCATCGAACAACTGCTTGCTGAATGCGCTATTGTTCATCGTAAATGCACTGCTTATCACCCACAAACCAATATATCACGGAACGCTTTAATCGAACTCTTGGTGGCATGCTCGCCATTTATGTATCACCTGATCACTCTAATTGGGACCTAGTTCTTCCGTTTGTCACCTACGCCTACAGCATTGCAACTCAGACCATTACCAGATTTTCACCCTTTTACTTTCTTTACGGCCGTCATCCTTCGCACACAATCGACATCATTCAGCCCTACAGGCCGGACCCTTCCGAATGCCTGCCGATCTCGGAAGCCGCCAGACATGCCTAAGAATGTCGCCAGTTGACCCGCCGATTCACCTCGGACGACCAGAACCGTAAGAAAGCCGTTCACGACGCCCGGTTCTAGACTCGCACTTTTCTCCCGGGTGCTCTCGTCTGGTTATTAGTGCCACACCACACGCCTGGGCTCGCTTCAAAACTCCTTAAGAAGTACGACGGGCCATACCGCGTTCTTGAGAGTGCATCACCCGTTATTTATCTAGTAGAGCCGCTAACGCCGCCGTCCCACATGCGACGTCGTAACCGCCAGGTCGTTCACGTTCAGCGTCTAAAGCCGTATCACCCTTCTACCGTCCTTCCAGAAAACTAAGTCGCCAGGATGGCTCCTTTATTTCCGCGGGGCCATTGTAAGGAAGACAACGAACGGGAGCGCAGAGTCAGCAGCATCGGCAGCATCAAGCGCGCAGCAGAGGCTCGAGCTCTGGGACTGTGTTCGGTGCATTCTAGAACCAGCGGTCGGTACGAACCCCAGTATATCTCCTTCATAATATATAATTCGGCGCATAGGCGCGCGCAGAAGCAACAACAACGCCAAGATGATAAGTGAAGCCACTCCATAGCGGTGGAAAATCTCATGTGAATCAAAGCCAGTTGTTAAGGGATAAGGAGCGCCCTCTTTTTAGGCATAGTGACCCAATTACGGTTGTTTCAAGGCTGTCGGTTCACATGGGGACTTGGTCTGTAGAGTAAATTCGTAGTGCAGTCTTCCTTTTATTTAGTTTTGCATGTGATGTGGCTTTAGTTCCACGAGATTTTTCGCCGCTATCGAGGAGGGGCTTCACGTATCATCTTGGCTTTGTTGTTGTTTCTGCGCGCGCGTATGCGTCGAATTGTTTTTTTACCATCGCTTCGCGTGACAATAAACCAGTTGCACTGAGCGCTATGTAGAGTTCTTACCTGTGAGTTCCAGTCAGTTTATCGTGCGCTGTGATCCATTATTCAAAATTTGGCTGAAGGAAAATATTGCTGGTATACTTACTTCGAAGAAATATTCCAGCTTAAACTAACGGTATTTGCCAAGTTACTTCGGTCTATATCATGTCAATATTAAAAAAAAATCTCGCAGAACCAAGCTCGCAATGGATATAGGGCTTCATGCGATTAAAATGAAGGTAATGTATTGAGACACTGTATTGCAACCACCGAAACGCCTCATATGTGAGGCATGTATGATACCTATATTACTTGTGGCTCCTTCCCTGCGCTTCCCTTTTTAGGCAAAGCGCCATGCAGCGCCGCCGCATAGAAGTACATATATACGGATAAGATTGTCTGAATACATATGGCGCGGCTTCGCTTCACCAACTAGCGAAGAAATTTAAATGATTTTTTTTCGTCAATGAATAGAGACGAATACCTAGTGAATCATACTGAGCGATCCATATTGGCCTCATAGAGGTTCTCAGAAGAGCGGCATTTACCAAGTTGCTCTAAGCTAGTGACTCAAGCTAGCCTAGACACATACCCAGTGGTTCGACTTGGCGTGAAACACTTTTATTGAAGAGTAACGCATACAAACCCAGTTATCCAAGTTGTAAGGAGGTTCAGCGAAGAGCGACACAGGCTCAGTAGGCCATTACCAGTGACCCAAATTGACAATAAAGGCTGATTGAAGTGCAGAACATACCGATTTTCCATACCGAGTGATCCAAGTTGGGGTGAAAGAAGCGTACTTGAAAACTGGACCATAAGCAGTTTCATGCCAAGTAAAGCAAGTGGCGTGACGAAGCTAATAAAATTACCCCGATGATTAGTTGCGAGCCCCGTTCCCTGATCACCGCGGCTCGATGCTCTAATAATTAGGCCATGGACAACCAAGTGCGTAAAGTTTGAGGAAAAATGGTTACCGACCGACCGACCGACCGAAATATCGGTCTCACCCGAAGGGCGAGGCTTTCACAGCGATGGCTGCGTTTTGCGCTGCGCTTGAACACGTCATGAAATCTTTCACCTTGCAATGGTACGACATGTGGGTGCACCACGCAAGGCCAATCCTGCTGAGCAGAAGGAACGGTGCCCTGGAATAGCCAGCAATCTCACAATGCTGGCGTGATGATCGCCGCCGGTGGTGTTGGAGGCGCCGATATGAGATGGTGCACGAAACCAGAATAGTGTTGCCAACCGTCCCGAATTTAACAGGACTATCCCGAATTCCGATAGAATGTCCCGTAATTTGTTTGGACCCAGTGGGGACGGCCAACTAAATTTTGGTTTCTTTTGTTGTACTAGATCACAATAAATAGAGAAGATATCATTTTTATAGTGCCTCAGCATTTTTGCACATTCTTTGTTGTGTTGCGTTATCATAAACGTTAAGACAGCTTGGATTTTTGCTCTTCGTAGTTCTACTTCTGTAGTGGGCCTATGTGCCTAGCGACCTAAGCCAGTCAAACTGTTGCTTTCTAGTTAGATCTATAGCTGTGAGATTGGTAGGACGTCGTGACGGTGGCCCAAGAGCAGTGCCGTTGTCTCTACAGTAATTTTTGGTCGAAGGACAACGGCGGCGAGCTCACTGGCTGCTTCGGCCACCCACGTGGCAGTCTTTCAGAAATGCAATGGCGGCGGGGGGGGGGGGGGGGGGTTCCAGCGCTTGTTCAGCTCGGACGTGTTTTTCCGTAGCTCCGGATTTTCGCCCCGTTTGCTGGTTTTTTCCCCGCTACTGGACGCCTGTTGTTTATGGACCGCTTTGGCGGTTCGCAATTACTACTGGCGCCTATTTACAAGGTCCGTCGACATCTACACCCTCCTGCTGCGTCGCCCAGCTCGAGTGCTTGAGCGGCTTCACCAGTGCGAGTGCCCCCGCGGCACTCGCCGCGTCGGCGCGGAGTAGCCAAGCTGTTGCCCGGAGCGTCGAGGGAGCGGAACATTACCGATACAACTGGCATCCAAGCCAGGAGCATCTCCTTCGTGGGGACAAGTGCAACGTGCGAAGACGGTACCCTGAGGATGGATACCACCAACATGGAGCAGAACAGCGCTGCTGTCACGGCGCACACCTCGGCCAAGAGAACAAAGGAAGCTAGTGGCCTTCCATCGGTCGAAAATGTAGTTCAAGCAGCCCCGAAAAGACCTCGCTCATCACAAGGCCTGCCCGCACGACCGACACGTACTTCTCCGGAGTCACCAACGAGATCGTGGTACGAAGTGGTTATCAAGCCTCGTGCTAGATATCACATGTCCACTCTGCCCAACCGTATCATTCAAGCGGCTCTGGACGACTGCCTCAAGAATTCCCGATTTCAAAGTTTTACTCTACACAAACCTACCAATACGGTCTCAGTATGGGTGTCTGCTATGAAACTAGTTTATAAACTCGAAGAACTGCAACAAATACAAGTCTCGGATGAATGTGTCCTTCTAGTCCAGGCGTACCTCGCCAGTGGTACCGAGTTAAGACGCTACGTGGTTAATGGCATTGACCTTGACGAAGAAGCCGAGAGGCTCCTGCAGGAACTATCGTGACCCACACACAAGGTCGTGGCTGCTCGCTACCTAGGCAGCGGTCGTACGTGCCTAATCACGCTTCAAGATCCTAATTCCCCACCTGAACGTATCCTGTATTACGGCTGCGTACTGTGACCGCGTTCGTTCAAGGCTTCCGTACTCTTGCTTTAGACAGGGACACATGAACTCATCCTGCCTCTACCCACCCAATGAGGACACCATGGAGCCTCAACAGTCAGCATCGTTTAGATACGGCCTATGCCAAACAAGCGATCATGACATCACTTTCACGACGTGTTCTACGAAGTTGAAGGCTTGACAACGCCGGTCTCGACAGCCAGCAAGGACCCCTCGAGATCCATGAATGAAACAAGTCGCTGTGTACAACCGTCACGCCATTCTGGCCTCGCTGGAAGAGGACACTGTCGCAAGTACAGCAACAAGACGATGCTGCCACTGCTACATATGGCGCAGCTGTTAGGTCATCCACTTCACGGCCACAACGGGCATCACAATCGATAGAAGACACGCCGCTTCCTTTGGCAAACGAAGAGTTCGAGATCGACGCTCGCCAGGCCACCCTTGAAAAGGAAATCCAACGTCTCAAGGAACGCCGTACAGTGCTCCGGCGTCGTCATGACGGAGCGTGGTCGTCGCATTCGTCGTCGACGTCTCGTCCTGCTCATATGCCTAACCCGGCATCTGTGTCTGAACCTCTTTCACCCCAAGAGCTCTTGCGATTCGTGGCGCAACAGCTCCAGCATCTCACCTTGGTTTTACTGGCCAATCTTAACCTATGATGGCTTCTACGTCTTCAAATGTGCCAGAATGCATCTTACAGTGGAATTGTCGCTACATCGTGGAGGAGGTTGAGAGCTGCGTCAGCGTCTCAGATATGGGAAGCTGCGTGTTTCGGCTCCACTGCATCAAGATCCAACGGCCTGCCACCCATTTCACGATTTGTGGCATACTCATCGCCTTCAATGCTGGATCGTAGGAGTGCTCCGCCCGATGTTCCTCCAGGAAAGACTGCAGCTTATGTAAGATGCACTCTTCATCAGACCCGCGTGGATCTTTCATGGTGGCGTACTTTATGGCAAGAAGTGGTGCTCGTATTGGTTCGTCTCCAACGCACGGACGTTATCATCGTTTCGTACTATGTCCGCCTCTACAGCGGTCGTGCGGCTCCGTTTTGTCTCGGCTGGTTGGCTCACCTACGACAGAAACATCCTGGTGGCGCCATTATGGTAGCAGGAGCTTTTAACGCGCCCCACATCACATGGGGATATCCTATTTCCAGTGCGTATGGTACGTGTGTGTTGGATACATTTATGGACGCCCAATTCACTCTGTTTAATGATGTGTCCTCGCCTACTCGTCGGCGTGACCACCCTCGCGCGCCGCCACACTAACCAGACTTAGCTTAGTGTCTAGGAAGGACGACCATCTCGTGGTCATGTGAACACGACTGCTGGGGTAGCGACCATCATGCGAGTCACCTTGGCTTATCTTCGGGCGGAACAGACCACCTCCGCCGACTATGTCGAGTGGTGGACTGGGATCGATACAGGGCGGTATCAGAAAGCACTGTATCCAACTCCATGTGGGACCTGTCCCATTGTCTTAAGGCGGCCTTAGTTGAGGCAACACGTATGTCTTGGGTAGATGAGTCGCGAACCGCTCCTGATTTGCAACTTCTGCGTCTATCGGCGTCGCGCCGCAAAGCATAACTTGCATCAGAAAGTGAACCTGCATCAAATGCCCTTCGGTTAGAGGCCCAACTCCTTACTGCAGTAGCTCGGCGCCATGAACACCGCTTAAAACGTGGCCGCTAGATGGACTGGTGCTCTTCTCTCGGACCTTCGTCGTGCAATGCCTCTATTTTGCGCACCTTCCAAGTAATGGAACGTGGTCATCGCCCTCCGGAACCCGCAGCCTGAGCCCTGGTAGCATCGGACCAGACACCAGCAGTATTCGCAGAAACTGTCGCCCACACTTTTTTCCGGCTTTGGACACAGCACCGCCTCCTTTCGTTGTTCAAAACTGCTTTCCCGCGGGCACAGGCACGCCGCCTACGCTCTCCGACATCGAGGGTTGTACAAGCTGTCTTCACTGTGGCGGAATTTTTAGCGACCATCGACCTGTCGAAGACATGCAAGGCTTCAGGGCTGGATGGCTTGCCGTATGAACTTTATAAAAAGACGGAAGGCAACGTTCTTGAAGCGCTGTTGGGGGTCATAAACGAAGCTTGGGCTACAGGAGTCATCCCCAATTCTTAACGGCATGCAGAAATGGTTTCTATTCCCCAAACCGGAAAATCCCAAGATAATGTCGCTCATATGCACTCAATAGCACTAACCTGAATGTTAGGCAAGCTGATGGAGCGTATGCTCGCGACACGTATTACATCGTGGCTCGAGCCGTACTCATCGTATCATCCTGGCCAAATCGGGTTCCCTCCTCTTCTAGGCTCAGAGGATGGCCTTGCGTACCTAACTTCTATGGTTCTCATCGGAGGCCGCTCCCGAAGAATTCACACCGTTCTGGTAATGGATATTCGTAGGGCGTACGACCATGTGAGTCATGAAGCAATTGTTTGAATTCTCCATTGGCTTCAGTTGCCTAGCCGTGTCTGCACATTCGTCGAAGCTTTCCTGCGCGCTCGCAGCTTCTCCATTCGCCTGGCTGGCCAAGCAGCAGGTCAGTTCCTCGCACATCGGGGTTTCCCACAAGGGTCTGTGCTCACACCAGTTCATTTCAATATTGCTCTCCTTCCAATAGCTTGGAAGCTAGCGACGATACATAACGCACAGTACATAATGTACGCGGATAACATCACTGTCTGGTCAGTTGATCCGGAAATGTGCCACCAAGAACGAGCGCTTCAAGTGACCCTAAACGTGGCGCACAACTAGTGTGCTCAGATAGGGCTTGAAATTTCTAAGGACAGGATGACGTACATCAGTGGCGAACAAGTATGGGCGCCGTCTACTGGTACTCCGGCCTCTTCAGTTAACCCTGGGTCAGCAACCACTACACGAGGCTTCAACTCTCCGTGAACTCGGCCTTGAAATGGATTCCTCCGGATCTGGGTGGACCATGGGTGAAAAATGCAAAGCAACAGGCCGCAGAAACAATGTAGTTGATACGTCGGGTTGCGAAGAAATCTGGCGGAGCGAGCACCAGCATGACTCGCCTTCTTGTCCGTTCTGTATTGCAGCCACGACTTGCCTGCAGAGCGCAGTTTCATGATTTCACGAAGGCACAATGGGCTCGCTTTGAGGTCATTAATAACGAAGCCATGCGGGCCATAACGGGACTACCACGTCTCGCTCCGTTGCGAACCCTACAGGCCGAGTCCCGACTCAACACTATCGACGAACTCGTGCACCAACGTCGATGCGTGCGCGCCCTAAAGCCATCAAATTTCAGCTCGGCTGCTTCACTGGCCCGGTACATGGGAGACGAAATAGACAATCCAGCACCTACGAGACCCGATGTAGCTCCGTACGATTAAGTGACAATAATCCTCTTGGTCGTCTGTATAGCCCGGTTCCTCGCCAGGCGAATGCCCAAGTTTGCCGCCTTCGTCGCACCGATGGTAATTAAGACGATGCGACTCTTGTAGCCTACACTAATGCCAGTGTTAATGGCACCATGATTCACACAGCTCTCGTGTGTCCATTGATACCAGAAGCAGGCCAGACGTGCACCACCGGCCTGTCTTGGCGAGCTTGCTGCCATACGAGACAGCTTGGTCGCGTTGCTACCAACTGTTCAAGCTGCTCGATACCCTGAGCTCATCATTCGCACAGGCTCTATACAAGCCATCCACGACATACGTAGGGTATCTGGGTCCACTCTATTCTCAGATAGCATTCCGTCCAGTGTGTGCCTCGAGAAGCCCTGCCAGGTCTCCTTGAAGCAGACATGGCAACCCACCCACAGATTACGACATACCCATTTCCACATTTCCCTGAAGACGCATGTGGACGACTAATCCGGGAAAAGGAAAACCTCCGACATACCACACGAGCTCTCATACCTCCGTGTGGGTCAGACCTGCCTGGTGGGTTAACCTGCCGAGAGGAGGTTACGTTAACGCGGCTGCGTGTCGGGGTCGCGTTCACCCCGTCTGTGACCCCTCTCTGGCCACAACAATAACAGGGTCCTTACGGCTCATCGTACCCATTTTGTAACTCAGAAATCCAAAATGTGACAGTGATACACCTACTATGACCTGCCCAGAATTTCATCTAAGCCGTCTCCGCAAGGCAAGAGGCCTTCCGCCTGGCCTCGCACCCGGCCTTGAACGTTGGATTCATGGACCACATCATCGTTCTCTCCTAGATTTTTTGCACGAGTCCAATCTGTTTGAGGACTTTTAACATCATTTGTATTAAGCCTAAGGGCTCCCGAATGGTCCCGAATTAAAAGAAAAAAGAACTGCACTCTGCGTGCCGAGCTTACGCATTCTGCATGCGCCGCCCAACTTTATTCTCTTCCGAGTGCCAACCAAAGCGTTGATGCATCGGTGGGCGCAACAGATTGATATATAGGAAGCCCACGGAAATTACGCGATGTGCTCTAAAAATGGTAATCGTAAAAAAATCTCAAAACTGTTTAATATAGAGACTTTAGCATTCTTAGGATACTTCACGAATTTTTCTGGGGCTTACTATCTCCCAGCCTATCCATGTATGTTCACGTGTTTGTGTCAGCGTCATTATTGTCGCCATCATTCTAAGCCTGTAGTTACTTCCACTGCAGGACGAAATCCTCTCTCAGCGATCTCCAATGAGCCCTATCTTGCTCTAGCTTATTCCAACTTTCACCTGCAAATTTCATAATTTCATCACACCACCTAATTTTTTTGCCGTTCCCGACTGCGCTTCCCTTGCCCTGGCACCCAATGTGTAACTCTAATGATCCACCGGTTAACACATTACATGGCCTGCCCAGGTCAATTTTTTTCTCTTAATGTAAATTGTAATATCAGCTATCCCCATTTTCTCCCTGATCTACACCTCTCTCTTCCTATCTCTAAACGTTACGCCTAACATTTTAAGAATGAAATGTTTTTAGCTCCCGTTGTCGGCATCCTTCAAGTGACCTTGAGACAAAAGCCAGAGCTTTTATCCGGAGCCGTTATCCGGGCACTCAAACAAGGACATCCGCGGAAGTTGTGCGAAAAAACGCAATCAGCCGAGCAACTAGCCAAGACTGCTTTACATACGCTAGTTACTTCCCAAACAAATTAAAAAAAATAATGCTTCCGAGTTCTTGCTGCTGTTTGTTCACAATATCACCCAAGCTGTAACTTGTTGTACGCTGAAGCTTTATTTGTCATTTCCAATAGGCCGACGTGCAAAATGCAGATACAGGACACTTTACACTTGATTGGCATCTATTGTAGATGAGACAGAGTTGCTCGTGCTCTTTTCAACGCCACCGGTCCGCGAAATCCAAGCCTGTAGTGTTCGGCGCACTACGGATGGCTGTTTGACCGAGACGAGACTTGCATTGAGGTTCTGTCTGTGACAGGAAACTATTGCGTCCATACGGTCCAGTGCACAGTATGGCCTGGTAAGTTGTGGTGTGTTGGGGTGTGCCGTTGCGAACATTCACTGCACCCATTTTAAGATTGTTGTTAGAACGATCTCTAAACTGCTTTGCCGGTAGCCATTTCATGCTTACATCTACTCTCGATTGCGGGAGAACCAATATTTCTTTTTGCCATCCCCATTTGGCTAAGCATGATGGGTATAGTGCTTTGTGGCGCAAGCGCCAAATATGACCCAAAACTGTCCTAAGCGTGTTCTCTGGCACTTTTTTTCTTAGCTTGCAAGTTTCTGCCTCACATGATAGAATGCAATAATTGCACACTTTTGTTTTCGACAACAGTAGTAAGCTGCCAGTCAGGGTTTCAGCAATTCCTGTGGTATGCACTCCTACGCGTTTAAAGCGTTCGCATTATTAGGGTGCCCCGCGCAGTTTTCGGGGGATGTGTGTGTGTGTGTGTGTGTGTGTGTGTGTGCGTGCGTGCGTGCGTGCGTGCGTGTGTGTGTGTGTGTGTGTGTGTGTGTGTGTGTGTGTGTGTGTGTGTGTGTGTGTGTGTGTGTGTGTGTGTGTGTGTGTGTGTGTGTGTGTGTGTGTGTGTGCGTGCGTGCGCGCGCGCGCGCGTGTGTGTGTGTGTGTGTGTGTGTGTGTGCGTGCGCGTGTGTGTGTTCGTGCGCGTGTGTGTGTGTGTGTGTGCGCCTATCCAGCTTTCTATCTATGCTTGTACCTAACCATTTTCCCGACTACTCGAGTCACTGGGTTGTCCGGAGTCGAATGGATCACGCTGCTGCGCTGAGGGAACAGGGTTCGGAACGAACTGCCGAACAACTTGGGTCACTAACTGTATGGCAATGTGCACATATGAGCCGGTTTTCTACAAACGTCTTTCATGCCTAAGTGGGTCACGGGGGATGCGGTACAAAGCAGCTACCGCTGAAGAAACTGACACCGACTTGCAGCACTGGGTACGTGCCACCCGGCCTGTGCTGGTCTTCAATAAACGTTTGTGATGCCAGCGTGGGTCACTGGGCGTGTGCCTGTACGTGCGTGCCACTCTTCAGTGAACGTTTCGGGCGCCAACTCGAGAAGATAAGCATGTGCCACTGGGACTGTTCCACTCTATATTAACAAAAAAAAAAAAAACGATCGCTTCAATTTATGCGATGTGGACCGGAATCGAACCAACCTCACAAGGACGCCTCAAGGACAGCAGCCAGACGCTTTAGCAGGCTGCAAAACAAATGCACTGCGTATGTGCCCTTTTTAGGAGAATTTCTTTAACACCGACGCTTTGGCGCGCTGCGCCATGAACGCACTGGGTATGTGCCGTTCTTGAGTGAACCTCTCACCAACTTGGGTCACTGAATATGGGCGACTGAATGGGCAGCAAGCGAGGTAACAATCCACAGCATTCGCAGGCACGGGGGCGCCACGCTTCTTGTCTCGGAGGTCTCGCACAGGCTCCTAAGCAGCTCCGTTATATGGCGCGGCGTGTCCAGAATTAAGTGCGAGAAAGGACTCCGCTACTACGTCATGCGTTTCTCGGCGTCCTCGCCCACCTGCGCGCCGTACATTGCGCAACCATTCGCACGCTTTGCGGCCTCCCAGCTGGACGACACCGAGTTTTGTTAGGGAAGGTGACCTGGCGACCACTTAGCACACCCTAATGGGACGCGAAATCATCTACCGTTCGTAACGTAGACCTTCCCGAAGCGCTTTGATTTAATGTGGATGGCAGAATCAACCGATCAGCAGTTGACATAGGCAATAGAGGTTTAAGGTATTGGTGAAAAAACAAGCAGGCAAAGATTGATACGACCAAATCTGTTACAGGCATCGGTAGCTGTGAACATTAGATAACTTTTGGGAAATATAAAAAAGAATGAAGAGATGCATATGAAAAATACTAGAATAGCATACAAAATTAGCTCTAGCAGGCTAGGTGTCTATTTTTCACCGTCCCGGTATGAAGGAGATCTCAGTAAACAACAACAACAACAAACGAAGCAAGAAAGAGCAGTCCCGCTGCCAGTTCACGCTTCATATATAACTTCCGAAGGTGGCGATTCGTTGTATCGGTAGGTTGATCGAATGCTAAACGCATTACCATCAACAGTCGTCATGAGATAGGTTGTGCCGAATTTTTTCAACGACACTTTTTGTTCTAATGTTAAAAAATAAATCGAGCTTCAGCTATCGACTCCTGTGTACCCCGATACAATATTAAGGTTGAATTCAATCCCATTAGCCTCGTTACTATATTACGTTTGTTACCAGCGGAAATTAGGGTTGCTAATGTGGATTAATGATTAATCAATTATTCTATCTACTGTAACCCGCAAAATGATTATTCTTTATGAATGTCTGCTTTTATTTATTTAACTTAATCAATCAGATGTGTTCGATTTGTATAGTTTTGCATAGTTTGACAGGAGTGAGAGAGAGAGAAATCAACTTTATTGCTCGACCAGGTTTCCTGTGCCCAAAGGTGGGTGACCTCCTCAGTCCAGGCAGCCATGGCTCGCTGCCGCCGCCCGAGCCCTGTTCACCAACCGCAGCTGGCTGTCAGGGTCTTGCGTCACCAGCAGAGCCTCCCACTGGTTTTCCAATTCCAATTCCAGTGGCGCGAAAATTTTCAAATCGTTTTGGAATGACGATTCACGAGGAGTGACTGTGCGGCAGTGCTGGAGCGACTGTCGCCTGTTTTCGGAGTGCCGAGTGATGCCGAGCCGAGCGCTTCCCCTCTCGTGGCCCACACCGCACACGCCTCCACGCCAGGCGAAAACTGAGGCTCAAAATGCCCTCGCAATTCAAGGCATACTGTAGCAATCCATTCGTTAGCCATCGGGCCACTCCCAGTCCACTAAAGACGTGGCACAGCATGCGTGCCGGTTTGGTGCATCTATTTGACATAGCGATGGAGTTCCTATCGATTGCAGCAAATCTATAGCGTCCGAGCATCTATTCTGCATGCTGGCTGTGTGTCCATTCAAAGAAGGAATCTGTTTCACCCAAACATCCCAGCCAATTGACATTCCTTCGCTCTGTAGAAAAGAGCCAGTGACTGAAAATCCTGAGCCAGAAATTTGCTTTCCCCGTATGCATATTGCTATTTCTTGTATGTGTAAGTTGGACTTCACGTTTCACTTTTGCCCTTTTTTATTTCTTGTTCACTATAGATTCACTAGTGAATTCACACCTTATTTATGTCGGCAATAAGTATCATTTTGGAGCACGTTTCGTTTATGTATGCAAAAGCCACTATCGTCAAGTATATTTAGGTTTCAACAAATTAGAGATTATGCCTTATCAAACGTCTTACACTGGTGCTTCAAACATGGTTCCAGCTCTCAAACATATAAATAGGGTCCTACACAAATAGGTAACTCTGTTTCAACCTTTATAAGCGCCCGACATAAACTTAAGTTAAATGAAATAATAGATGGAAAATTCTACATCGAAATCGAATAATAGACTGAAGGCTTTTTAAGATGATGAATAATTAATCGTTAATTAAAAAATAAACGACCATCCCTAGCGCAAATATTCAAAAATTTTATTTTCTGTCACTACTGACACGTTCACTTGTGTATCTTCCTTCAGTGACCGCTTTTCACAGGCTAACAAATGTTAAACGTAATATCTCAGTGCAGAGCGCACTTGCACGTATCGGAAGTTTCTGGACTGTTGTTGATGGCTCTATCCGTTGTCTGTTGTCACCGAGCCTCGTGGAGTCTCATTGTATGCGCGACGCGACTTGCGCAGTATTTTATGGAAGACACGGAGGCACCAGCGATTACTCTGGAACCTTTGAGGATAAATGTATACATAAAAGCTGACGCCCTTGACTTGCAGAGCAGATTTTCGACGATCGCCGGCTGTGCTCCCCGTTTTCTGTGTGGTTTGATGGTGACTTGCTTCTGTGGGCACACGTTCGTTCAATAAAAGTTACTTTCGTTATTAGCAGTTCTGCTACTGCGTTCTTGGTGGTCACTACAACGTGACATTATCCGTGACAAGCCTTCACCCCCTCCCACTGGCGAGCTCTTATATAAATCAAGATCACACATACATTTCTCGGATAAGATTTGTTGTTGGCTGCATAAAATAACTGACAACACCTGACCTGTTACGTCGAATTCACTGCAAATAATATTCTTCATGACATCACATTGATAAATTTATGGACTAGCACTGACAGCGCAGCATCTCCTGCGTGGAACTCAGCACTGCCGTCTAGCATGGAACAAAGTTTTCTAAAGCTACTAATGGCGCGGTAGCGTGTGACGACTGAATTCTCGGCACGTTCCGAGGAGACATCAGGAGGATCTAAGCGCTGCACCATTTTCTTGCCTGGCGTACTTTCCTTGCAACACTTTCGATCCCGCTGCGCGCAAGCACTTTTGCAAGGTGCTGCATCGTTCCGACTTCTTTCTTTTGTTGCAATTTTCCTGCAGGTGTAGCTTGTTGCCACTCACGCTCGTTCACTCCCTAGTCTAGACGACTGCGAGCCCATCACTGAAGTGCGCGCGAACGGACAAAGCGCTGCTTGAAAGCTGCACTTGAAGCAAACTTCGCACTTGAACGAATTGCATAGTGGTCTCAGGGAAACGCGATGCGCAAGTCAGCGGAACGTTGTTTATGCTGTTGCACTCGGCTGAGGCAATGTTTATGCGGTGCTGGTGTCGTGTGTAAGTCTTCGAAAGAAAGCTGCTTCGCCCTTCCTCTTACTGGCTGGATTAAAATGAGCTCACTTCGCTTGGACGCTGTAATCCCTTCATTATTTACAGATTGCTTTTCTTCGTATAGCACGACGATGTGGTGCTGGAACCTTGTTTATAAATGCAGGAACATGGATGGCCAAGACTAGATATCTTTAACAAAACCTAGACGCATGTTGTGTCTGCGTGAAATTTTGAGGTGGTCTTCTTCAGTTTGCTGCCCACCGGCTTTCGCGTTTCATGATCGCACACGTCACCATCACAGCGAGCTTTCTGTTCACCCGAGACAAATGCACTCTCAACATTCGCTTTTGATTCACATCAGACACTCCCAAACAGTTGCTGCTAGTTTGACTTTGTCATCTGTCGTCACTTGAAATCTGCTCGGCTGCCGTTGCTGTCTCGAGCATACCTGGTACATTGTAAAAATATTCCATTTTGAAATTATTACAATCTCCTGGCGTCAAATTTCCGCGGCCACTTACTCAAGCATCGAGCAGTAACCCACAGCTTTGTTCCAACAGCCCTATCCAACGCGCTGCTCGTTCATTCGATAACATATTTCGTTTTGTTTGAAAGCAAGTAGCACTGCCATGTAGACACGTTTTACATTCTTAGGGTACTCCGAGCAATTTACTCGGCTATGTGTGTTTGTAATATATGTTTATACCTTGCCGTTTCCTCACATATATGTACATGTGTCTATGGGCGGTTCGTGGATGACTAATTAGCGCATCGGGTGGCTGTATTGAGGGAACAGGGTTCAAAACCAACACTCGGACTGAGCTGGACCACCTTGTATGTCGCAATGTGTGCTGCTCTTTAACAAACATTTTTCACGCTGGCTTGGTGCACTGGATATATGGCACGCCGTCTGTGCTGTTAAATGAACATTTTTGATGCCAACTTGGGACACTACGTATGTGTCAGTAGGCGCATGTCACTATTCAATGACCGTCTTGGATGGCAACTTGAGTAACCAGGTATGTGTCACAGGCACTGTGGCAGACTACAATGACGAAAACTATAATTTATACTTCTTCGATTCTGAGCGTAATCGAACCCCCGTCACAAAGTCCCCTCAAGGACAGCAACGCAACGCTTTAGCAGGCTGCAGGGCAGATTTGTTGGGTATGTGTCACTTTAAACGAACGTCTTTCAGCCCAACACTTTAGTGAGCTGCGCCACGAATGCACTGGGTATGTGGCGCTCTTCAATGAACCTCTCGTCAACTTGAGTCACTACTTACCCCCGTATTCACAAATGCATCTTAACTTGAAGGCAATGCCTGACTTGATCTAAATGATGTGTGGCGTAAACGTGTCGAAGGTGCTCATTGCGTCTCCTTCGGCGCCTTTCATAGGCGTCCTTTATATAAAGGCAAGCATGGGCTTCAAGTTAAGACGCATTTATGACTACGCGGGTTAGTCTGTGGCAAGCGAGTGAACAATCCTCAGCGTCCGCAGGGACCGGCACACCGCGTTTCTCGTCTCGGAGGCCACGCACAGACTTCACGGCAGTGGTACTAGATGGCGCAACGTGTCTAGAAATAAGCGCGAGAGAAGAGCACGTTCGCTGCATGACGCGTTTCTCAGCGTCCGCACGCTCCGGCGCGCCATGCATTCCGGACGCCAGGCGCAGGCTTCACAGTGATGTCGGTATATGGCACCGAGTTGTTCTTAGGGAAGCGCGAAAGAGGAATCGCTCTGCAATACACGCCTCGTACATTACTCGTTTCGGTGGTGGCAATACATTGTGTTGCTATCTTGATTCAATGCTAAATGCATTACCGTTGACAGTCATCGTGAGATGGCTTCTGCCGAATTTTTTGTGATAGTTAAGGTGTTACGATATTCATTTAAAGCGTATACAGTGTTTTCATAATTTTGGAAACAAGTAGAAGCATGCTCTCTGTATTTATGATACCATGATGATACATTATACCACTACGCGCGACATCTGTATGTTGCGTGGGCAGCCGTCTCGCTTGCTATGTGTTGTCTTTTTCGGCGGCACAACCCTCTTCTGGAAAGCATTATTATGCAAGCAGAAATTCATAGTTCTCTTTTCTTCGTGTTCTTTTTACTTTGATTGTACAATAATGGCAAGAAGCCGCGCAGACAAAACAGTGATGTACAGGTGAGGTTGACTGGAGAGGAAGAAAGACGACACCTGTTCTGACCAGACTGGGACAAGCTGAGTGGGGCTTTAGGGCAGTGGTTTTCATAAAGGTTGCGTAAGATAATGTAGCCTGAATAGGAATGGCAAGCAAGAAGAGAGTGGCTAGGTTTTTTTATAAGAAATGTCTTCACATTGCGGAAAGAAAGAGTAAAATAATGCAGTTCGAAAATTAGCTATGGGGTGCGAAATGCATCAAAAAGCATTCAGTCATGGTTGCATTAACAAAAAAGTTCACATCCTTCATATTGTACTGGAGAAGAACAAGCAGTATGCACTGTTCCGAGAAAGAGGACGATGACAAGTTGTTCTGCATTGTCTTGGCTGTGTTACCTCTCACTGGTGGTCTGCTCTCATAGGGCTTCATTAGTTAACCCAGAACACCTTTCGACAAAAATGGTGGAGCTGCTGCGCCCTTTGCAGACCTCGAACTCACCAGCCGAATGCTCCCTCCCGCTTCTGCCATGCCTGAGAGTGCCGCGCGACCCGATCCTCCTCGGGCATCCCCTGTCATCGGCTCCGGTGGTCTACGTCAATGAGATCCTACTGTCTTCAGCGGCACCGGAGACCAGGACGTGGAGGATGGGCTGTCGTCCTACGACCGCGTTAGTGCGCATAACAAATGGGATGGCACAGCGAAACTTACTAAGGTCATCTTCTATCTTTCTGGAGTCGTCAATCTCTCGTTCTAGAATCATGAATTCGACCTTTCCACCTGGTTCTGTGGTGGCGCTCAGCAAAAGGGTGAAAACCACAAGTTACATTGAAGATGTACTTGGCCTTTTTTGGTGCATTAATAGCGCTATGCTCGAGAATGAAAAGATAAAGAATGTAATGAAATGCGTAGAGGATGACTCCTTCCAAATGCCCTTGGCGAAAAATGCACGAAGGCTGACGAGGTCATTAGCCTGGGCCAGAACCATGGCGAACTCTGCAAACCGCGCCTTAGTGCGCGCCGAACTGTTGCACCGGACGGTTTTGGCGCTAACCGACAGTTCCAGTGCTGCTCCAGCCCATTCCTAATTCTTCGACCAAATCAAACAATTCGTTCATGAGTAAGGCGCTTGCCGACTATCACTTGTGCCTGCCGTCCAGGCGTCTCAGTCCTGTTTATCCCCGAAACGCATATGTGTCTTAGATGAATAAGGCAGCGACGCACTAGCACTCGCTAAACAGTCACGTCCGGCCTCAGTTCCGCTCACGTATGCTGCCGTCGTCGCCAGGCCAAGACCTGCGTCTGCAGTTGCACACTACGCGCCCGCAAGCGGCTTCTACGCGTCGTCTTTTCCAGCTGCCAACTACACACCGAGAAGCGGCTTCTGCGCGCCTCTGCAGCCCCTACGCCCTACTTAGCAATATGTAGCCAAACCTGGCTATCCTGTCCTCATTCCGTGGTGTACCCAGGGCAACTGGTCAATCTGCTTGGCGTGTGGCTTCGCTGACCACGTGTACTGTCTTGCCGACGGCAGGGCTGGTACCCTCCCGATTATGCGAGACATCAAGGGAACGCTCCCGACTCCCCATCCCGCTATGCTCCATAAGATCCGCACTTTGATCGCTCGTCTCCTCTTCCCCAAAGCTTCAACACTCGTCGGTCCCAATTTCTATGTCGATGTTCACTTTCCCCATTAGCCGTCGTCCTCTAGCCGTGCAAGAGGAAACCTAAAAAGGCGCAGTTCCGGAGCAACAAACTGTGGTTTAATCGAACTGCTCAAGCCTCCTTTATTCCCTGTCAACGTAATTATAATTTATGCCAAAGCAATCGGCATTCACGTGCTTGTCGACACGGGTCCGGCCGTGTCGAACAAGCTTCGCCGTACGCTTCGAAAACTAGTAACGCCATTTTCTGCCATTTTGATACGTACAGCATGCGCTGAGCCAATTAGGCCTTTAGGAACATGCATCGCTCGGGTCGTTAAACAACAGAGTTTATACGACATTCAATTGTTCCTTCTTCCCCGGTGCTCTCATGCCATCATTATAAGCTAGGACTTCCTGTCGTTTCATCACGCAGTCATCAGTTTTCCCCGTGCAAAACGTGTGCTGTCTCCGTTTTGCGGCAGTCTTTCTCAAGCTATGCCTCTATGTTCTGCTCGAGTGTTGGTTGCCACTGGTACTGATATCACCCCTTTATCTTGAATCCTTGTGCCCGTTTCCTGTGCTGCTTTCTACGCTTCCACATTTCTCTTCACACCGTCTAAGCTTACTGCACGCCGTCATCACTCCTTCCTTCCTTTTAAAAGGTTTAAAAGGTGGGCTAGTTTTGTTGGAATTCTTAGCCAACGCAAGTGCGACCAGAGAGACGTGACGGCATCTTTATTTTTACAACGGAGCTGTTATACGCTCGGTTCCGGCGGTTTGTGCGCATAGGCAAACAATATAGCGGCCACGCCAAAGCTAAAATAGCTGAAGCATAAAGCAAAAGCGCATCGCCGGGGTATGCCACGGCTGCGTTTAATAGGGAGAACTGTCAAACCGTGTTGTGATAAAAAAATATCGTAATAAAAAAGTAAAACCACAAAAGACACTGTTTAGTATGGGATGCGGTTTGATGCCACGGGCTCTACAGGCAAACCACGCAACCTTATCCCAGTTCAAAATAATAAATGCAAAAAAGCAAAGAAACTAACTATAAAAATTAAAAATAAACGTTGAGTACGGAATGTAATAAAGCAACAAGAAATCATGAAACAACGAAATTCGTTGTGGTATTTGCTTTTTATCTTCAATCAACATAATTATCACCATATAAATAAATAAATAAATAAATAAATAAATAAATATAAAGGGCTCCGCTAGTGATCCACCATCACAGAGTGGAATGACTGTGATATTTTTAGGTTTCTTCTGTTATTTCAATATACAGGATTGTATGGGACAATAACATTTCAGTCCGCTGTAAGCGCTTGTCCTCATTTCTCTGTGTCCCTTGTCCTGCTTCGCAATGCACCGCACAGTTTCCTTTTAAGGTAATGATAATCGTACAATAATAGAAACTTCGCCAACGGTGGGTGGCAAGCCAACAACGTGCAGAGCACGCATGCAGTGTTTTAAAGGTTGAGCTCGTCAATTTTGCCGCTTCGAAACTAAAGGCTGAAACACCAGGACGTTTGTAGAGCTCGCGCGTCAGTGCCTGCGGAGCGTCAGACTCTAAACAGCATCAAGCACAATTGGAGAGCAGCGAAGCGCATTGAAACTTTATATCGAAAGCGAGAGACTTACTTATTTAGGGATTGAATCACTACCACTGCACCCGCACGCTGGGTCAACGTAAGAACTCTTGATGCTGGGTCAAGAGTGGATAGCAGATATCTCGCGTGCGTGAGAAAGGCCCGGATGCGTTCCCTCTCTTGTCGCGCGCGAGGCAGTTGGGTCAAGCGAGGAAGCGGGGCTGCACCTGGCTGCCGACCTCCTTGCTGAGCATCCTCCACAGCAGCCGGCGGCGGTGGTGTGCATCTTCAAGCCAGCGCTCCGGGCCCTCGTCAACCCATGGCGGGCAGGGCTTGCAGGAATTTTGGCTGCTGCTTGCCAAATTAACGGCTCTAGCCACTGCCAGAATCCCAATATCATTTCACTGACTGCCCTCTCATGTCGGGGTGGTGGAGGAGGTGGATACCTACGCCAAAGCTGCCCACCATGATGTAGTCCCGGTTACCAGAGTGGTAGCGGCTTCGGACTACTCGAGGTATTGGCTACGGTGCCTGCTCACCTCCATTCACCCGGACCCCTGAGTGGATAGCGGCAGAGACACCAAGCCGCTTCCAGAGAACGGCCTCTCCAGAAGAGACCGTTCCACGCTCCTGCGCTTGCGGACTGGCTGCACCAGGACTGCAGGCTGGCTGTACGCCAAGGGCCGCGCAACGTCACCTGCCTGCAAGAGGTGCAGGGACCCCAAGACTCTGGAGCACCTTCTCTGTGCCTGCCCATTCTTGGCGCAGGAACGCTCCGTAGTGATCTACATTTACAGACGCCACGGCCTTCCAGCGGCCACAGAGACTGACCTGCTGTTCCCGGTGTGCCCCCGGTTCCCTGCGTTGCGAAGCGTGCTGGAGTTTATATATAAATTCCACTGGCATAGACACCTTGTAAGCGCCCGCTACAGCGCTGGCCGATTTACTGAGGACAGCCACCTGTCGTGCGTAGTGGTGTCTATTAGGCCACACCCACCCTCTTCCTTTATTGTCTTTCACTTCCCACTCCCTCTCCCCTGACGACGCTTCGTCGTGCTCCCTCGCGCGTTGCAGAATTAAGCGTCTTTCCTTTCTTTAGATCACTATCATCATCTTCTTCTTCTTCATTGAGGGAGGAGGGGCGTTCTCCGGCGGCAGCTAGGGTGCCTCGATGCCTCGCCCGTCGCTCCGTACATAGTGGAGCCAAGTGCGGCGTTTTCTACGGCGTTGGCCACGTGAATCGTGGACGCCGTACTAGACGCCTTTTCGCGCACGCAGTAGGAACGCGTTGCCGGCGCTCGTATGTCTTGAAAGCTATCTGCGACGTGGCCAAAGTGCGCACCAGCACGGGCCTAATCTTCAAAGTGATCTGCGATGTTCGCCGTGCTCCCTCACGGGTTGCAGAATCAAGCGTCCTTCCTTTCCTTAAATCACTATCATCACTATCATCAGTGCGCGCGTAGTGCCGGCAGCTTCGTATGCGCTGTGCTTTGGACGTTTAGTTCGCGTTAAAGCGATGGATGCATAAAGGTCTATTCGCTTGCAGCTGCCGCAATTTCTCATTCCAGTATTTTGACAGCGAGTTTACGCGCTCATCGAGTGAGGGGATTTCATGCTTACCTGCGCGCCCGTGACACCATGGTGGTCAATTTAGTTAAAACACGTTGGCGTGCTAGTTGGTCTGAATCCAAAAAAAGAATGTGTAAGTGCTACTGAACAACGACGTGCAAAAAGCACACTCACAAAGACAGCGCTGTCTCTGTGTCTCTGTTTTTTTCTAGATCCTCGTTTAGTCAGGCTTACATATTCTATCCTTGTAAATTTGAATATTAGCGGGTGTTTACAAGCTTATACGGCCAATAAAACCACTATCCTTACTTGACACAGCTATCTACTAATCTTCTATCGCAATGGGTGCTTCCCCTTTCGGGTATGGTATGGCATGGTATGCTATGGTATCATAAACTTTATTTATGTCCTCAAGATCAACCATTAGGTTGATCTTCAGGCGGCTCCCACGTCGTGACAGTAAGGTTTAACTTTACCGCCGTATCGTGGGCCTTCTGGACGGCCTGCACTTGACCTGAAAGAACTCCACTGCGTAGGACTCGCCGCCACCAGTCTTTGTCCTTATCACAGTCTGTGAAAGACACAGGACACTGCCAAAGCATGTGATCAAGACTAATGATGCCACTACACTTCTCGCAATTGATTAGTACCTCTCTTTCAGGATATAGCTTGTTAATATAGTTTGGACTTGAATAAGCTCTTGTCTGCAACAATCTCAGAGTCACCGCTTGCGCTCTATTGAGCTTATCGTGTGGCACTGGGAATTCCCTTCTGTTCATGTGCAACTGCGATTTTTTTTCTCCTCGCTTTCTTGCGGCGCGGCGCGCACGAGCTGTTGTGTCTCGTTTCGCGCAGCGCACGATTTTGCGCGCTGTACACGAGGGAACCTGACTAGCGGTATAATTCAGAGCTACACGAACATAGAGGCATACATAACGGATCACAGGGCATGATCCCGCGCTGGAACACGGTAGAAGAAGAGACACTTTCGGTGTCTACGCGCGCGACTGTTCGAGGTAGGAACAAGCAGATGAAATGGAAGCACATCTCTCTGGCTGCGGTGTGAAGTGAAAGAAAAAGATGCAGACATTCAGTTTTTGTGTTTCATTATTTCTCTAAAGTTTAATTTGCCTATTGAAGCGACACATGACAGAAGTAAGAGATGTTGCATTGAATAATTCTCTAGGTCAGATGTCAACATGAGTGACGTCACAGCGTGAACTCATGTACGTAGGCGCACTAGAACGAGTGCATCCTCCTCTGGCTTGGAGCGCGGCGGCCGCGAACCGAAGGAAGAACGACATTGGGTTTGAAATTTTAGACTTTTCCCTGGCGCGTAGCGATGTAATAATTTGCAGACACGATTGTTATCGTACATTGTATGTTCTGCGCTTGTCAGCTCAAAATGCCCAGACCTGGTGAGGGGTCTTTCAAGAATAAAAGCATGGCAACTACGAAATGAGTACAATGGGAAGTCGACAAGTATATCACTACAACCGGATGACGAAGCTGGGTTGACAACGATGGAGTCATCACGACGGCATGATGATTATGGTATTACAACGGATGCATGATAGCGACTATCTGAAGACGACTCAGTGATAACGACGACATGAAAAAAATATAGGGTTAACGTGATGACAAGAGTATGCGACTATGGTGTGACGAAACCTGTATGTCAACGAAGCTATGAGATGGGAGTGAGATGACAAATCTGGAGAGACGTAGATGGCACGACCACGACGATATGACGACAGATGCATGATTGCGAGTATGTGACAATGACGCAATGAGGATGGTGACTTAATATTGCCGGCATAATCACGATTGAATGACTACAGGATCATTACAATAGAATGACGAAGAAACATTGATGTCGATGGAACGACAAAGGTGGTATGACGATGATGACACGACTACAATGGGATGACGTTGCTGAAGTGACGACTGTGGTAAAACGACAGCATGACGACGGTGTGACGACAATGGCGTGATGAGAGACGCGTCGCGATTTATAATGACGACGAATGAACAACCACGAGAGTTCCAGGACAATGGTATGGCAAGAAATGCATTATGACAGTACGAGAACGACACAATGACAACGACTAAATGATAATGACATGAGGAAAATGGAATGACTGTGACTGTATGACAACAATGGCGTAAGGACTATGGTATCAGGAAGCCCGTAACACGACGATGGCGCAGACGACATCCAAGCTGGAGCGACGGCGATAGAACGACCACAATGGCATCATCACCACAAGCACAAACAGAGTGGTTCAAGCTATTAGACAACGCTAGTTCAATTTATTAAGCAACGGTTGGCGTAGAGGGAGGGCGATTACGGGATAACGAGAGTGTAGTCACGAAGCTGGAATGACGACGCTAGAAAAACCACGACAGCACCACGACCACCTACCTAATGGCCCAAGCTGGAACATGACTTGGTGCACTGAGTCGGCGCAAGAGGCTAGACAGGTTGATACAGAGATAGGCAAAAAACGACTGAAGTAGGCAGACATGGCTAATCGCGTTAAACGCCTCCTTATGATGTGTTGCGGAGAGTTCCAAAACGACCAGCTGACTATCAGTGTTAAAAAAAAAAACAAGAGTATATTCCACACAGATGCACTGCTTGAAACACATCAACGGGAAACTCTTGCACTATCGCTATGGTTTCTCGGGATTCTGTGAATATGAGAATATGTGTTCTTTAATCGGGTGGTCTGCTCGCAACTGGACGCTATAGAGAATTTGCATCGTAAATGTTCTAAAGCAATTGCAACAAATCGAGGCACATGATAAAGTACAAGTCATAGGCCAAACAGGTCATTGTATATAACATTGAATTCACACGCAACACCTCCGCTTCATAAAGTGTGTCACAGCATTTTCACGAAAAGCTGCTTCGGCAGATCTTCCGTTTGGACCTATTAGCCTCGTGGTTAACAGCCGCTGCTGGTTAACCCTAGTTAACAATAGCGAAACTTGATTTTTTTTTTTTTGCGCGAAGTAGAACACATGCCATATTTTAACCGAAAGCGACACTCGCATGAGGCCTGTTGCTAGACGCTAGCCTGGTACACTAAGGAGAAAGCAGGGGAGAGAGAAAAACGGGTGACACAGGCGAACACAGGGGTGGCGGCCACAAGTTCTCGCACACGACGTTTAATTGCCCCAAATGCGTCAAGCAGTGTTGCCGAACTGCGAGCGTGTAAGCAACGGGGCGTTTTGGCAACCACGGCAGCGGTAGACAGTGTCATCGCGGTTAATTGAAAACGTGCTTGTGTGAGGCGTAGTAAATTGACCACCTGCGTTTTGTTTTTGTGTTTATAATGCGGACAAAGCCATTAGTGGATATAGAGGTTTGAGACCAGCGTGCTACAAAACAAGTACGTACTCCTGCCACACAAACCAGTCATTGGAACGAAACTTGCCCAACAAAAAAGTGGAGGGGCGTGTCTGTCTGCGACCCGCTTTTCGTATGCGTTATCACATGAGTGTACTTCACCTGCAGCGAGAAATACTGATTTGCAATACACCGGTAGAACATGTTTTTATGGGACAATGCGTGAGTCACTTCGCATCTTATAAATCTGCGAACTAAAAGCATCGCTGTCACTCACGTAGCGTTTTACTGTCTTTGTGTTAATTTATTTTAAGCGCAACTTTCGCTAGTAATTCATATGCAGTGGCACTAACAAACCTGTTCATGAAATAGCGTAATTACTGTTTCCTGTAAACTAAGTTTTAAAAGGAGTCTGCACGTTGTTTATTGGCACTAAAATTAAACTTTTTGATCAACATTGTCTTAGATTTTTGGTGTTTAATGTAAACGCAGCATTCCAATTGCAGCCCATAAGTGCCGCGGCGCTTATGACGCCGTGGCGCTTAGTGTCCTTGGCGTTCTAGCACTGGACACGATGCCAGAGGTTTCGTTCCTGCCCGCGGTGACCACATTATGATGGTAGCGCAATATCACGCTGCTCGTCTACCGTGACTTGAATTCATGTAAAGCGACCCTTGATTACTAATATAATTTGACAATTACGCAAGACGCTTTAGTTAAGCAGAAATGCGGGACACGGAGAAGGGTGACGTAAAGCTTAATAGTTCACTCAGAACACTCAGACTACTCAGTTTCCCTGGAAAAAAGAAGCTAAAATGACGAAACTTGTTGGGGGAATGAATAAGTTTACAGCGCTTCATTAAGCCATCGTTGTGTTCCAAGCAGTCACGTGTACGCCGTAATTTAAAATGAAATGTTTGTTCTGTCACCCAAATCAAATTCTGCGCTTGCATGCGTTTAAGGATGTGTGCCTCCAGATAGTAAAAAAAAAAAAAAAAACGTTGGCGTTCTATTCACGTGTATATTGCGCTACTTAGATTTCTTTGAATGGAGGTGGAAGAATCGCACTTTGTTGCAAGTTTGAAGGCTACCTATATTAAAACTTGGACTACATTGAAGACTTGGTAAAAGGGAGTGTGTCATGAGAACATGTAGGCTTATATTTACCTATCGTGATATGTGCCCTAAACTGAATCATTAGATAGTTTGTAAATTGATGCTAAATATTTCACTGCGCGTTTTAGTTTTCCCCTGCGAATTATACAAGCATTATTTAGCGATATAGTTAAAAGAGTAGACCTGTTCCCAGTACAGAAAGGGTTCAGTTGAAGGAGTAGAATCATATCAGCTGCCTCTGGCGGGTGCTAGAGTTTTCTTACGAGGGGAAAAAAATCTCTATGAGAGCACACCATCGAAGATGTTTCCGTCTGGTTCCTTGCTAGCGCTAGGCGCACACTTGTATATCTGTGTGTCTTCTTTTCGAATTTACTTGTTTTTCCCAGTAGCTTCTGAAAGTGGCACGCACACACTGGCGGCACGATGAACCTACAATTCAGAGCGAGCACTTCTGCGTCAGCAGTGTCCTGTACGTTGCTTTTATTCTTGCATCCCAACAACTGCATGTCATGGAGAGTAGTCGCTTCTTTTCATACAGCGGCTGGTTCCTGTTGCAGAATTCCTTAAAATTCGGTATTAATGTCAACAGCGAAAAAAAAATATCACAGCAGGCTCCCTTGGCCTCTCAGACAAATTTCCTTACTTGCTGCTTACAAGGTTCTTATTTTGGCAAGTCAAAATAAGAGTTCCAGTTATCTACGAGAAAATCACTTACTTGAAAACGCTAGCTGTATTTATGACGGTTCCGTTCGAAACCTGACCCACGTGTAACAATTGGCAGCACTTTTTAAGCAATCTTTAAGGAAGCAGTAATTCACCCCCACGCAATTTACGTCACCAGAACGTAACCCGTAATGTGTGTGCCCTTCCCCCCCCCCCGCCCCCTCGCCCCATTTTACCTATATTTGATTTTGCGTTAAAGTTGCGCTCTTTATTTCCATCCCGTATCTGTACCCACTCGCCCAAATATCTGCTCTTGTGATCTCGTTCACATTTCCCTCAGCAGCGCTATAAAATGCACATTTATAATGCTTTGGATCGGTTGAATACATAATTTACAGCATAGTCCTTAAGTGGATCGCACGCGTTGAGTATCCCGTGCACAACCTCCATAACCGGGCCCCTTAATTTCGCCAACTATAAACAAAGTGTCTTGTTTAGCTAACCGAGCATACCAGAGAAAGGATTTATGAACGTCGTATGATCCATGAAAATGTGCGGGAAAAAAAAGCGTGTTCAGTATTTATTTGCAACGCTTTCGCTTAGTCCTGCCACAACTCAAACCTGCAATGACCGTGAAATAGAAAACCTAGTGTAACGTGCATTTATGTTGGGATATTATGAAGTATAGCTAATGGAAGGCGTCATGACATTTTCAGCGCTTGATTAAGAATTTTTAAGAATTCAGGATCAGAAGCAAGTGACTGAGCCATTTTTCACAGTGCTCCATCCATTTTCGCAAATATTGATCGTGTGGTATTTATAGTTGGGTGAGGACAAGAGACTTACTTCTACGCCACTCGGAAGAAACATTCATAATGATCCGGAGCACCTGCGCACGTAATCATTTGCCCAAGCCCCAAATGACCCGCCCACTTTTAACTTTACCTAAACGTCATCCATTATCTGGTCACTACTGTCGCAAAACACATATAAGCTCCTTCCTTATTTCACCGAAAACATCAGGCGAACATCGTATGACGCACGAAAAATCGAAAAAAAAGTAAGGGTGACTGAATATTTGAATCATCCAAAGCCAAGAATGAGATTACTCCGGGAAAAATTACAGTTTAAATTCCGTGCATTTCTATAGAACGCAATTTATCTGGAACGCAGAATTTTCTCAGGACATTGGGAAACATAACAGAAAACGCCAACGTGACACTTTCGAGCACTTGATACAGGAACCTTTAGCAGCAGCTGTATGTGATCCATATGCGTGTAACTTCGCATACTCATTTCCGATAGCGTTCCCCCCAGGTTCGCTGAATTTGATATTAGTGCCCTTTGTAGGTTACGCTGGGGTATCTTGGTGAAATTTTGCGCTGTCCTTCTTTTACGAGTAGCGCAAACTCGTAGTGCGCCGAAACACTTGCATACGTAATTTATTACAAAAGCCATGACTAAATCATAGAATTCAAACTTTGCGTGCACATTTCCCATAACCTGATTCTTAATCTCACCAAATATAAACAAAGTGGCTTGTATAGTTCATCGACTACACCTGAGAAGCCAAGTATAATCGTATCACACATGGAAATATTGAAACAGCTGAGGTATAATAATTATTTGCAACACATCTGTTCAAACCTTGAACAAGTAAATTTGGCTACGCACCACAATTTCAATTCCAGTTATTTATACTAAATATAATGCTGGCATTAGCGCCGCTGTTTTTTTTTTACCCTAGGAAACAGTGGGGATAACGGCAGCATGACACTGTGAAACGCTTTATTAAGTAGCTGTACACCAAATCTGTAAATAACCTACTCAAATCAATCACTTATCACTTGTCTCAAAATGCTCCCACTTCAACAAAATACAAACAGCGTGCCTCGCATAGCCAACCGAGGAAGTCGGGGCATCAAATTTCATTTTTGTGTATGTGGCAATAAAACTGAGTAAAACGCGATTTTAGCAAATATTTTTATAACACATAAATAATTTATGCATTTCAAGCCTCATGTGCCAAAAATATAAAATCTCTGCCGTTTTCAACCCTCTCCGGCACCCAGAAAAACTTTTGAAACAATTCATATAACGCTTGTATACCGGCCAAAGTCGAGGGTGTAGCAATTTTCATTTGTGGCTTAACTGGTGAGTATACATCGAACTATTCTTGCATAGTTATCCTATAATTAGTCATATTTTACCAAGAAACACACCTCGTGAGTTATGTAGATTTTTTAGAAAGCCATCAAAGCTGGCTCGCTTTCGAGCACTTCTAGTCGCGCTAAACAGCTTCGATGTAAATGCTGGTTACAGAGTGCCATGCAGAGTAACTATGAAGCCGAGATTATATTAGTGTAATGTGAAAGCCGCGGCCGAGTGAGCTTCTGTGAAGAAACTTGCGTTTATTTAAGCAAAAGGGTTAGTTTAGGCCATATAATACTGCGATAAAGTGCAAGAACCATTCTTAATTACATCCCCTATGAGCGATCGTCGAGAATTCGGCCGTCAAATGTTGGTTATGTGAAAAAGTAATTTTCAAGGAATCAGACTTATAAGGGTGTCCTGAGAATATTACTAAAACTAGGGGTCATTTTGGTAAGCATATCGGTGTTGTTTGTTTTTATATAGCGGCAGTCGTCCGATTAAAAATGGCAGTGTTCGAATTCCACGTTAATGGCAGCTTCAAGTAAGCGTTTTTCTAAACGGGTTGCTAGCTTCCCTTAAGAGGTAGCGTTGACACAGAGGCTCCCATCAAGTACATGGGAATGGAGAAATCATTTGTCTTAGCAACTACTGCACTAAATTTGGTGAGCTTTGATTTAAAAGAGAAAGTTGAAATCTAGTGAATGTTGGAAGAGTATTTTTACTTTAAGCATTGATGTTTTCGTAAGAATTTCCAAATATCGCAAGTTGTTAGGAAACTAAACTACAAAGTTTACAACGTCATAACTCAGCATTAGACAATAATTTCGCAATTCTGTAAATTGCACCTAATAGTAGATCTAAAGCGGACAAAATTGCTGCAACTTACACCGCTGTTCAATACAGAGTTCTAAAGGTAGTATGACTTTTGGAAATTGCTTGTAAACATTGTAACAAATCCTTGTAATCTGTGCAATTATAGATCAAATTTGTCCACTTTAGATGCTTTAACAGATGCAGCTTACAGAAGGGCGATGTCTGTTTTCCATGCAGAGAGAAAATTTGTAAACTTCGGGCCTCCATATTTTTACACTTACAGTGTTTGAAAGTCGCTGTAAGAAAATTAATGTCTAGATCAATATTTTGCTTCCTGCAGTCACTAGGATTTCGGTTTCCCTATAAAATATAGATTTAACTAAACTAACTAAATATAACTACTAACTAAGTTCTCCATAAATTTAACAAATTTCATTGAGATTGGCCATAGGGTTATCTCGGAACAACGTTTCTGTGTTTTCCCCGTATTTGAATCGGCGGCATTGGAGCTAGGCCCGAAATAAAAGTTTCTCTTAAGGACTCGATCACTAAGGGTCCAATGATGTCTGTGCCCTTAATTTGTCGTATATTAGCTAGTTATTACCTGTGATATATTAGCTAGTGAGCTAGTTACTTCCTCTTTCCACAGTAAGAACGAATAACTGCGACTAAAGTGGATTTTGTGTTTATTTTCTGAAATGAACTGACGTTGAATGGGCGTATTATCGGTGACCACGGAGTTATCGGTGAGCAGCCGTTCAGGTGCAGTAGATGAGAGGCCCACCAAGATGGTTGTTTTATGAACTTTTTGCACTAATTATCATAAGAGAGGGCCGAAGTTCTTGTATAATATCATTTTAAATATGGCATTAAAAATCCTCGTTTTTACGAGTGCAAAGGCAAGCTAGGACTTCGTTTCTCGACTATCATTGCGGCTTTTTTCGTTTTACGCAATGTGTATCCATGCACGTTGCGGACATACCATGCAGCAATAATACCAGTCTGTTAAAGAATTTAATTTAGTCAATACAGATATTTGAAAACATGGGATTATTCAAGTTTTAATTTCTCAAGCGTATTCTGCGGTTCGCTAAAAGCTGGCGCCCATCTTAATATATTAGGCTAAAATTCTCCATAGATAGGACAAATATTTTTGCAATCATATAAATTCGTTCGAAATACACTACCTTTTACAAATAATGCGACCTCCCCAGCTCTTGCCGTGTACGTGTGGCAAAAAAGTCCTGAAGTGTCGCCCTAAAGGAGAACCATCGATTGTCATAGCAAAGTATTAGACAACTATACGAAGTACGGATAGTGGTTTTATAGGCAGTATCAACTTGTAAACATTCGTCTACTAACTAAATTAGCAAGCATGGCATCACTTGAGCAGAAGCAAACATGAACACATCTCACTCGATGGCCGTGAAACTCGCTGTCAAAAAGCGGTCGCGCGAGGAAGCGCTGCAGCAGCAGCGACCTAAGTGACCTTCGTGCTGCCTGTCACTTCAACGCCAACTAAGCAGCGAGAACACATCGCGCACTAAGCTATCGGTACTCGGAGCCCTCTTTCCCCATCGCAGATCCTTTCAAGCTAGCGCCCGCACGGCCGCACCATGCGCAGCCGCCGCCGCATGTGCTCCTCGATCGAATTCGGAGAGGTTACACACAGCCACCAATATTGCTACCATCGGGATTTGTCCGGGATACATCATACGTCACCTATTCCATGGGTTTAGCAGAGCATCTATGGCCATATAGAGAAAGCAAGGGACATTGTTTTGTGGCTTTGCACATAGAGATATCCTGCATCGAGTCTACAACATTCCATATCCTTCAAATGCCTGTGAAATTTTTGTATGAGATTTTAATGAAGTGAGTAATTCTTAACATTATTCAGATCTAAGAAATTCTGTGAAGCAGCTTGCGGACCGTGTACAAATTTCACATAGTGCTGGATATTCCATGCCTGCTTCATACTAGCTAATAGGCGTTATTCAATGCTTAAACGAGTAGCATGGTCATGAAGAAATGTTCTGGAACCACTGACGATAACGATAAATGTAAGCCAACTACAAATGTAGCAGCGAAGAATGCGCTAGAAGTCTTATATTCGTATCGCTAATGTTATTAGGTATTGGTTGTTTTTCCTTTACCCGATTCTGTCGAGAACAGAGCTGTTCAAGCCAGCATATCTGCGGGGCAAGCTTATGTGGACAGCACATACGTCTCTGAAACCTTTAGCACATGGAAAACGTGGAGGGCGCTTAAGCTTCGCATGTAAGAGTGGAACACGATAGCATTCAAAGATCCATGACTGCTTCTCACGTTTCCCAGGAAGTGCAGATTATGTAACCGTAATGATTACCGGGTAACGCAGGCGCCGAACGAAGGTAGGCTTTCTCGTAGAAACATGGCCTTTTGCGCGGGCCGCGATGCGGGGAGGCGAGCTTCATGTGAAGGTCTTGCAAGGAACCGGGCGTACCGCTCCGTGGGCTCAAAGATTGTCGTGTACCATAACGGGCAAATTGCGGACGCCGTGGCTGGTCTATCTATGGTAGAAACGTTGAAAAAGGGGTTTGTTTGAACTTTCTGGTAATAGAAATGTGTTTTCTCGTAAATTCAAATTACAGTTCTCCGCTCTCATGTCTGTGGGTTTTGGGAAATTCGTACTTTGCAGTTCCTCGGCGCATTTTAACTTGAGAAATGCAATTACTTCAGGAACTTCCTTGCGCCAAATGGAAGGCTTGGGCATGAGTACTGCAAAATTAGTTTTGCCGACAAGACGTCCGATGCCAGATTTTCTGCGACACAAGAGACCTTAACGCTGTCGCGTCAAAATGAACGCCAAACGCACTCCACAACTCGGTTGTCTGATTGCAGTTGCCTTCTGCATTGGCGTCTCCGTATGAGCGATGAAACTTTGACCGTCAACCTTCGACCACCAACCACTGACTACCATTCACCGCCCAAAAAAACGGCTCAGAATACCATAGACATCTATTCCCTTTAAATTACACTAATACACAGATGAAAGATGGCACGGACACGGTGCGTGTTACTCTTTTTGCATAGTTGCGCATCCTGTCATCGATGAACGCATAGCAACTCCGTAGACTTAGGAAAGTGGAGACTACCCTGCTCATGAGACTACCCTGCTCTTTAGCAATAACGTTTCTTGACAAGAGGCATTTGTATCTTGGAGTAATATTATATACACTCTTCATTGAAGAGATACAACAGAACTAAAGAAACAAAAGCGAGGTTCAATAGCTCGTTGCTCCACTATATATAACAGCTCTCTGATCCTTTGAAAAGTAAAATAAGCGAAGGTGGCGTAGCAAGAATTCACAGCTTGCCTTTTTCATATTTAAGTTAGCCTTGGTTATAAAAAGATGTGCTCTTTGCTCGGAGCTAGACGACTCGAGCACATCCAGGCATTCTTCACCGTGAAGAACAGGAAAGCGTCAATAGATGGGCCCTTGAGAAGAGGCGTGTGCAGTTCCCCGAAAGGCAATGTCGCGTTCTGTTCTTGACAAACGCCGTCAAGTAACAACATCAAACGAGGCCATTTCAGCAGTCTGCGGGATAAAAGGCGCGGGACTCCGCGCGCTTCATCGATTACGGAAAACGAGCGTCTCGCTGCTCAGGGTGCGTTCGCCAGTCCTCTTCATGCATCATTTTGTCGATGTTCAAAGCAGTTGCGTGCATCGGTCTCGCATTCTGACTCTGATTAGAGGCTTGAATGATTCGTGGGAGAATGCAACTAGTACTTTTGCTTTCAGTGGTTTAGACTATCTTTTTTTTTTGTATGAGGATCTTTTTCCGGTAGTTTAAATGTCCATAATTTCGTCCTCTGCTGTAACGGTACGCATTCCTAAACACATAACTACAAACCAGTTGGCTGTCGAAAATGTCATGGACATATTGGTTGATGTTTCGAAAACGCCCTAATAATGCCCGATCTTGCGAGGGCATGTCTTTCTGCATTGCTCGAAGCTTGTATAGTTTTACGTTCATTGCACGCAATAACTAAGGCGATAGAACGCCCGGCCGATGCTAGGTCCGGACGGCTGCTCCATTCTGTACGCCCACTGAAGCGACACAGAGTTGAAGGCGCTTTTGGCATGCCCGAATTCACTACACACCTCTTGCGAGCATGACGGTCCATGGCACCGGGATGTTATAGAATGTACTTTAAGTGCAGCGGGATTTTGTGCTTTCCTTTTACAAGCAGCACACGTTCTGCCTCAAAAATAAATCAGTCAGGAGCGCATCAGCTTAAAATGATATATGTTGCTTCTACGTCAAAAAAGTTAGCACTCAAGGCGCTCAGAAGGCATGGATGAGTGAGGAAGGGTAATTTACGCTGGCGACGTTCTCCTTTATGTCCTTGTTTGTAGCGCATACCTATGTCGGAGGCAAATGGTGCGACGCAGCTTATCAAAAATGTAGTCAGCACCGTTTCTCACGTGCATCGTGTGAAAATATCATGTCGGTACTAACTACAGGTATATGCTTTTGTATATGTACGTAATTGTCAAGGAAATTTCGGATTTGTAAATAGCCCTGTGATACTGGCTTTCGCTTTACCTTGCTCTCGTTTTGCTCATCGCTGTCATGTTGAGTAGCATTGCCGGCGGTAAAGGGAAAGCAGCGATGTTCTGTTCGAGTTTAGGAATGTCGACCATTTTTCACATTATGTATAAATTTCATAGGTTCAATTTGAAAGGAGAGAGAACACGACAGTGTGCTTCTTAAACGACAAGTGATGCCGTTGGTTGTGAAAAGTCTAACTCAGAAACCAATTTTGCGGTAAAATTCCATGATAAAATTTATCAATACCCAAGCACCAAGAAACGGGCCCTGATGCACGCCTAAAATATTAGGACATAATGCTGAAAACTGAGAATTAGCATAGGCGTATTTATCGCGATTACGAAGTGAATAATCAATCCTAGAACAAGAGGTTCATTGAAAAAAGTCACAGGCCTGCTCGGCAAACGCAGTACCGTCACAGCGTAAGCTGGAGGAGTGGCTCCATAGGAGCTTCATTTTCGGCACCATGCACTACAGGGTCTTCGTGGTGAAGTCTCTTGGCGTCGTTTTCACGAGAACGATCTGAACTGTCTGCCCGGCGCCGATGGCGAGCTGCGACCTGTTCTGCGGCTTGTCCTGCTCTTTGCACAGCGGCCTGCTCAGCCCGATGTTGCCTGGTTGCAGCCGCGTAACCAGCTCTACAATTCGCTTCTTCAGCATCTGGTCATATCGTTACCAGGAGGCGCCATAGCGTGTACCGAATCGTAAACAGAGCTATCCATACTATGTGGCGTAGATGCCACATCCTTTAACCCATGTTGTTGCTGTTGCCTCAAAAGATGGGTCGTACCCATCGGAGGTACGGTACGTTGCTGTTGTTCTTGCTGATGATGATAATAGTGATGGTTTATTGGCATTCTCTTCGAAACGAAGTGGTGACAAATAGTCACCTAGCCTGCTTGAGGTAAGCAGGTCTAGCTATCTGGAGCATTGAAATGGTATTGCGACTGCTACCTGTCGGTCACCTGGTGGAATATAGCAGAACTGCAATGTAAAGTTTGTGCGCATTGACGCTACGCGGCAAGCATGTGACATCGCGTGTCAAATGGTACTATACGATGCTAATGATTATGATTATAATTTAATGGCATCATCTTCATAATCAGCCTATCTTATGTCCAGTGCAGGACGAAGGCCTCTCCCTGCGATTTTCAATTGCCCCTGTTCTGCGCCAACCAATTCCAAGTAGCGCCTGCGAATTTCTTAATTTAACCACCCCACCTAGTCTTCTGTCGTCCTCGACTGAGCTTGCCTCCTCTTGGCACCTATTCTGTTACCTTAATTACCCACCAGTTATCAAACCTACTCATTAAATGACCTGCCCAGCTCCATTTTTTTGCTCATAATGTCAATAAAAATGTATCCCATCTGCTCGCTGATCCACCCACCGCTCTCTTCCTGGCTCTCAACGTTACGCCTAACATTCTTCATTCCATCGCTCTTTGTGCGATCCTTAACTTGTTTTCGAGCTTCTTTGTTGTCAATCTCCAAGTTTCTGGCCCATAAGTTAGAAACGGTAGACTCTGCTGATTGTACACCTTTCTTTTTAATGATAACGGTAAGCTTTCAGCTAAGATATGACAATGTCTGCCGTATTCGCTTCAACCCATTTTTATTCCTCTGTAAATCTCATTCTGATGATCCGGGTCCCCTGCGAGTAATTGACCTAGGTAAACGTACTTTTTCACAGACTCTAGAGGCTGACTGGCGATCCTGAACTCTTGTACCCTTCCCGGCTATTGATAATTATCTTTGTCTTCTGCATGTTAATCTTCAACCCCACAGAGTGGGATTCAATAACATTGCCTTTCAAACGGAACAGTCACAAATAGTCATCTAGCCTGCTCGAATTAATCAGCTATGCCATACATGTTTTTCATTAAATCAATATTTGTACATCTATGTAATCTTCTTTTTCTTCATAAAGACGTCTCTATCTATCATGTACCGCTAGATATGCAAATGCTGCATGCTGTGACACTTGTTGTGATAAAATGTAACTGCAATGCAAAGGGCACACGTATAGATGCTACGCAGCCCTCATCTTATAATGCAAGGCAAGCTGCACGATACGATATTAATCACGGGAATGATTTATTGGCATCCCCTTTGAAATGCGGTGTGGACGTATTCACCTAGCCTGCTTGATTCAATCAGGTGCAAAATACATGTTTTTACTGCATTTTTACATACATATGCTTAAATTTGTTTTTCTTTCTCAAACCTTCTCTAGCCACCTCGTACCGCTACATGTGCGTCTGCTGCATGGTGTTCTGCATAGAGCAATAATATGCAACTGCGATGCAAAATATGCACGTATCAACGCTGCGCGGCGCCCATGTTTCGTCGCTTGACTCGGTCATCGAGTAGCTGACTCAGACGCAGCGGGCCCAGGTTCATTCCCGGCAGGCTCACCGGACTCGGTGGAGCAGGCGGCGGCAATGGGCATCATCGCCAACCGAAACGGCTATGGAATGAGCGCATAACAGTATCGCTGTGAAAAGCTGGCGTTAAACGAATCAGAGATTCAACATGTGAACAATAAGAGCGCTTGATGTTTACCTTCCGCTTTGCAGTTATCTATGCCTCTGATGTGAACCAATCTTTTTCGTGTATGCATCACATGAACAATGAAATGTGCACACAGCACTGCTTGCGGATTGGGAATTCACAAATATGCACCCTCCGACTTGTGTGTCACGCTAAGTGACACATATGCTTTACTCTGACTCAGAGTTGTCATCAATATTTAACATGTGCTGAATACGCATACCTTTCCTCCTGCCACCCTGCTTTTCCAGCTATTAGAGAAACGGCTTGGAACGGAGTTCCAGAGCACATATTTTCCTTAATATCGTTCTCAAACAAAATAAGAGAAGCCGGACAATGTCCTCTTACCAGGTATGAACCCGCCGTCTTGGCGTACTAGCTTTGGTGCTGCGCTCTCAGACCGAGACCTGGGCATTAATTCCCGGCCACGGTGGCCGAATTTCTATGAGGCCGAAATGCAAGGACACCCGTGCACTGTGCATTTGGTGTGCGGTAAACAACCATAGGTGCTCAGAATTATTCCGCAGTCCCCCAATACCCAGTAGCTCATAATGAGATCGTGATTTTGACACGTAAAACTCCAGAATTATTTTGCTAGTGTCACTACATAAAGTCGTCAGGTATCCAGGTTCGTCAGATGCATGCGAATAGCTCCGCCTGTTCTGGTGTGCGAGATTCGTTTGCGTTGTTGACTATGAGCCTCATCTCGGCTGATATACATACGAGCAATGTTCTCTTTCTCAAGGCACAGATCGAGGAAAAATGACATACATGGTGCGTAACTGATAGAAAAAAGAAAGACTCAATTGTTTATGTCACTTGGCTGCTCAAAACGATCGCTGTGTTCTTTGGTATCCTTCGCCTAGCTTGAGTACCTTATGGCAGAGAAGAAACCTTTGGAACGAGTCTCTTTGAGATGAGTGTTACTGTCGATACGTGGCAAATGGTGACGAAATACCCCGGGAGCTATCGAGGTTATGAGGAAACGGTACTTGCACTATGCATATACGCCACCGACCGAGCTCGGCATACACGTATCGAAGATACGTGTATGTTACCAATTATCTTAAGACAATTTTTGGGTGTCTAGTACCTGTACCGCGATGAAATCGTCAAGCTCGATGCCGGCATCGGCATTTTTGATACATCGGTTGATGTATTGTGCAGCATAGGTTACAAGATAAAGATGTCGCTAAATCCACGAACATGCCCACAACCAGCAAAGCATAGCGAATAATTGCGACTTCCTGTTAGCTCATATTTTTATTAACTACTCACGGCAGTAAATGTGAACAATGCGCAATGCAGTGCGGTCTATAAACTCCCCCATTTGCAACATTAATGACTATGGAGTGCCGGCCCTACTGTATTGAGAGAATAAGGTGCGGTTGAGGGGGGGGGGGCCGGGGTGATAGTATGCGAAATGCAAGAAAGGGGGTTTACAAAAAATAAATGGGACCAGCACTCGCTAATAAGTAACACGAACGTAAAATCATTCAACGCATGTTTGACAGCATTATATAGCAAGTTTATGCAACTTTGCACATCGCATGTTTCTTTAACGCTGGTTTCTGAATAATAAAAGTACCAGTTCGAGAGATAATAACCATTTTAGATTACCAAGGATTTTTTCAGCGACTGGGCGTAATAATTTCCGCAATAATTGCAAATATAATATCTAACAACAAGCGCTCTTTAATTAAGCTGTAACTATTTGCCTCAGGGGCGCATCGTAATTGCAAAATACAGCGTGTCCTTCTGCCAGAAACACTGTGTTGCACCACTTTCGTAAAACGGGGACGTATATAATGTTGCGAAATGCATCGATGTTTTAGATGCTATATTTGTGTTCCAGTTTTCGTAATTGCTCAGCAACAGCAATGCATGTTGCTGAGGATTTCTATACTGCACACTTTACGAATGCAGCTACACGCGCGGGAAAGCACTAGCACAGTCGCACGTAATGAAGCTCCAAGCTACAAAGGCATGAGTAAACCGGAGACGCACTCTTTTGCCAGGCGCTCTTTTGCAGGCGCTCTATTGCCAGCCAGTTTCGGTTTGAAGGAGCCTGCCAAGTGGAACTAATTGTTCGCGTAGCTCCCACATGAACACCGCTATTTAAAAGTTGATCGTTGGGATAGGTAGGGTCGAGGACGGCGCCCAAAGTAGTCATTTGCTGTAGCCACCTAGTGTTGATAATTATAAAGTTAATTATCGTAACTTCGCTAATTACGCACGTAATTGTGGAAATTGTTCCATATTTAGAGGCTGCCGATCCGTACACTCGAATGCTAAATAACGTTACCGTGATTTATATTTTTATAATTTTTAAAATTTGGTGCAGCTAAAAGAACCCAGTAGAGCGTGCCATATTCTAGTACAGCCAACACAGATATAGAAGAGCCGCCATGCTGTTCAAATTGACGTCATTTCAAATGGCACTTGTGCCAAATTATTCCGTGGCAGCTGCAATTATTTTGTTGTGCACTTTACCATGTAGTATGATGTGCATACCCTGAGTCAGAACATTATGGCTGCCGTCACAATTAGCCAGTAGTGTGAGAGGTTGTAGAGCGGAACGTGCAGCCTGCTTTCGCACTAGGGTCTTACTTTGCGTTTATCTATGGCATCAACCGGCTTTTACCGTCTCGAACAACAGGTTCATTCATAGATACTCCAAATCCGTGGATGTGATAACTGCATCTTCATTTATTTCTGGATGAATATGCTTCGATGCCCTGCGAATACATGAACAGTCTTAATCGGTGAATTCTCTCCACCTTGTGTGATTTGATTTCCTCTCATGATACTATAAAGTAGCACAACAGTAAAGCAGGGAGGTTGTCTAAGGCGGCAAATTGGAGGTCAACTGTACCTTTTGCAAGCAAATGTTTAACGTTTATTATCGAAGAACTCAGCACGGTGATCATAGTCAACATACTGACTTTAGCAAGACGCGCCTCCTGCAAGACCATAATCGGAAGCATACACAGGTCTCCTTCCAACTTCAATTTTCGCCTTGAATTACGCAGACTGTGAATATTCGTGCAAATCTTGTACGTTTCTCGTCATTCAGGCGCGTTTGCTGCCGTCTAAAAATAAAACAGCGGCGAGTTCACCCTTTAGAGATGAATGATGATTTTAATACTACTAGCAATAAAATGGTACGTAGCTTCAATGGTCGGTGGGTAATTATTGACGCTATGTTTTGCATAACTATTATGATATGATTATTTATGAAAGGTGGCATATACTAAGTGACACATAACCAGTCATGGATATGCAATCAAGAAGGTTTGTTGTTGAGTGGCACACACACACTGGCACATTTCTGTGATCCAAGTTTGCGTCAAAGAGGGTCGTTGAAGAATACCACATACCCTGAGCAACATAACTAATGATTCTAGCTGTTACTTATGATCACTTCTCTGAGCACAGTGGCCCTCCTCTAGGCATTTGACATTGGTCCGCCCCGTGACCCTAACTGATGAGAAATGGTTGTCTGCGGAAATACATACATACATGGATATATACGGCAAACTGGGTGGCGTTCCCACAGAAAATGCTACTAGTATTAGAAAGTCTGCGGCACGATGTATTGTTTAAGTCCCCTTTTTTTTTTCTTCCCTTCCCGACCCCTTTGCGGCCACTGTGTTGCCGTGTAGACGAAATGCGTCACTGGGTATATGACATTCGACACGCGCCCAAATAGAGAAGGAGAACAAGATGTAAGAAGTGAAGATGTCGGCGACCGAAACAGCTGAGTGTGGAGCAAATAATGAGCAAAATGGCGCCAAGGCGGGCATAGAGTGAGCGTTGCATTACACAGAATGGAATACCATGTCAGCAGCAGAACTAAGATACCGGCTGTAAAAAAGCATGTAAGCTTACATCTCATTTGTGTCGTATTGGACAGATATTTACGTCATAAACCTTATGTTTGCAGAACGTTTGCTATAACATTTGCGCGGACACCAAAGAAGCATTCGCTTAAGACAGATACCAACATAAGCGAAGGATCCGCTGAAGTTTATTGCCTAGCATTATAGGGCCAGTGGGTCCAAAACTTCTGTCCCCCCATCCATCACCAAAAAATATCGCGCAGATCCCAGAGATAGTGCAACATCTGGCCGGTCTTTGACTCGGTATTGAACACTTTTCCAATACATAGGGATAATGCACAGTTTAAACCTGTTGTGTGCGCGCTATACGGTAGTTCGCAGTTGTGGCGGGATAACGACTCACTGTTGGCGCGAACATTAAGCGTATCGGTGTAAAACGGTATATATGCGCCAGTCTAACACCCTCCACAGACAACTACGTACCTACCACAAGACAACGAGAAGCCAGTCATCACGTACCAGTACGGGGTGTCCACGACGTGAAACCACTTAATTACGTCTCTTACTTCTGCACCCACAGATCTGTGTTCATTATACTTGCACCAAACAGGTACAAGAAGAAACGCGACGAAGTATGCCACGCACACACGAGGAAAAAAGAAGACTATACACGTATGGAATATAGACTACGTGAGCGCATACGTTGGGTTTAATTCTATGCAAATACGCAAACATTACTCTTCCCACAATACCCGTACAAAGCAGGCGCAATAGCAGCAGGAGCAAGCTGAAGCCAAATATAACACCACGGATATCTTGCTTGATTGCCGCTGAGGAAAGTCCCGCAATATTCCTTTATAAGCGTTTCAAAATTTGCTTTAAATATGCAGGTGTATCCGAGGAAAACAGGCCTACACATTTAGTGCATATACAGAATCGTGATGCGTAATTATTATGAAACGAGGTAAACAGGTTGAAAAATCACACGTCCACCCACTTCCGGAATGGCCTGCTGCGCAGTGCCTTGTGCTGATCATATAGGCCACGTATCAGAAACACATAAGGTACTTTGCACTGATGTAGATACTGCCGGCCTTATCTAACGCTGTGGAATTATGATATATTACCGGGTTAGAATGCGGAAAACATGCTTAAGTGCCGCTAATATGGAAAATTCGAAAGCAACATCCTCTGTCGTTAAGACTAAAAAAATTTGCAATGTGAACTGTCAGAAACATGCACAAGCCCCAAGAAGGGAGCTTACTACGTTTGGCCGGAAGTCCTGGCCTTTTTTTAAGCGGTAATTATCCGCGTAAAAGAAAATCTGTTGGTAAAGAGTTTTATATGATTCTACAGACAATTATATGCCCTCCAAAATAGTGTGTTTAATTTATGAATCTTGCTATTTTTTTGTTCTTTTTAAGTTATAAAAAAGGAGTATTAAGTCGACAAAAAAAGAGCATTTTCGACACCTTCTTCTTGTTGTGTTTATTCGAGGTGCCAAAGCCAAAGACGCAACTGGATAGATCTGTGAAGTGTATGGCGAAGGAATGACGCCATTTAGGATGGCTCAACATTGGTCTAAAAGCTTCAGGGACGGTCATTTCGTTCCATAGCGCCATGAAATTGCAGGCTTGCATGGACAATTTCTTTGAGTGGAAACCAGATGATTTCTACCGTCTAGGCATTGACCAGTTTGCTCAACATTGTAAACAACAATATAAACAACGTTGTAAACAACAACGGAAAATGCATTATTGATTGAGTTCTTGTTCATTTCTTGTTTAATTTTGTAGAAATTTCAACTTGAATATCAACTCCAGAACTTCTGGGCCAGCGTAATATATAATTATAAATTTAGGATTTCATCGATGTATCGTCAGCTCATTTTTACAAATAAAGATTATCCCTCCTGCTCCTCATCGAAGTATCTCAAGATTGAAATGGCAGGTATCGGTCTCACAAAATTAGTCCTCTGGTATCTTATATTGAAATCTCAAATGCTTATGGCCTCGGTATCTTGTGCTCGTATGATATAAAATTTGGAAGTATGTTTTCCCAGCCCTGCACCTACCACCAGCCATTCCTTAATTAGTATAAACGCAGCACGACTCCGACACCAAAAGAAAACCGAAGCTCAGTACAAGCGCTATCACACAACTCAGTTGCTGGAAATGTGTAATTGTCACACAGCGCTTGTGCTCGGTTGTGGTGCCCTGCTATCTTCTTCCCAGTCGCACTGCGTTTCTACTAATTGAAAACCAACGCACCAAAGTCAAGTTTTAGCACTTTTCGGAGTCCTGTTTATAGATGCTGGTAAACATTTAGCTCCAAAACTCACTGTATCTGAAAAAAAAAGAACTGTGACGAAAATTCGTATTGCAAACACGCTATAAAGTTTACTTTTCGTGGTGATTTTTCTTCACATCGAGAGCGTATGAACTGAATCTAATGTTGTCACCAACTTACTCCTTGTCTTAACTGAAGGCACGTTCTATAGCTTGACAAGAAAATAAAACCTGAGTCAGCGTTCCTTTTCAATTCTCCTTTCACCATTTGTGTTGACTGTGCAGCTTCCCAAAGAAAATTAGCGATAAAAGGCAGCTGATTTCTTTTTTTATTGTTTAGAACAAATACTCCTTTTTGATACGTCAACTCCATTTTCCAAGCGTTAAACCCTGCAAATAAATTTCAGTTGCTTCAGAATCGGATTGTTTATACGCTAAATGACCCGCCAGAATATGGGTGTATAACGCTTGAAAGAAAGTTGCGTTGGGGAACCTAAGTTTCTGAATACCCCCAAGCACGACTGACTTCTATCTTCTCTGTGCAGTGTCCCTGGATGCTCGGCCCGTGCTGATCCCCATTCTGTCTTCGGTGATCTGCTTCCCGATCGTGGCTCTGGCTGTGATCTGTGCGTTGCGCTACCGGGCGCTGAGGCTGCGACGTAAGGAGCACATGAGAAGGCTTCGTGGAGGAGGGTACGTGCGTGATGGGCAACAGCAACTGCGATTTTGCGCATTTTATGAAAACAAATATGTGTTCGTCATATGACGATGGCGTGTACCTTTCTATTTTAGATGAGCAGTGGAGCTTTCTAGGTAAATCAGGGTCGTTATTAAAACCAATAGTACTAATTTAGCGGAACGACATGCGACACAACAAACGTCATTATGAGCGTAAATTTTGCCGACTAAGAATTGCTGAAAAAGTCAGCACCACGTCAAGCAGTTTTGCGCTTACAGATTTGAGGAGCCTGCCCCGCGAGGTGGCAAATCCAGCAGAAGCGCGAGACACCGCGCTTCGACTGATGTCATCAAGTAATCAAGATTACCGATATATTCAGCAGAAGCTTCACTACGTAAATAAGCACTAATGCTTACCGTGTAAGTTTTGACATTCTGGCACCTGCTGCGTAGGCACAGCCTTGTTTCACTTGTATTGCCATCCTGCAGCTTTCGTTTAGACCATCAAGGCGTTTTCTTTTTCCGCTTTGAGTGCGGATGAGAGTTACGCTTGAGCAGGTCGTAGCATTTAAGTTCGGGAGCCCCTCAGAAGAGCTACTGCAAAGTGCTGCAATGTTTTTTTCTTAAGCTGAAAACTACTATTTGCGAGATGAAATTGTGCATTAGGGAAAAACATGCTTGAGAATTAGGAGACGTTCTATGATCGCGGTCGCTTGTGATCCTATGAAAGAAAAAAAGTGTAATTTGTACTTTCGTGATAACCAGGCTTGAATCTACCTGAACAGTACGAAACTTTTGATTTTATAGTGTTAGCTGCTTCATGCTGCAACATCTTTCAACCTGCGATCGCTGCGACCCTGTCCCGTTAACCCACCCCTTCAGCCTGATTGACTCACAGAATTTCCTTCGTGCAAGCGCAAACCAAACTTTGTGATCATCGTCAGTGCTTAGTTGTTCGGGTAAAAGTGCCATTTTTTTGCACTCTTATTACCATCGAAGTCAACTGTGCTTTCGTCCTACATTGCTAAAACGAGAAAGAACACTCCATTAATTGGCGGCTGCATTCCAGGTCCCGGCTGTGCTGCAGCTACTACCATGCGCATTCGCAGGAATATTTCGCTGACGTCACTTTCTCATGTTTACAGCATATTGTGACATGGAAATGTACGACATTATATATCCACTGTCTGAATCACTCTATTCACTTAAATTTTTTACCACAGGATTTCGTGCTTACTTCTATCCTCTGCCTTTCTTTCCGAGACTGTCAGCGAATATACTGGTGACGTTTTATATATCCGGCGACTGAACTCACATCGCTTCTTCTTCAAGGTTGCCCTGCTGATTAAGGGATGATTTCCTCCACAAAATAATAATCTGCACCAAAAATGGCTTTTTGGGGATTAATTTCGTCGTGATCGATATTAGGCCTTAATAGACCTGTGTTATCTTAATATCCCATTTTCTTCCCTGCGCTGTCCCCAAGTATTTGCGTAAATATCCAACAACTAGCTAAGTTTTCAACCCTACTCATTATCACAATTCATATTAACGAAGAGTGTGGACAGATGAACAGACGCATCGATGAATATAGTGAGCATACTCTTTCAAGCTGAGTGTTCGCTTGGATGAAACGAACCTTTCTATTCTTATTGGTCACCTGCGCTTATTATCTCTGGTTTTATTAGCAAACTCTTGAACCTCACGGAGTTTTTTCCCCTAAAATAAAGTCTGTGTATTCCATTTTTGCTCACTACCAATATTTCACCTCTCTTCTATTATTTTCCTCCTTAGGTTCTTTATCCATACCTCTGTCACCCATAATATTTAAGACCACTGGAAGATTTACTACGTCCTCATCGAGAACGAATGCTGCGCAAGGCTAAGAAAATATGCTCTATGATAGTTTCGGGGTTACTTCAAGATGCTGTACATGTGATGTTGTCATAAGAAAACTTTTCTTTAATACCGCGTTTCAGACTAGGGCTTCGAACCGTAGTGCGCTGTACTTTGACATATTGTAACTTTAAGTTTATTATAAAGTCGAAGTTTAACCCTCTTCACCTGGTAGCGTAGTATCTTGTCGTGCGTTTTTCTGGTTCTTTTACTCCACTCGGAATGGCGCTTTTTCTATTTGGCTACACAGAAAGTTCAGCCGCCAATCTATGTACATATTTGCTCAGTACTTTCCATGAGATTTTACTTTTGGCATTCCATGATACGAAGATTATGTGTCTGCATACTACCCCATTTGTACCAACGATGTACTTGGTCCTCCTTTCCACTGGACTCAATCAGCAGGAAAATCAAGAAGCGAGCGGCTCACCCAAAGCTTTCGCTTGCGCACCAAAGTATATACTTTAAACTGCTGCTTTGTGGCCAAATTGAACGTGCAAATTCCATGACTCGCTGTCTTGAATTTGTGCTCCGTCTAAAAGCACAGCTCCTGTTATACTAGCCCTCTAACGCAACGCTATTTCGCACTTCTGTGAATTATAGCCACATCAACAAACTACACCGGCTGGGATTCTTCCAATAATTAAGGTAGTTCGATGGACAATCCCCACGCTTCGCGGAAATAAAGAGTACGATGTCTTGCTTTTACACAAGCCTCCGGAGGAGTGCATGGTGCCAGCCAAGAGAAAGAGAGATAAATAAAGGGGAAGCAAGGAAAGCAACAACATAAGCGTTTCTGGTTTGCTACAATGCGCCGGAGTGGTTCACATAAACTGAACCGCCCCGGTGCAAGAGTTACTGGTTCACATAAAGTAAACCAGAAACTCTTGCGCGAGTTGCCTGGGTATGCGTAAGCATTGTGACATGTGTTCACCTCCACGCGGCCCGGTGTCATTATCACTGTCAGGAAACTTGATCCGACCCGTATAAGCGACAGTGCTGCGGCGACAGGGACTAATGCGGACGGTGGCGTAAGGTGCATTGATGGCGCAAGCAAAATACTGTAGGTACTTCGCTTGCCATTATAAGACGTTACGGCTCTTTACGCCTTACCCATCGGCGTCGAAACATTAACACCCGCACTCCGGCGACGTATGGCGCGGCCGCGCGAGCACTGCCCCGAAAGCGATCGGCGACGCGGACAGAGCGCGCCGAGAGCTAGTGTCGCCGCTTGGTTGGCCTTAAACTGAGAGGCAGCGCGAAGGTGAATTCGCTCGATGCTGCGGGCCGTACCTTGAGCGCGATAGTCTTACGTGAAGGATGAGTTTTTTCTTTGGGTATGCCTAAAAAGGCTTACACATTTCAATAAACGTTCGCATTATTGTTCATTCTTTTTCAGAGTGCCGCCACGCCACGGTCTTCATTGCTGTGCGCGACATGGGCCGTATACCGTGCAGCCAGTCCAAATTGTTTTTATTCCAGGGTTCTGACGTCACATACACGTAACCACCGATGTAAACATCGGACAATCACAAGTAGAGCTCCAACCATCCAATGAAATGCTCTCTTCGTTCACAGGCGGTCACTTTTGCTTCGTTTGAAACTGAATAGGGCTGGCTACTTTGGCAAGTTTTTTTTCAAATCCACTTGGCTGACAAGAGGTGAGGAACACGAAGAAATAGAGAGGATTTTATTGTGGCCGAATAACGCAGCGAAAGTAGACAAAACGAACAGTAGTTGATACTACGGCAAATCCTAGAAGGTCCTGCACGATGAAGAACACTGCTCCCGTCAGTGCTATGGCAGTTCCCCGTCAACGTTGGCGACAGATTGAAAATTCCTGTGGCGCTTCTTTCATAGGGTGGCCCACCGATAACGTTACAGCACTGCGCTGAAAAGGGGTCGCTAGAAGCAGCGTTGCGTCTGGGGATGACCATGAGCTAGGAGGTACCATATCACCGCCGAAGGTGCATATGATTGATTGAATAAAGAAATAAATGCAGTTCCCTGCTCTCGCTGAACCCAATGGCTTTAAGGAGGCCAGAGGTGCCTACATCAACCGCTGCGCAGACGTCTTCACATTCTAATGAAACATGCTCTATCATTTCCCGTTTCCCTTGCTTTGCTGCAGCAAGCACACGCTTCTTCCTTTTTGTATCTCGCTTTATAAGTTCGTGTCCGAAGACATCCGGATCGAGCTTCTAAATGTGTTGAATTTCCCCTTGAGTGATCATAAATTGTTTCTTTAGTGATTTCGTTTTTTCCTCTTAACTATAGTGACTCATAGCAGCTTTTTTTTTTCATTTCTGCCATCTATGACATTATTTCAGCCTCTCTGAATTTTAGCTCGACGTTCTTTGTTGTCATGTTGCTCACCATAACGGTCGTATACTTGCATGTATGCTTCCTATTTCTTTTCCTTCCTTCTGAATTATGTACAAATATATGAAAACTCTCCGATGCAATTTTCTTTCTTCCTTATTCCTCAGTGATTCTTCATATACAATTTTACTCTGAGCGTCCAGCACTACAATACGTGTCCAGCCCATATCACGCTGCAATTTTCATTTGTAGTCTTCCAGTATACTGAAAGACGCGAACCGTGAAGCTTGCCTATAGGCAAGCTTTACGGTTCGCGTTCCATATACGGCCATTGTCTTCAAGGGCGAAATAGACGTGGGAGAGCTTTTGCTGATCAGTCCACTGGTTAATCTGTGCGACGCGTTCATAGTTGTCAAGCCAGTCTTCAATGTGTTTGAGGACGGCACCGCGATAGCAATCGTAACCAGCTGATGCAGAACAGTTACCTGTTGTAGACTGGGAAACCGGCTTCTTTAAGGTGCTTGCGGGGGGCTGGTTTCGACCATTGCGAGATGTGTGCAGCTCATGTAGAGAGGTGGTTTAAGAGGTTATAATTACGGGGCAAGGCCTAGCAGTCGATGACTAAAGCAATGCACGGGTGTCGAAACAGGTGAAAATGCGCCCGGGCTAGATGAACGACTCCCAGAAGGACTCCGGAGCATCAGGCTAGTTCAGTACCCAGCGCCTCCACCAGTGTCGCGGTACAACGCGGACAGAAGACAGGGAGACGTTCTTGAAGAACAACAGGACAACCTATTCCAAAACAAACAGAACCGAGGCACGTCTTCTTCGTCCTCGCCCAATCTCAGTAACCCACTACACGGAGTCTGTTATTGCCCCCATCGTCGTTGTCTTCTGCATAGAATACACGCGTCAGTACGCAATACGAGACACATAGTAGGCACCCCATTGTCCTCGCTGAGGTGAAGTAGGGAACGACTCCATATTTTTGGAAACGGCGCCTCTTAGGTTCCGCTTGCGCGCAAATTGTCATTCGTGTCGGGTAATTACAGCGTTATACAAGCGCTATGAGGCACGCCCTAGTTGGGGCTCTGAAATAATTTTTGACCACCAGGGGATCTTTAACATGCCCACAATGCACTGGACGCGGCCGTTTTTGAATTTCGCCCTAATCTAATGTGGTCGTCGGGGCCGGTATTTGATGCCTCGTGCTTAGCAGCGCCACACGATAGCAACTAAGCCAGCGCACCGCATGGGGACAACGTGACGGGTCACTGGCTTTCGATGGGGAAGCAGCGTAGTTCAAGCATGGATACTTTTCAAGATCATATGCAGGCAAAGCTTTAAGCTGTGCATTAACCTTACTGGTGTTAAAATTTCTACTACAACTGCTCTACAGAAACAGCTTCGCTGGGAATTTTGCTGCATTTTGTAAGCTCGCCCACAGGCTGTACGTTTCTTAGATTGTCGAGCTGTGCCTTGATAATACTACATCCCTATGTTAAGAATAATTAGAGCAGAAACAAAGTTCTGCAATGCATCTTGCAAAGTGGCGCTTTGCAATTTTCCGGTGCACACTGAGATACCATGTAAATAATTTAGTATAAGAGTTGTGGAATTCTAGAAATCGGTATTTAGTAATTTTAGCCCGCCAGACACTCTTCTTATTAACGTGCATGCCTCCCTTTCTTTCCTCTTCTTCCTTACCGAGCACTTTTACAAACATATCCCACCAACAAGTTTATTATTGTAACTCTAAATTATGGAGAAATTTTAGCTCTGAGGCTCCTATCTACATACACAAGAAATCGGCTTCGTTTTTCAGAGCAACCACTGCCTCCAGCCTGAATGAGTTATGTTGAATTTTGAAGAAAAGCTAAGATGTGGTGATTTCTAGAAGCGATATTTTAATTAGGCTGTATACGTTCTTACCGAAACTTTTAAAAAATTTCCAAATAAAGAAAAGAGCCAGAAGTATAAAAATGTATGTATCTCAGCAACTAAAAAAGATATCGAAATTCTGCAAACTGTGCCTAATAATAAATCTAAAGCGAACAGCAATGATGAATCATACGTCACCTTGAAATGTACCAATAATTTGTGAATGTGGCATTTTCAAAACCCTTCCAGATATTGTAACAAATTCACATAAATTGTAAATGCAGGCAAAAAATGCTCGCTTTTGCTGCCACAACTGATGCAGTTTATAGAAACGCGGTATTTGTTTTTGATGGCTGAGTTCATGCTTCATGCTTGCTTTTGTTTTTTTTCTCCAGATTTACCAATTTCCTGTAATTCTTGTAAAGAATTCTATTGTCTAAACAAAAATTTTATTTGCTGCAGTCACTATAATTTAGTTTTGTCTCCAAATTGCAAGAAATTTTATTCAAATCCGTTCTGCAGTTTTCTCATAAAAGCATTCCTGCAATTTACATCTCTTTGAGTAGGCGGCATCGAAGCCCGAGCTAAAGCTTCCGCTTAATGGATTGCGCCGATTCTATAGGAAATCCATTAAACATCACTCTTACGTATACGCGGGCCTGTGGCCAGTGTGCTCCATAAATATTTTTAAAAAATACGCTCCAGAGCGGAAGCTTTCCGGAAGCCGTTATCTCGGGCAGACATCTCTCGGGATTGCCGACTAGCTCTCCGGCCAGATGTCTAGCAAAATTTTTGATTCATTGAAAGTAGAGCAAGTAGCTGGTCGTCTTCCAGATAACGCTGATACATAAGCGCGCTAGTTTTCAAGTACCAAGGTGAAGCAATAGTCTGACCCCCGTATTCAGAAATGCAACTTAAGTTGAAGCCCATGCTTGACTCGATCTAAGCGGCGCCTATCGTGAACGCGTCGAAAGAAACGCAGTGAGCGTCTTCGGGCACGTTAACACCTGGCGTCACCTAAATCAAGTCAAGCACGCGCTTCGACTTAAGTTGCATTTCTGAGTACGGGGTGTGTCTGTGCTTCTTTTTATTGCGTTTTCATTAGTTTTGCCTCATGGCGTATACGTCATGGATGGAATTTGGAATTGTATAGGTCCATATGCCACATGGTGGAGAAAAAATGAAATTGAACGAAATGGCCCTAATTCCCGTGTATGAGGGCACGTGTCCGTGTTATCTAGGGAGTAACAGTAGGTAACGTGGCAATCATGTGGTTGAAATTAATTATGAGTTTCCAATTACACAGTAAAATTATTGTTGCTTTGACGCATAGAGCGCAACACACAATTTATTGAGCCTGTTTTACCAGTTCGTTTGAGCCTAGTGACAAATAGAGATAGCCTGACAAAAATATATAGCAGACATGTACAGGAAACTCGAACGACAACACGAAGATAGAGCAACCTGTGTGCGTTCTAATTTTCTGCCCACTTTATCAGGCGCGAGATACGTCTCATTGAAATAGGTGTGAAAGTTGAATTATTATTGCCCCAAAAATTATATATTATTACCATATTATCGGTAGATACCCGAGAGACGAACCGCCGCGAGAACGAGGACGAAGTGGGTCGGTGCCCTTGGCGCGAGTGAATGTCCGCCGAATTGGCCGCGAACCGACGCTACTACTAGACACCGTGCTTCCGTCCACCACAGCTTCAACTAGCGCTTATGCCCGTGATGCAATTGCCCGTGCTGACCATGCTCGTCAACTTGCGCGCGGTCGTCTACAAATCTCTCAAGACAAACAGAAGCGACGCTACGACCTCCTTTACCGTGATGTCCATTTTGCGCCCGGCCCCCTCGTGTTGCTTTGGTCACCATCGCGTAAAGTTGGCCTTTGTGAGAAACTGCTTTCCTGTTATACTGGCCCATATCGCGTGCTCCGCCAAGTGACCGATGTCACCTATGAAATTGTTCTAGCCGCGCCCGCTACGTCCTCCGGTGTGACAACCAGTGACATTGTCCACGTCACCCGACTCAAGCCCTACAACTCTCCACGTGCCTTGGATATTTAAAAGCACCGTGACGGCACTTTTGTCGCCGGGGGGTAGTATTACGATATTATTGGTAGATACCCGAGAGACGAGCCGCCGCGAGAACGACGACGAAGTGGGTCGGTGCCCTTGGCGCGAGTGAATGTCGGCCTGGCGCTATGGCTCCAGTCCAGTGTAAATAGCCTGTAAATAGCCTCTTTCTTCTGTGTCTTTCTACACGTAACAATATTAATACTGTAAGAATTCACTCCACCAATAAGGCGCTCCATAGCACTTATATATTCAATTTTCCTGATAGTTTTCTCCCATAAGTTTGCGTAATACCTGTGCGAAATCAACCACCCTTCTTTCAATCTATTTTCGTTGCTTTTCTATTCTCTCTAGTTTGTTGATATGCTTTGTTTATCGTTATGCCTATTTTTGCTTTCTTTTTCTTCCTTTTTAGAAGAATCAAGCGGAGGCAAGAGGCCGAAGATTTGATGGACTGATGCATCTGCCGTCACTTGTTCTTGCGAGAGCTGCACATTGCATGTGGGTTTGCAATTCCACCTGAATGTCATAGTCGCACTCGTTCACAGTAGGTTGTGATTTTACACCTTGGTTTGAGATTACGCTCCTGTTTGTCAGCACAATGTACTAGAATGACTCTCTAAAGCCTAACTAGCGTGACATCCGTGCTAATACAAATAGATGCAACCGATGAGAGAAGCAAGCAACAAAATCCCAATAAAGAAAGGCGTCAGGCAGGGAGATACGATATCTCCAATGCTATTCACAGCGTGTGTACAGGAGGTATTCAGAGACCTGGATTGGGAAGAATTGGGGTTAAAAGTTAATGGAGAATACCTTAGTAACTTGCGATTCGCTGATGATATTGCCTTGCTTAGTAACTCAGGGGACCAATTGCAATGCATGCTCACTGACCTGGAGAGGCATAGCAGAAGAGTGGGTCTAAAAATTAATCTGCAGAAAACTAAAGTAATGCTTAACAGTCTCGGGAGAGAACAGCAGTTTAGAATAGGCAGCGAGGCACTGGAAGTCGTAAGGGAATACATATACTTAGGGCAGGTAGTGACGGCGGATCCGGATCGTGAGACGGAAATAATCAGAAGAATAAGAATGGGCTGGGGTGCGTTTGGCAGGCATTCCCAAATCATGAACAGCAGGTTGCCATTATCCCTCAAGAGAAAAGTATATAATAGCTGTGTCTTACCAGTACTCACCTACGGGGCATAAACCTGGAGGCTTACTAAAAGGGTTGTACTCAAATTGAGGACGACACAACGAGCTATGGAAAGAAGAATGATAGGTGTAACGTTAAGGGATAAGAAAAGAGCAGATTGGGTGAGGGAACAAACGCGAGTTAATGACATCTTAGTTGAAATCAAGAAAAAGAAATGGGCATGGGCAGGACATGTAATGAGGAGGGAAGATAACCGATGGTCATTAAGGGTTACGGACTGGATCCCAAGGGAAGGGAAGCGTAGCAGGGGGCGGCAGAAAGTTAGGTGGGCGGATAAGATTAAGAAGTGTGCAGGGACGGCATGGCCACAATTAGTACATGACCGGGGTTGTTGGAGAAGTATGGGAGAGACCTTTGCCCTGCAGTGGGCGTAACCAGGCTGATGATGATGATGATGATGATGATGAGGAGGAGGAGGAGGAGGAGGAGGAGGAGGAGGAGGAGGAGGAGGAGGAGGAGGAGGAGAGAAAGGTGCCACATCCGACGACTGCAGATTCAGGTGTTACTTTTTCAGTGCACGTGGTATAATGAAGGTATCAGTGTCCGTGAGAGCTGTCGATGAACTAATGTGCCGGTTGAGAATGCAAACTTATTTATGGGTGCCTAATGGAATGGAAAATGTGGTTTGCTTTAGATATGGTCCCTAACCTATGGATTTGTTTCGATTTTTTTCGGGGTGTCCTTTAAGAGAGTAATTGGTTAACCTAAAAGAAAACACAGGATTCGTTAAGACATTCTCAGTAGGGGAACCATGGATTCTACAGCGAGTAGCAGGAGCTCACAATTTCAGAAGTATACCTAGCCGCGAGAAAACGCGAACAGACGCTATGCTTGACTTTCGGGACACGTGACATATTTTACAACGTTATCAGCTCGTGTAGAAAATGAACATTATTCAAACTCAAATAAAAAATGGGGAGGAGAGTATACTCCGTGGTAAATGGATGCTTCTTTGTGTATACGGACATCGGTGATGCAAGAACACAGAACGGAATTTTATTACCTATCGTCTTTCTGGAATTTAAAAAGGGTGCTTTCACCTTAGCCGTCATGACCTCTCATTTACTGATAATCAATGAGTGTTCAGGAATAGAGGCGTTAACATTTAAGGTAACCGAGTATTATGGCAGAGTGCTTTAGAACATGTGAAAATAAAAAACATAGAAACCACCTTGTCAAAGCGTGCGCCACATGATGTCAAGTCACAATTTAACCCCTACAGTCGCAAAGTAAGCGCTATTTACGTTTAATACTGCGGCATACAACATGTTCGCGCTTAATCGGCCACAACCATCATCATCTGTCTACCTTTATTACCACTGCAGGGTAATAAAGGTAAACAAACTCCATTTGAAGGAAACAGGGTACATGTATATAAGAATATGCTTTGGGGAAACTTCGCAAATATATCTGTTCAACATTATTGGCACAATTAGCAAACAAGGCGTATAAATAAAATATTAGACTAGAAATACGATTGCAATGTCAAAAATTCCTAATCCCGCCGTGGTTGCTCACTGGCTATAGTGTTGGGCTGCTGAGCACGAGGTCGCGGGATCGAATCCCGGCCGACGCGGCCGCATTTCGATGGGGGCGAAATGCGAAAACACCCGTGCACTTAGATTTAGGTGCACGTTAAAGAACTCCAGGTGGTCTAATGTTCCGGAGTCCTCCACCACGGCGTGCCTCATAATCAGAAAGTGATTTTGGCACGTAAAACCCCATAATTTAATTTTTAGGAATTCCTGAGCAAGGCAAGATGAAACCCAAACATCTAATAATTAAACTCGATTCATTGACAGGTGTACATGACTATTTCTATCTGGTGACCACGTTTCACCACCTAACAAATGTTATAGCAAAGCGCAGGACGCGCCTGCATGTATAGGAAGTTTCTGGAATGTTTTGATGGTTCCATCCGCTGTCTGTCACCGAACCTTCTGTAATCTGATTGCATGTATGCGCGACGCGAACCCTGTAGAACTTTGTGGGAGACACGTGGGTTCCAGCGATTACTCTGGAAAATCCGATCACTGATGTAGAAAAGCCGACGCGCTTGACCCGGTGATCAGATTTCGACGATCACCGATTGTGTTCGCCGCTGTTGCCATTCTTTAAGTATAACCTGCTTTTGAGGGCACAGGTTCGCCCAAGAAAAGTTAGTTTCGTCTTTCACATTAATGCTCCTGTGTTCTTTACACGTCACTACGTGACATCTGGTGGGGGTGATTTGCGTTCATGTACCGGACTCCCCCACAAAGCCGTGATCTAAGGAACGTGGAAGACAAAACCAACGTCGCCAAGAACCGGGGAGGTAGCCGCATGCTGCAAGGACTGCCCCCCGAGCGCGGACTTTTGGCTGAGACGATCAGGAAGATCGCCGCCTAGTCATCCCCACTGGGAGCCCCAGAGCCCCCAATCGTGCTGCAGCAGCCCAGCGAGCCTCCCACTTTCCCCGGTTCAGCATTCGAAGATCCGGAAAGCTGGCTTGAGACGTACGAGAGGGTCTCATCGCGCCCTCGGGAAGGTGAACGCCCTCGTGATATCGCCGACTACCTCGCCGCTACTCAGTGGAGCCCTCAACGACCGTCACCGTCACCAGGACGCTACCTGGCGCCGCAGCGCCGTCCACACACTGGCCCAGCTCGGGGCTGGTCCATGAGCCCATACCCGGAAAACTAAAAGGAGCAACCGATGGAGGTGCGATTGATGTTCGTCGAAATTACGAAGATCCTCCGCCGCCTACGAAGACTCCGAAGAGACTACCTCGACGACATAACAACGACACGCCGCCGTCCCGACGAAGTCTGGAAGCAAAAAATACGCCAACTAAAGATCATCTGACGACGCCACGTACCAGCCACAGGTCAACGCGACGCACACGTGATGCGACGCCAAGGCCTAACTGTAACGCAAGACAAAGAACCACCTACCTCGACGTCCTTCTCGACGGCCACGCAGTCACCGCCTTAGTAGAAAAAGGAGCCTATTATTCCGTCATCAGTGGACCCATCACCGCCCCGGTGAAGAAAGTGAAGACCGCATGGGAAAGCCCGCAAATTCGAACTGGTGGAGGACACCGCATGACGCCGACTGGAATCTGCACAGCAAGAATTATCATACATGAGCCGACTTACCCAGCCACATTCGTTATCCTCCAACAGTATTTACTAGACGTCATTCTCGGTATGGACTTCCTGAACCAACACGGCTCAATCACCAACCTGAAGTCGAAGTCAGTAACGCTGTAGGAAAACCAAGCGATACCGCCGGAGAGCCCTCGTAGTCACCACCCCTCAGTGTCCTCGAAGATGAAGTGAGCATCCCGCCTCGCTCCAGCATTGTTATTTCGGTAGGCATCGAAACACCGCTGACGTAGAAGGCGTCATCGAAGGCGACCAACGTCTACTGCTCGACCGCAAAATTTGCGTCGCAAGAGGGATCGCTCGACGGCACGGAGGAAAGATGAAAGTGTTGCTGACAAACTTCAGCCAGGAGTTCAAGCACATCAACTAGGGCACCACGATCGCATATATAGAGGAAATCCTGGAAACCAGCAGCGCATTTGTCCTCTCGGATTCTGTCACAGCTACCCCGACGACCGTAGTTCCCGAGCCAGACTTCGACATAAATCCAAGTCACCCCGTAATTAAGTAGCAACAGCTCAGAAGTCTGCTTCGGCGATACGAACACTGCTTTTCGACGTCATGGAGGATTCGACAAACACCAGTCGTAAAGCATCCCATAATAATCGAAGAGTGCGCTCGACTACTCCGCCAGAGCCGTTACTGACTTTTGACGCGAGAACGTGAAGCTATAAGACAAGTCGACGAAATACTCCGCGACGACATCATCCAACCGTCGAAAAGCCCGTGGGCGTCTCCTGTTGTCTTAGTGAAGAAAAAGGACGGAACCCTACGTTTCTGCGTCTATTATCGTCGACTGAACAAGATCACGAAGAAGGGCGTATAGCCTCTCCCACGGATAGACGATGCATAGGATCGGCTCAGCAACTGTAAATACTTCACGTCGATGGAACTCAAGTCTGGCTACTGGTAAATAGAAGTCGACTAAAGCGATTGTGAAAAGACCGCCTTCATCACGCCAGACCACCTCTATGAGTTCAAGGTTATACCATTTGGACTGTGCTTGGCGCCTCCAACGTTTCAGCGCGTGGTAGACAAGGCTTTAGCAGGACTGAAGTGGCAGAACTCTCCTCTTTACTTGGATGACGTCGTCGTCTTCGCCGGAAATTTCGATGATCAGCTAAGGCGGCTTGCGACAGTGCTAGAGGCCATCAAGTCATCAGGACTTACACTCAAGCCGGAAAAGTGCCGGTTCGCTTACGATGAACTTCTGCTTTTAGTCCACGTCATCAGCAAATGTGGTGTCCGCCCTGACCCGAAAAACACAGCTGTTATCGCAAAGTTCCCGCAGCCCATCGACAAAAAGGCAGTACGTAGATTCCTAGGCAAGTGTGCCTCTTACAGGTGCTTTCTCAAGAACTTTTCACGTATCGCGGAGCCGCTGACACATCTAACTAAATGTGATGTCGAGTTTAAGTGGGAAACGCCTCAGGCCGACGCATTTCAAGAACTCAAACTACCCATGCAGTCGCCGCCGTTACTTGCGCACTTAGACGAGGACGCTGATTCAGAAATCCACACTGACGCCAGTAGCCTAGGCCTCGGTGCCGTTCTAGTCCAGAGTAAAGATGGAGTTGAACGCGTGATAGCTTACGCTAGCTGGTCGCTCTCAAAAGCGGAAGGCAATTATTCTACGACTGAAAAGGAATACCTTGACACCTATTGGGCTACAGCAAAATTCCGCCCACCTATATGGCAGGCCATTCAAAGTCGTCAGCGACCATCACGCGTTGTGTTGGCTAGCTAATTCAAAGGACCCTTCAGGATGGCTGGCGCGGTGGAACCTTCGACAGCAAGAACATGACATCACTCTAATCTACAAGTCTTGACGACAACAGTGATGCCGATTGCCTATCAAGCGCCTCCATTGACCCACCGCCGCAAGACGACGAGGATGACGATGTCTTCCTTGGAAAAATAGGTGCGGAAGAGTTCGTTGAACAACAACGAGAATAACCGGAGCTAAATAGGCCTCGTCGAGTATTTAGAAGGGAAAACCGACGTTGTCCCTAGGTCATTTAGGCGCGGATTGTCTTCGTTCACGATTAAAAATAATCTACATGTGAAGACGAACTTCTCACTAGTCTTCACCAACTACCTTCTTGTTGTTCCTTCAGCATTGCGTCCAGAAATACTACGCACGGTACATGACGATCCGACCGCTGGGAACCTCGGTTTCTCCCGGTCGATATCGAGGATACAGGAAAGGTATAACTAGCCGCGCCTGACCACCGGCGTTGCCCGTTACGTCAAGAAATACCGAGACTGTCAGCGACGCAAGACACCACCGACACCAACTGCCGGATTACTACAGCCAACTAAGCCTCCTTGCCGACCTTTTCAGCAGATCGGGATGGATTTGTTGGGACCGTTTTGGACGTCAAAATGTGGAAATAGGTGTATCGTTGTGGCAACGGACAAACTGACCCGCTTCCCTGAAACTAAAGCTATGCCGAAAGGTAGCGCAGCTGAAGTGGCGAAAAGTTTCGTCGAGAACATCCTGCTGCTATATGGTGCCCCAGAAGTCATCATCAGCGAGAGAGGAATGGCCTTTACAGCAGAGCTAACCCAAGCCATCCTGCAGTGCAGCCAGACAAGCCACACGAGGACAACTGGCTACCACCCGCAGACGAATGGTCTCACGGAGCGCCTGAATAAGTCTCTCGCCGACATGCTAGCAATGTACGTCGACGTCGGACACAAGACCTGGGATGCCGTCCCGCCGTACGTAACTTTCGCTAACAACACGGCGGTGCAAGAAACAACACAGATCACGTCGTTCAAGCTGGTTTACGGCAGGAATCCGACGACTACTGTCGACGCCATGCTGCCGCACGTCTACGATGAAGAGAATCTTAACGTCGCGACCTATCTCCATCGCGCCGAAGAAGCCCGACAGCTCGCCCTCCTGCGGATCAAGAACCAGCAAGCATACCGAGAGCCGACACTACAACTTCCGACGACGCTATATCCAGTACCAGCCTGGCGACGGTGTTTGGGTTTGGAACCCGACACACCGACAAGGACTCAATGAGAAACTATTGCGTCACTATTTTGGACAATACAAGATCAGCCGAGGTATTGGCAAACAGGACTATGAGATCGTCCTGAGATCAGGACTATGAGATTCACAGCGGCGCCACGCACGATCTGAAGTGGTCCACATGGTGCGTCTTAAACCTTTTCACGCATGCTGACGAACTTCCTTATTTTGTTGTTTCTCTGCTACGGGTGTTTTTGTTTATTACTTTCGTTTGTTTGCGGCATCGGGTCGGTGCTTTTGAATAGGTGGGGGGGGGGGGGTGTATCAACACGTGTACATGTTTATTTTTATCGGGTAACCAAGTTTCACGGCCTAACAAATGTTATCGCATAGCGCAGGATGGGCCTGCATGTCAGATGTTTCTGAAATGTTATCGATGGTTCCATCCGCTGTCTGTCACCGAACCTTGTGTAATCTGATTGCATGTATGCGCGACGCCAACGCTGTAGAACTTTGTTCTACATCGCTACATCGCTACATCGCTACGTTCTACATTCGAATCGCTGGGACCCACACACGGGTCCCAGCGATTACTCTGGAACATTCGATCACTGATGTACAAAAGCCGACGCACTTGAACCGCTGATCATATTTTAACAATCGCCGTCTGTGTTCACCGATGTCGCCGTTATTTAGGTGTAGCCTGCTTTTGAGGTCTCAGGTTTGCCCAAAAAAAGTTAGTTTCGTCTTTTACAGTGTTGCTACTGTGTTCTTTATAAGTCTCTACCACGGGAGAATAGCTGCCTAAATGAAGGGACCAAACGTTTGCGTCGAAAACAGTTCCGAATCGACTTCCTTTCACTGCTTTTTAACCACAAGCTTGCGATAGATCCATCACCGTACCTATCGCCCTTACTAACCAGACCCACAAGGCACCATCAGCCTAACAATTTAACACTTATTTTGCTAGAACTGACACTTATAAGCAGTCCTTTTTTCCACGCATGGTCTTATATTGGAACGAAGTAATCCAGACATCTTAGTCTCTCCTACCACACCGAAATATCACTGTTGCACCATTTCACATCTGTTGTTGTAGCACTATTAATGCACTAATCTAGAAACAGATTCCGATGTTGTTTTGTACTCAGTTGCATTATATTTTATTACACTAATCTTGAAACAGATTCCATTGTTGATATTTTGTGTTTTATTATCTATGTAATTTTTTTCAAACAGTTTGTATTGTCGTTTTTTGTATTATGACTCTTTTTTAAAACTATCCACCTGCTTGGACCCAATGGTCTGCAGTACGTAATAAATAAAAATAAAATAAAATAATATAAACAAATATAATCTAAGATGAAGTACAGGCTACTTCGAAAGTAGTGCTAGACACAGAAGTCATAACAAAGTGCGCTGATTTCTATACTGGCTGCGTTCACTTCCACAATTAGGACGTCTGAAGCAGACTTTTTATTAGAATTCTTCATTATTGAAGCTACGATCAAAGTGCAAGGGAATATGGGTCAAAGCTGAGTACTCAGCACTGAAATAATAGCATTTGTCAGTATCGTAAACTGTCATCAGTCATTGGCAGTGGAGAGATTATTGTTCATGCGACATGCACAGAATAACTGTTTTCACTCCAAACACTCCCTTATGTGCAGAGGAGTACGATAAACTTACGCGAAAGACAAGATGTGATTTGTGTCTCTTACAAAATAATGCTTTTAATTTTTAATTTATTCTTTTCTGTTATATGGTCACGTTGATGTTGAACTGGGACCCACAATGCAGGAGACTTGGCAGCTGCTGCTTGGTGGTCAGGGATATATTGAATCATACTTGCTTCTAATAAAGTAACACGGGTGGAGATTAGGCATGTCATAGATAACGTGAGCAGACGCATCACATAACTGGAATCAGTTTTGAAGATTCAATAAACTTTGCGCAAGATTCAACGAGTCCAAGAAATAATGTGAACAGTGTCGATTCATCGAGTCATTGGTTGGAAGTCGAAAATCAGGAATACAGAAGTCGGCGCTGGGATTTTGTATGACGTTATATAAAAATATATTTGAAGCGGATGCAGTTCCTGAGTGGGAAACATTAAATTTTTTGGATCGAAGTTGAGCTTACAAAATCAAGCCATTGAACATTGTCCCTACCTTGGAAAGTTTCTAAATAGTAAAAAACGTTTATAAATAGTAAAAACGTTTTATAAAACGTTTACATCGTGCAAAGGAAATAGTCAACATTAAGCAACAATATTAAGTTAAATGGTAGTCTGAATGCTGCATCTGACGAATTTTTCAGACGTAGTGCGCCCAGAAAGCAAACAGCTGCAGGATAACGCAGATTCGTTTAAATGGATCGCGATAAGTTGATATCTCGGTACCATATATTGCTGTTTATTGGCACAAAGTATGTTTATAATGGTAAGGCAAATCAGGTTGTTCGCCAGAAGTGACTGCGCCAGCGTAATAAGGGCAATATTTCATTTTACAACGCAAGCTGTTATTGCTTCATCCCAATAGCTGTTTCAGTTGGTGATTTTGTCCGCAAGCGCCGCCGGTGTCCGTCGCAGCTATCGCCGGAAATGAGAAAAAACACACTTCCGGCCGGTATCGAACACGGGCCCGCTGCGCTGGAATCAGCTACGCTACCACTGAGCCACGCCATTGCTTGCAGTGGAAGCATGCCCTTGAAATGCTTCGTAGCCTGCGAGGAGTGAAAGAGTGCCGCGTAGGATAGATACGTACACAATTTGGGGAAAAATGAATTCTGGGGTTTTACGTGCCTTAACAACTATCCGTCTATGAGGCACGCCGTAGTGGGGGAGTTCGGGATAATTTGGATCACGTGGGTTTCTTTTTGTCACCTAAATGTGAGTTAACGGGTGTTTTCACATTCCACTCCCATTGAGCTGCGGCCGGCATGGCCTGGATGTGATGCCACGATCTCGTACTTAGCAGTCCAACATCATAACCCCTGCGCAACCATAACGAGTACACATTTTGCGTTGCAGCACACAAGGTGGAGCGCCATGCAGCAGTTGCTAGATACAATGCAGACACGGAACGTTTCAGGGAGAAACTATAAGGATGTATACAAAAATACAGGAATGAAAAGAACCATGCATTTCTGCGATAGCGATATGGACACCGTGTCGCACAAAATCCGTCGTCGGCGTCCGCCACCGACAGCGACGTCATATGACGGCGACGGCGTGTCATAAAGACATCATCCAGAAAAACAACCGTGCAGGTCCTCCGCGTGACGCAGAGGCGCTAATGAACCAATTCAATTTCTCAAAGTAATATGCGCTACAAAATTTGTAAAGTCCGACTAACACGCAACCTACAGACAAGATAGCGTCGGATTGCGATTTGAATATAGAAGAAAATGATTCGAATACACGATAAAGCATTATTTTGTTACGCGGAAACTCATACACAGGCCCCTTTCTTTCTTGCTTACGTGGGTTTGAGCCATTCACTCTACTAACTGCTTGTAGCCTCCGCCTTACAGGGGTATGAGCCATTGCTCTGTCCTGCACTGCCACCGGGATTGGCCCACTAGTTTTCTACCGAGCCTCGTGCCGCACAATATCCGGTGTCAGTGACGGCGTCAACGGGACCTGAAAACGCTATAGCGTTTTCAAGCCCCGCGAGCTAAAGCTCCCTTTTAAAAGGGAGCTTTAGCTCGGGTGCCCCTATCTAAATACATGTAAAAGGAGACTCCGTTTTTCTCAGCAATCACTGCACCACATTTGGAGAGTTTTGTTGCATTTAAAAGAAAAACTTAAAATCTAGTGACTGCTGGTTTCAAATTTTCGATTTAGATCGTGAAATTTTCATTCAGAAATGGCCAAAATCGGAAACTTCGAAAACGAAACTATCAAGTTCACGCTCTCTAACTGAGCTAGGAAAAATGATTTCACAATTCAGTGAACTGGAGCTGATATTACATCTAAAGCGGCAAAATTGATATGTTACACATGAATCCAAAAAAATGTAGTAATACGGAAATACAGCTTTTGCAGAACGCTTATACACAACGTAGCGAATTCACGCAAGACAAAAATTGACATACCAAACTTGTCCACTTTGAATTACCTAATGGATGCCGTTTACAGAGCCGCAATAACTGTTTTTAACGGAGAGCTATTAATTTATAAACTTCGTGCGTCTATTTTTTTTTCACACGTTCAAATTTTTGAAGATCCTTTTCATAATATAATTAAGGCCCTAAATCGAAATTAGGCTACCAACATTCAGTAGAATTTAAGTTTCTCTCTCAAATACAACTTTCATCAAAATCGGTTCAAGCGTTATTTCAGAAAAGCGTTTTTGATTTTTGCATATATTTGAATAGGCGACGTGGGAGTTGGGCCCGAGCTATAGCTACCTCTTAAAGGCGAAGTTTAAGTGTCCTCGAACTTGTTGTATACCTGAATAAATCAAGCTGGCTATGCGACTATGTCACACGCCGTTTCAGAGGGGATGCCAATGAATCATCACCATCATCATTAGCATCAAATAAGGCTACCTGTCTTGTGATTTGAGATGCGTGCAGCGTAGCGTCTATACGGGCGCCCTTTGCATTGCAATTGCATATAATTCCACCAAATGGCACATCATATAGTAGTTGCATAGGTAGCGGTACAAGGTAGGTATATAAGTGTTGAGGAATAAAACAGGAAATTATGGAGATGTATAAAAATTGCTATAAAGAAGAACATTTATGGCATATCTGATTAAATCAACCAGGCTAGGTGACGGTCACCGTGCCGTTTGAAAGGTGATGCCAATAAATTATCCTCATCGTCCTCGTCGTTATCATCTTCTTTATCATCGTATCCTGACACTTGTTAATGGATGTGAGGTATGTGCCACGCAACTTCGATACATGTACGCTTTGCATTGCAGTTGCATATTATTATACCAGGTGACATGCCATGTAGCAGTTGCATAGCTAGTGGAACAAGGCAGATGGAGAACGTTTGAAGAAGAAAATTGATGGTTGGATTTAACACTTTGTGGAGATCCATCGTAACGTGCACGTAGCGTGCCGCTCCCACGTCGGGACAGAAAGACATAGCCTCTCCGTGACGTCGCGGGCCCGTTGGACTGCCCATAGTTGGGATTCAAAATCGGCAATGGGTACTTGGACGCACTTGGACGTCACTTGGACGATGTAACATCTTCGTCACCCCGTAACGCGGGGCACATCCAGAGCACATGACCTAAGTTGACAAAGTCTGAGTAAAGAATGCAAGTGTTGGAGAGAGAGAGAGAGAGGAGAATTCAGGAAAGGCAGGGATGTTAACCAGTCAATAGTCTGGTTGGCTACCCTACACTGGGGGATGGGAGAAGGGGAAGAGAAAGAAGGGAGAGAGAAGGTGTAGATATGCGTACGGACAGCACTTCAGTTTTGGACGTTTGAATTTCGGGATAGATCCCGTGTAAGAGGACAGGGTTAGGGTATGCCCTGACTTGCAAGAGTATGAGTGTCAACGCCTGAGGTCTGTTCAATTTACTCTGCCGCTGCGGATACTTCCACCTCCTCAGATAAAACTACTTTCTGAGTTCGTTGCATGAGACGTGGGGATCCCTTTTGTCGGGCACCTCAGCACTGCGCCATGTGAGAGCTACGCGGCCGACGACTGTTCGTGGAGCTCTGTGAGCCAAATGGTTGAGTTTGGACGGGGTGCGCATGATCTGTCCCATGTGAGCGGGGAACCAGACGATCGTGTGTTGCTTGATTTCCTTGTCCCGTAGGATCCGCAAGACCGGTTTCGGGGCGGGGCCCTTGGCGAATGTTCGGACCGCCGATCTTGAGTCGCTGTATATCGTCGTTCTCCCATCGTCCATCAGGGCCAACGCTATTGTTGCCTGTTCCGCAGCCTCAGCTGCGGTCATCAGGACCGTCGAGGAGCTCGTGATTTTCCCTTCTTGATCGACGCTCACTGTAGCGAACAACTTTCCTTCAGGGTACCAGGCTACATGGACGAAACAGCAACTCCGGGCGCGCGCGCCGGCCTCTTCCAGGAGGGCTTTAGCCCTAGCCCTTTGTCTGTCCACATTGTACTCAGGGTGGACATTCCGAGGAATAGGGGCAACAATAATGCGCTCTCTCTGTTCTCGAGGTATGCTGCAGAAACTGGTCATGATCTCCGATGGGGGAACTCCAAGCTCTCTCAGGATGTTTCTCCTGTTACTGGTGGTAGCGAGTCTAGTAACCTGCGCCCTCTCCTGTGACTCTGCTATCTCTTCTTGCATATTGTGCCTGTCTAAGTGGAGTAGTCGCTCCGAGCTCGTTCGCATGGGCAGTCCGAGGGCTCTCTTGACCGCATTTCTGATCAACGCGCACAGCTTGTCCCGTTCCGACCTCTGCCAGCTGTGCATGGCCGCGACGTAGGTAAAGTGACACATCACGAAGCAAGAACCAATTGAATGAGGTTGTCCACACTCACTCCTTGCTGCCGATAGGTAACTCTTCTTATCAACCTGATGGCATTGTCCGTTTTCTTGGTGGGCTTCAGTACCGTCTGGTTATTGGAGCCGTTCGATTCGATCGTCATACTCAGAACCCTGCGAGAGTCCACCCTGGGGAGGAGAGTCCTCACTTGTCCTTAGAGTGATGCCGATGTCCTCCATAGGCCTCCAACCTTTCGGTTTAGGGCCCCTGCGCTTGGGCCTGTATAGTAGTAGCTTTCATTTTGGCGGTGAGCATCGGAGGCCGGTCGGTCTCAGGTAGTCTTCTGTGGCCTCGATGGCTTATTGAAGCGGAGCCTGTAATCGTCCGTCGCTGCCACCGCTGTACCATATGGTGACGTCGTCTGCATATATCGTGTACTAAATGCCGTCGACCTTGGAGTGTTTCCTCGATAGACCGATCATGGCAAGATTAAAAAGGGTCGGGTATACGACTGACCCCTGTGGCGTCCCTCTAAAACCAAACCTAACCGAGTCTCACACGAAGTCTCCCACTTGGAGGATGGCTTCTCTGTCCGTCAGGAAAGTTCTCGTAAAGTAATCAAAGTGTTTGCCGAAACCCAACCTCGAGATCGTTCCCAACACAAAGGAATGTAGGATGTGGTCGAAGGCCTTCTCCAAGTCCGAGCGAAGTATGGCTCGCGTGTCTCTCGTGTTGCGATCGATGACCTGATACTTGATGAACCTCATGGCGTCTTGTATTGAAAGGCCCGCTCTCACGAATAAGTTGTGGGGATAGACGTCCTTGCCTTCCAACTACCGGGAGACATTGTTGTGGATTGCGTAGTCGGCCACCTTGCCCACACACGAAGTGAGCCAGATGGGCCTGAGATTGTCGAGACTGGGCGGCTTGCCGGGCTTGGGAATGAGGATGGTGGTGGCCCTCTTGCACATTCTCGGAACTTTGCCGCTGCTCCACGCCTGGTTTACGATCTCGGTCAGGTACTCTATAGATTTGTCGCCCAGGTTCCTCAGGGCCTTGTTCGTGATCTTGTCCGGACCGGGGGTTGGTCCGCTGCTTAAGTCGTGTAGGGCCCGTCTGACTTCTTCAACCCGAAACTCCGCGTCCAGCTACGGGTTGTCGGAGCCCCCGTAAACCTTGAGGGGGTAGGCGCAGGGCCAGAAACCACCGGTAGCTACTTGTTCACCGGCTTCTCTAGGACTTTGTTGTCCGAGGATTCTTGCCTGACTGAGTGCAAAATGCGTGCCATCGTACTTCGTTGGTTCGACTTAGTATTCGTCTCGTCTAGCAAGTGCTTGAGAGGTTTCAAGACGCCCCTTCGCGCATGTGACCGTCTATCGAATTGTAGACATCGTCCCACTGCTGTCTGGAGAGGACCATACAATGGGGCTCTACTTTCTTGTTGACTTCGGCAATGTTCTTTCAGAGCTTTCTCGTGAGAGACGCTGCCCCTTCCACCTGGACAGCGGGGACTGCTGGCATCGAGCAGATGGGTGAGCCTGTTATCCATCTTCTCGACCGGGAGATCCATGCTAACTTGCTTGGCGGCGGCCTCGATATCTCTTCCGATCTGTTCAGTCCAGCGTTCCAGATCAGGCTTTACCTACACATCTTCCGCATATTCTTCCTTAATCTTGCGAAACTTGTCCCCAGTTCGTGAGCCAGCACCTCCGCACTCTTCTCTGCTCTACCCGCAAGCCTATGGCAAGGATGTAGTAGTCGCTCCCCAGGTCTATTTTGAGGTTGGCCCACTTAGCTTCCGCCGCTCCTTCGACAAAGAGAGGTCCAGAGTTTTATCCCTGCTGGCCGGCGTACTGCATCTGATAGGGAATGACAGGTCAGTGACGAGTATCAGGTCCAGGTTGAGCACCTCTCCCCAAAGTCCTCCCGTTTGTGGCTATCTGTCGTGGCTTGTCACCCGTTCGCCGTCGGCGCGAAGTCGTCGACGGGGTATACAAGCCCGCTGGTCGTTCTCTACTCAAGCAAACACAGCGAACGAGTCAGAGTCGGGAGGAAAAAAGAAAAAAAATGCATTTCTCGACTGACAGCGACCCACAATTTATAGGAAACAAAAAACACAAGAACACTAACACACATGCACTTAATCTAGATCAATGATGAAGACAAAAGAAATACAACGAACAGCCAACAGTGGATATAGAAATTACCACTACACAAAATGCACTGAACGGTGATCAATTAAACAAAGTTCAAAAGAAAACAAATGATGGCATACGCATGGCGAGGCACCAGCAGCAAGTCCATAAAGCCTGGAGTCGACGACAGAGCTTTCCGGAAGAACGCTGGCAAGCCGATCTCGCTGCGGTGGATGCGATTGCTGGGCTCGATTTCCCGGGAGTCCAGGTCTGACGTTTCCTTCGAGCAGGTTGAGCTAACTTGAGGGGAGCTACCGTGAGCTTCGTTGCAGACGTTCGTTTCTCGTCTCTTGCGTCAACTAGTAACTCGAAGTTCAGACGCGGCTAGGTGGTCCAAGCAATACTGGAAGCAATAGGCCCTTGAAGCTTTTCAGCAGATTGTAGGCTCAGCTTCCAGACTGCTTAGCTCGATCTAAAACCTGCGTTTGAATAACTTCTCGTTTTCCTTGTTCTCTGTGTTGGGGAACGGCAGATATTGGTGATGATCTAATCAAGTTCACCCATTTGTATCGCGGCTCCTCCCAAGGTCTTCGCCACGCCCCTTTTAATTAGGGGTGAGAGAACGGGTGATTGCCCCGTGCTTTGAAAGATCGCGCACTTGTATTGCACTACACACGCACACCCTTGAGCCCATGCCGGGCCTCTATTGTTCGTTCACAAACACAGGAGCAACGATGGCAGCCGGCTATACGGTGCTATCGGCACACATGCACTGTCAGAAACTCGTTGATCCTCACAGAGAGAGCCCATATTTCGGAGTATTCGCACCCCTGCTTTCTTAGGAAGCTTCTCAATGCTGGCCAGTGGCAGAGAATATAGAGGGATTCCTACAGAAGGCCGTCAGGACGTCACAGTCGCGCCAACAACAACAAAAAATAATCTCTAAACCTGCCTTCGACTTCTTTCGGTGGCTTACCCGCATGGCCGGCTATAACCGTCTTGCTCGTTGGTTCATATTCCTACGACCTTTTGGTGCCCGTTGATGGGGGCTTTGCCGAATCGAATAATGCCGCACCATGACACTGCCATACGGGTAGCCCGAGGTGTGATACTGAGCGTTAAAGTCGCCTGCAATGACAAAGGGGGAGTTCCTGGCAAGCTGCGCAGCCCTGCAGACTACAGTCCTTAATCGCTGTATCAGGTCCTTTGGGCTGCTGTAGACGTTCAACATGAAGAGGCTGCCCCTGCTGGCGGGTTAGGGAATGAACTCGATCATGATGTGTTTGATCTTGCTCTGCAACATTTGGAGGTCGAGTGTGACGTGTGACGGTTCTTGTTTATCAGGACAGCGACGTCTCTTCCTAATTCGTGCTTCGCGACAGATTGGTAGCCGGGTAGCGCGACGCTTTCGGCTAGTGTTTCTTGCAGCAGGACCACGTGCGGTTTGTCCGCGTGTGAGCGAATAAATTGCTGCAAGGGGGTTTTCTTGTGGGAGAAACCCCCTGCAGTTCCATTGCCGTATTGTTGTGGCTGTGGTTGAATTGTGGGCTAACTGCGTGAGAAGGCCTGACATTCTAACTGGCCCAGGCCGTTGCCAGGAGCAACAGCGCCCGCGGGCCAATTATTCGAGCTACCACATTCTCTAGGTACAATTATATTTTGCAGGACTTCAGATTGTACCTGTCTTGCATTGCTAGCATGCTGCCCTGGAGGTGCGAGAGGCCTCGCTCCGCTGCTTCATGCTCTCGCTCAGAGAAAAGAGAATCTCGCGAGTCTCCGACATTGATCTACTCGCTGATTCTTCTTCTCACTAGCAATGGCCCTCATTTTATCAAGCCTCTCCCGTCACAGTCACCCGCCATGGGCATCTCCGTCGGTACCGACTCGGCGATTCGGTTGTCTGCCGAGCCAGAATCTACAAATTTTGACGGTGCAGTTCTGCGGAAACCCGCAAGGTGGAAAGAAGTAATGAATAAAGGGAAAATCAGACATCCACCCGTTCGCAGCAATTGCTACAAAGGAAACCCATACGGTTTCCTCGATAGAAAAGCCTCAAGTTGAAGAAAAATTTGTCCTGGTCCTGGACTCGAACCGGGGACCACCGCCTTTCCGGGGCAGCCGCTCTACCATCTGAGCTAACCAGGCGGCTAGCAGATGGCAGGGCGAAGTCGAATTTGTCGACAACACGAAGCAAAGGCAAGAGTTTGACGTGGTAGTTCTGCGGAAACCCGCAAGGCGGAGAGAAGTAATGAATAAAGGGAAAATCAGACATCCACCCGTTCGTAGCAATTGCTACAAAAGGAACCCATCCGGGTTCCTCGAAAGAAATGCCAGAAGTTGAAGAAAAATTCGTCCAGGTCCGGGACTCGAACCTGGGACCACCGCCTTTCCGCGGCAGCCGCTCTACCATCTGAGCTAACCAGGCGGCTAGCAGATGGCAGGGCGAAGTCGAATTTGTCGACAACACGAAGCAAAGGCAAGAGCTTGACGTGGTCGTTCTGCGGGAACCCGCAAGGTGGAGAGAAGTAATGAATAAAGGGAAAATCAGACATCCAACCGTTCGCAGCAATTGCTACAAAGGAAACCCATACGGGTTCCTCGAAAGAAAAGCCTCAAGTTGAAGAAAAATTCGTCCTGGTCCGGGACTCGAACCCGGGACTACCGCCTTTCTTTTCTCCAACTTGAGGCTTTTCTTTCGAGGAACCCGTATGGGTTTCCTTTGTAGCAATTGCTACGAACGGGTGGATGTCTGATTTTCCCTTTATTCAGAATCTACAGATGATTACCACAAATATGCTAAGTGTCTGTTTGTCTCCATCTCGTTTCAAAGGGAATGGCAAATATTCATAATTATCATCATTAGCGTCATATCGTGCCATTTGTCACGCGATGCGAAATGCAGCGCCATGTAGCATTGATACGTACAAAATTTGCGTTACAGTTCTATTATATTCCACCAGGTGGCCCCACATGTAGCAACTGGATACAGCAGTTGCATGCTGCATGTAGCTGCACCTCGTTAACTCGAGCAGTCTATGGGACTATTTGTCACCACCCCGCTTCGAAGGGGACACCAATAAACCATCATTAGGATCGTCGTAATCAACAGCAACATAACGTGCCGCGACTCAACGGATGCGACATGGGCGCCACGAAGTCTAGGTACCTGTGTTTACTCTTCCGTACACAGTATGGCACCTCCTCGCAAGGTAGAGGCCACTCGTGAAGAAGAGAATCGTAGAGTTGAGTGCGTGGCCGCAAGCAGGCAACATCGGGTTTAGCAGACCGCTGTGCACGGGGCAGGACAAGCCGCAGCACAAGCCGCAACTCGCCATCGACGCCAGGTGGACAGTTGAGATCGTTCTCGTGAAAATGGTGGGAACATATTTCGCCGCTACCCTCTAGTGCGTGCTGCTGAAACTGTAGCTTCTATGGAGACGCATCCAGCTTATGTTGTGACTGTGATGCGCGTTCCGCCCAGGCCTGTGACTTTTTGCGCTAAGTTGTTGTAACGTTAAAAACAAAGATGACGTACTTAGTTTCGCTTCTTGAGTTGATCAAGCCGTCTATAATTCATTTAAAGCTGTCATATTTAGTCAAAGATACAGCTCATAATGATGTATTTTCTCGTGGCTGTACGTGTTCTGGATCTGCTGTTCTGGATAATGGTCTGGATCTGCTGCTAAAAAATCAACCTAAGTTGGTGACTTCTATGGTGGTTATTTCTGTAATCGGTTGGCACAGTGCTGTTTATGTTAAATACAAATTACACATGTAAGCTAAGGGCGCAGTGTGGCTAGACGTTTGCATAACTATTCGAAAGCACTGGTTGGTATGATAAATGAGGATTTAGATCGCTATAATTACGTTTTTGCAACAGAAGCTCTTCGTAAAAAGAAAAATGAAGTATGGACTTGTCCAAAAAGTAATTGCTACAACATCGACAGCAGACAAAAACACGCGTGCGCAGTCCGAGATTCTCAGGTATCTATCCTTCATAGCGCACTCAAATGTATCTAAACCGTGAAGCGAGGTTTATTTATAATGATTATTCCCACTGCAGCAGTGCCTCTAACGTAAAATTTCGACGTGGCCTTCTCAACTTACAGCAATGACGCAGAATTACAAGGCTGGGCCTTTAAGACAAGCTTGATCACTAATCGGCTAGTAAACCTGCATGCTTGCAGTACATCGGTAGTCTTACGCATCAGTCTCCAGGGAGCTGTATATACTCCACACGCCCGCATTCCTTCCGATTTTTGGTTCTTTCTGCTCAAACAGCAAATGAATGAAATGATCGGCTGGAAGGAGCGCTAAACCACTTCAGAACGGCGAACTTCAAGGACACTATAGAAAACATTTTCCTTCATTAAACCAACCAATCCCCCAAGGCCTATCCCTTGCAGGGGCGTTTTGCGAATGGTGGCATAAATAAATAAATAAATACCGTGCAATGTCAAAAATGCAAGACAAAGGCGATGTAAGCCTTGAATTTTTATAAGCATTGCAGATGAGGCAAAGACTTCATAGTATTTTCCGTCTAGTACGAATGAGCTATAACTGGGAGAAGCTAGAAACAGCTACGTCAGAAATAAAGAAGACCGTTCGCTTACCTGAATACGCCTTTAGGGAATATTGCCAGTCGGTCATAAACGACGACCGCGAGCAATTTCGGAAGCATGTGAAATGAATTGAAAAAACGGCAGTGGGTATTCCGGCTCTTATTTCACGAGACGGCGCTGTTTATGACGATGCAGCTAAAGACGAATGCCTTAATCAGTATGTTGCATGCGTGTTTTCCTCTGTGGTACGGAGCAGCGATAAGTACAGAAGTATCCCACGAGAGCTGATAGGTGACATATAAATGAAATTCCACAGTTACATGTGCCAGAACAATGCTCTGATATAAGGCACGCCGTAGTGTGGGACTCCGGATTACTTATTACGCATGCGCGCAATGCACGGCACACGGGCTTTTTTTTTACATTTCGCCGCCATTGAAGCGTTGCCGGCTCGGCAAGATTTTATCCCGTAACCTCGTGCTTAGCCGCGCAATGCCATATCCATACAGCCACCATGGCGTGTGACAGCTGATGAGGATAGTGTGGTTCTCACCATGCACTTAATTTTTTGTTAAAGTTAAATCTCGCCAAAGGCGGAGAAGTCCCGATAGCTTTACAAATCACATCTTCCAAAGAAGAGGGGCACCTGCGTTCCGCCCTTTTTTTTTCCCAGTTTCGTGGTCGGACTTTCTCCACCGCTTCAAATGCGCCGGTACACAGGGCGCACCCTCTGGCTCAAACAAATTTTGGGGTGCATTTATCATGTTCCTATGGGTGGGCAGCGCAACCCGGACGAAGGACGAGAGGAAGTACACAACACGAGCGCAGACTGTACTTCCTCTGTGTTGTGTACTTCCTCTCGTCCTTCGTCCGGGTTGCGCTGCCCACCCATAGGAACATGTTCAATCACCAACTCGCCCAGCTTGCCGTCTTAATTCAGTGAATTTATCACCGAGTGCCAACTGTGGTGGACTTGCGTGCTGTCAACCCCTATTACAGGCGCCGATGGGCTAATTAAGGACTATCTTTTCTGCAGAATGGGGTGATGAAACCGCAAACGCTACCCAAATATCCTGTACACAACAAGTATACGCGGGCAAGCGCATCATTCCAATGATAAAGCTTACCTTCGCAGTCGTTTTTGATGGATCCTGCGTTTTTTTAAAAATTAGCGCATAGTGATTAGTAGCGCTGGCATGTACACCAACGATTGCAGCCATAAAATTCCATATAGGATGCGCCTATTTATGATTCTTCTCTGTATTGCCTTACATAGTTGCATTTCAAGAAAAATTTGAACTTGCTCAACATGATTTCTAGCTGTGTAGAGCAGATTTGTGCAAATATTTAAAAAAAATGAGCGAATACCTAGTTAGCATATTAATTATTTAGAAGCTACTTGCTTAACTATATACAGCTGAAAACTACAACGTACGATGAATGCTACTAAACTCTAAGCGTTCGTATTCACATGCTTGAAACATAATATTGGGGTATCAAAGATTGCGCACTACGTACGATGCTTTGGCCATTAGCGAGGTAAAATGTTTTCGAAGTGTCATCAAGGCTGCTGGAATAACAATGGGATGTAGTCCCAAGAGGCGGTTTAGGCACCCTTTAATGTTTCTGTGTTGACGACGCAGGACACTTGCGGGGCTAAAAAGAAACTATCATATACATCAATGGGCAAGCGAAACACAGTGGCGGGGGGGGGGGGGGGAGGGAGAGCTCTGCGGAATATCTGGATGAAGTTGCTACGTATGACTTACTAGGGCCGTTAAAAACGCCTGGGAGAAAGCAGAAAACCTTCGGCAAAATTTAAAAAGGAAGAAACACCCAGTGAATGTCTTTTTGACAGAAGAGCAGCGGTTTTCGTTTGACGAATCTCCTACGCAGACTAAATTCTCTCTCCATTCTGTGTCTTCGCTTTTGAGGTATAGATATTTGTGCACTTTAGCCACCTCTTCATTTGTATCCTCGTTCCCGAGTCTTTCTTGAAAACTAATTTTTCCCCGTGCTTTCCTGACTTCAAAAGGGGGCACAAGTCATGCCTCTCTGGACTGCCTCATTTCTGGTCCGACCGACCACTGTACTTCCAACCCCGACTAGATGCCTAATTTTAAAGGCACAATGCCATTTTCCAACGGTAGCGCAGGCACAATCGTTCCTTTCCAGATTACTCACACCACCTTCAATATTTTTGTAGCTCCAAAGTGCTCTATGTATTCTCACTGCTGCATTCCGCTTCCATTTCATTCTTAGATTACCATTGTGGATGCTTTAGTATAGGTAGTTTCTTCATTTATGAATACACCAAGCTACTTATATTGCTTGAATATGGGTATGACTTGCCGTTCAATTGATGCCACGCCATTGCTCGTCTCTTCAGCCAAGTTCGTAATTATCGATTTATCTCTATTAAACTAAGACATTGATTTATAGCCATTACCCCGCATATTCCCAAGTCTCTGTAGGTCTTTTGTATCGTCCTGTAGTAGCACAGTGTCGCCCGCATACCTAATCTAGAGGACCTTATGATGCACCTTTTGCCCATTACGTATGTAAGATAAGACAAAACCCGATTCACTGTTTTGCAATCGTCCTTCTATGCACTTTACACAAAGCATGAACAATAATAAAGGCAGAAGGAATCCTTGCTTCAACGAATTTTCTCAAGTTCGTTGCAAATAACACCGTTGAAGGTGGTTCAGATGCTTTCAGAATATTAAGTGCAACAGACTCGCGTTCGAGCAGGCAATAGTTCCAACACTATCTTATGTACAAGGAAGCCGCCATAATTCGAGCCAACGTCAGAGGAACGATGGCAGTGAAGCAAATTTAAAATGTTTTTATGCATATTTTAACACTATCGCTCCGTATGTTTCAGTGGTGAAACAAAAATTAATTTTAGGGTCTCACGTGACAATTTTCGCGTGCTATAAGATTATGAGTGACGAAGTAGTGGGGCACTGCGGAATAATTTTTGCTTCCTGGGTTTCTAACGTGCACTTTATTCAAAGTACACGGGTGTTTTCTTCCATTTCACCCCCATCGAAATGGACCCTGCGCAGCCGGGATCAAACCAGCGACCTCGAACTTAGTAGGGTGGCGCCAAAGTTCCTTGCATACATCGGTAGGTAACTTATGAAACAATTGTAAAATTGACATCACTGACAGCAAGATTCTCTTATAGTCAACGCCAACATTTCTCAAAAAGGAGCGAGAGATCTAGTGAATAGCTTAACATTTACACAATTGCATTCCAGTTAAATCAAGGGATGGCAGACACCAAGCCACCGCAGAATAATATTTTGTTCTGTCACTAGTGCGCTCTTGGGAAGACGTTTTAGCGAAATCGCTGTTTGGTGCCTTCTACTGGTTTCTCTGTTGACTATAATCAAAATTTGTTCTGGTGTCGATTAAACGAATAGCCAATGCCTTACTGCAGGATGCGGGCGGCACGCCTGGAGATCCCGGGCCGTGGGGGCGAGAGGCCTTCCTTCTTCTCGCGTGACTCTTCGTCCGGCGACACAAGCTCCCGGCCTCCCAACAACATCGAGGAAGACCCGCGAACGGCGGGACCCGCAGCCTCGTCTTCGTCATCTTCATCGGGAGAGAACTACGAGGACGAGCTGGATTTCGCCAAAGAATTGGCGTCTAGCAAGCGAAAGTCCCTCGCCGGGGGCAGTTCCCGTCGCAGCAGCCGCGTCACTTTTGGCGCCACGGCCGCCATCTTGCAAGTGCCCGGCATTCCCAGCCCTCGGTCGGGCTCCCCCCGCTCCGGTTCGCGCTCAACGTCTCCTCGCTCGTGTTCACCGCGCTCTGGCTCGGTCAGCTTTTTCGCCGAGCCCAGCTTCATCCAGGACGTGGTGAACGACTACGACGACGACGCGGACGACGAGGACGACCTGGAGGCCACCGACTGCGGAGTGGACGCTAGGTAGCCGCGGCGAGGCGGCGGCGACTCGACCGCCGCCTGTTTGGTGGTGCTGCCGCGTTCCGGGTCGTCACGTATTGGAGTTGCTCTGGCGTCCGGCACCGCGATGCTGGAGACGCTGCTTTGAGCATTCCTCTCAGGATGAGGGCGCCGACTCGCAACGCAAAGAAATTGATGTGCGACCACCACTGCACTTCATGTGCAATGGCAAAAACTCATTCAGAAACAATAACCCTGGGGCGGGCGTCAAATCATATACAAAATGTTGAATACAATCATAATAATTTTAATCGGCTAGGCAAGACTTCGAGTGTAGTTGAGGTGCCAGCCAAGCGGCTAATTTTACAGGTAATGCTGTGTTCGTACCAGTGATACGCTTGTCTCGTCAGTCTGTTAAAGGAACAGATCAGAATGCAAAAAGGTGCCAGCCTAAAATTTAGAGATATAAACAGAACTTCTTCTTTCATACGGAAGAAGCGCAGTTTTGCTTTAATAAGCAAAACGGCATTTCAGTGTTTGGAAACATCTGTGTAGCTGGCAGTGCACTCACAAGTAGCTTGGGTTACAATTTCCGGCTGCTGAACTTTAAGTACGACTTAAGGATACGGGAAAAAATAAGATGGCATCACTGTGGGATGGTATAGCCATTCGCACGCGACCGTCAAATGACGCTTCCGTGGAAGACATGAGCAATAAAAGGAACAATCGATACTCCACTCATTCCGCTGTACGAAAAGTTAAAATGTCAAATTAACCACTGCAAAAGCCGCTCAACCCTCAAAGAAGAACGTTGTAGTCTGGGCAAATTTCCTTTCGTTTTACCTGTGGTGTTGCGAGTAATGTTGTTGGCGTGCAATAAGGTTGAAAGAACTGTCCTTATCTGCGTAAAATTGAAAATTGAAGGTTACAGAATCAATGCGCCTGGCTTCAAGTATGTACGTGACTACTCTGATGAAACTATAAGGTGATCCACCTAAGGTCAGTCGCATGTTAATTTTTGTGTTTTACTGCTAATGCTGCAGTACGATTAACTGAATTTGTTGCAAAACGTAGGTTGTTTAAGAAGACGCAAAGCGTGTGCGAGACGGTGCCCTATTTCCTACACAAAAGGCACGAGTAAATAAATTGCACTGTCGTACAAGCATCACCCGTCGCACGCGATATCGTAGGTAAGCAGGGCGAGATAACGCAGAACTGAAGTCATAAAGTAGAACTGCAATTATACTGATGAAGGTATTTAATGCAAACGCCTATGTCTACTGATCGATGAGTGTTCCTATTTACAGTCTACGAGAAGCTGGCGCTAAAATTTCTAGCGTGAAGAACATTCTTTTTGGATAAAAACTTTGGTTAATTATGTGCTCTGTATGTGAATTTCCACCTTCTTCTTTAGTGAAAGTTATCCACGCAAACGAAATTTTCGTCGCATATATCATACATCACACACTTACAAATAAAGTGCAACGTTAATCGCAGACTTGACCGTATTTAAAGCGATTACTAGCATTAACTCATAGGTATTGGGAGGTGGCAGCTCCGAACTTACTTTCAGAAAGCACAACAATATTCGAATGCGTCATATGCAATAGTTTTAATTATCGGATTTTGTTTATTTTCTCGATGCAGTTTAGTAACGTTTCTCACAACGGTGTTTAGCTATATTGTCCTGCTTATGCCGGGGACACACTATTTGATGGAAATATTTCGTTTAATAAAACACATAGTACGAATAAGATTTCAGCATCGTTTTTTGTGCAACTGATAGGTTCTGATGACACGGTAATACCTTTCGTTTTTCATTTCGAAATAATTGAAGTTATGTTAGCCATCTCTTCATTGGGAAAGCGAAATTCAGTAAGCCCTAAGTAGTCACAGTGCCTTCCAAAATAGGCTGTCGATATAGAACAGCTGCGCTATATTTGATCAGGAGCACATTACATACAAGCCCTGATTTACTAGCAAAGCTGTGCTAAGATCTATCCTTGAAATCGATATGAAGTAGGTAAACACGATGGTTGGCACCTTTGCCACCGGAAAGTAAGCAAATTCAAACGCAGATGACAGAATAATGATCTTGACCAGTTAGTTGGTCGTTGCGATACTAAGTAATAGCGCGTGCTTAGGGAGTTGATAATGTAAGGCTTTCATGAAGCAAGCAGTAATAGTTTCTTTTCGCAAGATTTAATACTATAGGTCTTGTGCGGGGCTAGTGGTCCTTTTGCTGCGAATAATAACCATAGTTTTAATGATCTAAATCTGGGTAGTTGCAATATGCAGCTGCCTAAGCGCCACGGTACAGGTGAATTACACGTCGCAGTTGAAAGCCACCATGGTTTTTGTGATGTTTGCATCCTCTCGGTATGGTTTGTACTGTGCAGCAAATAATATGCATTAGTGTGGTTGCTCGGGTCAGTATTTTGATTATGCTGTTTCTTCCGTAGTGTCATGGAGATCTTGGCGTTTTGTCCAGTGTTCTGTCTGCGCTTGTTATTATATCGCCTTTCCAGTGTTCTATCATTAAGGTTTCTTTTAAGCTTTGCTTCTTTGCTGTTCGCGAAACACGCTATACGAAGCTTTTGTATAAATATGTGTTTCTTAAGCACACTTGTTACTCATGCGATGTCTCTTATGCATGCAAATAGTCTAATGCAGAGCATCATTTGTGGGTTCTTACATGTGAATTGCTAGCTTGTATAACATTAGTATTTACTGCTTTATTACGACCCAGTTTTGCCAGATCTCGCTTTAATTTTGTGTAATCAGTTAATGTCATCGAAAATTTGCACTGTCCAAGGAGACAATACGTACTGTTTTAACCCAATGACCTGTGCATTACGTGTTTTGTGAGAGCCGTTTTCCGTAACTGTTTTGCCGTGAAGCTCACCTTCATATTCGTTGAGGCACTGACGCTTGGCTCGTGGTAAGAAAGTGTAGCTGTATAAGAGTGTTTCACCTACATTCATGACCCTGTTTGTGCTAGAGTTGTCTGAGGGCGATTGTTTAGCCATAACCATGGACCGGCGCCCGAACATTGCTCGTGCCTTCCCATTAAGATTTCCATCGCTTCGGAATACAACCCTCGTACTTTAGAGTGGCAGGTCCGGTCCACCACAGCAGAGCCAAAGGCTTTGTGATAACGCTCCTATTCCTTGTTGGGATTACTCAATGTCACGTTATACACAAGTACTCATTGTAGTTCGTGGTGAGAGAAGAACAAAGAAATGCTGTCCTTTGAAAATGCCACGGGAGGACCAATCCTTGAGAAGGTGCTGGCGTGTAGACCTGGTTATATTGGCGGATAGGCCAAGGAATGACGTGTCTATCTTATTGAAAGAGTAATGCCACATGACAGGATTTTCTAAAGGTATTAAATGTTGCCTTGACTGATAAAGGAAGCAATGACTTCCCCATTAAACTCAGCACAATGCATTCCAAGTAAGCAGAGTGGTGCGCCTTAAGCTTCAGCATATTATGAATGATTTTGTGAAAAGACCACATAAATTTTTTTCAAAACTATACACATTTATTTCAAGGTTCTTCCTATGTGAAGCGTGGATAGACAGGGCCGGCGTGACACCGCTAAAAGTGGATGAAATATTTGCTTGCGCTGCAAAACTTGAAACTATAGCAGAGAGAACAGCTACCACTTGTCTAGTCAGAGCACGATAATTTAAGATAATTTATTTTATCAAGCAATATTTGAGGTAGTGTCAGCTACTTTAGGTAATCTCAGTTCAGTACACTAAATACATAGATGAATAACGACGTGTGTACATATGCATACAGCATAAATGCATGCATCCAATCGTCGTTACCTGCGAAGGCGAAATACTTGCGGACCGACTACAAACATCATACAGCATGGATCTCTGAGGCTGTCGGCGGTTCACATAAAATGGATATACCAGTATAACCTTGATCACATGGTTAAATACCTAGAAAATAATAAACTTTCGAAAGCGCAGCTTATTTACCCATGAATTTTGTTTCCTACACAACACCGAAAGAGTTTTAAATCTGAGTAGCAGCTAGTCTGTGGCATAAAAAACTGGTAAAAGGAATTATTTCAGAGACGCATACTGAGCAAGCCAGTTGAGAGGGGGATGGTACTATCGCGTGAACTGCGTATAACAAAGCTGCATTATTTCGAAGCCCTGCTGCCAACGGCAGCTGCGAGACCGCAATTATGCTGGTGGTACTGATTTCTAAAAAAAATTCTAAAAAGTGGTGATCTCCACGCAAAACAGTTTTCCTGCGCATACTTACAGTAGCGTAGAGCTTTAGGTAAAAAAATGTATTCGTGTATATTTCATTAAAAACACTTTGAAAGGCAAAGCCCTTTGTCTAATTTCCCAGCAGGGCAGCCATTTCGTCTACGGTCTTTATTCTGAGGATTAGAGCAAATGATTATAGGGTTATATTAGGTACGTGGACATAATTAGAACTTGAGGCATTCATTGTTATGTTTTTGTGAACTGACGACGCAAAAGTTGAAAATAGCTTACTGCTGGTTAGTGTATATAGCGCTAGGATTATTTCTCACATTGACGTGGCATGGCATAATGGCATGGTGAACAAGGTCCACAAGCAGAGTATTGCTCTTTCTCATCAATACTTCATGAATCTACAACTGGCAGGAAGCGTTTGTATGTCATTGTTAAATCAAAGCTATGCAATCACTTGTCATAAATACAATAACGCTTGAAGGGATTAGGGCATTCCCAAAGGTAATGTTGTAGTTCAATTGCTGTTATTCTTGTACATCCTTCAATTTAAGCAAGTTTATATGTCTGCCCTATTAAAACCTGGCACACAGGGTGGGCGGGTTGTCTATGAATGTATGCTGCTCTATGAATAAACATCAAACTTCAGGCTTCAAACAGTCGACCATGCTGCATTAGATTACACGCAATGAAGGCACACTTAGCAAGCTGCTGAACTCTAACAAAGATGAAAATCTAAAAAAAGTGGCACAACAGGTATTTTTACGAAACAGGTGTTTTCAGCACTTGCCGACATTTCGTGTGCGTAGGCATGGTCACAATATCGCCCATCGAGAACGTAGCAAGCGGTAGCGTTGATACTGAAAAAAAAACGTTGAATAGAGATACCAACCCAGTAGTTGACGTAAAGGTTTGTGAACTTGTTATCAATAAAATTGTTCGCGTTCTACTTACCACTTAGAGCGTAACGACGAACGTTGCGAGGAGCCACAACCAACTTGAACAGGTTTTTCATTGCTAAAAGGTCTCATAACTTTACAGTGCACCTTTATTATTCCCGTTGGAGTACCCCTTTAGAAGCATGGGCAGAAATATCTAAAATACGAAACTTCTAGTCAATAAATGTTTCAGTGCATACGAACTTGAACGGATCTTTCAAGAAGAGCTCCTGATAACATGAAAATCAATATTTTCTAGTCCATATCAAGTCCAAGCAACCTAACTATGCCTCTCGTACGACAAATTCGTGTAGTATAAACCTAAAACCCACAAATTTTTGCTGCTTAATTCATAGATGTAAATATATTTGTAGTAATTGCTCCTCTTGTAAGCGATTAAAATTGGCGGGCCTACCGGCGAAGTCCTCAAACGTTACCAGTATTCAGTACTGTAATGGTACTAGACGACGATTATATCTCACGACTTAAACATATCGTCATAAATAACTTATAATTGGCATATTTGATAATTTCTCAATGCGACGTTGTTCATAGGTTTCCTTTATTTCTGCACTAAGCAAAGAAAGACTAGGTGGCTCCAAATTTTACGACTTTTTTTGAGCGTGACAAGAATGCATATAAAATAAATGCACGAGAAAAGTAAAGCTGCGCCTGTTCCGGCGCAGAAAGGTATAGAAAACGAATGCAAAAGGGAAGACGCCTGGTTTTTGGTGGGAGTTTTACGCATGGCTTCCAAGTATATCTGTTCGAGAGCGTTTTAGTGCTTGTTATATCTTGAAGTGTACTGGTGCAGGTAGGACGACATCTTAAACGGTAGTCGCTGGCAATGGCATTTTACTCCCATCTTACTCGTCTGTGCGGACGTAATTCAACCTGTGAAGTGGTTTTCTTATGCGCGTTGTTTTCACGTGAACAGACATTTGTACCGACCATGGAGTGTTGCCTTACATATTCATCCACTTACAACTGCGAATATTCTTCAAATAAAAGTGTTGTTTGCGTATTTTCCTGTGTCCTGTGCTTCTACTGTCTCTGTGAAAACTAAGCCAATTTAATTTACGCGCATGACTTTTCTAGCATATGGCTAATTGCAGTCAACTAAATAACGACTTTTACGTGCACTGACAAGCAAGAGTTGATGCTGACGTACTGCTCATTGGGCTACTACGAATGACCTCGTTGGTGACAGTGTTTCTGGCACAAAATATTGGGAGATTGTAGGTAGAAAGAACACGAATTTAGATACTATTTTACTACTCCGTACCATGGGCTTGGCAACAGCGCAACTACTTGACCCGTGCATTACCACGCTGATCGATTTTCTGAGTAATCCTTTTGCGGCTCCAGGATCTGGTGCGATTCGCCGGCACAGCAACATTGCGGTATCGGCGATGTGCATGGGACACTTGTGGCTGTTGAAGGGAGATGTGCAAGCTGTGGATGGGGGCGATAGCATGGGGAACTCGATCACGCCATGCAAAGTTCTCCTTGGTATTGTATTTGACAGCGGTACTCGCAGAAAAGCTTACTCAGCCCTTCTACCGGCCCGAGACTTGTCCCTGGTCCTTACTGCGCTATGTTACTTGCAATACAACGCGGTAATTGCGAGAACATCTTCGTCGACAGTATTGGTAACAGATATCTAGGCCGTTCCAATTAATGTTTCTCTTGCAACACAACTCTGAAAGCTGCAAGCCGGTGGCGATGAACCACAGCGCCCAATTCCTTCCTCTGTGTTTAATGCCCACTGTTACGCTTGTACCCGAGTCTCCTCCAGCTCGTAGCGTAGCCTGTAGAAGGTCTGCTTGGAAAGGCGACAGTGACCGTGCAAATAATTTTCCGCCATCTATTCGAACGCATATCGCACTTCCTGCCATCGTCAACAACAAAAGAGCAACGCCAAGCAAACAAGAGGGGTAAGTGACAGTCTCCCATGCAACCAACGCACGCTCGCTCGGCGCCCGCGTATCTACGCAGTGCGAGTTTACAAGTTCTAGTAAGTACGAGCAGGGCGTGGCATTTCCGGAGGCACCAGACGTTTGTGCGCATGGGCGAGATATAGCGGCTTAGAGGGAGGAAGTGTGGGAGATTTTCTTCCTTGAATATCTGAGTGCCTAGGCAGTATGCAGGAGAAGCTTCTTTACTCGTGTTGTATTCGTCTGTCGCTAGGCCTGCCGGCATTCCAGAGTGGCGTCGAGTTTGTTTACTTTCGGACGCTCGCTGCTGCTGTGGTGAAACAGGTGATGCAGTGGGCGCTGTCGTCCCATTTGGTGATGGCTTGGTCAGACAGATCCTCACGCGCCTGCGGCAATTGTGCTGAATCAGTCATGCCGGATTATACCTTTCTCGCGCTCTGCGGCAAGCTACCTTCAAACTAACGTCACTGATTTTCCCGAAGGAGCAGTAGGGACCGTATTAGAGGCCCGGCTGCATATGTCAAAGATCAAGAAGACGCAGCGCCTCAGCAACCATGGTTGAAAGTGACTGGCTGAAATGCCGCCGGAGCCGCTCGCCACCCTTGCAGCCACATGAGAGTACGCCGCTCACCCCTAACGCCTTTTACGCTAACCTAACGAAGGCGAGACTCCAAGGCAATTATCCTCACGTCGTAAGCAATGTGAGAAAACGCCGTACCACTCTAACACCCTTCTAACCTCACCTAATCTTACCTAATGCGGGCGAGACGCAAAGCCAGTAAACCTCACGGCGTGACGTCAAGGCGTCGCCTCAGGCGTTTCAGCCAATCGTGTTCAACCGCGGTTGCTAAGGCGCTGTGCGTTTATGTCCCTAAAAGAGGCCGAATCAAAAATGTTCCTGAAAAGTCGCGGACAACAGCGTACAAAAAGCCTGCCATGAGCGCAGATACTGCTCCAGCAGAGCAGGCCCGGCCTCTAATACGGCCCCTACTGTATCCCCGAGAAAATCAGTGATATTTTTAAGGTAGAGAGCCGTAAGGCACAAGGAAGGTTTATTCTAGTATGACTTAGTCATCACTAGAGCCAGAGGTGCGAGAAAGTCTGTCCGACATACCTTTCGCTTCTGGCAGTGGCGTACGTCCGACGTACCCTTAGACACAGCGATCGCCAAATGGGGCCATCCTTTAACTATGTTTCACCTGCTTCACCGCGCCGGCAGCCAGCGTCAGAGCGTAAACTCTATCCCGCTCCGCAATATCAGCATGCCCAATGTACCCAATGAACAACTGGCCTCAGAAATTCGGCACATATATCATCAAAGCCATGAGAAGGGACACATAATCTTTCAGTGGCTTCCAGGACATTGTAACGTCAGCGGGAACGACCACGCTGATGAAGCCGCCCGTTTTGCACATGAAAGTGGTCAACGAGTCTTCATTGCGCTTTCGCGAACAGACGCTGCGGCTGGGCTGCGATTGATGTCCCGGGATTATACTTTGCCCCTGTGGGACTCAAATGTTTTCACCATGTGTCGGTTGCGTTCGCTGTCTCCGGACATACGCATGCACCTCCCGCCTGGGTTACCACGACGTGAACAGACCATGATCTACCATCTGTGGCTAGACGTTGCCTTTACAAACTCATATGCTTTATTCATTGGAATGGCCGACAGCCCCTCGTGCGACACATGCAACATCGACGAGATGCTCACAGATATTATCTGTGTCTGCCCACGATACAGTGCTCAGAGACAAGTGATGTGCAGAGTACTGGGCCAGTTGGACAATCGTCCACTATCAGAACTAAAAGCTTTAGGCCAATGATCCGAAAGAACATCCGCGTTGAAGTCCTCACTCGTCTTATTAAGGTTCCTGCGGTCTACGTGGCCTCAAGACAGACTCTAAGAATGCCGCCCCATATCGCTCTGTAGTGTACGCGCTTTGTTCGTGCTTGTCTCTCTTTCTTTCTATCTCTTCCTTCCACTGTGTTTCTCTTTTTACCCTCTTAACCCTTCCCCCTGCGTAGGGTAGCCAACCGAAACTGCCTCTGGTTAACCTCCCTGCCTTTCTCTGCATTGGAACAAAAGCCCCCAAATTTTATCTCTCGCACCCGCTCTTACTCCAGCTGCGCGCATACCTCGGGCGCCTCTGGAAAAGCCACGCGCCGCTGTAGCTGCTAGCAGTTGCAAAGACGCCTCCGGAGTAGCCCGGCCGGCGCATGCGACCATGGTCGCAAGCCAACAGCCAAGCCGCAGCAACTGAACCCAAACGAACTACCTCTTTGCCGGTGCCGCTCCTAGCCAACTTAGGGTTCGTTTTGGAAATGGTTGGCAGATGCGTGACGTGCTCATAATTCACTCTGCCACCCCACAGGCTCTGACAACCGGTGAAGTATGCACACTTCTGACCAATGGCATGGTGCAAACTGAACTATTCGCCTTCCGAATCGTTATAAGAGTCCACCCCTGAATAAGCTGGAAGGTTCCGATATACGTTTCAGTGCGCGACCACCTAGGGCTGCCTGCCACAAAAGCCAAAGTGTAGACAGTACTGCTCGACACAGATTGACCTTGACAGTTGAACCTCAGAACACTTAGCTGACAAGTAGAAGCTCCCATGGAGCTTAAAGGGCACAGAACAATACTCTTGTCCTCATCTGGCCACTGGTGTCAGCGTGAACAGTGCATGCATACGCAGCAGTGGTAATGTTGCATTCACGAAAGTCGTGGTGGAATCCGGGCCACCTTTCGGCTTTACTTCCGGTTTCAGTTTCCGGATGCACTGGTGCGTGTTGTGTGATGAAGCACTTTCATGCATATCCAATTTTAATCTTTCTTTGGGACGAGCACTTTATCAAGATGGGACATTTAATACGCTAGTTTTTTGTTTAATCAGCACATATTCTTGTATCACATTTGTGTATATCGTTTCTGTGGTTAACGCGCTTAGGAAGTTTCAGCTATGCGAGAATTGCTCTGGAATAAATAAAACTTACATCTTTTGTAAGCAACATATGGGGTAAAGAAATGTATTAAGCAGGCAGCCTAATTATTGTAAATGCCAGAGGTATCGGCGAAGATAAGTTTTCAAATAATAATTTACATTATTTGTTTTTATAGAGGAACAATATGAGGTTACTTGTCCTTGGTATGACTGTTTATACATTTATTCACAAGACTCTAAGCGTACGAAACAGGAAATAAGTGTGGTTTGGTTTCGTGCAGCATTTGGAGCACAAATAACTCTGCAAAAGCAAGGCATGATGTAGTGTGGAATTTATGACTGATGACACGTAGCAGCCACGGGAAATACAGGCTGCATTTGGCAGCAGCCACAAGTGAATTACTACAATGCAATATAACACTTACCAGGTATCTGCGCGCATTCCATCTGACATCAGTGCTTTCTGCATGTCGACTGCTGTGTTGTTCTGGGATCACTTGCGATCTTGCCTTGTGATTGCTCTATTGAGAACAATTTCTACTCTTCCTTGCACTTTAAGTCCATACATTTTTTGCCAATAAACACTCGTTCAAAACGGCATTAGCGTATTGAAACAGCATGTTAAAGGTAAGCACAAATTATTTAAAGTGCTACATCGGTGGTGATACTGAAGAATACATACGGTACACTGCAGCCTGGGCGATGTGAAACTGAAGCTTAAAACGAGCAACGCCTTAATTATCTTCCCTGAATATGTTCTGGGTATTTGAGCCGCTTCTACAATGCGCTCAAAATTTTTGGTTCGCATGCGTTTTCAGAAAGCACGGAAACCTGGAGCAAACATCGCATGCCGCACTTCTGATTCAAACGATGATGAACAAAGCGGGCGTGAAGCCCCACCAGGCAAGAACGCAGGCACAATTGGCTAGACTATGGACACGGATTGTTTCAGCTTGCAATCGCAAAGATACAAAAGCAAATTGTTGGTTATTTTTAGTACACTCTTGTATAAATTTTCCGCGAACGAAAATTTGTGAGGCCGGCATACGCAGTAGAGCACAGTTTTAAAACAAAAATTGTGGTTCCTATGAAGCGTAGTTTACAATTGCGGTGCCATCACTCGAAAGGACAACAAACTCGCCACTGTGTGGGGCCTGCTCGAGCAGGTGACGCTCGCGCGGACGAATGGTAGAGCGCTGGGGTGCTGCCTTCCAGCGAGGAGACGGATCGTCACAGCAATGAGAATTCTGCCCGCAGTAGATGAAGCGGATGCAGTGATTTGAAATATTGCACAGCACCAACAGATCCTGTCGCACCCGGTGTTAGGTGGGTCCAGGTGTGTTCGTGTAGGTCTGACAGGAATCACACCACACTTTGAGAGCAGGATCAGTCATAGGGAAACAGTTTCAGTGCCTGGACGGATCAGATGTACGGTTCAGTGCGTGGCCACACAGGACTGTTGCTGTTGCCAAAGTGTAGCAGACAGTGCTGGACCGAGGTCGGAAATGACAGTTGCGCAGGTAGCGCTGGTGTCGGCATCTAATAAAACCACAAATGAGGCATTGCGGTAAGACCTCGCTGAGGCTTCGTTTGAAGTCACTCTTGAAGCAAATTTGAGCAAATACTCAGGAACATAGGTGAAAATATATGGGTGGTTAGCCTGCGTAGCGTGGACACAGAATGGAGGGAATAAGTCAAGTGAATAACATTCATTTACAAAGTAATTGAAAATGTACACAGACTACCACCAGTCATAAAAAATGACAGGAACAGCGACAATAGATTGGATGCAAAGGATAGAAACAAAGGAGGTCATGGGGACTTACAAGAAAGACGAGAAAAAATTATGGATGGCAATCTTTACTATAAGACACCGGTCTGTGCTCTGCTATTTCAGGCCCAGGCTGGTTGCCCAAGGACAAAAAGAAATACCGCAGCAACTAATCGCAACAGGAATAGGCATGTGCGTGGTGCAGCTAAAAGCGAGAGAAAACTCTGCGATCCACATGGAATACAAAAGTATTCAGCCAGTGAGATCCGTAGAAAACGTCCACCCTCCAGAAGCATTCGCATGTGAAGCGGTTAGAAGGATTAAATGGCCAGCAGTTATGATAAGCAAGATACGCTTAGAATATGGGCGGAACAATAAAAGAGGGAAGAGATTTATAGGGCCGGCCAGGTTACAGACGCAGGCAACTAACTATAGAAGGTGGATATACTGGTTTTAAGGAGATATGAACAGAATGTTAGGCATATAAAAATCCATATGTTGCCTGGTTAGCGCAGGCAGCCTAGTGACCCATTGCGCGCTCTAATCCCTTCCCAGTCTCAAAGGGAATGCCTCTAAATTATAAAAACCATCGTCAGCGAGGGCTCACCGGGCGGCTGTCTTCCAGCGATGGCATGGGTTGTGAGATTGGAGCATGCAGTAGAAGAAGCGACAGCGGCGATGTAATTTCTTGTAGAACATGGTTCTGTCGCACCGACTGTCGGGAAGGCGTAGCTGAAGTGAAGAATCCATCACCATCACTTTTGTACGGTTGGAACAGAAGTTATTTTTGGGATGCAAAGTAGCTTCGAGCCATCTTTGCCTGCTTCGAATTCATGTTGCTTTGGCTACATACATATTTCAATTCGGGAAGTAATAGCAGTCAGTCAGTCAGTCAACAAACTTTATTAAGGTCCTAAGGAACTACTAAGTCGTAGTTGCGGGCCGCTCCCACGTTGGGGCCGGAAGACCATGGTCCTCCGCCCGTTCGCGGGCCCTTTGGACAGCCCTTAGTTGGTCCTGGGGATCGCCGCTTTTAAGGGCCTCTTCCCAGTCCTCTTGTTTATTAAAAGATGCGTTTTGTAACGCAGAGCATTGCCAGAGCATGTGTGCTAACGAGCAATACTCTTCATTGCACTCGGGGCAGTGTGGGTCGATGTCCGGAGCAAAGCGGCTAAACTTTCCTCTCGAAGGGAAAGATCCCGTTTGTAACATTCTCAATGTGAAAGATTGAGGTCTAGTTAGCTGTGGGTGTGGCAGTGGGAAGTGCCTGCGCCCAAGCTGATAGTGTTTAACTGTTTCATTAAAAGAGAGTAGAGGATCAGAGTTATGCTCCCAATCCCGACTGCTTAGCGTATCAGGACCATTGCGGAAAGTTAGACCTCGCGCCTGGTCATGAACTAGCTCATTCGGGTCGGGTTTGCTGGAATGTACATTGGTTCCCATGTGCGCCGGGAACCATGCGATAGTGTGAACAGCATCAGGCGGTCTTTGCTTGATTATAGCCACCGCCTCTTTCGAGATTAGGCCAGATAGAAAGGCTCGTATGGCTGATCTCGAGTCAGTGAAGATGTAAGGCCGCGAGGGGTCATTCATAGCTAGCGCGATGGCAGCCTGTTCAGCCGCGGCTACCGCGGTGTGTCTTAACTAAGCTGCATTGAGGATTTTCCCGTGAGGATCAGCTACAACAGCTACAAATGAATCCGTGCGCCCATACTGGGCAGCATCTACATAGGTAGTTAATTGCAGGCTTTTGTGCGTAAAGTCAATGAGAGGGCGGGCTCGTGCCTTGCGTCTAGCTGTATTATATTGGGTGTGTGCATTCCGAGGGAAAGGGCTAACTTGAAAGGTTGCCCTAACGGTGTGAGAGAGCATGATGGCAGTCTCGTCGACCGCCAAGGGGGCTAAACCTGTGGACATTAATATGCTTCTGCCTGCCTTCGAAGACGAGAGGCGGACGGTTTGTGCCGTTCTTTGAGCCTCGATTACCTCCGTCAGGGTATTGTGAACCCCTAATTGTAGGAGCTTCTCCGTGCTGGTGCTAGTGGGAATTCCCAGTATGTGTTTAATGCTTTTTCTCACCAGCGCATCAATTTTGGCCTCCTCCGAGCGGGACCAGTTGAGCGCCGATGCTACGTAGTTTATGTGACTCATGAGGAACGTATGATACAGCCTAAGGAGATTGCTCTCACTGAGGCCGCCTCTGCGGTTCGAGACTCTTGTGATTAATCGGAGCATGTTTTCCGTTTTTGCCTTGACGCGGACAACAGTTTGATTGTTGCTTACCTTTGCATTTAGGATCAGACCTAGAATCCTGACCGATTCGACTCTAGGGATCATCTGACCAGATTCAGCGTATAAGTTAATAGGAATCTGTTCGAGAGGGGTAGAGTGCCTCTTGCCCCTGCGATCCGGTCTATAAAGCAGTAGTTCTGACTTTGAAGGTGATAGACAAAGGCCCGTCCCTTTTAAGTACTCTTCCGTAATATCCAAGGCCTCCTGAAAGGCACGCTCCACGGCCCCCTCGGGCCCCCACCGCTCCAAACGGTGATTTCGTCCGCATAGAGCGCATGATTCGCACCCTCGACCCTAGCCAGTTTTTCCGAGAGGCCTTTCATCGCTATATTGAAAAGAAGGGGTGATATCACTGCACCCTGCGGAGTGCCTTTAGCCCCTAACTTGAACTCGTCGGATCTTAGTTGACCGATTTTAATAGTGGCTTTACGGTACCTTAAGAAAGAGCTGACGTAAGCGTGAAAGCGTTTCCCTCAGTTTAGGTGCGAGATGAATTCCAGAATGAATCTGTGTGTGATGGTGTCAAAGGCTTTGGCGAGATCTAACGCTAAAATGCCTCTGACATCCCTGGCGTTCACGTCGATTATCTGCCTTTTGATGAGAAGCATGATATCTTGCGCGGATAGAGAGGGCCTGAAGCCTACCATGTTATACGGGAACAGTTCTTGTTCCTCTATGTATCTCGTTACTCTCTCATGGAAGACATGCTCAGCCACCTTGCCCACGCAGGACGTGAGCGAGATTGGTCTAAGATTCTCAGGTGTGAGTGTTTTACCTGATTACGGGATAAGCACAACAGAGGCCGTTTTCCAGTCCTCTTGGACCCAGCCAGTTTCCCACGTGCCTTTTATCTGTTCCGTAAGCTTCTCGATTGATTTCTCACCGAGGTTATGCAGGAGTCTGTTGGAAATGCCATCCGGCCCGGGTGCTGAGAGGCCGTTTAGCTCAAGTAGCACCTTTCTGACTTCCGCTTTAGTCACCGGGGCACCAAGCTCCTCCATGGGTTCGCCTGTATACTCTGGGTAGTCCTCGTTCCCCGTGGGGCCTACGGGGAGATACCTGTCTGCTAGGCTCTGAAGTATGTCTACATCTGTTAGCCCCTTTCCTTTAAGATCATGAATTATTCTATCAATAGCTAGGCCCTCATTGCTTTTGGATTATGAGTCATCTAACAGTTGCTTCAGGAGGTTCCATTTGCCTCCCGTACGCATCTGTCCGTCAACTGCCGAGAAAACCTCGTTCCATTGCTGCTTGCTCAACTCTTGGCAATACGCTTCGATTTCACTATTTAACATCGCTACTTTCTTACGCAGCTTCCTATTGAGCCTCTGCGTTTGCCATCTGGCGAGTAAGGAGTTTTTGGCCTCTACCAGGTGCGCCAAGTGAGCATCCATCCTGTTTACTTCTAAGTCAGTTTCGACTGTTTTAGTAACAGCCTTGACGTCCTCTTTCATTCTCCTTAAGAGATCTTTGAAGGACGCGTACTCCTCCAAGTCCTGCCCCCGGCGTTTAGGGAAGGTGTCCCAGTCTACTACGGTGAAAGCCCTAAGGGGGGCTGCAGCAACTTCCAGAGAAATATCCACAATAAAATGGTAACTTCCCAGGTTTTCTTGCTTATTGTGCCAACTAACAGAGGTGGCATTCTTAACGAAGGCCAGATCCGGCGTGGTGTCCCGCGAGACTGAATTACCGATGCGCGTGGGAAACTGGGTCCGTAACTAGCTCTAATGAGCAGTTTCTAACCACTTGAAGGAGATTTATTCCTTTAGGGGAGTGTCTCATATAACCCCACGCTTGATGCGTTGCGTTAAAGTCTCCAGCTACCACAAGTGGAGCATCCCTTGCTTTCGCCGCCGCCTTAGCTATAATCGACAAGAATGCCTGGTGACGGTCTCTCCGGGAACTGTAAATGTTTAAAATGAAAACGCTGTTTTTAAGCCAGCTGCCGTGAATGATTTCGATAAATATTACCGCCGCCCTCGTGTTGCCCAACTGCAATTTCTGCTCTTGAAAGGAACACTTCCTTGCAACTAGGACCGCCAGGCCGAGTTCGCCCTCTCCGGTTGCCGACATAGCTCGGTAACCTGGAAATGACCTAATTTCAGTTCTAGTTTCCTGTAGTAAGATAACATGCGGTTTGTTCGACTGTGTCGCGATAAATTGCTGCAGTGGTGCCTTTCGCCTCTGAAAACTGGCGCAGTTCCACTGCCATATGACAAATTCTTTAATGTGGCCCGCCATTGTTAAGGCTTCAGAGGGCCTCTAGGACGCTACCTGTAGCTTCTCTAGCTGCCGCTGGAGCGACTTCCGTACTCACTGGTTCAGCGCGCTTAGTTTGCACTTTTTCTAGAACTTGCACTCTAAAGAGCAGCATTTGATTGCCCTTGATCAATTCATTCACGGATTTTTGTAAACAGACCAGCGAGAGTTGCATCGCTGCCTCTGCCGTGGCAGTTTCTTCGGCTGCCTCCTGCGAGGACGTGGCCCTGCGTTTAGCAGTACGCGCCTGCGCTTCTCCGTTTGCCGAAGAGAACTCTTGCCTTTGTTGTAAGTTTGCTTGCCGAAAGGCCTCGAAATCGGCCTTCATCTTTTGAATTTCTGCCTTGAGGTTAGCGTTTTCTTGCAAGAGCTGTGTTACTCGGGAGTCTTCCCTATGCTCTGGCAATGTTATCTGCGTTACCTTTTTTTGGCGCCTTGTCAGTCTTGGACTTTACTCGGTCCGCCCATGAGGGTTCAGGTCCTGGATGCGCGCCCGGGATTGGGAACGCCCCTTGGAGCGGGAAAGCCCTCTGGAGTGTGAGCGGTCTCTGGAGCGAGACCGAGGGCGCCCTCTGGAGAGGCTGCGTTGACGATCCGCTGGCGTCAGCGAACGCGCACGTCCAGGCGCGCTTGTGAGACTGGAGTCACGTGAACGAACTTCCTGGGCCACCTGTGACATCTTGGCGCGCCTGCGCCGTCGTCGTCTTTGTCGTACTATTGTCACGTGGTAGTGATGGTGAAGAAAGAAGCAGTACGGTGGAATACAAAACTAGCTTTTATTGGGCGAACCTGTGCCCACAAAACAGGCTACACTAATAGCACAGCGATAGCGGCGAACACGGTCGGCGATCGTCGAAAGTCTGATCAGCGGGTCAAGAGCGTCGGCTTTTATAGAGCAGTCGTCGAATGTTCCAGACTAATCGTTCGGACCCGCGTGCCTTCAATAATGTTCTACACCATTCGCGCTACGCGATGGAATCAGATAACACAAGGTTCGGCGACAACAGACAGCCGGGTAGAAGCATCGATAACTTTCCAGAAAGGTCGGATACATGCAGGCACGTCCCTCGCTGTGCGATTACATGTGTTAAGCGGCGAAACGTGGTCGCCCTATAAAGATAAGTACACGTGGCAATACCCCCCTCTTAAAAAGCATCGATCCGATGCTGCAAACAAACGAAGGTAATAAACAAAAGCACTCGTAGCAAAGAAAAGAACAAAAATGGCGAAGTTTGTCAGCGTCCGTAAAAGGGTTTAAGGCGCACCACGTGGACCGCTTCAGATCGTGCGCGGCGCCGCTGTGAATGCGAAATGCCGTCTGGCACGACCTCATAGTCAAGAGCACTAATACGTCGGATGACCTTGTAGGGCCCGAAATAGCGTCGGAGTAGTTTCTCACTGAGTCCTCGTCGGCGTATCGGGGTCCAGACCCAAACACGGTCGCCAGGTTGGTGTTCGACGAAGCGTCGTCGGAGGTTGTAGTGTCGGCTGTCGGTCCTCTGCTGGCTGTTGATTCGCAGGCGGGCGAGCTGTCGGGCTTCTTCGGCGCGCTGGAGATAGCTAGCGACGTCAACATTCTCTTCGTCAGTTACGTGCGGCAGCATGGCGTCAAGCGTCGTCGTCGGGTTCCTGCCGTAAACCAGCATAAACGGCGTGATCTGTGTTGTTTCTTGCACCGCCGTGTTGTACGCAAAGGTTACGTACGGCAGGACCGCGTCCCACGTCTTGTGTTCGACGTCGACGTACATTGCTAGCATGTCGGCGAGGGTCTTGTTCAGGCGCTCCGTGAGACCATTCGTCTGCGGATGGCAGGCAGTTGTCCTCCTGTGGCTTGTCTGGCTGTACTGCAGAATGGCTTGGGTGAGCTCTGCTGTAAAAGCCGTTCCTCTGTCGGTGATGAGGACTTCTGGGGCACCATGTCGCAGCAGGATGTTCTCCACGAAAAATTTCGCCACTTCGGCTGCGCTGCCTTTTGGTACAGCTTTAGTTTCAGCAAAACGGGTGAGATAGTCTGTCGCCACGATGATCCACTTATTCCCGGATGTTGATATCGGAAACGGCCCTAACAAATCCATCCCAATCTGCTGGAATGGTCGGCGAGGAGGTTCGATCGGCTGTAGTAATCCTGCTGGCCTTGTCGGTGGTGTCTTGCGTCGTTGACAGTCTCGGAATGTCTTGACGTAACGGGCGACGTCGGAGGTCAGACGCGGCCAGTAATACCTTTCCTGTATTCTCGACAGCGCCCGGGAGAATCCGAGGTGCCCAGCGGTTGGATCGTCGTGTAGGGCGTGCTGTATTTCTGGACGCAGCGCTGACGGTACAACAAGAAGGTAGCTGGCGCGGACTGGTGAGAAGTTCTTCTTCACGAGCAGGTTGTTTTGTAGCGTGAACGAAGACAACCCGCGCTTAAATGCCCTAGGGGCAACGCCGGTGTTCCCTTCCAAATACTCGACGAGGCCTTTTAGCTCCGGGTCGGCTCGTTGCTGTTTAGTGAAGTCTTCCGCGCTTATTATCCCAAGGAAGGTGTCGTCGTCCTCGTCGGCTTGCGGCGGGGGATCGATCGGGGCGCGCGATAAGCAGTCGGCGTCGGAGTGTTTTCTTCCGGACTTGTATATTACCGTGACGTCATATTCTTGTAGTCTGAGGCTCCACCGCCCCAGCCGTCCTGAAGGGTCCTTTACGTTTGCTAGCCAACACAGTGCGTGATGGTCACTGACGACTTTGAATGGCCTGCCATAGAGGTGAGGGCGGAATTTAGCTGTAGCCCAAATGATGGCGAGGCATTCCTTTTCAGTCGTAGAATAGTTGCTTTCCGCTTTTGACAGCGACCGGCTAGCATACGATATCACCCTTTCAAGTCCTTCTTTCCTCTGGACTAGGACGGCACCGAGGCCTAGGCTACTGGCGTCAGTTTGGATTTCGGTATCGGCGTCCTCGTCGAAGTGTGCAAGTACCGGCGGCGACTGCATGCGTCGTTTGAGTTCTTGAAATGCCTTGGCCTGAGGCGTTTCCCACTTGAACGCGACATCACATTTGGTTAGATGTGTTAGCGCCTCCGCGATGCGTGAAAAGTCCTTGACAAAGCGCCTATAGTAGGCACACATGCCAAGGAATCTGCGCACTGCCTTCTTGTCGGATGGCTGCGGGAACTTTGCGATAACAGCTGTCTTTCGCGGGTCAGGGCGGACACCACATTTGCTGATGACGTGGACTAAAAGCACAAGTTCATCGTAAGCGAACCGGCACTTTTCCGGCTTGAGTGTAAGTCCTGATGACATGATGGCCTCTAGCACTGTCTCAAGCCGCCTTAGCTGATCGTCGAAATTTCCGGCGAAGTCGACGACGTCATCCAGGTAAACAAGGCACGTCTGCCACTTCAGTCCGGCTAACACCGTGTCCATAACGCGCTGAAACGTTGCAGGCGCCGAGCATAGTCCGAATGGCATGACCTTGAACTCGTAGAGGCCGTCTGGCGTGATGAAGGCAGCCTTTTCGCGATCTCTCTCGTCTACTTCTATTTGCCAGTAGCCAGACTTGAGGTCCATCGACGAGAAGTATTTAGCGTTGCAGAGCCGATCCAATGCGTCGTCTATCCGTGGAAGGGGGTACACATCCTTCTTCGTGATCTTGTTCAGTCGACGATAATCGACGCAGAAGCGTAGGGTTCCGTCCTTTTTCTTTACCAGGACTACAGGAGAGGCCCACGGGCTTTTCGACGGCTGGATGATGTCGTCGCGCAGAATTTCATAGACTTGTTGCGTAATAGCTTCACGTTCTCGCGTCGAAACTCGGTAAGGGCTCTGGCGGAGTGGTCGAGCGCTCTCTTCGGTTATTATGCGATGCTTTGCAACTGGTGTTTGTCGAATGCTCGGTGACGTCAAAAAGCAGTGTTTGTATCGTCTGAGAAGACTTCTGATCTGTTGCTGCTTACTCATAGGAAGACTTGGATTCACGTCGAAGTCTGGTTCGGGGATAATGCTCATCTGGGTAGATGCGGCTGAATCCGAGAGGACAAATGCATTGCTGGTTTCCACAATTTCCTCGATGTATGCGATTGTCGTGCCCTTGTTGATGTGCTTGAACTCTTGGCTGAAGTTGGTTAGCATAACTTCCACTTGCCCTCCGTGGAGTCGAGCGATCCCTCTTGCGACGCAAATTTCATGGTCGAGCAGTAGATGTTGGTCGCCCTCGATGACGCCTTCTACGTCAGCGGGTGTTTCAGTGCCGACGGAAATAATAATGCTGCAACGCGGCGGGAGGCTCACTTGATCTTCGAGCACACTCAAGGCGTGGTGACTACGACAGCTCTCCGGCGGTATCGCTTGATCTTGTGACAGCGTTATCGATTTCGACTTCAGGTCGATGACTGCGCCATGTTCATTCAGGAAGTCCATGCCGAGAATGACGTCTCGTGAACACTGTTGGAGGATAACGAAGGTGGCAGGGTAAGTCCGGTCATCAATGGTAATTCTTGCCGTGCAGATTCCAGTCGGCGTAATGAGGTGTCCTCCAGCGGTCCGAATTTGGGGGCCCTCCCATGCAGTCTTAACCTTCTTCAACTGGGCGGCGATGTGTCCACTCATTACGGAGTAATCGGCCCCTGTGTCGACTAAGGCAGTGACTGCGTGACCGTCCAGAAGCACGTCGAGGTCGGTGGTTCTTTGTCTGGCGCTGCGGTCAGGTCGTGGCGTCGGATCACGGCTGCGTTGTGTTGAACTGAAGTTGGAACGTCGCGTCGTCAAGTCGTCGTTCGTCGGTGTAGTCTTGCCTTCCTGACTTCGTCGGGACGGCGGCGTGTCGTTGTTATGTCGTCAAGATCGTTTCTTCGTCGTCTTCGTCGGCGGCGGAGGATCTTCGTCAGTTCGACGAACAGCAACCGCACCTCCATCGGTTGCTGCTTTTAGTTTTCCGGATATGGGCTCGCTGACCGGTCCCGGGCTGGGCCAGTGTATGGTCGGCGCTGCGGCGACAAGTAGCGGCCTGGTGATGGCGAACGCGATGGTCGTCGAGTGCTCCACTGAGTAGCGGCGAGGTAGTCGGCGATGTCACGAGGTCGTTCACCTTCCATCGGGCGCTGTGCGTTGATGGCGAAGCCTCGCAATCCCAGGTCGCGGTATGGGCATCGGCGGTACACATGGCCGGCTTCGGTGCAGTGGTAGCAGAGCGGGCGGTGATCGGGGGCGCGCCAAATGTCCGTCTTCCTCGCGTAGGTGCGCTGGGCGACGGGTGGGTGTGCTGGCGGCGGCGGCGGTGGACGACGGAATTGCGTCGTTGCAGGGCCCTGGCGTGGTCGCGGAGGGGGACCTGGACGGCGTGCGATGGCGGCGTATGTCATCGCTTCTGGCTGGGGCTGCGATAATTGTGGTTGCAGTTCAGGAACTCCTAGCGATCGGTGCACCTCTTCTTTCACGATGTCGGCGATCGAGGCCACTTGAGGCTGCGACGATGGCAAGACCTTGCGCAGTTCTTCGCGCACAATTGCCCTGATGGTCTCGCATAGATCGTCCGTGGCCAGTGATTGAATTCCGGAGTAGCTTGTTGGCTTGGTGCGTCGGTCGAATTGCAGGTTCCGCAATTCCAGTGTCTTCTCGGTGCTCGTCGCCTCACGAAGAAACTCGTCGACGGTCTTCGGTGGGCTTCTTACCATACCGGCGAAAAGTTCCTCTTTTACACCACGGATCAGTAGACGTACTTTCTTCTCCTCGGACATTTCGGGGCCGGCGTGGCGAAACAGACGGCTCATTTCCTCAGTGAAGATCGCGATCGTCTCATTCGGCAGCTGCGCTCTTGTCTCCAGTAAAGCTTGGGCTCGCTCTTTTCGCACGACGCTTTGAAATGTTTGCAGGAAGCCGCTTCGGAAGAGGTCCCACGTCGTCGAGGTGGCTTCTCAATTCTCCAACCACGTCTGGGCGGCGTCCTCCAATGCGAAATAGACATGTCGTAGCTTGTCGTCGCTTGCCCAGTTGTTAAACGTAGCGACCCTCTCATACGTTTCCAGCCAGGTTTCCGGGTTCTCAAATGTGGAACCGCGGAACGTCGGTGGTTCCCTGGGCTGCTACAGCACGATGGGGGACGCTGGGGCTGCCATTGGGGTTGCCTTGGCCACAATCTTCTTGGTATTCTCAGGTAGAAGTCCGTGCTCCGGGGGCAGCTGTTGAAGACGGCGGCTTGCTGGGTGGTCCGGGACTACGTTGGTGTTCTGTTTGCGGTCTGGGCTGGGATCACGGCTTGTCGGGGGCGTCCCGTACATGAACGAAAAGCACCTCCACCAGATGTCAAGTGGTAGTGACGGTGAAGAAAGAAGCAGTACGGTGGAATACAAAACTAGCTTTTATTGGGTGAACCTAGTGCCACAAAACAGGCTACACTTAAAGCACAACGATAGCGGCGAACACGGTCGGCGATCGTCGGAAATCTGATCAGCGGGTCAAGCGCGTCGCCTTTTATAGAGCAGTCGTCGAATGTTCCAGACTAATCGTTCGGACCCGTGTGCCTTCCACAATGTTCTACACCACCCAGGCGGCACGTCAGGTCGGGCCAACGTTGGAAACGTATTGGCACTTCCTGGCCCAATGACGGCCTAAGATTAACATCGTGGTTCCAATATTGGCAGCGCCATTCTGGTTCCTGGCCCAATGTTGGCCTAAGGTTAACAGTGTGGCGCGAATGTTGGATGTGCCATTATGATAGAGATCCAACGCTGACCCACATTACACAGTCAGTAAACAATATTGGCTGTCCCATTCTGATAGAGATCCAATGTTGGCCCACATTACACAGTCAGTAAACAATATTGGCTGTGCCATTCTGATAGAGATCCAATGTTGGGCGACATGACACAGTCAGTAAACAATATTGGCACTGCCGTTCAACAAGGCGGGAATTATCGGACCGACTTTCGTACGGATTTGCTAATATGGGTTACTTGTAGACTTTCTTTGGAGGCATTGGCCCGTAATAAGCCAATTTTTGCCTTGTCGGTTTTTAGTGTTCTACGACTTGCTGAGATTGAACAACGTGTTTTGAAAACTAACGTAGTGATCACAGGCACACTGCGCAGGAACCAGAAATATGTTTGTAAGCTGCGACCACCTGTGGAACCACGTGTGGTTCTCCCATGTCATGCATGGTACGCCGCCATTTTTGCTCTTCGCCTTCACCGAAATGCGCCCCCTAAAGAGAAAAGCCAGTGCACCACGTTGCAAGCAGGGGAAGTCGCATAAAATTCGCCGCTGCTTTATTGATCGTGCATGGGAACATGAGCTTTCCATAAGAAGCAACTGTATTGCGAATTTGCCTGCACATTGTACATTTTGCATGTACGCTGCGCGGCTTTGGAGGATCAGGATCCTGAGGAGAATCGAGAATTACAGTGCCACAGAGCTGGTGGAACGATTTTATATTGCATCGAGATGGAGCGCATATGTATTATTGAAAGTTTTGTTGGTTTAGCATGCACGGTATGTTGCGGTCACATAATCATCATGCTCCTATTCCAATATATTTGTTTGTTCGTGCATGTGTAGTAAGCTCCTTGTATGAATGCCCCTGACAAAAAAAGTTAATTGCAGGTTTTGGCTTTCCCATGTCAACAACCTCTTGTCATTGCCTGTATTTGGCAGGGCGCATTCCGGAATTTTTTTTACCTAACTTTCCGTCCTTCAGCCCCCATTTGGCTCTCCCACACGCACCCACGTGAGCCTGGTCAATGCTATGAGTCAAGCGCTCAGATAGCTATAAGCTCCTGTGTCGAATTGGCTGCTTTCGGAAGCACGGAGGAAAGTGGCGAGGTCACTATTGTCCTCGTCTCCCTCCGTCGCTGCCACCCATAAAACGCGGTCGGGCTAGACCAGGTGGGGGGGGGGGGGGAGTGGCGTTTACAGCGTTTTCTTCATTCACCCTTTCCTTTCAATTTTTCCTTCTAGGCATCGCTAGCACGCCGACTGGGTGCAACACCGCCCGAGTGCTTGCCGTCTTGTTCGTTTTTGTCAGCGCATTCCTATCGTGAAAAATGCTCGCTTGCGGTCGTCATTCCTACTGAGAAGCCTACATCTTGAAATACGCAGCAAAGTGGCGACGAATTTTTGTGTGTGTTAGAATTAATATATGCGAAAGAACAACTAGAAAAAAGTTGGCGCTCGTGGCTACCGTCTTCGATGTGGGGTGAACTCGGACACACAGAAGCATGGATCTTACAATGGTGAGTGAATTTGTTTTGCGCATGTTATAAGTTTTATAAGGAGCAATATCACGCGGTATATATATATTACTGAAACAGCCCTGGCTAATGTAGAGTGCCTGTAATTACATAGGTAATTTTTCTTCGCAGCTTTTGAATAGTGCCTGGAGTAGAACACGTATAAATCTCTGTGAATTTCACCCAAATTCCTGATCCTGCCTGATTCCGACCTGATCCTGCTAGTCATACCGAGGAACCGCGCTTCTTCTCACTGTTCTAGGTCAAGCATCATTTCCAGTCGGCAGTATTTCTTTCTTTTCGTATAATAAATGCCTCTTTTGCCAGTGCTTCCTGACGGAAGTACTCGGTTTTCACATTAAAAATTTCGCACGAAGGCCGCATTGTGTCTAGACAGTCGGAAACTAGGCTTTTTGTGCTGTAGTAGGTCTTGCTGCAATTTTTTAATTATAAAGTGCTACGCTGACTAGATGTGGAGTGTAAACAAGGCGGACGGATCCTGCGCATTTTATGTTTGTTCTAAATATTCTGTTACGCCTTTTACGAAATATGCCATATATGTCGAAATATTAAAAAGCGTTACCTGACAAATATCTTGCAAGAAAGTTTCTTGATTCACCCCTTCGAACTCTCTGCTCAGACTTATAGTACTGTTGCGGTATAGCGATTTTTCAAGTGAAAACACTGCCGCATACATTTGTCATACCAACATCTCTGATAATATTGCTTCTTATTTTACAGTGCAAGTATCTCCTCCAAGTAATGGTGAAGTCGCTATGGGAAGTGGTAGCAATTTCAAAGAAACCACCGCGTTATCGTGGTCCTCGGGGCCTGTCAGCCCGCCGTCATCCAAGCACTGACCAACCTGCCTACCGACGTCAGCTCCCTGCCCTGAAACCCCTGGCCAGCCCACCGTCCTCGGCACCTTGCCCAATTCCTATCCTGAGGGAAGTGCCTGTAAATAAACTGGTTGAAGATAACCGAGCGTCACCCATCCACGGAAAATGCCTGTTTGTGAAAATTTATTGGCAAATAAACTGTCATAAAACTCAATTTCAGTATTCTTTTATTATTAGCTGCAAGTATAGATGAATTCTGCTTCTTAACATCTTTTTGTGGAGCTTTCCTAGCTATTATTGAGGAAGATGGTATGGGGACAATTGCTATAAAAATGCCGCTAGCAAAACGTTTGCGGTAAGAATGGCTGCGCGCTCTAGAGCCAGCGTATATAAAATATTCGTCATGCAAAGGACATTGGCTCAAAGGTGGCACTAATAATGGCAACGATATGGTTCAACACTGGTCCTACGCTGGCAGCGCAATGGCTGCTGCATTGGCTCAAAGCTGGCATTAATAACGGCAACGATATGGCTCAACGCTGGTCCTACGCTGGCTGCTGCATTGGCATAACATTGGTCCAATATTGGCTTTGACGCTGGTCCTACACTGGCAGCACGATGGCTGCTGCGTTGGCATAACATTGGTCCAACCTTGGCTTTAACGCTGGTCCTACGCTGGCAGCACAATGGCTGCTGCATTGGCATAACATTGGTCCCATCTTGGCTTTAACGCTGGGCCAGCATTGGATTGGGTTGCACTTTGCCAATATGCCAACATTGGTCCAATATTGGTACCAATTTCTGCCAGCATTGGGCCATGGTTGGACCATTGCTGGTGTGCTGCCTGGGCATTCGCGTTACGCGATGGAATCAGATAACACAAGGTTTGGCGACAACAGACAGCCGGGTAGAAGCGTCGATAACTTTCCAGAAACGTCGGATACATGCAGGCGCGTCCCTCGCTGTGCGATTACGTTTGTTAAGCGCGAATCGTGGTCGCCCGATAAAGATAAGTACACGTGTCACTATGTAAGGCAGCTGGAATCGCTGCTTGCACTTGCGGTCCGCAGTGAGGTGAGGACCCCCGCAGATGGAACACTTTGGCGTGCACTGATGATAACACTTTGGCGTGCACTTTGGCGTGCACAGATAACATTGCCAGAGCATAGGGAAGACCCCCGAGTAACACAGCTCTTGCAAGAAAACGCTAACCTCAAGGCAGAAATCCAAAAGATGAAGGCCGATTTCGAGGCCTTTCGGCAAGCAAACTTACAACAAAGGCAAGAGTTCTCTTCGGCAAACGGAGAAGCACAGGCGCGTACTGCTAAATGTAGGGCCACGTCCTCGCAGGAGGCAGCCGAAGAAACTGCCACGGCAGAGGCAGCGATGCAACGCTCGCTGGACCGTTTACAAAAATCCATGAATGAATTGATCAAGGGCAATCAAATGCTGCTCTTTAGAGTGCAAGTTCTAGAAAACGTGCAAACTAAGCGCGCTGAACCAGTGAGTATGGAAGTCAATAGGATGGTAAGAACTGAAATTAGCCTAGACTTGAGGAGGGAACGGAAGAAACTGGTACACAAGAAGCCATTCAATGAGTTAGTGGTAAGAGGGAAACTAGAGGAATTCCGGATCAAGCAACAGAACAGGTATTCGGCTTTAACTCAGGAAGAGGACCTTAGTGTTGAAGCAATGAACGACAATCTCATGGGCATCATTAAGGAGTGCGCAATAGAAGGCGGTGGTAACGCCGTTAGACAGGAAACCAGTAAACTATCGCAGGAGACGAAAGATCTGATCAAGAAACGCCAATGTATGAAAGCCTCTAACCCTACAGCTAGAATAGAACTGGCAGAACTTTCTAAGCTAATCAACAAGCGTAAGACTGCGGACATCAGGAACTATAATATGGATAGAATTGAACAGGCTCTCAGGAACGGAGGAAGCCTAAAAACAGTGAAGAAGAAACTAGGAATAGGCAAGAATCAGATGTGTGCGTTAAGAGACAAAGCCGGCAATATCGTTACTAATATGGATGAGATAGCTCAAGTGGCTGAGGAGTTCTATAGAGATTTATACAGTACCAGTGGCACCCACGACGACAGTGGAAGAGAGAATAGCCTAGAGGAATTCGAAATCCCACAGGTAACGCCAGAAGAAGTAAAGAAAGTCTTAGGAGCTATGCAAAGGGGGAAGGCAGTTGGGGAGGATCAGGTAACAGCAGATTTGTTGAAGGATGGTGGTCAGGTTGTTCTAGAGAAACTGGCCACCCTGTATACGCAATGCCTCATAACCTCGAGCGTACCGGCATCTTGGAAGAACGCTAACATAATCCTAATACTTAAGAAAGGGGACGCCAAAGACTTGAAAAATTATAGACCGATCAGCTTACTGTCCGTTACCTACAAAGTATTTACTAAGGTAATCGCAAATAGAATCAGGAACACCTTAGACTTCTGACAACCAAAGGACCAGGCAGGATTCCGTAAAGGCTACTCAACAATAGACCATATTCATACTATAAATCAAGTGATAGAAAATGTGCAGAATATAACCAACCCTTATATATAGCTTTCATTGATTACGAGAAAGCGTTTGATTCAGTCGAAACCTCAGCAGTCATGGAGGCATTACGGAATCAGGGTGTAGATGAGCCATATGTAAAAATACTGGACGATATCTATAGCGGCTCCACAGCCACCGTAGTCCTCCACAAAGAAAGCAACAAAATTCCAATAAAGAAAGGCGTCAGACAGGGAGATTCGATCTCTCCAATGCTATTCACAGCATGTTTACAGGAGGTATTCAGATACCTGGAGTGGGAAGAATTGGGGATAAAAGTTGCTGGAGAATACCTTAGCAACTTGCGATTCGCTGATGATATTGCCTTGCTTAGTAACTCAGGAGACCAATTGCAATGCATGCTCACTGACCTGGAGAGGCAAAGCAGAGGGGTGGGTCTGAAAATTAATCTGCAGAAAACTAAAGTAATGTTTAACAGTCTCGGAAGAGAACAGCAGTTTACGATAGGTAGCGAGGCACTGGAAGTGGTAAGGGAATACATCTACTTAGGGCAGGCAGTGACTACGGATCCGGATCATGAGACTGGAATAACCAGAAGAATAAGAATGGGCTGGGGTGCGTTTGGCAGGCATTCTCAAATCATGAACAGCAGGTTGCCACTATCCCTCAAAAGGAAAGTATAACAGCTGTGCGTTACCAGTACTCACATATGGGGCAGAAACCTGGAGGCTTACGAAAAGGATTCTGCTGAAATTGAGGACGACGCAACGAGCTATGGAAAGAAGAATGATGGGTGTAACGTTAAGGGATAAGAAAAGAGCAGAGTGGGTGAGACAACAAACGCGGGTAAGTGACATCTTAGTTGAAATCAAGAAAAAGAAATGGGCATGGGCCGGACACGTAAGGAGGAGGAAGATAACCGATGGTCATTAAGGGTTACGGACTGGATTCCAAGGGAAGGGAAGCGTAGCAGGGGGCGGCAGTAAGTTAGGTGGGCGGATGACATTAAGACGTTTGCAGGGACAACAAGGCCACAATACCGCATCCCCTGCATTTCTTCCTGCTTGGGTTAGGGCACACATCAGCTCGATGTCCCAAATCGCCACAGTTGTAACACACTTCCACTTGTCTTCTGTATAGCGTACAAGGCAGCATGCCCGCGCCACACATGACGCAGTTTGGCACTCACATACCTTCGAAGAGCACCTCCACCGTCGTAGTAGTCTCGATGCGTCTCACCTCGAGCGCTTTCGGGTTCTGTTGGTTGATAATCATTGTCCGCAGCTGAGCATCGCTGAAGTCAGCGTCGACCCCGCGAACGACTCCCTTGCATGTATTGTCCGAGGCGGCTAAATAAGCTGCCACATTGTACTTGCCTTCCCTGAGGTGTATCTGCTGAATGGACGCGTAGGCAAACGCGTTCTTCTTGACTGGCGTAGAAACGACCAGAATGTTCTGAGCAGCGTTGGGGCATATAATGTCTTCACCAACTTCGTCCGGAGCTAAGGCCGCCGCCATGGCCAAAGCTTGGGCTAGTCGAATCGTACTGACTTTCTTAACGTCGAGGCCTCCTCTTCGTCTGACGATGATGCGTATATGGTCCCGAGGCATTTTCGGGAGTCTTGAGGCATTTACGAACTGCTTCATGGCGCTCTGTCGGGTGGTCATGCGGCGGCCACCTTCCCCGCCATTGTGCGTCTCCGTGCTGGCCGTCGACTTCGGCGCCTCCGGTCGAGCCTTCTTGTTTCTGCCCACTGCTGTGGTCCAGCCCCGGCAATTTGCTTCGGCGGGGTCGATCTCGACACATTCCACCATCTCAACTTCAGGCATTTCGCCCCACAACGCCGAGTAGGCCGTGGCTTTCCACGGACGCCGCGCCGATGCTAGGCTGCATTCGGTAGGGTGAGCCGACGAACACCTTCATCGGTAGTTAAAAGTCTTTGAAATTGTCGAAGAACTCACCTATCGACAAGAGTCAGGTATGGGCTGGTTTCTTGCTACATACTGCGTCGAATGATGCACAACTTTCTAAGATTTGGCAAAAAAATTCACCAAGATCATTTGAAAAAGCAGGAGCCGATGTTTGCACGTCCGCACTACTCGGCGCCCCCTGGCGTCTCAGGAAGTAATAGCAACCATAATTTTATTAGACAAACGAACAGCACCTGGTTTCGATGCTATTGAAGTGTCCGTAGTGACAAATAATATACAAATCTTGGCATAAAGTCTCCCTACATTATTTAACAAAGCATTTTACACAGTCACTTACCAGGAAGTATTAAAAGTCGCAAGACTGATGCCTACTTGTAAAAGTGGGGACCCCGATGATTTAGGTTATTATCGGGCCATGTTGGTAGTGAACTGCATAAACATATTTTTTGAGAAACTACTGGCTAGTAGAATGAGAAACATTCTACATAAATAGAACATCCTGTCCCCGCGTCAACACGGCTTTCAAAAGTCTCGATCGGCAAATACGGCTATTATGTCTAACTGATGTAATCAATGAAGCCTTGAACAACAACAAAATACCAATATGAGTATTTTTAGATATAAGAAAGGCATTTGATACTATCGACTACCACATTTCATTTATGGAATGGGAAAGACTTCGATTTCGAGGCAATTTCTTAAGCTTTTGAAGAGCTATCTCGACAGCCGAAAACAATTTTGGGTCATCGATGAGTCCACCTCGAGTCTCTCTGGCAATACTATGGTCCCCTATGTGTTCTTTGGTGTCTTTGTTGGCTTCTCATGATATGACATCACTATGGGCGTACCACAAGGATCGGTACTTGGGTCAATAATATTAGCAGTATCATGGGTGTCCTAGCTAGCTTGGACCAAGATTTTGAAAATGTCTATGCGTTCTTCAGAACTGGAATCGCGTGGATGTTGTTAACGTTTATCTAAACTTACCTTCCATTTTTTGCTCGCATTTTTTTCAGTAATTAGCCGGGATAAATTGTTTATTTTTCAATATAGCTTGAAACGTTCAGGCGTCAATAGGAAAGTTGTGGAGCTCCGCAAATATTGCCCATCGCAAGCAATTCCAACGAGATAGACTTAGCGTGGCCGTTTTTATTCGCGAAAAACCAAAGCCCGCGGAGTTTAAAAAATACTACGCGACAGCGTGCTCTGTAGTCCCGAATGATCCATGATTACAGTTCTCTCATGAGTGATTTGTAAAAACATCGCTCGCCTCGCGCCTTTCGTGCTTCCCACGACAGAGCTTCGCGTTGTGTTTGGTTCCGAGATAAACGCCAGTGTGTTCGGGCGGCAGTTTAAATACAGCTCGCCTTCCGTTTCTGCGAGAATAATTGCTCTCTCACGCTAGCAGAATGCATGCTGAGGAAAAATGACAAGATCATGAGCTGGAATTTGGGAGCAAGACCCCAACAAGCAAACACGAACTATAACAATTTTAATAACGTCGTGTGAATTACGCTGGTTGTCACAAAAGTAAGAATTGTAAACTGACACAGAAGTTTCACACAGATGGCTCTTTTCATGGATACGTTTGTAGAGATTTATTCGCTGTGATGTCTGTCTAAAGAATGTGTTCAAACAACTAGCCCTCTGCCACAATTCAGTATTGACACCTTTTCAGCACGTCCGATGTAGCATTTTTGATGACCCGAGACTGTATCTCGCTGGAGGGCTCAGCAACCTCTGCCTTTCGCGCTTCTGGTGTAGTTGTAGGTTTACGGTATAGTCGGACTTTCACATGTCCCCACAAGAAGAATTCAAGACATGTCAAGTTCGATGACCGTGCAGGCCATGCCACTGGTCCATGCCGACCCACTGGTGTTTGAAGGCTTCGTCAAGCCAGGATGGGACAAAGCTGCTGCTGTGAGCTGGTGTACCGTCGTGATGATACCAAGCTCACTTTAAAAACGCAAGAGGTAGATCACAGCTAAAATATTCGACTGGGCCTTCCAAGATGTCGTTCATGTACCCCTGAACAGTGAGCATGTGGTGAAAAAATATGGGGCCAATTATTCTTCCGTCAAAGATACAGCACCACACACTGAATGATCATTGGTACTCGTGTCTGGTCTGCGCCACACAATGCGGGTTCGTATCGCACCGGTAACGCGCATTATGGATGTTGACTTGAGAATTTCTGGAGAAGGTTGCCTCATCTGTCCAGAGCACTTTGTCAAAAAATCAGGTATTTCGTCACTGTTCACAAGGATACAATTCGAGAAATCAAGCCGCCATTGAAAGTCTCTTTCTTGCAGCTTTTGATGCAGTTAGTGGTGACATGGATGCATTTCAGCCTTCCTATGAAGTCTTGACACTGATCACTGAAATGCCGGCCTCACCACTCATATCAAGCACTCTGGAATGAGGGTTTGCAGTCATCAAAGCCACAATGACCCCTTCAGCCTCTTCGCTGATGGTACCCTTTCTGTGCCGCGTCTTCTTGAAGCTGCCTGTTTGTTTAAGCGTCAAGTAACTTCCCGTAATTGTGTTCGCGCTAGGTCTTCCCCAACATTGCCAATTTCGGTATAACGTGGTAGCTTTCCTCTTGTCGCCCCGTGCGGCTCCCAAGGCTAAGACCATGTTCGCCCTCTGCTCGCTTGAGTACGGCATGCTTTGGGCACTGCAAACAAATTCTTCAAAACTGTTGCACGGCATGAAAGTAATAGACAGTCGAGCTCACATGCATCTAGCCGCTGGCACAGCTTGGAAGAAAAGTGGCGTTGGAACAAATGATGTTCTCTCTCCACACAGGTTCCAGATATATGATGTATGTTTTTTGTGTATTTTTTCTGTTCCTCATCGACTTGAAGGCTGAAAAAAATTGCTCTTCTCGTCATATTGGAATCGTATCCAGCTTTTCTGGACATGAGGGTTTAGTTCGCGTGAGTGCCACCACGTGGCGTACTAACCTTAAACTTTTCAAACTTCCCGCGGTGACGCGTGATGACGTCAACCAAACAAAATAAAAAAAAATAAAAGCTATCCCTGCGCATTGAACTTCGCCACAATGCTTGTCCCGCCGGTGTTATCAGTGTTCTTGATCAAGCGTATTCGCTCGTCGCCTAGAAATTACTCGTCATCCTAAGAGCGTTTAGTCGCGACGAGCAATGGTTGATTCTGGGCTTTTGATGCGGTTCTTTTTTTTTTCTTTTTTTTCTTTTCCTTTTCTTTTTTCATTCTACGGAGTAAAGAAGCTAGCCTAATCGTCAGAAGTACTTCGGGGCAGCCTTTCTTCAGTCGGCATACATTGTTAACGTCCGAACATCGCACAGCGCCTACTAGAGACGCCGTCGTGGACGGATTTTGATTTTCCACTATCGAATTCGTTAAGGTGCACAAAATTATTTCACTAGCGACATTGCAATGCGCACACATGGGCCACCGCCGCAGCTGCAAACCTAGATGTGCTTAAGCATTAAGACATATGCATGGATAAGTTGGTTTTTCACCGTAACACAAAAGTCACGATACAAGAGTTGAGCAAACTGTCCCTGTGTCGTCGCAGGCTGTGAGACCGGGCTAGTTGGTATTCCATGCTAAAGTGACTAGCGCAAGAGTGGACACGGGACACTAGAGGCGACAAGGATAAGCGCGCAAACATCCAACTGGGCGCTTGTCCTTGTACCGTCTTTAGTGTTCCCTGTCCACTCTTGCACTAGTCACTTGAGTTTGTGTCGTTGTCCGTTAGCACGCTATAGCCGAAGCTGTTCGCAATATTAAGTCTCCATTTACTGGCCACCAGGCCAGGTACACCATTGGGTATGACATATACAGTACTTGCAGTTAGTTTCTAAAGTAGTCTCCTATGGCGGTTGTCCACGTGCCTGAAGCAAGAACGATATTTAAAATTATTGTGCAGTAATATATGCGGGATTTGTGTGTTCTCCCCATTCTCTATCATGTTGCCGTTCCGCCTTTATTATATAGCCGCAATGTAGACTAGCAGCTATCGAACGCCATAAAGGCTATCCACATACTCAAAGACCTCGCGCACAACTCCTGACGCTTAATTGTACTCAAGAGTTGTGCGACTGCCCAGGACATCCTTAACAAATGTTACATAACACATTATGAGGTTTTACTTGCCAAAACCACGATTTCATTAGGAGGCACACCGTAGTGGAGGATTCGAGAATAATTTAGACCACTTGGGATTTTTTAACGTGTGCCTAGCCCTAAGTACGCGGGTTTTCGCATTTCACACCCATTGAAATACCGCTGCCGTGGTTGGGATTCGATCTCGAGACCTCGTGATTAGCAGCCGAACCCAATAAAAGCTAAGCAACTACGGAGCGGAAGGAATGTTGGCAGTAGGAGAAAGGTGACAGCCGGAAGGTGAGACAATTTGTTCCAATCCTCATTACGCGAAAATCGGTACCATCTGTTTTGTCGAAGAATGACACCGTAGAATGCACTGTATTCAATGAGTGAAAAATTTATGCGAATCCTATGTATGTGCGAATCGATGTAAGCAAAGCTTTCTGCGTTTGATGTCATTGTCATGCGTAATCTCCACAGAGTATGCAGGCACTCTCTAATGAAATGCTGTCAATGTTTGCCTGGTTACGCCTGCCATTGTGATGCAAATAAACGGGCGCCTTCAACTCTTTTTCTCAGAAAGAAACGCTGAATGAAATGCTGAAGTGATCCTAAAGAAGATCAACGAGCGCCGAAGTGCTCGATCTTACGACGCCCATATGCGTAAGCTTATATTCGTGATTTTTTTTTTGGGGGGGGGGGGGTTGTGCTCTTGTACCCTAGAAATGTCCCTCGGACGTCTCTGACGTGCTCGTTTTTATTCTCAAGTACGCAATGAAAACTCTCATCACTTCAAGTTCATGATGTATTGGTGGCAGGCCACCATGGCGTGTCGCGCAAGTATGACCACGCTGATTCGTTTGGGTTGACATATACTATTTTGTGCGTCATACTTCCCCACATTCATTTTTCAAACTATGCCAGAGCTCGAAAAGGGCGGCCAACTCACTACGTCCCTTTCCTCTGTTTACTTCCGCAAAATGTGTGTTTATCGCTGTGGTTACCAAATACGCCCAGCGGTATGCTACGACACAAGCCTTTCTGGCGGCTGAGCAACTGAAGTCGCAGGCTTTATTCAACATGGCGTCGACGTTCTATATGGCTATCCTCAATTACTTTTCGCGGACTTCGCTCACCGCCTTCTCTCCAGTGTCATCTCTTACGCTACTAGCTCCTGCTAGACACAACACAAACACGCAACGACCTTATTGAAGTATCAATTACACGCTAATTGACACACTGTCGACGTATATTTCCGCTGAGCACCAGGATGGGAGCGTTGTCCTGTCTATGGTGACATTATCGGTCTACAGCCTCGCTCAACAACACCGCTCGTTACTCATCACGTTTTTTTTTTTTGTCGGCAAGAGTACAGTGTATTTCCTCCGAATGTGCTTTCGGCTTTAGACGTGACCTTGCACGCCCGCTTATTCTGTTACGTTGACGGCGACCGTTGTCGTCAGGATGTCGCCTCATTCTGAGCTTCGCAGTCACCAGAGACCACAGAAAGCTGTCTTCACAAACAAACCACCGAGATTCGAGCCCATCTCCCAAATGCTCCATCTTGCATTTGGGAAATGGGCACGCTAACCATTACGCTACTACCTGCCTCCACCAATTTCTGTTTATCTATCTGCCTGGAGCAATTGCCGGACTTGTTCGCCAGGCTAAACCCGCCTGCTGCTACAATTCACCACCACCACCACCACCATCCCACTTCACGTTTTTGCCGCAGACGCAGGCAGAATGAATGCAGAAACGAAAAAAAAGTAAAGATTGCTTGAGCGGCCAGCTGACACATGACCTTAACTTTGGCAGGTTATTCTCAGTGGAGCGCATGTAGGCTTGCGGCTGTGTGCAGATTGTGGGTCGCCTTAGCTTTATTGTAAATTTGCTTTCACCGACTCTTTTCAGCTAGAACTCTAATGCCGGACAAAAATGATACCTACCGTCGAATATTTTTTGCTTGGTTTCAACCAAAAACGCTGATTTACACAAATAGTGATCTTTTTAAGAAATGGCATAAGGATACTACATTTCGGGTCATGTCGTTGTGTCAGTACGGGCCGGCACCACGTATCGACGAAAGGGCATCACAATGCCGATGCACGCGGCAGGTTACTGAATGAAGAAATCAGGAAGCGACTGTTTTTCAGTTCTCGCAACACATTGTAACAGACACGAAAAGCACGGACAAGAAGAGAAGAAAGAGAGGACGAAGAAAACGAGGAGTTAGAGAGGCCGGGCTGCGCTACGATAACGCTACCATCATCGTCCAATTCTCCTGTAAATAAAACCATTTCTTCGCAACTCCTCGTAACAGTTGTGGTGAAAGGTGCTGCGTAATCGACACCCGAAGACGGAGGCTGAACCACAAGTTCTTCGACGGAGCCGTCGCCTTGCTGGACTCCCACCGAATCTACCGGAGTTGAATATGTCCCACGACGCAGACGAACAGCGGCCCATTCCGACTGCTGCCCCAAGTTCTGCTCTGCAACTGAGAGATGCGCGTCCCTTCGCCGGAAGATCGGACGAAGACGTCGAGGAATGGCTCATCCATTATCACCGGGTGAGTGCCGCCAACAGGTGGAACAGCGCTTCTCAGCTTTCGAACGTCGTGTTCTTTCTAACCGATACTTCATTGGTGTGGTTCGACAACAACGAGGAAACATTCACAACATGGGGAAGATCTGTTTCGGAAATCAAAGAGCGATTCGGTGACTCCGCGACGAAAAAGAAAAGGGCAGAACAGACGCTACTGCAACGTGCGCAAGTACCAGGCGAAACCTGCACGACCTACATTGAGGCAGTAATAAAGCTGTGTAGGATGGTGGACTCTGGAATGTCCGAGGAAGACAAAGTCGGGCACATCCTAAAAGGAATTGCCGCGCATGCTTACAATTTCCTCATTGCAAAAGACAGCCTGGCTTCCGTCGCTTACATCATTCGGCACTGTCGTACTTTCGAGCAACTAAAGACGAGGCGCATAACGCCGAAGTTTGGCAGGCTAGCCAATGTAACGACAGTTGCAAGCGTGGACAGCAACCAGCCCCTTGATCTTGAATCAACGATCCGACAAATAGTTCGGGAAGAACTCAGCCTGCACGCGCAAGTGACATATCCAGGCACTCGTAGCTTCCGCCTACCACCAGATCTTGAGCCAAACGTGGCATCCTTCTCCCCGTATCCTGCGGCAAGGGGCACTGAGGATTATGAACTCGCGCCCCGACAGCAGTCACGTCTCTACGACAGAGACCCTACTTATGGCGCTCGGCCACAACAAGAGCAGCCGCGTTTTTACCCCCGAGGCCCTGCGACTTCTGTCAGGCCACGACAAGAACAGCACCGACCCTACTACCACGACGCGACTTATGAAAGATATAACGGATTTCAGCAAGCAGCAGAGACACGTTATCCACATGACCACGAACTTTCTCGCCGCCCGCAGCCGTCTACCATTCGTTTCGAGGTAGACGCTGTGAACCGCGACCCTCCCGTGTGCTACAACTGTCGTTCCACAGGCCATATAGTTCGGTATTGTCGCCAAGCCCGTCAATCACGTAGGACACCATCGATGTTCTCGCCACCCAGAACCCGTACTTCATATGACCTGCGGACGACCGATTTGCTTCTAAGGGATCACTTCTCACACGAGAGCAGACGCAGCGATTCGCCAGCATCTGAGCAGAGTTTCACGCCTCCAAATAGCCGTCCCCGTCGCTCTGCGTCCCCTCGGCGCCGTTCTTCCTGACCGCCCCCGGGAAACTAGCATCCGCGGCCAGTGGATGTGTGGTCGCCGGACGGTCTTTGCAAGAAATACCTCCGCCTGTTGTGATGTTCAAAAACACAGTGAATGTCTCGATTGACGGAATACCGACCATGGCGTTAGTTGATACTGGGGCGACTGTGTCTGTGATGAGCCTCGCTTTGAAAAACCGGCAAGGCCACAAAGTTATGTTTTCTTGGAACGACGGTATTACCTTTCGTGGAGTAGGCGGCGAGTGGTTTCATCCCCTTGGTGTTTGTACTGTGAGTGTTTTGTTGGCTGGGAAAGTGTTTGTGTCGGAATTCCTTGTTCTTTCTCGTTGTTCGCACGACGTTATTCTTGGTATCGATTTTCTTGAACAGTGCGGCGCTTCCGTGGACTGTGGTTGTGGCGAAATCTCATTGAACAAGTTATTTATATCAGCACATTCTGAACAAAGCTTGGGTAGTGAAGACAAGGACACAGACACAGTCAGTGTTCTTGATGAAGTGATTGTACCATCGTGGTGCCTGACGCCCGTTCGTGTTTCTACAACTACTGTTGATACTGATTGTGTTGACCTTGTAGTTAGGCCTCTCCGCATAAACGGTGCTAAAAAATATACTTGTGCCCTGCTCTGTCGTGTGAATGACGAAAGGAGTCGCCACATTGTGGGCGCTGAACTCTTCCGCCACGCCGGTTGTCCTTCCTCGCGGTATGAAAATCGCTCTTTTCGATGAAGCCGCATGTACTTCAATAGCGGCACTAACTACGGACGTTTCTACAGCTTACTTTCGTTGCGATAATCGCCATTCTGAAGAGCTATTGCTTGGCATGATCAGCAAGGCTCTCGGTACATCGGAACGGCAAGCACTGGTACAAGTCCTTGCCAGGCATGAGGCCGAATTTGATTTCACGCATGGAGATGCACCCCTTCATTTACCGTCATACCGCGTCCTGCGCTCGTCACAGAATAGATACTGGCTCAGCACACCCCATCCGCCAGAAGCCCTACCGAGTGCCATCGTCCGAGCGCAAAGTTATTGCCGAGCAAGTCAAGGAGATGATGAACAAAAGTGTCGTTCAAGAGTAATCTAGTCCATGGGCAGCCCCAGCAATCCTGGTCCGAAAAAAAGATGGCTCCTGGAGATTCTGCGTGGATTACAGACATCTAAACGCAGTGACGAAGAAGGATGTCTATCCACTACCGCGAATCGATGACGTCAGTGATTGCTTACACGCTGCTTCTTACTTCTCAACACTTGATTTGCGATTGGGGTACTGGCAAATACCTATGGACCCTGCCGACAAGGAAAAGATCGCTTTCGCGACTCCAGATGGCCTATTCGAATTTAATGTTATGCCTTTTGGCCTTTGCAATGCTCCTGCCACCTTTGAAAGATTCATGGACACAGTACTACGCGGTCTAAAGTGGGAGATATGCATGTGTTACCTCGATGATGTTGTTATCTTTGGCCGCACGTTTGAAGAACATAACGAACGCCTCAGCCTCGTTCTCGACTGCATTGAGAAAGCTGGACTGGTCCTGAACTCAAAAAAGTGTCGGTTCGACGAACGTCAAACACTGGTCCTGGGACACTTAGTCGACAAGGATGGCGTCAGACCCGATCCTCGTAAGATTGAAGCAGTGAGCTCCTTCAAGCCACCGCAGTCAACACGAGAACTCCGCTCATTCATTGGCCTATGTTCGTATTTTCGTCGTTTTGTTCCCCGGTTTGCCGACATCGTTTACCCGTTGACAAGTATTTTGCGACAAAATGCATCCTTCAATTGGACGCCAGAGTGTGACGCATCATTCTCTCAACTGAAGTTTATAATAACGTCAGCACTCCTCTTGCGTCACTTCGATCCATCTTGGCCGACTGAAGTTCACACTGATGCGAGGGGAATCGGGATAGGAGCGGTGCTTGTACAACGTCACAGTGGTGCAGAACAGGTTGTCGCATATGCCAGCCGTTGTCTGAGCAAAGCTGAACGCAATTATACGGTCACGGAACAGGAATGCCTGGCAGCCGTTTTCGCCGTACAAAAGTTTCGATGTTATCTTTACGGTAGACCATTCAAGATTATCAACGACCATCATTCTTTATGCTGGCTGGTCGGTTTGCGTGATCCCTCTGGTCGCCTCGCACGTTAGGCGCTGCGCCTCCAGGAATACGACTTTGTGGGTACAAGAGTGGCCGTCGTCACGCTGACGCAGACTGCTTCTCTCGGATTCCTCTTGCGACTACCGACTGCGATGCTGAGAATTTTGACGACTGTCTCGCTGCTGTTACTCCTACGTTCCCTGACGCGGCAGACTTTCAGCGAGAACAACGGGATGATGTTACCCTTGATCCGCTTTTTGTCGCCGCCCGTACTTCTAAAGGCAGCGGTCGCTTTACTGTCCGTGATAAATTGCTGTACAAACTAATTACTCCGGGCATGGAGCGCGTTTTCTGCTTCTTGTCCCCGAGAGTCTCCGCTCCGAGGTTCTACGCGCCATGCATGACGATGTGACATCCGGCCATTTCGGCTTCGTACGAACGCTGCACCGCCGCAGGAGCGCTTTTACTGGCCCAAGATGTACGAAGCAACCAAGCGCTATGTCGCTATGTCGCTAGTTGTGAAACGTGCCAACGTCACAAGCGACCGACCACCGCAGCCCCGGGTCCCCTTCGGCCATTGACACCGCCCAGTACGCCGTTCGAGCAAGTAGGCATTGACCTTCTGGGTCCATTTCCGCCATCTAACAACAGGAACCGCTGGATAATTGTCTGCGTAGACCATCTTACACGGTATGCAGAAACTGCAGCCATACCGTCTTCCACCGCTGCTTGTGCGGCGGCCTTCCTTCTCCGTTCCGTGGTCCTTCGTCATGGCCCACCACGTGTCATCATCAGCGACCGTGGTCACCGTGGTCGCCAGTTCACGGCTGATGCCATTGAAGAGTTACTTCGTTTGTGCACTTCACAGTTCCGTCATTCCATGCCATATCATCCACAGACCAATGGCCTCGTTGAAAGGACAAACAGAACGCTGACTAACATGCTTGCTATGTACGTCTCCTCCAATCATAAGAACTGGGACGACGTGCTGCCCTTCATCACTTATGCATACAACACTGCGAAGCACGAAACCACGAATTATAGCCCATTTTACCTCCTGTATGCAAGGTTACTGAGAAGCCCTCTGGACACTTTCCTACCCTTCGTTCTGCACAGTGATGATTCTGTATCGAAGACTTTGTGTCTCGCTGAAGAAGCGCGTCGAATAGCTCGTCTTCGTACTCTGGCCTCGCAAAGTCATTCGAAAGAGCGATACGACGACCGTCACGTACAAGTATCGCTGCAAAAAGGTGACTTATTCCTCCTTTGGACACCGCAACGCAAGCGTGGATTGTACCAAAAGTTCTTGTCACAATATTCAAGCCCATTTGTAGTTGTGGACCGCCTGAGCGAACTCACTTACGTCATAGCTCGCCTCCTGTGCAATGGTCGGCGATCAAGCAGAACTCAGCTGACTCATATTGCTCGCCTGAAGCCTTTCTACCCTGCTTGTACATCCTGACTCGCCCCACGGGCTTCGTCTGTTTGCGGGGAAATTTAACAGATACGAAAGGCACGGACAGGAAGAGAAGAAAGAGAGGACGAAGAAAACGAGGAGTTAGAGAGGCCGGGCTGCACTACGATCACGCTACCATCATCGTCCAATTCTTCTGTAAATAAAACCATTTCTTCGCAACTCCTCGTAACAATATTGTACACAGCACACTAGGCAGCCACCACCATGACATTTTATTTTTGACAACTGCGACACCAAATGGCGGACTGATATACTTCCTAAAGGGGTTTAACTTTATTTTTTCATCGCAGAACCGCAAGCACAGGTTGCGTCGCGCGTATACCGCAGCCACGTACTGTGGCGGCACTCCTTTTCCTCTAACAATGTGGCCCCCGGCGGCTTCACGCGCTCCCGTAGGTGGCGGATTGGACTGTCACTCCAGAAGTTTAAATACACAACCTCTTTGCATAGAAACGACGGCATGATTGTTAACATATTGTTGGCTTGGATATGTTTGGCACGAGGCCCAAGACCCTGTCTTCTAACACGTTCTTATGTTTGCGTTCGCGTCTCTGTCTTGAAGGGACTCACACCGTGACATGCTACAATGGTGCTTGCGTTGGGCGTATGTAGGGCGAAAAACGCGGTTCTAAAATGTCTGTTCACTAACTTGTGCAGTAAACCCATGTTTATAGTATTCGCGCAGTATAGTAGTAGTATAGTAAGAGTCACGAGTATGGCATCCGTAACCGCAAGTGCCACGTTATGGTCGTAACTTGTCGGGACAGCGTAGATGTAATCCACAGACCCTGCCACTAAGCAATACGTGGCTAGGCATGGCTGATGAATAAGTAATTGCGAAGGTTGGTTTTCAGTAAAGGTTTGTTACCAAGAACGGTGGGAGCTTATACTGCCGCAAAGGACGGATGCTGGGCGGTGACTCCAATCATTTACTCGGCACATCACACATATACACTGGAATTCAACTGGTTTCGCCAACTCTTGCTTATATTCTCTTGCCTCTAAGCTGCGACTTCGCCTGCCACCCAGGCCCCAGCTTTTCCTCTTTGTCCCCCGCTTCTTTCCCAGTCTGCTGAGACGTGCTTCCACTGAGTCTTGCTCCTCCTTTTTCTCAATAAATAAAGGCATTCATCCATGCATGCCTAGGTTACTGCAGAAAATAGCGTGTCTTTATCTCCATAACCACCCCGTCTCTCACCTGGACTCTCCCATCGCAAAACAAAGTTGCTGCGTTCCAAATGGCTGGGCGTCACATATACAATTTTCTAGGAAAGGCCAGTAGCACGGCGGGCAATTTTCGGTGGGTGACGAGACATTATATAGTACACCTTCTCTGCCATATCCACACTCAGTGCTCTGCTTCGTGAGCTACTATTAGCCGCTACGACGATGTACGAAATGAAAGAAACCTAGCTGGGCTGGTCGCGCGCAGCTCTTTTTGGATTCGTGATGCGTCGGTTTAAAATAATAATATTTCTTATCTAAGCCTAAATGACAGCGATATAGGCGAGGTGAGTTACGGTAGCTAGTTGGCTTGGACTAACGACGCTCTTCAAGCAGCACTTTCGTCTTATGCGTGTTTGCGAACGGGAATGAAAGACAGGAGGGTAACACGCCTTCCTGAAATGAAACATTCGGAATGACCCTTTCTTTGGCGCTTGGACATATGTCGAGGGTGCCCAATACGAACAATCTGCAAGTCTGTATTACCTTGCAAAGGGGAACTCAGATGAAACGCTGTCAAACAGATAGGCTTTTAATTATCGTAAGTAGATCTTTATTGGAATTCTTTACCATGAAGTGAAAGCCGACTAATAAGCATTTAAATTTTCTTTGTTAATAAAACATCCTGTTAGTAAAAGGTTGCTGTGCTTTACAGCCCCCTAAATTAAAACGTAAGTTATGGAAAATAAATTGGTGTGGTTAATGTGTAAACGCATACGCAAGAAACGGCCTAGTCCATTTCCCAGTATTCTCTCAATGAAGCTGGAGCACCTCTATACTCTCACGTTGTAGTGATGTGAAGAACAAAACACTTCCAAAAGAGTCAGTCACGAATGTTACTCATTATAAGATGAGCTTGCGCTGGAAAAGAAAATAACACTCAAAGATACCGATGGCTGCGCGCAAAGTGCTTCCTCTGATTCCGATCTACGGATCAAGGCGTCGGTTCGTCAGATTGGAATGCTCGTACATCGCAGCGCAATCTCGGGTCGGCAAATGTGATGGAGAATGTACGCCGGTATTCGCTTCACGCGCGCAATCTGATAAGATAGCGCTCTTTCGCTATTGAATCCGTGCCAACATACTGGATATTAAAAACACATGCAGGCGCATCTTGAGCTAACTGATAACTTTGGAACTGTGGTTAGACGCTAAACCCCCCCCCCCCTTAAAAGAAGGAATACAGTTGCTTTCAATATTAGCTGAAACATAGTGATGGTGGTATAAAAAGGGCCCACAACACTGCACAGCGGCGCCGATTGACATACAGGAAATTCAAGAGCGAACCACTTTACAATTACTGGTATTTATCAAACCAGCATATCGTGGTTTAATGTAGCCCTGTATTCCAGGGGCCAGTTCCAACACGGGTACTGTGTCGGAGCTCATATTTCATGTCAGCATTATTTGTCACAAAATCAAAGCATTTTTTCTTTAGATATTAACATTAGACAGCCAAAATACATGCAGCGAAACCCTCACTTTAATATTTCAGTACTTTTCGTTCTAACGTACATATCCGTGCTGATCCATATGTTACAAAGTGCTGAAAATGTACTCAATGCTTTCCTCCAGGAAGCTGTTTTTATTCCTTATGATGCCAGGAAACCAAGTCTGATGCCACCAACGCTCAGAAACCTAGTCGGGAGCGCGCACCATGTTCTCGCACACCTTGTGGGATGTACCGTAGCGCTGAGGTGCTTCTTGTATAATGTATGAGAATCGGTTGTAAAGACAGACGTGCAAGGTTGGGTCATGTGCTTAAGCTCAGGAAGTTGATTTGTGCCAAGATAACCTGTCCAAACTTTCACACTTACTTTATAAGAAGTCTACAGCACCATCAATATGCCGGCTGCTTTTTAACTGCACAAAACAAAACCATTCGAACGATGCAAACAATGTTAGCATCATTTTATCATTCAAGTGTTCAGATTGGTAACCTCTAGATGCGGAGTAAGTTGAGAAGTTGTTTGCGTAATTAACAAAGCTACGTAATTAAATTTTCAGTAAGGGTTTTTACGTGGTTAAAGAAAATGAGCAGTTTGGAGCCCGTCCTCGAGATTAAGCAGCCAAACGAACAAATTTCGACTAAATATGCTTCTGTAAGAGCAATGCGAACAAAAATTTTCCAAGTAAACACTCTTGGAAGACGTAACTGACGCAGAAAAAGAACATCCGGGGCTCCCGCCCGGATGCGGGAGCCGCCGGGGACCTTCTCCGTAGGCGTCGCCGCCGCTGGGAGGCGGCTATCAGAAGTTTAGAGCTGGCAGACCAGCTCTGGGCCGTCCGGCAAGCCAAAGATGCCGCTCGAGTCCAAGAACTTCGAGCCGTCACCTGAGGCCACCACATCAAGAACTGCCGGACTATTTTTTACTAAAGTTTCTTCTTCTTCTTCTGTGAAGTCAAAGAAAGAACAGCACTTCACGACGGGACACACACAGGGGGAACCACACACAAACTGCGCTAACATTAAGTGCTGTTCTTAATGTGATAATGAAGCAACTAGCCCGTCAGTCTTTCCTTCCAAACCTGTAAAGTCAACCTGAACACATCTAGCCTTTTGTGGTGCTGTCATCAATAGTATGGCCCCGTGAACATGTTCCCCATGGTCACATAGTCGCGTTCCATTTTTATTCACGCTGCTTTCTCGAAGGCAAGCATTTTAAAGTTTTAGTGTCAATACGGCAGTGAACGTGTGCCGCCGAAAGCTTGCTTGGTCGCAGAAGCGATGCATGACGGAATGATGGTGCAGATTTAGCGTGTCGTCGGCATCAAGACAGTGCACTGCCACCGAGCGAAGGAAGATAACGAAAGGGAACAGCTTGGTAGCTGCTCAGGAAGCCGTGCCGATGGTGGCGGTGCCATCATGACAAAATCTGAGGCGGCGATATTGACGGCTGAGGCGATTTTTTTTCTTTTATTCTTTTATTACTTTTTTTACAACGAAGTCGTTAAGAGGATGCTTTAACTCGGGCCCAATTCCGACGTGGCCTATTCACATAAATGTAAAACGCCGAAACGATTTTCTGAGATAACCCCTGGGCCGATTTTAATAAATTTTGCTGGATTCGGGAGAGAAAGGTAAATTCTAGTGACTATTACAAGCGCGAATTTCTATTTAGGGCTTGAATTCTGGTAAAAGATTTTCAAAAATTCAAAAGTGCGAAAAATACAGAAGCACGAAGTTTACAAATAACTCCGCAACAAAAACTGATATCGCGGTTATGTAAACAGAATCCTTTAGACAATTCAAAGCGGACAAATCCAATATGCCGATTTATATCTTACGTGAAGTCGTTACGTTGTGAACAAGGGTTGTGGAAAAGCTGCATTTCCACATTACTAAATTTTTTTAGATTCATGCGTATTATATCAATTTTGTCCGCTTTAGATGTGCTGTTAGATGCAATGTACAGAATTGTGATATCAGTTTTGATTGCCGAAAGACAGAGTTGTAAAGTTGGTTTCGTTTTCTGAAAATTTGTGATTTTTGCCAATTTTGAATAAACAAATGATGACCCAAATAAAAGATTTTAAACGAAGAGTCACTAGATTTTAAGTATTTCTTTCAAGTGCAACAAACCTTGTAAAATTTGATGCAGTGGTTGTGGAGAAAAACGAGTTCTCCTTTTACATGTATTTATATAGGACCACCAGAGCTAAAGGTTCCTCTTAAGGGCTACTTTCCCCACTATCGCGTCCGCGTATAGAGCAAAATCCCGAAGATAGCATAATACCGGCCTGACCCGCAGCAGAGGTGCAGCAAACGTTCAGCTCTCCCCCTACGTGGGCTGATCCCGAATGTAACGCCATGCCAGGCCGACCAGCGGCGGAGGTGAAGCAGGCATTAAGCGCTCCCCATACGTGGGCCGATCCCGAAGACAGTGCAACGCGGTGCCGACATACGGCGGAGGTGCAGTTCGCCATTGAGGGGCCCACATACACAGCTTTGCGGGTCGTATTTCTTCAGAGAGTGGGAGGGCACTGAGATTTTTTACTTATCAACATCAGGTCATCGACGGCGAAACTAGGGACACCAAAGCCGTCCTCGGGCTCCACCTAGAAAGCGCCTTCGACAAAGTTACGCACTCTGCCATCCTCGCGCAGGTATCGCATCTAAACCTAGGCGAGAGGTCGTACGAATATTTCAAAGGCATCCTCACCGGCAGATGGCGGAGCTCAGACTCGGCGACCTGAAGACGGACGAGAAGACATTAGGGAGCCAGGGCACTTCCCAAGGCTCCGTCATCTCACCCATGCTATTTATTCTTGCTATGATTCAAGTTGCCAAAAGACTACGCCAGCTTGAAGGACTGAAGCACACGATATACGCGGACGACATTACCCTGTGGGTGGACGGGGGCAGTGATGCCCGCACAAAATCCACGCCACAGACTGCAGTCGACACGATCGAAGAAAGCTTGGAAGGTACGGGACTGCGTTGCTCCCCAAGTAAGTTGGAGCTCCTGCTTTACCAACCGATCAAAACGCACAGAATCAAGAAGCAAAGGAAACACGAAAAGATCAAGATCCGCACCAGGGATGGTAACACAATACCGACGGTCAGCAAGATCCGAGTCCTGGGCATGACGATCGAAGCGCTCGGCAGGAACGGAGACACCATCACCCTCAGCATGGGTGAGGCGTCCAATGCCAGCAGACTGCTCAAGCGCGTTACCACCAAGAAGGGAGTCATGAAGGAGGAAAACTTCATCAGGCTTATACACTCCTTCGTACTCTGCCAGTGTACGTGGCAGCCTTCCACAAGTGGGTGAAAAGCGAAAAGAACAAGCTAGACATCCTAATCCGGAGGGCTTACAAGACACCCCTCGGTCTACTTGAAACTACCAACATGAAACGTCGCCTCCAGCTGGGCATACACAACACGCTCGACGAGGTCATCGAAGCGCAAAGAGCCGCTCAGTTGGAAAGATTGTCATCAACAAAGGCCGGCAGAAAGATCCTGTGCAGTCTAGGCATCGGTTATCATGAACAGCAGGGACCAAAATGCCTCGTCCCCGACCACGTACGATGAAACGCGCGGGTTGACCCCTTGCCGAAGAGCATGCATCCGGAATTCAACGAAGGCAGAAGACGCGCTATAGCCAAGTCACTAACGGACCTGCACGCGGAAGACACCGGTGCCAGATACGTGGATGCAGCCGAATATGCCGGCCGCAACTGCTTCGCGATCGCGGTGGTCGACTCCGTGCGGGCGACTGCCAGCACATCGAGCAAGCAAGTGGAGGAAGCAGAAGAAATAGCCATCGCCCTGGCCATCGTAACCCGAGAATGCCACATGATCCTCAGCGACTCCAGACAGGCGGTGAGGAACTACGCCAAAGGAAGAATTGCCCCAACGTCGGCACGCGTCCTGCTCCGACAGGCATACCGCGACAAGAGGACTCGAATCAAGTGGTTCCCGGAGCACGCAGGACAAGCGTCGGAGAAGCATGCCAATCGCAACGAAACGGCACACGCCCGAGCGCGAGGATTAACCGACCGCGCCCAAGGCAATGGCTGCCCGCTGTGTTTCAGCGCCAAAGACCGGATGACCACCTATAACGAACTGACCAAGGCTTTCGGCTGCCCCGTAGACTTCTCCCGCCGCCCTGCAAAGGGCTCAGCAGGTCGCAGGCCGTGCTGTTCAGGTAACTACAAACGAGAACACTTCCAAGCCCGGCGCTATTGCATAGGATGTAACCAGAATCGCACCACCATGACAAGTGCAGAGCGTGCTGCAGGGAGAAGGCCACATTCGAGCACATGGTATGGGATTGCTCCATACATCCAAGCCAAGCTAACTCAGGACATATACCGCCGCAGCTTGAGGAAGCAACGTGGAGCGAAGACCAAGAAATACAACTACAGGCCGTCGAGCAGGTCATCGAGGCGATGGCTAGGCAGGAGCCTGGTGAGCCGGCAACGGCGAGCGGGGATCCTCGCAGAGCACCCGCTGTAAGAGTCGGCAGTCGTAGCCGTAGGGAGGACCTTGTGGCGACAGGACTAGGCGAGCAGGATTTATTTACATATTAACATTTTAAGGAAGATACATTGGCAGTTTAGCGCGACTCCCATATGGAGCCCGCAAGACTATCATACAGCAAACAGCTTACGAGCACACAGCTCACAAGTACATTTCTAGCATGACAACGAGCACTCAGCTCCCGACGACGAGCACGCTCTAGCAGCCGGTAAACACTGCTTATAAGCGCTCAGCTCGACGTCATAGTTCGATGTCCCCGTGGACCAGCCCTTCTGGCGGAGGGCTCACAAACACGTGCCGCACACACGCACAGGGGAAAAGGGTCCGGAGCCGACGTCAGAGGGCTTCGTAGAACTCTGCTTTGTCTCGGGTGGCGCAGCCGAGTACCACATTCCTGAGTTGACCGCGCGCCACGTGGCTGCCGGTCATCCGCAGTTCTCTGAAGTGCGCCCTGTCTGGTGGGATTGGAACAGGTGCTGCGGGCTGAAAGCTGGCACGTTGCCACCCCGTACGGCCATTCCTAACACCACCACGATGACGACGTAGGTCACGTGCGAAGCGCGCCTTCGCGCTTTACTGCAGGCTCAATAAACGTTTTCCCAATCTAATCCAATTACTTATCCGCATTTGTCCTGCATGCGTGGGCAATAGAAACAAGAAGCAGGTATGCATAGAAAATCTGAGGTGGCGGCGGCGGGTCGTAGCGCAGAAGTTAGCATGCCCAGCCCCTCCAGGTACTTACATCTGCATTGACATGGGTTCGTGGTAGTGATAGCGACCACAGCTCTACTTTTTCTGCGCGCGATAGCCATTGTGGCAGCACGCGCAGAACTGGCAGAACTTTCGAAGTTAATCAACAAGCGTAAGACAGCTGACATAAGGAAATATAATATGGATAGAATTGAACATGCTCTCAGGAACGGAAGAAGCCTAAAAACAGTAAAGAAACTAGGAATTGGCAAGAATCAGATGTATGCGTTAAGAGACAAAGGCGGCAATATCATTACTAATATGGATGAGATAGTTCAAGTGGCTGAGGAGTTCTATAGAGATTTATACAGTACCACTGGCACCCACGACGATAATGGAAGAGAAAATAGTCTAGACGAATTCGAAATCCCAAAGGTAATGCCGGAAGAAGTAAAGAAAGCATTGGGAGATATGCAAAGGGGAAGGCAGCTGGGGAGGACCAGGTAACAGCAGATTTGTTAAAGGATGGTGGACAGATTGTTCTAGAGAAACTGGCCACCCTGTATACGCAATGCCTCATGACCTCGAGCGTACCGGAATCTTGGAAGAACGCTAACATAATCCTAATCCATAAGAAAGCGGACGCCAAAGACTTGAAAAATTATAGACCGATCAGCTTACTGTCCGCTGCGTACAAACTATTTACTAAGGTAATTGCATATAGAATCAGGAGCACCTTAGACTTCTGTCAAGAAAGGACCAGGCAGGATTCCGTAAAGGCCACTCAACAATAGATCATATTCACACTATCAATCAGGTGATAGAGAAATGTGCGGAATATAACCAACCCTTATATATAGCTTTCATTGATTACGAGAAAGCGTTTGATTCTGTCGAAACCTCAGCAGTCATGGAGGCATTACGGAATCAGGGTGTAGACGAGCCGTCTGTAAAAATACTGAAAGATATCTATAGCGGCTCCACAGCCACCATAGTCCTCCATAAAGCAAGCAACAAAATCCCAATAAAGAAAGGCGTCAGGCAGGGAGATACGATATCTCCAATGCTATTCACAGCGTGTTTACAGGAGGTATTCAGAGACCTGGATTGGGAAGAATTGGCGATAAAGGTTAATGGAGAATACCTTAGTAACTTGCGATTCGCTGATGATATTGCCTTGCATAGTGACTCAGGGGACCAATTGCAATGCATGCTCACTGACCTGGAGAGGCAAAGCAGAAGAGTGGGTCTAAAAATTAATTTGCAGAAAACTAAAGTAATGCTTAACAGTCTCGGAAGAGAACAGCAATTTACAATAGGCCGCGAGGCACTGGAAGTCGTAAGGGAATACATCTACTTAGGGCAGGTAGTGACGGCGGATCCGGATCATGAGACGGAAATAATCAGAAGAATAAGAATGGGCTGGGGTGTATTTGGCAGGCATTGTCAGATCATGCACAGCAGGTTGCCATTATCCCTCAAGAGAAAAGTATATAATAGCTGTGTCTTACCAGTACTCACCTACGGGGCAGAAACCTGGAGGCTTACGAAAAGGGTTCTACTCAAATTGAGGACGACGCAACGAGCTATGGAAAGAAGAATGATAGGTGTAACGTTAAGGGATAAGAAAAGAGCAGATTGGGTGAGGGAACAAACGCGAGTTAATGACATCTTAGTTGAAATCAAGAAAAAGAAATGGGCATGGGCAGGACATGTATTGAGGAGGGAAGATAACCGATGGTCATTAAGAGGAAGCTTTAGCTCGGGCCCAACTCCGACGCGGCCTATTCAAATACATGTAAAACGCAAAAACGTTTTTATGAGATAACCCCTGGACCGATTTTGATGAAATTTGTTGCATTTGAAAGAAAAAGTTAAATTCTAGTGACTTTTGGAAGCGGAATTTCGATTTAAGGCTTGAATTTTTTTTAAACGATTTTCAAATATTTGACCGTTTGAAAAAAATTGAAGCACGAAGTTTACAAATTCATAGATCTGCATAAAGAATTTATATCGTGGTTCTGTAAACGGCATCCATTAGATCATTCAAAGCGGACAAATTCAATATGTCATTTTCCATCTTACGTGAATAAGTTACGTTGGTTACAACGGTTTTGCAAAAGTTGTATTTCCCTATGAATACATTTTTTTATATTCATGTGCAACATATCGATTTTGTCCGCTTTGGATGTACTACTAGATGCCATTCACAGAACTGTATTATCATTTTTAGTGGTTGAGTTACGGAGTTGTAAACTTGATAGTTTCGTTTTTTGAAAAGTTTCGATTTTCGCCAATTTTTAATAAAAAATTGACGGCTTAACTCGAAAATTCGAAACCAACAGTCACTAGATTTTATGTTTTTCTTTTAAATGCAACAAACCTCGTCAAATTTGGTGCAGTGGTTGTCGAAAAAAACGAATTCTCCTTTTACATGTATTTAGATAGGAGCACTCGAGCTAAAGCTTCCTCTTAAGGGTTACGGACTGGATACCAAGGGAAGGGAAGCGTAGCAGGGGGCGGTAGAAAGTTAGGTGGGCGGATGAGATTAAGAAGTTTGCAGGCACCGCATGGCCACAATTAGTACATGACCGGGGTTGTTGGAGAAGTATGGGTGAGACCTTTGCCCTGCAGTGGGCGTAACCAGGCTGATCATGATTATGATGAGCAATTGTGAAACTAAGGATGTAGTTAGCATGCCCAGCCGTAACTGCTGCAAATTGCAGCAGTTACGAGTGGTGGAACCCCGCTGGGGCTGATAGTGAAGAAAGCTTCCTTTCTCTGCGCACTCTCGCGATGGTGAAGCTAAAATGAGGAGGAGGCCACCATAACAGAATGGATGGACCACCTGCGGATAGGACGAAGCACACCAAGTTTTTAGCACTTGGCCTGGAGTCAAGCGCTACAATGGCTAGTATGGCCTCACGGAGATGATAGACCGAACTGCTTCGCACTGCTAACACTGGACTGATACTAAGAAAATACTTCGTTCGCAGACACCACGCTACACTGAAATTAGCAAAACAAAATCAGTTTATAAACTGACAGTGTCAATTATCTGGTGTCCTTATTGTGCGTGTGAATGGCATAAACGTCCTCGCAATGAAATGGTAGTATCTTTGTTTTTGCTGCAGTTGCACACAAACAAACTTCGTTGAAGTGATCGGACAGCAATCTACCAGCAGGGAAGACCAACCCGCAAATTAAAAATAATTGCTGGTTTCAGATCTTCCAATGTACTTTGCGCTCAGCTACTATCTGTAATATTTTTCTTTTCTTTTTGTGCTCTTATGAAGAGGAAAACTCCACATTTCTACAATATCAACAACAGTACACAAAATAGACTGGCTTTGAAGCTGTGACCACGCACCGCACTTTTCTACATTCAGCACATGTAGTATTGGGGCAACGCGTTTGAGCAAAATGATTAGGTTTTCGGTGAAAGCGCTGTGACAGGCGGGAAGAAATCGTTGTCATGCCCGGTCTAAATAATACCATCTGAAATCTTATTTACCTAACATATTTTTTGAGAAATCACTATAACCCTTTATACGTTTGCTTCGTATGAGTTATGTACTAGCTTGCCTCGTCAATCTCAAAAATGTAGTCTTTGTGGGAACGGCTTTCGTGAAAAACGGCCCAACATAACAGTAAAACATCCAGCATGGTTTCTATCCAGATGATTGACGAAATTCTGCACTGAGAACGTGTCGACTAGCGTGCGATTGAAAGTTTAATTATGATCGTTGTAAGCTTGTGTTGCGTCTAGCACGAGCGATGTGTTAGCGATGTCATTGGTGTGAAAATGGTCAGCTCGGTCTGCGATTTGTTTTTGTGGATCTCCACATTGAACGTCGCAGTCGTCACGATGAGAGCACACCCATGACATCATTAGCTCAGTGGACTGGGAAGGCTCGAGTGGTAGCTCACCTTGAGGGATATAGGTAACAAGTATTGACGTACGTACTTTGCGATGATGAAAAATATGCAGAAACACCACTGGTGTTGTCTAACTATTCGTAAACAGGCCCCCAAATTTCAATTGGCCCACCCCAAACAATAAGTAGGCCCAACCCCAAATTTCAAGTTGGCACACCCTCAAATTTAAATTGGCCCACCCTCAAGTTTAAAGTCGGCCACGCCCTATTTTTTTGCCCAGCCTTAAACCTCAAGTTGGCTTAAACCCGAATTTCAATTGGGCCACCCCTAATTTTCAAGTTGGTCCACAGACGAATTTCCATAAATCGTCCTCCAAATTTCGAGCCGACGCATCCCAAAATTTAGGTTGGCCCACCCCCATATCGCCCCCAAATTCAGATTGGCCGACCCCGAGATTGCTCCCACATTTAGGTAGGATCACCCCCAAATACAGATTGGCCCGCCTCCACAACACCACCAAATTTAGATTGGCCCACTCCAATACCACCCGAAAATCTAGGTTGGCCCATCCCCATATCAGCCCCAAACTAACGCTGGCGCAACCCTCGATCACCTCAAATTTAGGATGGACCACTGCAAATCGCCCACCAACTAAGGTTAGTCCACCCATATTTTACCCTCCAATTCAGCTTGGCCCAGCCGCGCATCACCCCCATGGTTAGGTTAGCCCGACCCCATGTCAGCCCCAAATTTAGGTTGGCCCACCCCCATATCATCCCCAAATCCAGGTTCGCCCACCCCCATATCAGCCCCAAACTTAGCCTAGCCCAGCCCTCTATCACCTCAAATTTAGGATGGCCCACCGCAAATCACTCCCACATTTAGTTTAGCCCACCCCCGTATCACCCCCGATTCAGCTTCACCCAGCCCCATATCAGCCCCATGGTTAGGGTGGCCCACCCCCCATATTTCTCCTAAATTTAGGTTCTCCCACCCCCGTATCCTCCCCAAATCCAGGATGGCCCACCCCCCATATTCCCCCAAACTTAGGCTTACCCACCCCTATATCACCTCAAATTTAGGTTGAGCCACCCCCATATCAGCCTCAAATTCAGCTTGGCTCACTACCATTTCATCCCAAATTTAGGTTGGGCCACTCCCATATCACTACCACATTCAACTTGACCAATCCCTGTATCACGGCCAAATTTGTGCCGACGCCACTTCCAATTTCAAGTTGGCCAGCACACCCCCTTTTATAAAGACCTATGTATTCATATGGGAAATGCGTCAAGTTTTTTGGCGTTACAGACACGATTTCGCACGATTTTGCTACCAGATCACTGGGGCAGTCACCAAAGAATGCTTCGCATTAAAAGCAACGGCACCGAACGAGTGACGCCATATGTTGATCCTAAATACTGACGGCTAGCCAAGCTAGCTTCTCTGTAGAGCGACCGGGGCAGACACAGCACGGGACATTTATTCAAATTATTTTTTTACGGCCACACCTACGGATTCATACCACTTGGCTGTAGGGGACAGATTACCAGTAGCTATTAATCCACACGCTGCACATCTCCTATTTGGTGCATTTCTTAATTGGATGAATCTTTAGAAATAATTAACGTTCGGGCAGCGACTCAGCTTAGCAGACACTTTGTTCCGCACGAATGTTGCGTAGGAATGGCACTGGCAACCGGGTGGCATTGTGGCCCAGGTTGACCTCATTCGCTCGGAGTATTAAAGACATGGGAAAGTCGAAGAAAACGCACCTTCCAGAAGGACGCAATAAGAATGGCCATTTTGTTCTCCCAGGTGCCACGCTACAGAGCACGAAAGTTTTTTTTTTTTTTGCGTAGCACAAAGCTTTGCGCAAGCTTCTAGTTATGATGTCCAATGAATAAAACCTTCATAAATGCGATGACCTAACAAATGAACACGACATTGCTGTGTTTTAGGAAGGAAAAATAGAAAACGTAATATTTCAAGAGAACGACTGGAAAACCAGAACCGAAAGCAAATCATGAGTATTGTGTTTCTTCCATCTGGTGGGAGACTATAATACTAAGTCCTATGCGGCTGTAAAAAAAAAACTGCGCCGCTGAAAAACCAGAACCGAAAGCAAATGTTGGGTTTTGTGTTTCTGCCATCTAGTGAGAGACTACAAAACTAGGTCCTATGCGGAAAAAAAAGAAGACCGAAGCGAGAATCGAACCGCGGCCACCGCGAAGCGTGACTAAAGGTGCGCGCAATTCTACCGCTCGGCCACGGCTTCCAAGGGTTCGCGCAGGCGTACGAATGTCTTTTTATAGACACCACGTAAATTTTCACGACAGTGTTACAAAAAACGCTTTTGGGAACAGTGTTACGCCGTGTGTGGAGAGTCGAGCTAGGCATCAGTCGAAAGCTGAGTCTCCGGACTACATACGCTGCACTGCGTATTGCGATAGAAGCCGTAGTGTAATCACAGCCGCGGTTCTTGCCTCGAAAATGGAGTACAAATTTTCGTCGTTTCCATAGGCTTCCATTGCTAAATCTTTAACCGCTGTGGGAACAAAATTCTTACGTGCCATAGAGTGATCACTGCACTTGGCTCGTGTGGATTGTCTTCCAGAACACGTCTGTCACCTGCGTTTTTTGATAATCGACCTGCAGCTTTTGTTATTCGCGAAAAACCCGCTCGTTCCATTAAAAACGCGCTAGCTTCGTGCCGGGGCCGCTTGGGGCGCTAGTTGGTACGTGTCCAGAAAAGCTGGATATGAAACGGCTCATGACGGCGCGTTCTTCGGCGACAGGCGCGAGCGGCTGCTGACGAATCGCTTTTTCGGGGCGCCTGTCGCCAGCCGCTACCGGTAATGTCAGAGCCGAGCAAAGCTTGAGGCGCTTTGTCGTAAGTGAAGGGAAAGCGCGGCGCTGGCAATGTTTCTACAAATCACTCATGAGACCGCTGTATCGCGGCGCATTCGGGCACATAGAGCGCGCTGCCACGTGGCATTTTTCAAACTCCGCGGGCTTTCGTCTTTCCCGAATAAAATCGGCCAGACTAAACCTATCTTGTTGGAAGTACCTGCGTTGGGCAATATTTGTGAAGCTCCACAACTTTCCCATTCGTGCCTGAACGTTTCAAGCTATATTTAAAGAAGTGAATTAATTTATCTCGGCTAATTACTCAAAGACTAGAAAAAAAATGTACCGTAAGTTTAGATAAACGCTAAGAACATACAAGCGATTTCTGTTCTGAAGAACGCATAGAGAGTTTTCAATATGTTCGTCCAAATTAGCAGGGACACCCTTTATATTAACGACCTTACTGACTGCCTGAAAGAAACGTGTGCCTTCATTATTGCTGATGACACAGCTCTTGTGGTCAGTAGCAAATATTTCAAGAACACAGTTAAAACAATCAACATTTAACTTCAATACATTAGCAAATGGTTTGAAAGTAATCTGCTTTTCTTAAATACAAATAAAACAAAGTTTGTTATTTCTAGGTCCCCGTTTAAGAAAAAGCCCTTTGAGGAGCCATACTATATTGCGATTGGTAGTGATGAAATAGAAAATGTCAACTCAGGGCTCTCCTTAACGGTAACCCTTGATTCCACTTTGAACTGGAAGCCTCATATCGACAGGCTATGTGTTAAGCTCTCTTCCGCACGATTCATGCTGACAAAAGCGCGGAGTAATTTTAGTTTTGAAAAGTTGAGCACCCTATATTTTTGTCTCGGTCACTTTCAAGTAGCCTATTGTATTGAAGCCTGGGTACCTACCCACAAAACATAGTTGGAGCCTGTAGTACGGCTTCAGAAGAGAGCTCTGCCGATAATCAACTACACTACCTTTACGACAACGTCAAGAAGTCATTTTCTTGCGAACAAAGTCATGTCACTGTCGCACTTGCTAGATTACCGCCTGTCCTTATTAGTGTGCTCGATAACAAGATGCAACACGCCTTTTCCTGCCACTATGTTCAATGAATCGACATTTAAGAGTCGCTCAGCTTTTCTCGAGAAATTTCTGTTCCTTATATGTCGCAACCAGGGGCCCTACAACGTAAAACTATTCCAATATGTTTTTATTCCAATCTTTTGACGTCAGATTTGCATAACCGTCGACGCAAGCGTCCAGCGGTGGCCCGCAGGACAGTCTTAATAGACCAATCAAACGCTCTCCTCTCATATTTGGAGGTCAATTTTATTGGCTTTCAAAACGAATAACATTGTCCATACTCAGCGGATTGTCTTGTCGAATCGGCTGGCAAGAGGCAAGCAGCACGCTCAAGTGGAGAGGGATTCGATAAGGCCGAGCGAGTGCACCGGAAATCTATAACCGGATGAAGAGGGTGGTGCTGCCGTCTGCGATTGTTCCGCTTTCCCTTATTTAGCTTGCGGAGGCTGGTCGAAAATCGCGCGGCATGCAACGGAAGGTTAAGAATGCCGCTAAAACGGATCTTCAGCAAAGAGTTGGCAGAGCGAGGTTGTAAACGTGATGAAAGTGGTTGAAAACGCGTGAAAGTGGTTGAAAGCTTTATTGTATGAAAATAAACCCAAGCTCTCAGGCAGGTGCGAGTAGCCGTTGCCTGAGCGATCGGTGGCAGCCATCTTTTATTCCTTTCGGACCGGGGCACCCTGCGGCTATTCAGAAGAAAATTCAGTTTTTTTTTCGGCATATTAATGCACACTTAACGCGTACATGTCTCTTTGACGCGGTGATCTTGCGCGATTTTGTGAAGTCGCGTAACAGGCTGGTGAAGTGGCAGCAGCCAGAAAAGCTTTTGACAAATAATCGAAGGCTAATAGCGAAAAGTTGTCGAATCATGAAAAACTATTTTTCTTTTGTTCGGTCCAGTCATGCATAATCAGTTTGTACGCGCGATATCAGACGGGGAGCTATCGCAGTTTTCGTGACGTCACGTGACAGACAGGTGAAGTGGGGGTGGTCCAAAAAAGCTTTTCACCAATCGCGCAGGGCTGATTGCAGAATTGGAATAGAAAAGTTCAAACAGCTTTACGTTATAGTGTCCCTGACCCTTACCCGACCCATGCCTGAAAGATTTCGGCCCGGCCTGACCCAGCGCCGCCCAGTTCGGCCCGTTAGCCCTTGAGCGTAAGCGACGCATGGTCCAATTCTCGGTAATTATGAAGATACTGTGTGCGGCTCAGGACATTTTCCAGAGATAGTTTTGACTGCGTCCGCGCTGCTGAGACCACTCTGTAGATTCTGTAGGGAACTGACAACACTGAATCACACATTATGGGACTGCGAGGAGGACAAGCTCCTTTGTAACCTCGTTGCCTCTGCCTCACCTGAAACATCGGAGGCGGTGCTGCACTGTTATAGCGTGGACACACAACTAGAGGCCACAGAATTAGCTGAAGAGGCCGCCATCAAAAATCGATTGACTTCTATCTGGCCCGCCTGAAAAATACCACGCATAATCAACCCGCCTAACGCTGACGAAATAAAGTTTTCCTGCCTATTTTAGATTGTTTTCAAAAGTCACCAATAGCATACCCGGCCTATTACGGGCCTGATAAAGACCCGGGCCAATTACGGGGCTGACCGAGGCCCGTGTCCGACCGGAGCGTGCTTGACCCGAGCCAGGTTGGCCCGAGCCCGGCCCGGGCCCGCAATAGAGATAGCTAACCAATCCCGAGCCCGGCCCGGGCTTTCGAGCCGGCCCGGGCCCACGCGGTGCTCTGCTAGGGGTTTGCAGTCGCAAGGTAGAACAAAAAGTGAAAATGCGGTACTGGCTTACCAGATCGTGGCAAACGGGAGAACAATGTTGCAGTTCGCATGATTTGAAGCAACATATACAGAAAGGATGTCACCAAGAGTTCCGTTGAACCATTCTGTTAAGCCATTGGTCTGCATGCTAAGCTGTAGTATGGTGAACTATTCGGCGTTGTGACAGGAGGCAGATAGGAGACATTCTTTGTGGGAGCAGTGACCCTTCTTTGTGGTCACACGCAAACGTAAATCCTAACTTATCAGGTACTTGTCCTGCTTCCCTATGGCCAACTCAAATAACAACAACAACAATAATAATAATAATAATAATAATAATAATAATAATAATAATAATAATAATAATAATAATAATAATAATAATAATAATAATAATAATAATAATAATATCTTTATTGTCATAACACATATACAGCATTATAATCAGGCATGTCTAAGCCTACAAAGGCTTGTGGGACATGGCCCTGCAGAATTGGCCAGGCAATACATTGAAATAGGAAAACAATCACATATCAAAGAAAATAATGACGCTGTTACATAAAGCGCGCGACATTACATATGGCGACACACATCACCGGGCCTCACCGCATCTTGTTGCGGAACGAGGCACAGTGAAACGCAAGCCAGAACGGAGCATGCGCAGAGGTTTATGCTCAACCTTGAAATCCGAGTTCCAGAAATGACGTAATACCACTGTTTCAACAAACAATGAGCGGAACGAAGGAAAACCTATGGCGGTAAATATGTTTCGAGAAGAAAGCAGAGGCGAATTATACGCTACACTTTGGAGCATCTTTTTTTAAAAGAGCGTCCATCCGGCTCTCCCAACGCGCAGAACAGAAGGCGAAAATTGTGATCCCATAGCTTAATATTCGGTACGCAAGAGGCTTCACAATTGCTTTTTTTTACTGAAAAAGCAACTATACTTTTACAGTCATAGAGTACCCAGGCAACGCCTTGGAGTTTACTGCATAACAAAGCTAAATGCGATCCCCACGACAGGTTTGAGTAAAAGAATACGCCCACGTATTTTATAGGCTGCACATATTCCACTGGAGTGCAGCTACAATGCGAACATAACTTATTGTGCAAAAAGATACGTTCCTTTGTTGACGTGACCTTTAAGGGATTTCTGAAGCAAATTAACTTTGTTTTTGAATGGTTGATTACAAGAAAATTTTTAGAAAACGAATGAATTACGTTATAGACATCTTTCTGTAGCATATTGATTGCTGATTTGCAGCATAATTGCTTTGCTAGCAGAACGGTGTCCTCGGCGTATTGAAAAATTGTGCATTTTGAAACAGTGGACGCAAGGTCATTCATGAAAATATTAAAGAGTAGCAGGGCTATCATGGACCCTTGACGAACTCCAACTTTAACAGGCAAAATAGAGCTAGAGTGAATGCCTAATACTACTCTTTGCGATCTGTTCGATAGATAATTTTTCAGCATGTCATGAAATGGCCCCCGGAATCCCAATAAATGTAATTTGTTCAACAAAATGTCGTGGTTAACTGTTTCAAAGGCTTGACTAATATCTAGAAATAACGCAATGCTAAACAAATCTCGGTCGAAAAAGATTCTAAAAGTAAGGTAGTACCTTTACCAGCGACGAAACCAAACTGATGAGGGGACAAAATCGAGAACTTATTATTGAAGGAAAGCATTATTTCCAAAAGAAACTTTTCTACCACTTGGGATAGCATAGACAAAATGGATATGGGTCTATAGTATTCAATTACATCCTTTTTCCCTCCTATGTGAAGTTGCTTGACTAAAGGAGTTTTGAGTCTTTCAGGGATAGAAGAATCGTCCAGAAACACGTTAGGTATAAAAAGAAGAATGCCCGACAGGGTTTGAAAACTTCTTTGGAGCATGCGCGCTGAAAGGCCATCAAGACCGGGTGGTTTGTTCTGTCTGAAGCTGAAAATAATCCTATGTAAGTCAAGTTTCGACAACTTCGGCAGGAAGGCTGAGACAGATATAGATTTTTGGAGCGTGCAGTCCAGAGCATGCCCTCGACTAGCTCCATCAGACGAACGAGCAAAATGACAGTTAAATGACGTTGTTGCAAGGCTGTTCGAAAACGAATGAATGGCAGATCTCGAGTCTGCTTTTCCCAGCAAAGGCCAAGTCTTTGCTGGGTTTTTCAAGGCTAGAATAAATTGATGTAAAAAATACAGCCATTTTACCGATCTAATGAGCGTCACTACCCTCTTTCTAGCGGCTGTGTACCCAGCGCGAAGTGCTACATTTTGTGGGGGGGGGGGGAACGTTTCGAACGTTTCCACGAGACATCTCTTTCCGCTATAGCACGAATTACGTTAGCATTTATGCAGTTATAATTTTTTCGGCGTTTTCTTGTTACAGTTTATTTTGCCAAGTTTTCCAATGTTTGTATTTGTTCACAAAAGCAGTCGTAGACATGTGCAGCCTTTCTGTTCATTAATGTAGACCAATCAAATGCCCTGATTAGGTCATCGAGCTTACGCTCGTCTATTAAAGAAATCTGAACGCTGCTAGGCGAGTCCTCTGCGCAAGCGCGTGTTGTTAATGGGGTTGACGACACAAAGTGGCAAGCCACAAAATAATGATCTACCAAAGGCTGTTTTATGACACATGAATCTAAAGAATAATTTAAAGTACGAACCAAAATACGATCTATGCATGAACTGACTACATGCCCATTTACCAGGTCTTCTGTGGTTGAAATATTTATCGTATTTTCAATCCCGTGGGAAGCTAAAAGGGATAAGTAGTCGGATACCGCACCCTTTTTGTGACAAAGAGCGTTTACGTTGAAGTCTCCAACTAGGCATATTTCATCCACCGCGTTGAATTGTTGTAAGAAGGCTTCCAATTCTATTAAAAAGCGACTGATACTATTTGATGGAGGACGATAAAACGCGAATTCAGATAGCAGGAAGCGCCCCTGAACCACTTTGATAGCAAGACATTCCGCAAAAGTGAATGAAATATCGATGTGTGACACGTCATACACGTTTTTGACGAAAATAGCAATCCCTCCTCCTCGCCAATGTAATCGTGTTACAAAGTGCGGTTGGTAACCATATAGGACAAACGTATCCAGGCCTGTATCTGAGACGTTAATTTCTGTTATAACAAACAAATCCACAAAACTAAGTGTTGAAGTGACAATCATTTTAATTTCGTCCCAGTATTTCCGTAAGCTTCTAATGTTAAGATTAATAATTATGAAGTCGCCTTTCAACCTGTGACTGCAGCTGTCACAGAAAGACTGAAAATTGGGAAACTCTTGGCAGGTGCTTGCCATTATGTTAGACAATCTTTTCAACGACTGCTAGCATGTTGATTTGAATTAGAATCGAGGATTCATCTTTCTCTGCGAAAATTTTTCCGGCTTTGACCCAAGTGAACTTGTATCCCTTTTCTTTGGCTACTGTCCTACTCGCCAAAACAATTCTCGATTTTGCTTGGTTAAATTCTCATTAAAAAATAGTTTTGGCAACTTATTAGAGTGATCGAGCTCCCGCAACTTGCCACGAACCTAGAACCATCTTTCCTTGGCCGTAACAGATGTGAAGCGCGCCAGGTCTGTGGGAATCGAATCGCGTTTTCCACGTCTGATAGGGTCTGATAGGGTCTGACGTCTGATAGCGTTTTCCACTTCTGATAACCATCACGCCTGATAGGGTGAAATCCGCCAATCCCAGTTTATCAGCGAGCTGCCCCAACGTGTGCTTGAACTCTTCGTAATCTTCTTGAGGAAGGCCGTGAATTTCCAGATTAGCATTGCGGCTTTATTGCTCACTGTCATTTTGAACATCGTGCAGACGCTGAAGCTGCTCTGCCTGAATTTGCACTGTAGAAGATAGAGCGGCAATCTCAGATTCGTACTTTGCATTTTGAGTCCTGAATTCGTTTAGCTGAGTGATACCCGAGTCGTACTTATTCGACATAAATACCACCGCTTCCTCCAGATGATCAACGGACTGAGTTAATTTCGAAAAGTCTTCTTTGAGGCCTAGAAGTGTGTCCACTTTTTGAGTCAGGAATGGTAAGCAGAGAAGACCCTCTTTTATGTCCTTGAGCTCAGCCGCCAGTGACCCATTCTGGATCGCGTTATTGACTACATGAGAAATATCAGACTGTGAAGTGGAACCAGCCCGGCTCTTTGTAATTCTACAGGTTTTGCAAATCCAAGCTTCTCTTTTGAACAAACCCATTGTGGTGAACGTATTTTGGGCAATATCAGAGCAAGATTGGCCTAAGTGATAGGAATGGTTACAGCTTGAACACTTCACTAACTTTCCGTCAGTGGGCAACTGTTTGTGACACACAATACAATTTTCATCATAGCCCGACAAGCTTATTTCGCGAGGTAGCAACGAAATTGCAATCAACAACCAAAAATTGCAGTCGGCGGCGATACAACCAACAAAAAAAGTAATAGTGTCGCAACACTTTACCTGCTAAAAGTTAGGTATCAGCCTTGGCCGAGGGTATCGCCGCCAACTGCCAGGATCGTGGGCGTCCGGCCAAAATATATAGGCGTCCCTCTGCCAGAGTTTTCAGGTGAGTAGACGATTGTCGCTGAATAAAGAGACTAGCAACCCAGTCCTAGTGTTGCAAAATGATGGACCGGTCCTGCGACGCTTGACGAGAATCCCGGAATTCAGGAGTAGCAGCGGGGGTGGTGGCTTGAAGAATCGGGAAACCAGTTGCAGTGCATGCCCAACACGTTCCCGCGGCGCATCTGTAATCTGTTAAAAACTAGGTATCAGCCTTGGCCGAGAGTATCGCAGCCAACTGCAAGGAATCGTGGGCGTCTGGCCAAAATATATAGGTGTCCCTCTGCCAGAGTTTCCAGGTGAGTAGACGATTGTCGCTGAATCCGGAGACTAGCACTCCAGTCCTGGTGTAGCAAAATGATGGACCGATCCTGCGACGCTTGACGAAAATCCAGGAATCCAGGAGTAGCAGTGGGGGTGGTGGCTTGAGGAATCGGCAAACCAGTTGCAGTGCAGCCCCAACACGTTCCCGCGGCGCATCTGTAATCTGTTAAAAACGAGGTATCAGCCTTGGCCGAGGGTATCGCCGCCAACTGCCTTCTACTGCCTGTTACTATAACTGCCTATAATAATAATAATAATAATAATAATAATAATAATAATAATAATAATAATAATAATAATAATAATAATAATAATAATAATAATAATAATAACTTTATTCAGATCAATATCGAAGTCTGGTATGCGACATCGTATGGACTTTTAGCGGTAGTCTAGCTATGGATCCATGCAGTTATACAAGAAAAAATAAACAATTCAGACAGGGGCACAATCATTTTTTTGTTTTGGATCAAACAAACAAACAAAAAAGAACGAAAGAAATGTAACCAAACAGAAAGCAATAAACTATGGGGCAGACTACCACAGGAGCAAAAAATCCACGGCACCTAGGGGCCCGCCCTGCATGCCGACGGCAGAACCATCGGCACCCAAAAGCGGAAAGGCTTAGTTGCTGCTAAAAATTGCTAAGTGTCGCCCATGACCGGAGCCCCGCCGCCAGTGAGGCAGCACGCATTCGAGACAAGACCCATGTCTTCCCCCCCACGGCAGCCGGCACACATGCATGCTAGCGATAAAAATGCATGAAACGAATTGGTTAACATTGTACGGCTTTAGCTGTTTTCAGAACGGCAACACGTAATTATTATTCAATCAACGCAGTAAGAATGTGCACTGATACGCTATAGACACATTTAATGCACCGTATGTTGAGTAAGAACAAGGGGGCCACCGGCATTTACACTCGCATTACTATACATGCATACAAACATACATAGAAACAACAAGAAAGCATAACCAGCAGCGCTGTATCCAGTTTTTGACATCGTTATAATTTTCGTTAAAACCTAATCAGTTTAGTTCACGAAGAAAGAACTATGTTACCATGGTATTAACTGAGCGCTGAATGTTTGCAGGAGGCGGGTTCCATATTTTGACACCTATATAATATATGCGTCGCTGGCCGTACTGGTGCGCTATAACGTAAAACTATTCCAATTCTGCAATCAGCCCTCCGCGATTGGTCAAAAATATTTTTGGACCACCCACACTTCACCTGTCTGTCACGCGACGTCACGAAAACGTCGATAGTTACCCAGGTGATATGACGTGCACATACTGATTATGCATGATTTGACCGAACAAAAGAAACATAGTTATTTCTGATTCGACGCCTTTTCGCACTTAGCCCTCGACTATAGACAAAAATTTTCTATGCTGCCCCCGCTTCACCTGCCTGTCAAGCGACGCCACGAAACTGCAAAGAATCACCACGTCAAAGTGACGTGTACGCGTTAAAGGTGCATTGATATGCCGAACAAAACTTAGCTTTCTTGTGAATAGCCGCAGGCTGCCCCATTCAAAAGGAATAAAAGATGGCTGCCACCGATCGCTGAGGCACTCGCTACTCGCACCTGCCGGAGAGCGTGGGTTTATTTGCGTATAATAAAACTTTTTGCGTGGCCGTGTAACGTTTTCGAGCACTTTCGGCACGTTTATGACCTCGTTTTACCAACTCTTGTTTGCGGACGATACGTTTTAGCATCATTCTTATGCTTTCGTTGCATGCCGCCGCAATTTTCGACCAGCAACGTCAAGCTGAGTAAGAGAAAGCGGAACAATCGCAGTCGCCGGCAACACCCTCTTCATCCGGTTTTCAATTTTCAGTGGAGTGATTCGGCCCCGTCGAATCCCTCTGTACTTGAGCGTGCTCCTCGCCTGCTGTGAGCCAATTAGATAAGACAAGCCGCTCGGTGTAGGCAATGTTATTCGTTTTTCAAGCAAGCGAAAGTGAACTCCTATGAATGAGGCGAGCGTTTGATTGGTCTGTTCAGACAACCCTGCGGATGACCGCCCGATGCTTGTGTCGGCGCTTGTGTCGCTGCTTGTGTTACCTGATGCTTGTGCCGACGTAGGAGATCGGAATAAAAACTTATTGGATTACTTTTACGTTATAGGGCCCCAGTTCTCGTGCAAGCTTGTCATATCTCACCTAAGCCGACCTAATTTTCCAGAGAATGATGAGGGAGGTTGGCAGCCGGCGGCATCTTCGGGAAGGAGTGTGCTTATGACGGTGGTCAAAGCGTCAGTAATGATATAAGAGGGAAGCAATCCCAGGGCACACGATGATAAAGCCCGGCAACGGCCCCGAGCCCCTTCTCTGCTCTTGCAAATGCAGAAGTGGCGGGCTCATGCAACTAGAGTAGGTCAGAGGTAGCTTTAAAGCAGCTAGCCTTCTTAGAGTAGTATTCGACGAACTTTTCGGTTCGTGACTATCTATCTATCTATCTATCTATCTATCTATCTATCTATCTATCTATCTATCTATCTATCTATCTATCTATCTATCTATCTATCTATCTGTCTGTCTGTCTGTCTGTCTGTCTGTCTGTCTGTCTGTCTGTCTGTCTGTCTGTCTGTCTATCTATCTATCTATCTATCTATCTATCTATCTATCTATCTATCTATCTATCTATCTATCTATCTATCTATCTATCTATCTATCCATCTATCTATATGCTTGGGCCCATTGGGTAAGTTCCGCTCTACAATGACAAAACGAACCTACAAAACCTGTCACGTTAGATGCTGAGTGCACGCGGTGGTAAGTGGGAATGAGGAGCCTGGCGGCAGACGCGCTTCCGCTTTGGATAATGCATCTGTCGCTAATTGTTTCAATGCTAATCGCTTCAACATTGTCATTCATCACAAGGTAATTACTGTCACAACTTTTTTATCGCGAGCAACATTCTTGTGATACTTCAGGTATCTTTCACGAGCTATACATGGTTTATGAGTCGGTCTACTCGAAGTGGGGGACACTACTTGCAGAAAATAACGAAATGCAAAATTGACTGATTAACAGGAATACACTAATTAGCTTTCTAGCTAATTATCGTATCACATATATTGCAGTTTACAAATTCTAGCCGTGGAGTTCGCAAGGCGGATACACTTGGAACGAATTATCAGGACGGCACCAGTTACGACATATAAATTCCCTAACTTTGCGGAGAAATGAATTGGTGTTCCAGTTGTCTGTGTGCTTCTGTGGATGAAACGCCGTTTTCTTAAAAAATTAACTGGAACGTCAATGCATTTCTCCGCCAAGTACGGGAATTTGTCTCTCGAAACTGGCGTCATCCTGAAAATCCGTTGCAAGTGGATCTGCCTTGGAAACTCCACGGCTAGAATTTGTGAATTGCAATATAGGCCATAAGGCAATTAGCTAAAAAATTTATTAGTCAATTTTTATTATTTAGCTGACTTTGAATCTCAATTTTTTGTGCAAGTATTGTCCGCCTCTTCTAGTAGACCAGCTCATGAACTAAAATTGTAACATCTCCCGCAGGCAACTTTTAAAGATTTTTGAATATGTTCGCGGGAACACCCTGTATATCTTTGTCTCTACTCATTTTTCCAGCCAACTTGCGCAACTGGGTAGAACGCGGTCCGAACGTCTGGCTACTTCGCTGAAGGAAGCGAGTCCGAGTGCATGAGGTCGCGGGATCGAATCCCGGCCATGACGGCCGCATTTCGATGGAGGCGAAATGCGAAAACACCGGCGTACTTAGCTTTAGGTACACGTTAAATATCCCCATGTGGTCGAAATTTCTGGAGTCCTCCCTTAGGCCATGCCTTATAATCAGAAAGTGGTTTTGGCAGGCAATTCCCTATAATTTCATTTTTAACTGAGTTCGAAACCAATCCTCGGACTAAGTAGGGTCACTGGGTATGTGAAACTAGGCATGCATTTCTCTTATCTCAATGACAAAATTTATCCTTTGAACGTTCTCTTGTACTGCGCAGCATTCAACTGCCATCACGTGCATTTGAATATTTATTCACATGCGTGCCACGCGCGGACCCCACAGCGGCGTCACTAGATGACGTTACTCGTTCGAGTGGTTCGTACTTATATTGCTTCTATGCGAATTGCATTACTCTCGTCATTCGTGGTCAGATCTGTTCTGCCGTTGTTTTAAGATTCTGCTGGTGGGTTTTGTCGTAACTAGACGAGGTACTGATACGCCACAGTGGGAACGTGTCTCATTGCCTTTTCATTTGTCATGTGAACCAGTGCCTCAAAAATGTTGGCGCCTTTGTGGCATTACGTTTCTTCATTTCAGTGTATCGATGGCCGATTATATCCACTCTCCGTCGTCTCTGCTCGAAAGCTTTATCGTCTAATGTATTTAACGGGTTTAGTAACTTCTAAACGCATCCTTCATTAAAACAGCGAGGCTCCCACCACGCTAGCACAGACGGCCTTCGAATAGCACTACGGTATGTAGATTCGCCGCGTATTCTCTCAACCTTGCAAATTTGATGACGGAAAGGTATACGTGTATGATAACCAACTCTACGTATGGAAACCACTGTATTCTGAAGCTAGCGTGAGGTTTCCCAGAATGTCGTTGCGGAAGAGCTTTGTCCTTGTGGACACTCCATCTCTTCATTACGAGAAACTGAATTCTTAGCGAGTCCTTCCGACGTAACTTTTGACATGTCATCTCCAAAAACATGTTAGGCAGTTTCTCCATTATTTCTCGCGTAATTAATACATCGCCAAGATAGCACGACACTCTGTTCATATACTCTGACGTGTAAACTATCACCACGGCTTGGTTAGATGGGGCGCTTCCCATCACATACTGGAAGCCGTCGTAAAATAGACCTAAAAGGATGTTTACAGTGACCAATTGTTGCGAATAAGGATGTGCCTGAAATGTCGGTACGTTGTAGAAAGATTAAAAAACACAATAATCTATTCACATCTTTGCAACCCTACAAAACTGTATTCCATAGTGTGCAAAAATAAATTATTGGTTTTCAGGAAACCACGTAGCATTGATTTGTAGTCTGTGTACATTGCAACTTTTTGTTGGATTTTGGGAAAACTACAACTTGCGTAGCCCGCTCATCTTATTTCACTAGTGCTAATGCTCGAGTTTTCAATAGAGAATCTAATTGCTGAGCTATGGCCTCCCTGAATGCAAAGGAAACAGATATTTGCTTTCAGAAAACAGGTGTGTTGTTGTCCTATAGAACTATTTGCGCTGATGTGTCACCTATCAGTCAGAATGATGTATTAGACCCCTAGAATGTGTTTTTTATGGTTGTACCTGATTTATCAAGGCCGATATTGGACAGGCTTGTCCAATTCAGCTTCAGAAGCTCTAGCCAGTGAGGACCGAGCGCCAAAGTGTTATATTTTTATGGTGTGCGCACTACAACTAGAGGCGGGATCGACTTCTGGCCATTTTTACTACGAGTACGCTCAACTTGACTACATCTGACTGTGGGTCATCGCCCCATGTTTTAACCGTAGCCCTACATTTCTACAGCTAGACCCTATCAACTTTTCCTCAACACATTTTCGGGTACAATGGACCCATTCCTTTGTTTATCACTTGTGTTGCAAGACTCCTACAGGCCACTCTTTCATAATTTCGTTATTGTCACACAAAAAAATACGACTGAGCAAAACGTCTTCCTTACCATTTATACCGTATGAGTCAGAACAACTTTCAAAGTAAGTCCTCTCTTATGGAGCACCTACCGAACGTCGCGCCATTTTGGGGAGCCTTGCGATATGTTCCACCATTTCCGCATCCACGACATCGATACTTATTAAACTGGAAGGATGCGCTGGTCTGGGGCGGTCTGCAGTAGAAACACCATCTTAACATTCCTGAAAGGGCAGCGTTTTAGGTCGTAGCCTTTCTTGACCATGTGGTGACCTGGCGTTAAATTTGTTGGAGTTGCTAGCCAAAGCTTATTTGAATTTCCTAGAATAATACTTTCTGGTTCATAGGCGGTTTAGAAGACTATGGTGCTCTTGTTGAATAACTTGACTTGGGACGTCTCGTCATTAAGTTAGGTAACGAAATGATCTCACAAAATTTCATCGAAGCATTGCGGAAATCCAAAGACCAGGATATGCCTTTATTATGTCTTCTAGTCTTTTGATGTCAAATGGGTGATAAGCAAGCACCTACGAGTGTAAAAGTGAGCTTTCTATTTTTCACCGTGAGGCACACATACTAATTGTCGTCGAGAGGCTGGACAACATTAAGTAAGCTGACAGAGAATGAAGACGACGACCTTGCTACTTTTGTTCTTGCTTGAGGACGTAATTGACTCGTAGACGGATAATCTGGTCGGACGGGTTAATTTTGGTTCGCAGATAATGATGATTGGAGATAGGGTAACATGCACAAATTAGTCAAAAACACCAAAGCAAGATCTTAGACCTCAGGCGTTTCATTGAATAATCGATGTATTTCTGACCTCCTTACGAAATAACTGGTGATTGTTAGCCATGCCTCACTCGAGGGTGGCTAGGACTGGGCTGCGCGACCCCAGCACTTGTAGTCTCCTTAGAGTGGATGTAGTTTCGATGGTGGCCAACATTGCTTTGATGACCACCGTTGAGCATGCTTCTCTTCGTAGCGCACTAGCATAATTCGAGAAGAACCACTTGGAAAGTGGACCATTCTCAGTTACTCTAAGACCTCGCTGCATAGCTTGTTTTCCGCCCTACGCCGTGGACTCTACGAACAAGTAGTGCTGCAAATCAGAAAGCTCTTTCATCGCCTCCTTTCCCGTCGGAGCCATCGCCACCCATTCCCGTTGGAGTGCGTGCTACCGGTGTTTCTGCGTGCACTTCGGCAGGCATGGCTTCGTTATGCCGGAAGCGTGTTAACAGTATTGTGTCGCTCAGTGTCTCAACAAGCTCCAAACTACAGAACAGAAAGACCAGCTCGTGAAACAGCTTATTTCAGAAAAATTAACAGATGAGACAAGCACTGTGCTTTACACCCAGTCAAATCACGTATTTTTCACTTGGGTGCCTTCTTTTGACACACGTCATGTGATAAATTGAGTGCCACTTACGTGCATAATGATAAAGCTTCGTACATTCGGCGTGCTCACTCAATGCTAGCGTTTTCTGGAAGAAGCGGCCTGCAGGAGCAGCTGATGATAAACATCGCCGTGGTCAAGTGGGCAGTGCGGAACTGCACTATGAGCAATAGCAAGTTCTTGCGATAATTTGAAGGCGAAATGTGATGGGTAGTTTCCTGAAATTGTACCGAGGGTGTGGCGAGCCATTGAGGCAGTCGCGTGGCAGAACGAAAACTGCAATAGTTTAAACAATTAGCAATGGCGCACTGTTTACCAAAATGTAGTTAGGTTTCAAGTACTTCGAAATCTGTTGCGCGTCATTGCACTAATAAGTGCTCGTAGCCTTCGCCCAAAAACAAATATCATTAAAAATGAGTTTATATATGCCGTTCACCCACTAAGTGACGAGAGAGAGAGCACACGCAGTGCGAGTGCCACGAGCACGAACGAGAGCAGGCACAGCTCGAGGGCCACGAGATGCAACGCAGAGAGCATGCTCAACGCAACTGGACGTCGAACACAAGAGAGGGGCAAACTCAGCGCGAGCACTGCAAGCAGTGTGAGAGACAGATCATGCACAGTGCGAGAGCCATGAACAGCGAGAGAGCACGCGGCCAGAGCGAGTGCCACGAGCAACGAACAAGAGAGCGCACGCACATCGCGAGGGCCACGAGCAGCTAGAGAGAGAGAGAGAGCACGCGCAGTGCGAATGCCACGAACAAAGAGCGCACAAACACCACGTGTACATCGAGAGGAGCAAACGCAGTGCGAGCTCCACGAGCAATGGGACAGAGAGCACGCGCAATGCGAGATCCTCGAGCAAAGCGAGGACGCGCAGTGTGACTCAGCTTCGCGTACTAGACAGGGACTAACTTAGCCTGATCGCTGCGAGCATCGAAAGAAGCATAGCTTGCGCAGGGCGAATAACACTAGCATCGCGATCGAACACTGCGTCTGGTAGAGGAGTAGAAGCAATGCGAGCGCCCCTAGAAGCGGCAGAGAGAGCACGCACAATATCAGCGTCACGAGTAAGGAGAGCTCACGTAGCGTGACTAAGCGTAGCGTACAACAAGAGAGGAGCAAACTCAGCTTAAGCACTGCGAACAATGAGGGAGACAGAGAGAGAGAAGGAGCACGCACAATGTGAGCACCATCAATAACCAGGGTGTGCATGGGTAGCGCGAGCGTGATAAACAACAAACGAGAGACAACTCACAGCGTGTACATTGCGAGTGCCGCGAGCAAAGTGAGCAGACGCAGCGTGAGTGAGCGTCGCGTAGAGCACAAGAGGAGAACGACAGCGTGAGCGCTTCAAGGAAGTACAGACAGAGAGAGCACGCGCAGTTCGAAAGCGAGGAGGAACGAGAAAGTGCACGAACAATGCGAGGGCTACGATCAACGAGAGAGAGATCGCGCACTGCGACTTCCACTCGTAAGGAGAGCACGAGCAGCGCGAGTAATCACTACGTATCGAAAGAGCAAACTCAACACGAACAACGGGACAGAGAGCACGCGCAGTGCGAGCACCACGAGCGAAGAGAGCACGCGCCGCGAGACCGAGGGTGGCATACAACAATAGAGGAGCCAGCCCAGCCTGAGTGCTGCGATCAGTGAGATTGAGAGAGCAGGAGGAACGAGAGAGTGCACGGGCAGCGCGAGCACCACGGGCACTGAACTAGAGTACCCGCCCAGCGTGAGGACCTCGAAATGCGAGAGAAAACTTGCGCAGTGCAAGTGCCACGGGCAAAAAGAGCACGCCCAGCGTGACTGAACGTAGCGTACGAAACGGGAGGAGGAATCTCAACGTGAGCGCGGCGAGCAATGACAAAGAAATATCTCGCACATTGCGAGGGTCACGAGCAACGAGCGAGAGAGATCACGCGCAGTGCGAGCGCGACGGGCAAAGAGAGTACGCACAGCCTGACTAAATGTTGCATATAACCAGGGAGGAGCAAATTCAGCGTGAGTGCCAGGAGCAACGGGAGAGAGCACGAGCAGCGCGAGCGTCACTGTCGAAGAGAGGAAGCACAATGTCATCGAACATTGCACACATGGGAGCAGCAAACGTAGCGTAAGCGCTGCGAACAATACGAGAGAGAGCGCGCACAGCGCGACAGCCACGACTAGAGTGCCAAGGAAAGCAAGAGGCGCAGCGCGACTTGGCACCGCATGTGCAACGAGAGGAGCAAACGCAGCGCGAGCGTCAAAAGCAACGAGAAAGCAGAGCACGCGCAGTGCGACTGAATGTCGCATACAAGGAGGAAGGAGCCAACCCAGCGTGAGCACAGCGAGCAACGAGAGAAGCGCACGCGCAGCACAGTTGAGGACGTCGCGACCAACGAGAGAACAGGACGTGCGCTGCCGCAGAAATGGCAAGCAGTGGCACCCGACGCGACCGTAGAAAGGCACTTTTGAACATTGAATCGTCTGCTCTAGGTAACATCCAGGGGCGCAGCACCGCTGCCTTGCTGATGTTCGGAGATCGATGGCTTTCGAGGACGTTTAGGTGTATATGACAAGGACGAAGTGGCACTCCGGATGCCTTTGGCCACGTACATGGAATGCCTGTCGCCAAGAGTTCAGTTAAATCGTTCTGTTAAGCGCCGGAGGATGATAAATAGGCCGTAGCGGTATGGTGAACAATTTATCATCTATAGAAGTACTGCACAACGTCTACAAATCACAGAGTCACTGAAGAAAACGCGTGGCAATTCGCACTTTTTTTCCTCTGCAGCCGTGTCCTAGATAGCGAGTGGTAACGTGCAATATATATCCTCTCGCTAGTTTCTAACTAGATTATGCCAGAATTATTGGCCAGAACCGCTGTCACCTACACTGTAAGGAGTGCGCGTTTTTTCACGCTTTTTTTTCTGAAACATTGTGGCAAAATTCCTGCACTTAGAGAAAACGGTGAGATCCAGTTGATCAAACCACGGACGTGCACACTGTCTGAAGAGAGAACCAGTGAGCGGACAGTGCGCATGCGCACTCTCTGAAATCACCGACCAAAATATGTGAAAGTGCAATGTCTCAAATAACAATCGGGGGGGGGGGGGGGGGACTCGCACAACGCGTAGGCTCAGTTGCTGCGCCTGCCCTGAAAAGCCTGAGCTAGACTGAACGCTCTAGCAGATACGGCAGATACGGAAAGAACTGCTCGGCAGTGTCTCCTCTTGCATGAAAAAAGTGAGCGGCCGATCGTGCAAGCGGTGGCGACAAGGGATTCTTATCGTATTCCACTACTTGACTTGAGGATGATTGGAGTCCTTACATTCTGTCTTGTTCGTAACAGATGAGTGAGTAGGTTCTAAGTTCGATAGGGATTTGAGAGTTGCGCATCCTTTAAAAATAATGCAGAAACTTCAGTGAAGGTGTCTAAGTATGCGTAATCATACCCGAAAATTTCAGTTGTGCCGCCACCATATTTCAGGATTGTGCACCCCAAGGTTCAAGTTGGTCAACACCCCCCCCCTCCAAGTTCATTCCGGCCCACCCCCAAATTTCAAGTTGACCCAACCAAACATTTAACTTGGCCCACTCCCAGATTTCTATTTGGCTGATCCCCAAATTTCAAGTTAGCTCACTTGCCAAATTTAAGTTGGACCACTTCCAAATTTCTTGTTGGCTCACCTATAAATTTGAGTTGGCCCACCTCCCAATATCAAGTAGGTCCACCTCCAATTTTATTTTGGCCCATCGCCAAATTTGTGTTGTCGCTCCTTCCAATTTCAAGTTGAGCAATCCCATTTTTCAAGTTGACCCAACCCCAAATTTCAGTTGACCCAACCCTATGTATTTCCCTATGCATATTCTAAGTACCCCTATGCATTACTATTCGTATTCTATTACTATCTATTTATTAAATCGTTCCTTATCTGTTAAAAATCTACCAGTTAATCTTCATTTGTACTACTATAACGACTAAATGTCCGTGCAAATTACGCATGTTTGTGCAGATACAAGGCATTACACTTTCCCGTAGCAGGGATTGGCTACTCGATAAAGAATGCTGACGCATTAAAAACCTAGGCGCTACGTGCTAGGGAAAAAATGCACCCTTTGGCTTGTATCTTGCCCTACAGCATTAATGGTCATCTGTGTTGTCTGCGTTTCCTTTAACGCTGCGAGCGCCGCACTTCTGGGTCACGAACGGCATGCGCGTTATCAGCGCGACATAGCATCCTCCACTTGAAAGTAGCGAGTGCAGCGTTTTCATGAAAGGAAACGCAAGCAAGACACGTCACGATTATTCTTGTGTGACAAGATACGACCCACTTACCGACCCACTTACGAACCACTTACCAATTACCGTGCCATAATTTTCCCATTCACATTAACGAAGTTCACGAATGCGGCTCTTTGGACTTAACCATGTGTGATCGGGTTTGTGGGAATAATGGCAAAGCGCCTATGCTAGTAAAATGTTTGCACCCAACGAGGAGGTGCACACCCTGCACGAGGTTTGACTGACCGTGCGAAGGTTAACGCGTCATCTCCTCGGTGACCCGAGCCTCTCTGCTCGTACAACGAGATCTGTAAGAACAATTATCTATCATTAAGACTTCTGTCTTTGCCGCACTCCTCGCTGTGCAGGGCCCAGGCAGTCACTCTCAGACTTATACAAGCAAGCACTTACCCGATCCCCGCGACACTGCACGCAATGTACCGCGAATGCTTCCCAAGCCCGGACTGTCCCCATTCTGGTGGTTATGCGGGCTTCGAGCATGTCCTGTGGGGCTGCGCCTCTGCCGCTCCCCCTTTTACCCAAGTGGAAATAGCGAAGCTTATTAAGGCCCAGGACGAGACCTCTAAAATCCTGGCAGTCCAGAGAGCCCGCGAGGGGGCCGTCAGATTTCACCTGATGATCTCTGACTGGGCCAAGACAGGTGACGTTGAGTATACTCACGTCTATTGTGGACCGAATAAAGTTGTTTTACTCACTCACTCACCTGGAGGGGGCTTCCAATTACGCATTTATAATTTTGTATGTAGCGGAGCGATCCCAATTTCCCTGTATCAATGTGACATAAAGTGGGATCCTCACGGTAGCTTTACCATGAGTTCACTGTAAATGTATTAAGCCTTATGATGTATTCAGGGTTAAGTGCCGAGGTCAGCGCATTTTTCGCGGGATCAGTTTTCTACCTTTTACCGATGAAACGTAGTGCTTTCATCCTCATTCACGCTATTACGTTTGTTTTCCAGTAGGCTTAAATATTTGCAGAGCACTTCTCCGCATCAATCCAGGCCGTGGCACTAAATAAACGGCAATACCGCTGGGTCACAAAAACTTCATAAACCTTGCCGGTCGGATCACACAAGCCAACCAGGCAATTGCGGTATGACATGTATTATGAGCGAAGCTTTTCTTTGGCAACTTCGCCGGGCTTTCGGGGCCGCGGTCGCTTCGGGGATGTTCTCTAGCCGAATGGGTCAACCGCTCACAGAGGACGACGGGCGCGACGTCAACACCGCTGGTTTTCTGCTCGCTGGCTTCCCGACATTTACGGCCGCTGTTATGCTCGGCAGGGACGACGGCAGTCGGGCGGGGAAAAGGAAGAAACAAAAAAGCACAAACTCATGTTTTGACTCTTCATGCACTCACACAAAGCTTCGCCGCTCAGTCCATCTCAGTCCATTCCAACTCAGTCCATCTTCTGAATTTTTTATTCAAACCATATTTCTTCGAGTGTCAAAATTAAAGTGAAACGTGGTGTACTACGAGCCGGTACTACGCAAACAATTTTCATGCTCCAGAACTTTTACTCCGTCTTCATATTCTACCCCACAGCTCAGGCATCCTGCCATTATCGAGCGTGGACTTCACCAATATTCAAACTATAACCTCAAGTGCACCTTTTTTTTAATGATGCCAACAAACTGTTCTGTGCAGTAAACTAGTCCCTTTCTACCTTCTTACCTGGTAAGCATAGTGCTTACTATGTCGGGATTGTTTCTGGTGATGCCAATGTCACTCGTCAGTATTGCAGAATAAGTTGCTTGTTCATGCTTTTGTAGGAGTTAGTATTGACACGTGCACTTGTGTATCGGGTGACCGTGTTTCACCGTCTAACAAACGTTATCACTCAGCGCAGGGCGCGCATGCATGTATTAGAAGTTTCTCGAATGTTATCGATGCTTCTATCCGCCGTGTGTTGTCACCGAGCCTTGTGTAATCTGATTGCATGTACGCGCCACGCGAGTACTTTCTAGAAGACACGCGGGCACCATCCATTACACTGGAACCTTCGATGACTCATGTATAAAAACCGACGCGCTTGCCCCGCAGATCAGATTTCGACGACCGCCGACTGTATTCGCCGCAGGGCTTTTCCTTTGACTGGAGCCTGTGTTTGCCGGCACAGGGTCGCCCAATCAAACTTACTTTTGTCATTCACTTTTCCTACTGTGTTCACTATCGTCACTATTACGTGACCGTGTGTGGGTCGTAGGTACCAAGCTGGATCTACCCATTTCTCCTTGTGTATAGTGTAGGATCCCAACAATGTGGAATTACTGCCAAGAAAGTGCTGTACACTAAGGCATTTTTGTGCTACGTGGTTCCTGCGTATTTCTAAGTACAGTACACCTGGTTCCAAATGCAAACTCGAAAGTAGCTGCAGTACCAGATAGTAGTAGTAACCGCATATTAGTAGAAGTGCAAATGAGACATATTGGTATTTATGGTGCACAGTAGCCTATCACACGGCAATTGAACTTGCTGATATATTTTTCTATCTATTTGTCTTGCTCATTTCTTCAGAATGCTTGCTGTCATCTTTATTGAGCTGCCGTGACTCATAATATACTTTAAATACGGGTTAATATGCGAACGTTTTGGCATCAGGCGTTTCTGTCGTTTTAATGCCAGTCACCTTTTTCAGTGTGTTTTATATGTTTCTTCTTGAGATTATATATATAACTAGTGACCGTAAAGTATTTGGTAAAACCGGAAGACTCTACAGCTAGGGTACTAAAGGCAACTTTTGAGTAAACAGTAGGCTCGTTTTTATCGTACAGGCACAGTACTAGAATTCACAGAAACACTACTAAAATTTTAGATATGACAGGATGTCATTGTAGAGCTATGGGATCGAATAATTGAAGCCTGTAATTCTTGCTGGCTCTAAATGGGGTGGCCTGCCATTATGGTGGCGAGGAATAAACGTAGGCATTCGTGTATTATTTAAGAAAAGCTTCTCTAAATATGAGGGGGTGCTACCGAGGTGCCATTGAATAAAATAAAGACGTCTATATTTTTACAGAACAACTGTAAATGTGATGGCATTTATTTCCGTGCAGTGGAAATAAATTGCGGACGTCCGTGCCTATTGCAGGAAGCAGTTGGCAGCAGATCCTTCCAGGATATTCCTGTAACGAAACAGCGTATTCTTTCCAATGTATATGAATTCACCGTAATTCATTAGGTACGTAGCTCGTCACCATAGGCTCTCAGTGTCAGTTTATGTAAACATCAATATATTGTCGGCTGCCCTTCAGTATATACCAGAAATAATATGTGCCAAAATTATAATTTCCTTCTGTGCCTAAAGGTTGCAGAAGTACACGACGCAAGAAGGTGCGCAAACAACGATTTTATTTGAAGACGATTGACAATAATAAATGGATCAATATGTAAGGCAACATTCCATGGTGGGTATAAATGCATGTACATATTGTGAAAGTCAATACCATAATGCGACCACTTCACAGGTTGACTCACGTCCGCGCAAACGAGTAGGAATGAATTAAAATATCAGTGTCAGCGACTACCCTTTGGGAAGTCGACATACTGACACACTGTGCACTTCATCTTTTCGAACAAACAAAACAAACACTAATACAAAGGCAAACATATACAAGTGGAAGACACGCGTCGACAGTGCCAAGTAATACGAACCGCAATGCAGGTGGCTTAATAGCTGAAATATCTTACTCTTCACGAGCATTCATTGCACGTACAATGCTCTGCGATTCAGACGCGATATTGGCCCACATTGCACTAGAACTTTCTGCTTCATCAGTAGGTGATCGGGACTGCTGGTATCTGTACATTAAAAGCGCGGACACAGAGCGTAGGAAGAATTCAAGAAAGTTGGCGACCAAGTACATGGTAATTGAAAGTGTAAATCACCAAGCAGTAGTCTTCAGAAAGAAAGCGAGAGAAACAGAGGAAGTGAATTGATGCAGAGAATTGAAAGAAAATTAAAGAGTGCGGATATTTACAAGAATTATAAGAAATAAATTAGTAGAGAAAGTCTGTACGATGACACGAAGGGAAGTGCCCTGCTACTTCAGGCACCCGCTGGCTGCCTAAGGACAAAAACATACCGGAGCAAATATTCGCAACCAGATTAGGCCTGCGTGTGCTGCAGGAAAAATCCAGTGCACTTAGCACGTCCTGAGGGAATGCGAAGGAATTCACCCGGGTAGACCCGTAAGTGGTGTACAACTTCCAAAAGCGCTTGGTTTTAAAGTGGAGTGAAGCATCAACCGGTCAGCAGTCGGGATTAACAAAATACGCTCAGAGCATTGGTGCGAAATAAGCAAGAGATTTTGCAACCGTGTCTGTTATATGCATAGGTAGCGCTACAAGAGAAAAGTTTTCATTAAGAGGAAAAACATTAAAGAGATGTATACGAAAATTCTAGAATAAAAAGCATGTATAGCAACTCAAACATGCTAGGTGACTATTTGTCACCGCCATGTTTCAAAGGAGAGGTCAATAAATCATCATCACCATCATCATCATCATATCATCATATTGCATTGTAGAACACGATGAAAACAAGAACGTCTGTGACCAATTGCGAATGCATTTGGTCCCCCAGTGATCATTCAGTAATCTCCGGTGGCTCAAAAGAACACAGCCACAATGCGGGTGTATTGAGCTTGAATCACTCAGATCTCTACTTGTTTATCACGTGTAAATGAAAAACAGAATTTTGGTGGCACCCTAGACTTTCGATGCTCAATCCAAAAATAAAGGAAACTTTAGAAAGACATTTTATTGAGAAATATTTATTATCACTATAATAACATCTCATTTTGACGATATGGACAGTTCGTTAGCCGTAATTCTCGCCTTAATTGTGCTATTACACAAATGAACTAGTCAAATTTCATGATTCAGTTGGAAGCTACGTCAATTTACAGTGCCAACAATAACAGCGCTGTAAATGTACACAAAAAAGACTCACTCTTACAATTGGTGTTTCTGAATCTCAAAGTTTTTTTTAGATATGTTCACATGAACGGTTCACAGGAACGGTTCACAGGAACGGTTCACAGGAACGATTCGTGACTTTGAAGCTTTATGCCGCCGCATTTTGCTTTGTGATAGGCACAACCGGGGTCCTTAGAGTTTGCGAATTTTATTTAAAAAACCTTGTGTTAATTACAGCCATTGTTGAATGATCTGTTTGCTGTCCTTCTAATGCTTTCTACCCGTGTATATACTTGGACGAACCAGAAAGATTTTGGCCCTACTTTTTAATCAAAATAAGGCTGTAAATTGGAAGTCAACATTGCAATTCCCAGCGGTGGACCTTTGTTGGACCGGCTTGGCCTTATTTGCTGATAGGTCCGCGGCACGGCTCTGCGGTCAGTTGTTGAACATAATGGTTGTGCTCCACACGTCCATGGCGTAGAAGCAACCAAGTGTGATTAGTTTTTTATGGAGCAAGGGACGACCACTCATTGATATCCACAGGGAAATGCAGCCCACGTATGGGAAAAGGTATCTCGCTTTGAAAAGTGCGACGCTGTAGTGTTGCGAGTTCGCAAAAGACCGCAAAGACTTGCATTACAAAAAGCGTCGTCTGAGAGTGTTTACGACATTGTTCGTGGGTCCTTAGGGTACCGAAAAGTTTCATGTCGGCGTTTGCCTAAGCAGTTAGACGACATGATCAAAGGGAAGCGAATGAATGCTCCGCTGAGTAATCTGCAATGGTATGCCGAGGAGGGTGAAATTTTCCTGGACCGCATTGTTACTGGCGGTAAAACGTGAATACTGCATTTCACGCCGCAGTCGAAGCAGCAGAACATTGTACGGAATCATCCGAGTTTGCCTGTGACGAAAAAATTCCGTTCAGTACCATATGTTGCAAAGGCAACATTAACGGTCTGCTTAGATCACCGAGGACAACTCCTGCTGAATTTAACGCCACAAGTGACAAGCATCAATGCCGACAGTTATTGTTTCACCCCGTCACGTCTGTTGGCTGCCATCAGGGCTAAACGACGAGGGATTCTCGATGTGGAAAACGCTGCTATCCTGCACGACGATGCGATGCCACATGTGGCAATCAGAACTGCCGACAAGCTCCGGTCAATGCACTGGCAGAGTGTGGACCACCCACTATACAGTCTGGACCTCGCCTCTAGTGATTTCCGCGTTTTCTGTCCGCTGAAGAATTTCTTGCCAGAGAAGAGATTCACATGCAACGATGAAGTCAGGACAGCAGTCCGACGGTGTTTCCACAGTCAGCTGGACCATTTGTACCACCGGCACATCTCACATTTAGTGCTGCGATAGGACAAATGTCTCAACAGGGAAGGACTATATGAAAAAAATAGTGTAAGGTACGTAGAATAGTACATATGTTTGCAATTGCCAGTATGTACCTTATTTTGGCTAATAAGAAACAGCGGCAAAGACATTCTGCTTCGCCCTCTTACAAAGAGGCACTCCACAGAGACGAATAGAGACCCCTATCCACTGTAAACTTGGGTGGGGATTCTGCAATGAAGTACTTCATAGGTATGATTGCTTGCGTCTCCTCCCACCCTTGGCCGTAAACGCTGTGGCCGTGTTTAAGTACTAAATAAAAGAATGGACAGCGTGAATGTTTTATAGATCACAAGTTCACAATCTTCTACGTCCGTCTGAGCGATGATTATCTTACGAATGTTTTTTTTTATTTTGTACCAACGTCACCGCCACTAAGAATATTTTCATAGGTAATACGTCGGCCAGGTCTACGCGCTGGCAAACGTCTGAAACTGTCGAATATCACTGCTTGAAATATTAACATGTAGCTCTTAAACTGTGAATTTCAACGTGGCTATAGTAAAAAAAAAACATTTTTGGTGTGGCCTCACTCTCTTTAGGTTATCGAGGTCCTGTCTAATGTTTAAAACACGTAGTTTTATGTCTGTTCATAGGGCAGCGGGTCGTGATACAGGACTTAAGTGCAAAGTAGTCTAACAGGGTAGAAATAGAGATTTACATAAGATAGGAGAAGAAACTTGTTTTATATCAGACGCCCAGATTCAAATAACTCTTTTTCCTGGATAAGCATTTAATATTTAATTGCCAAACTATATAAGGTTCCAAAAAATTTGTCATTTTTTTTCGCTGGTAATTGTCATTAGACATGCTAAAAGTGTTAGTGACGCCAGGAATGATACGCAATTAATGAATTGCTGAATTGAGTAATGCTTTGGCATCGATGTAGCTAAATGTGAGATCTATGCAATGAACTGGAATAAATGTACTGTGATGCATATTAAGGAAGCAATCTTTGAATAACTAAGCAAAGTGATAAAAACTGCCCATGTGGACCAAATTCGTTTCCAGAATTTGCTGTAAATTCGAAAAAGACTGATCAATTTCATTTTTCATAGTTCAGTGCACAGATCTATATGTGATAAATGAGTATGCAATATTTTATTTGAATAAATTCATTCAGTAAATGTCAAACTGTGGGACATGAGGCAGTGCAAAATATTGTTTTGAGAAAGTTGTGAAATGAAGCCTGACCATGGTAAACACCAAACATTTTTCGAGCGTCTAGCGTGGCCCTTGTGGCCGTATTTAGAAATTCTTAAAGAATACCAAGAATATAACTAAGCACAAAAATACTCGGTTATGTTAGCGACAACACATAATAAGGAAGGTATTTTGATTATTTCTTTTATGGAAAAGTGATGACGTTCGGAACCAATGCAATGGGGTTTAGGTTTTGCAAAACGAGGTTATGGGTCGGAAAACTCGCTTTGGCTTCCAAACTAATGAAGATAGCGAGGTAATTTCTTTTGCAATATATTTCGGAATGTATGGACATATAAAAGATGTAAAAGATATAAAAAATATCAATTAATACTGTGCAACAAAATTGACTTTTGAATGCGCCCTCTCAGTTTGAAATGGAGTGTGCAACAAACACGCCGATTGAATTATACCGTTAGTTTTCGGGAATAGCCTAAGTTCCTCAGGCGTAAGTATGTCTATGACACTCTTATTGTATGGCTTTCGTATAAAAATGTATTACAAACGCTTCTTCTACTTTGTAAATCCATTTCAGAAAAAAAGCCACAACAGAGTATTCTTTTTGATCAAGTAGTAATGATGAGAAAGAACAATATTCTACTACTGAAGTTTGTTGGCCCTTTATGCCATGCTCTCACAAGCAGGGAAATCATCCAAGCGCAATAGGCATTGACGAGCAGTAAGATGCTTTTCAACTTTTTACTCAACAGTTCGCAGAATTACCCACCATGGTGGCTGACCAAGATGGGACTGCGTACACTTTCCTAATTGTGACCTAATAAAAGCTCCTAAATTAAATAGTTATTGCTTTATCATTATTTTAGAAAAAGCTGCTGTTCCTTCTGCTACCACTTTCAGTTTCATAGAGCAAGCATGCTTGATAACATAATGTTTTTCTGCAAATTTCACTAATGCAGCTTAGTTCGGCCTTCCGACTTTATGCTTAACCAATGCAAAAGCTTCAGAAGAAGGTGCATATTCTCAAGACATTATGCCCTCTATGATGGCGCAGGACAGAGGTAATTTGAGATCGCAGGGGGAGGCCTTCGTCTTCCAGTGGAGATAAAACAGGATGATGATGATGATGATGATGATGATGATGATGATGATGATGATGATGATGTATTGAATAGTCTACTGATGTTCCCAGCACCCCACTCTGTTTGCGGGGAGCCCAGTTTCCTGAATTGAATGCAGGGATCGGTGCTTGATAGCAGCGTATAATATGACACAAATATTGTTCCATAGACACTGATTCCATGGAGTTAAGGCTACCCGTCGTTGCTGGGACTGTTCAGCGACATTAAATTGATCTGCTCCAGTTCCTTCTCAAAGATTGGTCCCCCCTGGCACATTTAAAGCACGGTACTCGTCTGTTCTTGTCTCACCCCAAACTACAATGTCTTTCTTGTTGGGTATAGGAGGGCAGTGACTGAGCCTAACCAAGAAAAATTATGCAGATCCCATGCGCTGTGGGAATCGATGTAAGTGAAGCTTTCCGTGCTGGATGCTTTGTTTGACGATAATTAGCGGTGACGTTGACGCTAAACCTTAATTTCTTTAACCTTTAGGCTAACACGAGAGTGGTGAGTTGATGTTCAACGTTACCTTAGGTGCACCACTGCTGTTTGTGTCGTAGATAGAAAACACAGAGGTGTTTGCTTTACGCGTTGTGTTGCGCCATATTTTATAGCCTCTGAGAGGGTTCAGCTTTGTCATTGCCTCCCATGGCACATCGCATTGTGACAGAAGTATTAAACTTCGATTACGGGGCTCTACGTGCGAAAACCACAATCGGATTATGACGCATGCCGTAGTGGCTGACGCCAGATTAATTTTGGCACCGTGATGTTCTTTAACGTGACCCAAAGTCTAAATGCACGTGCGTTTTCTATTTTGCCCCCGTCGAAATGCGGTGGCCGTGATTGGGATCAAATCCGTGCCCTCTAGCAATGCAACAGCCGAAAATCTACCGCGGCGGGCACAGAAGTGTTGATATGAATGTCGACAGCTTCCGTAGTGTCTCCTGGATCCTGCGGGGCGCTGTATTTAATGCCGCTCTGCTTCTGCACGGCGTGCGCAAGTTGCTTGACATATTTGCATGGCGTTTATTTTTCACAAATAGCAGCAACGTGCTGTGCCGCATCTTCAACTTAAGCTTATCTAGCTTCCCCGCAACCGCTGCCCTATAGTAGCAGGGTTTCCTTGCCTTCTCACATCACCTCCCCCCTTTCCGTGGTATGGAAACTGCCTATTCTGCTCCCAACTTGCTACATTTCTACCTGAGTACGCTTTGGCCTGGCACGTCAATATAAAGGGAAGCTCTGCAGTTTCTGCAGTGTTTCTGAGGGCACTGACGGATAATTACAGCTGTCAAGTGGCTAAAACGGTGACTGCCAGGGAGCTCGAGAGGGTACTGTGCACATTTGACGCGGTGGGGTGAAACGAGTTCCTCCGGTCGCCTTTCCTCTCTGACTCGCACCTGTTATCTATATACAGGCTCTTAACGGACCCCACCCCGCGGTGTGCGAGATAGCACCATCTACAGGAGCCACGGCAGCAGCAGAAGTCGGAAAGACGAAGCAACAGGCAAAGCAAACTTCGCTTTAATAAGAGCGTGTTTATGAAGTGTTTTAGCTTGATGTGGTTGACAAAGCCTGCGATTCTAAAATACGAGCGATGCGATCTGATTTGACGGAAATTTCAAAGGGAAGGCTCGGGCCGTGTTGGGCACTGGTCCATGGTTACGCCTATATATTTACCCTCAGGCACCTTTACTACATTAAGGCGCTAGATATATAGGACATTCTTCTACCGTGGACCAACCGTCACTCACCCCAACCAGTTAGAAGGCGGGCTTCATGATAGAACTTTTCCGGAAAACAGCCTTCAGGAAAGACGTAATGTGCAGTTTCATAGGTGAAAGCGATTTGTATAACATTTTTCGGGAGTGGCACTTTTTTATAAATATCGATTTATTTCGCAATAATGAAGTGTCACGTCTAAGAAAAGGGTCATCATAATACCCTGAATGCTAGTGATATAAAAGCTAGCGATTCTCCGTGTACTAACGCACAAAGCATACTCAACCTTGGATTGTTTCATACATTTGCGTCAGCCGGGACGGTATAATTGCACCTGGGAGACACATAACCGCTGAAAACGTTCCTATAACACGTTTGACAAACTGCAATGAAGAGCGGCTATAAAAACATGAGTATAGAACACAGCACACGTGATACAATACGGTGGACTGACAGAACGCTGAAGGCATGCACAGAAAACCCTCGAGGACATTACAAAACGAGAAGAGCAAAATCACAATAAGGACGTTAGTAATAGAACTAATGTACAATGTTTTTTTATGAACTACAAATCACACCAAGAGCATGGAAATGGTTCGGAAAGACACCATGCCTTTACGCCTTTTAACTGCGACACGGTGTTGGCCTTAGCGCGAGGCGCTTACACGTGTGCCTAAAGTAAATACCAAAATTCGGAGCGCTCAACGAGTCATTATTGTTATGAAATGAAAGAACTAAAAACACCATACAGTATCTACAATACCATATCTTGCAAAACGAATCAATAACCGTTCGTTTCCTGAAACATATTCCAATAGTAATCGTTCTTAATCAGGTTGGTGTTTAGGCTTACTATACACGTTATGGTAAATGCAAATTACAGAGCGTCAAGCAAAGAATCAAGCAAACATGAAAAAGGAGACACAGAGAAATGCCTGCTTCTCGGTGTCTCCTCTTTCATGTTCGCTTTTTTCATGCTCCGTACTTTGCCACAGAAACTGCAATAGAAAGCGTCTTGGGAGCTTCTCAGTTATGTGTTGGTAAGCGCACGGGGCACGCTGCATAATCATATGCACTCAAGTATCCGGTATCGCAGCCGTGGTCAAACTGTGATTATGAAAGCTATGCCCTAAGCAGCTAAGCTTTTCTGTGGAGAAGTTCCCGCCGCTTGCATTTCTCGGTTTCCTATCATTCACATGGATTGATTTTTCCGCAGCATTGTGATGTCAAAGTGAGCTAACAGCACAGTGAGCTTTCATATGATGTTGTTTTGATTGAAGTTAGCGTAGCTGCTTTATTCTGACAGCCAATTTTTATAGGCACTGTGACTAATGTCTAATGAATTCACAAGTCCTAAAGAAACTGATGAACCTGCTATATTATTATTTGGCCCTGTTAAATATCTGAGTCGAAATTTGTATTTGCGCGACGCAGCTTTGCCTTCTGCTTTTTTTCATGTACTCAGGTGGTACTAACGCTCAGCGTCCACAAGCAAAATGAATGCCCCAAGCTACTTGTGAGTGCACAGCCAAGTACGCAAAGGTTCAAATGTCTTTGGTTTATCAAATCATTTCACTCCCTCTCTTTGATACAATAAATTAAGCTGCCTGTACCATTCATGTATATTTTTTCCTACTTCTTAGTGTTCTTTTTAACGAAGAGAACAAGCAGAGTCCTACAAACGCATCATTACCATTATTACTTCTGTAATGGACCACTTGGCTGGCACCTCATGTCCCTGGAAATCTTTCCAAGCAGAATAAATAGAATATAATGGTGATCAATCTTTCTTGCACTGTAGACTACTTTACATCGTTAAGGGGATTTCGAGCACCAAGACCATCCTTTCGAGAATGGGAAAGCTGCAAAAATACGGGTGTTGTCTCGATTACCACAAGAACCTCTCCTTCTCCATAGGGACGTACTGTTCGTCTAAAACACTCTTTTGCTGCAGAGGACGTTATGAGCGGTAAAATAATCTGTTCTTGTTGCAGACCACTGTGCTGCTAATTAGAAGTCGCTAGCCGAATGCTATTCAATATACTGCAACTTTATATAACAGATATGTGTGGTTTTGTGTTGTCTTTTAGCTGAGTTAGGTGAAACAAGCATTCTGTGAATACGTTTTTTCTGTTTCTGTAGCATAGCGTTTACCCCGCTAGCCCTACATTTCAGGTTGAAACACCATGGCTATATAAGTCTGTCAGAAGGTACAGCGGCTTAGACAGCTCGAACAGCTCTTCTATGAGAATATTACCTGCGTAGGTGTTCTCTTTGTTGGGGTTGTTCTGATGTGTATAGATTGCGCTTCAATGTCATAATTCTGTCGATTCTGTGGCCTTCGCAGTACCGTAATGTGAGTATCAGTTACAAAGTAGAGAAAAACTCAGCCGTTCTTTTTTCTAGTGAGTTTTAGTGACCTCTATAACGCGCTCCATGCAGTAACTATGCTACGTTTCAGTGCTTCTATTTCCAGGAGGCGCGGCCTAATGATCATTCACTGGAATCGCATGCTGCAACAATGAAAAGCGCGTGGATGCATGGCTTCTAAGCTTTTAGGGCATGCTTTGCACCCTTTACAGAAAACAAACTCATGGCAACTTAACGCGTCCTTTGAATGGTTTTTTTTTTATTTGTGCCAGTGATTTTTTGCTAGATGTAAAATTGTTGGTTATATACACAGTAAAACACCCGTGATTGGGTGAACTGGTTTACACTGTATGTGTTTACGCTAGCCCCATGGTCATTGTGTTTCTGAATGTGTTTGTGGTTTTGCGCAGTCAGCGCATTGATGGTCGCACATAAGTTTCCTTCCTGTACGAGTTGGCGCTCTCATCCTGAGGGGAATACTCAAAGCAGCGTCTCCAGCATCCCTGTACCAGACACTGGAGCGGCTACAATACGGGATGGCCCGGCACGCGGCAGCACCACCAAGCAGGCGGCGGTCGAGTCGCCGCCGCCTCGCCGCGGCTACCTAGCGTCCACTCCGCAGTCGGTGGCCTCCAGATCGTCCTCGTCGTCTGCGTCGTCGTCGTAGTCGTTCACCACGTCCTGGATGAAGCTTGGCTCGGCGAAGAAGCTGACCGAGCCAGAGCGAGGGTACAGACTCGAGAGCGATGAACTCGAGCGAGGCGAAGTTGAGCGCGGTGAACCGGAACGCGGCGAGCCCGACCGAGGGCTGGGAATGCCGGGAACTTGCAAGATGGCGGCTGTGGCGCAAAAAGTGACGCGGCTGCTACGACGGGAACTGCCCCCGGCGAGGGACTTTCGCTTGCTAGACGCCAGTTCTTTGGCGAAATCCAGTACGTCGTCATAGTTCTCTTCCGATGAAGATGACGAAGACGAGGCTGCGGGTCCCGTGGTTCGCGGTTCTTCTTCGATGTTGTTGGGAGGCCGGGAGCTTGTGTCGCCGGATGAAGAGTCACGCGAGAAGAAGGAAGGCCTCTCGCACCCACGGCCCGGGACCTCGAGGCGTGCCGCCCGCATCCTGCAGTACACATTTGATATTCATTAAATTGACGCTGGAACACATTTTCATCATTTTCGTAGCAAATAGAGAACACAGTGCAAGGCGCAAAACTGTGCTTTCGCTACAACGTGTTCCACATGTTGCAAAAGTGCGCGCTAGTGATAACATAAAATATTGTGTCAAAGGTTACCCAAGCTTTACGGTGTCTTTTATTTATTTATTTATTTATTTATTTATTTTAAATACTTCAAGGCCAATAGGCGCTACAGAAAGGAGTGGTACATATACACAGAAAAAAAATGCAGATCAATGAATAAAATATTTGTTAGATGGCATGGAAAACAGCAGCTTTGAACCTCGATGAGTCTATAATAGTAGCGACCGATGTGTGGAGGTGGTTCCAGTCATTGCAGGTGCGAGGTAAAAAAGAGTAACAGTACGCGTTCGTGCAACAAAATGGCACGGAAACTTTATGAAGGTGATCGCTGCGGGATGAAAAGTAGAAAGGAGGAGTGAGAAGTTTTTCTTTTAATACCTGGTTGTGGTAAATGTTGTGGAAAAGGCAGAGGCGACTGTATGCACGACGTACTGAAAGTTCCGGTATGTTAAGGGTTTGCTTCATGAGTGTTACGCTAGCATGACGAGAGTAATTAAATAGAATAAAGCGGGACGCGCGTTTCTGAATGGCTTCGAGGGAGAGGGTAAGTGATACTTGAGGGGGATCCCAGATGGCCGAGGCATATTCTAATTTTTATTGAACAAGTGTTTTGTAGGGCGTCAGTTTTAAAGATACAGGAACTGCATAAAAGTTTCTGCGTTGATAGCCTAGCGTGCGATTAGCGTTAGAAGTTATAAATTCAACATGCTTGTGCCATGATAGATCGTGAGTGATGTAAAGGCCAAGGTGCCCGTAATCTAATGATCGTGACCTCATCTTTTGTATAGTGACTTGGATTGACTATTGGACAGTTATAGTCAGTTCGGAAAAACTGTGCTTCTGCCCGCAGCAGAAAGAAAATTGCTGTGATGCCATTCTTGATAAAAATTTTACCACTAATACACCGTGTGTTCAAGCCAAACTTAGCGAAGCTATTTTTGGGCAAGTTTGTATCTTGCACCGCGTTTTTGAAATCTATATTTTTGTTCAATATCTTGGCTAATGTTAGCTTGTGCACTCTACAATCAAGACACATTGCATTCAAAAGTGCGACAAAAAATTCGGAATCTGCGCTTCCGCCCTTTGCCTCTGACGTCTGATCTACTTATGGCGGCTGCTTAATTGATGAATCGGTATTGGCACTACATCGCGTTCACAGCTTGTGGTACAATGTTTTACGTGCTCAGAGGTGCATTTGTTTCTTCGAGTAATATACGAGCATCTGCGAATCGAACATTGAGTAATATGCGAACATCGAGTAATATGCGAGCAGTTGAAATCAAGACTTACAGTAAGTACGCTTCTCTCTTTTTTTAATTTTAAGACACATCGCGAAGGTGCAATAGTATTTTTGACACTGTTGTCAATGTTACCTACTGTCTTTCTAACTGTCGTGTAGTCTGCGGTGTTTTGCACAGCATATACGAATGCAAGGACTTTTCGCTTTTATAGTAAACAAGATTACATGTTACCTCCCTTGTCACTGTTCGACGGTCTGCTCTATCGCCTGCATAGTGAAAGATTTGGGAAGCACTACGTGTCACGCTTCCTTCGTGCATAGTTTCTTTATTGTTACGTGGTTGGAACGCACGCATGACCGTGAGTAGCGTTACCCAGCGCACAATCCTGGGCTGGTCGGACAACGTAATGTGGCCGTCCTTTCGCGGCTCTGGATGACGTCATGCAGCGTCCTTTCAATAAGAGTCCCTCCTCGCCTGCATCTCCTACCCTTGCCTTGGTATGTAATTAAGCCCGGGTAATTTTTCTTCAACACATTTGCTTTCCGCAGTCCTTCTCTGACATTATATATGAGTGCATTTTAAAGCAAAGCTGTCCGTGCGAACCCGCCTGCGCCACTCTTGCTGACCGTGCCTAAGTACTGGCGTTCCTCAGGGCAGCGTGTTTGACCCCGCATTATTCAACGTCTACGTAAACGATACAGTACCAGTTAGTCACAGTGGCCAATGTTCAGTTTACGCCGCCGATGGAACCTTGTTTTTATTTTTTCAATCTGATAATATATCTCATTTCCAAGTATTTGCTCGAGACACGCTACAACAGTAATTGCCATGGACTAGGGCGAATTCTCTGGCTATCAATGCTAAAAAAAACCAAGCTGTCCTTGTGAAACGAGCTCACGAAAAAATTTGTCATAACTTACGCCTACGTCTCGGTGATAAAAAGATTGAGCTAGTAAGATATGGTAAAATATTGGGGTTTACTTTCATTGAACATTCAAAGTGGGATTCCCTTGCGCATGATGTTGCCAAGAATGTTACCCAGACATGTTGTGCACTTCAAAATTACTTATAGATAATGTCCTTTTTCAATCACATATAAATTATTCTATAATTGTGTGCGGAGATATCGCGCGAAAGAACAAAATTGATCACGCTACAAAAAAAGGCAATCCTATACATTGCAGATGTCCCACATGATGTTCACACAGAATTTAGAGTGCTTCACATAGGATACCAGAACACTTGTAACCTTTTCGTAAAACACGCGCACGGTCTGAAAAATAAAACAATTACTTCCTAAGATTATGCCAACTAAGAAAATAACCTGAAACACCTTATAACCTCACGCAGAAAGACACATGGAATGTGGCTTTTTCGCAAACGGCTTACGAATTAAATAGTCCACAGCCCTTTATGCCAAATTTCTTAAACAGCAAGGATATGTATTTTCGCTTATACATGACAAGGAAAGAGTGGAAAGAACATTTAATTATAAATGCCCCTTGTCCTACGTCACGCAGAAGCGGTCCACATAGAAGTTCCGGGCAGCGGGCTACGCAGCTACGAGCGGCGCACCTAGTTGAACATGAGACGTGGAAGGCCGAGTGGGCGACGACGGCGATAACAACTCGATTAGTTCCGGGAACCCTACCACTCCTTGGATAGCGTCAGGGTTAGAAAAGCCCTGGCATGCTGCGACATGCTTCCGAGCGCAATTTTTTTCTGGGCGCGAACCGTGCATGTAGTCTGCGCTTGTGCTGCGATTGCGGTTGTGTGTCCAAGAAGCCTTCATTGCCGCGGAATGTGAATTACGTTCATGCCAGGAAGGAAGGAAGGAAAAAGTGGAGAAGGAAGGCAGGAAGGTTAACCAGATTAACCTAACCGGTTTGCTACCCTACACATGGGAGCGGGATGGGGGGGGATGAAAGGTGAGAGGAGAGAGAGAGCACATAATACAGCAAACACATCATCAGTTACACTCCGTCACTCTTGCGCGGTACGCGACATCGCTGTCACAGCCGCTTGTCCAAGCCCGTATCCTTCATAAACCGAAGTAGTCCCTTCGTCGCGTTCAGCTGCGATGTCTTCTGTCGGCGATATGTCAAAATGGTTGCAACTGACAATGGTCTATTTTCCAGGTGCGCTAGAACGGACGCCATGGACTGTCTTTGAAAATTATATTTAGGACAGTCGCACAGAATGTGTTCCAGCGTCTCCTCGCAAAGACACGCATTGCAGAGAGCGTTGTCGGCCATTCCAATGCGAAACGAGTAGGATTTCGTGAAGGCTACCCCTAGGCATAAGCGATGAAGCAGGGTGGCCTCATTTCGGCGAGTCCACTTGGCATACAGAGATGCATCAATGAGGGCAGGTCGTGTTGATTGCTGCGGTTGGTCTGGCTGCTTGGTGTGAACAATAGAGAGAGTGTGATCTCCTGCGCAAGCACTTGAAGTCTGCTGGCTGCGTTGGACCGTGAAAGTGGTATGGCCTCTGCCTGTGTTTCTTCAAGAGCTGTCCGAGCGGCTTTATCGGCTTCATTTCCTATGACGCCGCAGTGACTTGGCAGCCACTGAAACGTCACGTGATGTCCTTTCTCATGTGATGTATGGAGTAGGCATCTAATATCAAGCACGAGTTGTTCGAATGGCCCGCGACGTAGAGCTGATAGCGCAGATTATAGGGCTGCCTTTGAGTCACTGAAAATTGACCATTGTCGAGGAGGTTCCCGATTGACGAAACAAAGTGCAGCGCGAAGAGCAGCTAGTTCCGCAGATGTAGATGTCGTTGGGTGGTCAGTCCTAAAGCTGAGGGTAATACCTCTTGCTGGTACGACCACAGCACCGGACGAACACTGGATGTTTGTGGAACCATCAGTATAAATATGTGTACTGTCCGCGGACCTCTCGTGCAGAAGAAGCAGAGACAGTTGTTTGAGCACAGGCGACGACAGCTCACACTTTTTCCCGATTCCTGGTACGCTGAGATGGACTGTGGGGCAGACAAAGCACCAAGGGGGTATCAATGGTTTAGATGCAGCGGTGAAGCCCGAAGGAAGTTTGTCGTTATACTTGACGATAGTTCTATAGAAGGATACTTGGTGCCTGTCTGAAGGTAGTGTTGCAAGGTGGTGATAGGGGGCACGTGTAAAATGTCTGATATGCTTTCTCAGGGCTTCCACCGTGATCTGAGTTTGCATTGGATGGTCCCGAGCAATCGCAATAGTTGCCTCCGTTGACGTGCGTCTGGGCAAACAAAAGACAAACTCTCAGTGCTTGAGCTTGTGCTGCCTGCAGAACACGAATATTTGTCTTGCAGGTGTTGTTCAGTACAGGTAGACTGTATCTTAAAAAAACAGAGAAAGAGAGCTCTGTAGAGTCTCAGCATTGCGTCTACTGACATCCTCCACGTCTTTCCTGTCAAGTATTTAAACAACTGGGAGGTTGCCAGGATATGCCTAATAAGTACTGCGTGCCCAATTGCTGGAGCAATTACAAATCGGGGCCGAAAAATCATGCGTTCATGTTTCCGCAAGATCAATGTCAAAATATTGGATGCCAATGTTAAGGTAAAGAAGAGAAAAGCTGGAATTCTGCGGAATAAGGCAGTTGTTTCTTTGTAAATAGTTGCACGAATGTTTTGTATCCCCATTGCTAAACTAATTTGAGGTCTTGGAAATATGTGGACTTTGGTACTGTACGTAATAATGCCTCGAAAGCGAAATTATTCGTTTAGAGCCTAATCTAGACTGGAATAAATACATGTGTCCCGAATGGGAAGAAGGGCACACCAACGAAGTTGTCATAAGGTATGTGTTATGGTGCAGTGCTAACATTTTCTTGAAGAGTTTTTGTGGTCGCATGAACGGCAAACTCTTTGACGCCGACGATAAATCAAGGCAAAGAAGCTAATCTGAAGAAGAAGACAGCACTGTGACTTTTCAGTATAAGCCACGCTCTCTCATCATTTAACCGAAATTCGTTCTCAATTCTAAAATTGAACCATTTCATTTTTTTATGGACGGGCTTTTTAATAATGCAGCGCATAAATAGTTTTGCATAAATAAAATTATCTTGGAACACCCTCTGTTCTCTGTGGGCCATTTGCTCAACTATGGTTAAAAAAATATAACTGGGCTCTGGTCAAAGGTGCCCGTAAGGGCGCGATCCCTTCATTCAATCCGTATCCCCGAGCACGCCGCCAGCCTCCTCTCCGCGATGTCACTTGCCGAGCGCTTTCGCCTTCTCTTGTCTACGTGGTGTTGCGTTCCTGCGTGAGCATAGGAAAGAGGAAGGGAGCTCGCTCGCGTTAATCCGATCAAGCGCGCGCGAGGGGACGAGCGGAGTGGGGGCCAGTTGCCGCGCCTCTCCATTGCTAGCGCGCATAGCTGCGACTGAGCGCATACGCTGCCGCGCACCTTGCTGTATAGGTAATCTGCCGCGTGTGCAAAGACAGGTCGTGCCGAGACGGCGTGGAACCATGCAAGCTGCCTTCCTGCGCGTTTAGTATTGGGGGCAGCGTAATCTCGAATTTCAGTGACCCGTATGAGCGAGAAGCAGACGAAATATTCGCTCCCCGCTGCCAGCGCATTTCTTGATAGCGTCGTCCCAGTGCGGGTGAAGCTATCAGCCGCGTGGGTGGAGTGCACGCGAAAACATGGCTGGTTTCACCTAAAGGCTGTTTAACATGCTGCGATTATAACCACTAAAATTGGTGCAGTCGCACGTGTCACAATGCGATTTTTAGAGCGCCAATTTCACATGATGCAATTTGAACAATGCGACTGGTGCGACGGCCAGGGTTGCTTATGCCAGGTTTCGTGGCACACGCTGCATAAATAGCTTATTGTAACGAAAAAATAACGTTTATATTATAATATTATTGACTTTTCTTGATTAGCAGCAAATAATATGCACAGCCACCGCAGTCCTCCATGAAGAAAGCAACAAAATCCCAATAAATAAAGGCGTCAGGCAGGGAGATACGATCTCTCCAATGCTATTCACAGCGTGTTTACAGGAGGTATTCAGCGACCTGGATTGGGAAGAATTGGGGATGAGAGTTAATCGAGAATACCTTAGTAGCTTGCGATTCGCTGATGATATTGCCTTGCTTAGTAACTCATGCGACCAACTGCAATGCAGGCTCACTGACCTGGAGAGGCAAAGCAGACGGGTGGGTCTAAAAATTATTCTGCAGGAAACTAAATTATTGATTAACAGTCTCGGTAGAGAACAGCAGTTTACGATAGGTAGCGAGGCACTGGAAGTGGTAAGGGAATAGATCTACTTAGGGCAGGTAGTGTCCACGGATCGGGATCATGAGACTAAAATATTCAGAAGAATAAGAATGGGCTGGGGTGCGTTTGGCAGGCATTCTCAGATCATGAACATCAGCTTGCTATTATCCCTCAATAGAAAATTATATCACAGCTGTGTCTTTCCAGTACTCACGTAAGGGGCAGAAACCTGGAGGCTTACGGAAAGGGTTCTACTTAAATTGAGGACGACGCAACGAGCTATGCAAAAAGGAATGATAGGTGTAACGTTAAGGGATAAGAAAAGAGCAGATTGGGTGAGGGAACAAACGCGAATTGATGACATCTTACTTGAAATCAAGAAAAAGAAATGGGCGTGGGCAGGACATGTAATGAGGAGGGAAATAACCGATGGTCATTAAGGGTTACGGACTGGATTCCAAGGGAAGGAAGCGTAGCAGGGGGCGGCAGAATGTTAGGTGGGCGGCTGAGAAACCCCGGCCCTCAGTCCCCAGCAGCTGCGAAGCAACTGACCACGGCGGCGGTCAGACCTGCCACGCAGCAGAGGGTGCTAAGTATCACTGGCTCCGGACAGGCCGCCATTGGAATATGAACCTGGCAACGTTTAACGCTAGAACGTTATCTAGTGAGACGAGTCTAGCAGTGCTATTGGAGGAATTAGAGGGAAGTAAACGGGATATAATAGGGCTCAGTGAATTTAGGAGGCCGAAAGAAGCATATACAGTGCTAAATAGCGGGCACGTCCTGTGCTACGGGGGCATAGCGGATAGAAGAGAACTAGGAGTCGGATTCCTGATTAATAAGAATATAGCTGGTAACATACAAGAATTCTATAGCATTAACGAGAGGGTGGCAGGTCTTGTTGTGAAACTTAATAAGAGGTACAAAATGAAGATTGTACAGGTCTACGCCCCTACATCCAGCCATGATGACCAGGAAGTCGAAAGCTTCTATGAAGACGTGGAATCGGCGGTGGGGAGAGTGAAAACTAAATACACTATACTAATGGGCGACTTAAATTCCAAGGTGGGCAAGAAGCAGGCTGGAGACAAGGCAGTGGGCAAATATGGCATATGCCCTAGGAATAGCAGGGGAGAGTTATTAGTAGAGTTTGCGGAAAAGAATAATATGAGGATAATGAATACCTTCTTCCGCAAGCGGGATAGCCGAAAGTGGACGTGGAGGAGCCCGAACGGCGAGACTAGAAATGAAATAGACTTCATACTCTGCGCTAACCCTTACATCATACAAGATGTGGACGTGCTCGGCAAGGTGCGCTGCAGTGACCATAGGATGGTAAGAACTCGAATTAGCCTAGACCTGAGGAGGGAACGGAAGAAACTGGTACATAAGAAGCCGATCAATGAGTTAGCGGTAAGAGGGAAAATAGAGGAATTCCAGATCAAGCTACAGAACAGGTATTCAGCTTTAACTCAGGAAGAGGACCTTAGTGTTGAAGCAATGAACGACAATCTTGTGGGCATCATTAAGGAGTGTGCATTGGAAGTCGGTGGTAACTCCGTTAGGCAGGATACCAGCAAACTATCGCAGGAGACGAAAGATCTGATCAAGAAACGCCAATGTATGAAAGCATCTAACCCTACAGCTAGAATAGAACTGGCAGAACTTTCGCAGTTAATCAACAAGCGTAAGACAGCTGACATAAGGAAGTATAATATGGATAGAATTGAACATGCTCTCAGGAGCGGAGGAAGCCTAAAAACAGTGAAGAAGAAACTATGAATTGCCAAGAATCAGATGTATGCGTTAGGAGACAAAGCCGGCAATATCATTACTAATATGGTTGAGATAGTTCAAGTGGCTGAGGAGTTCTATAGAGATTTATACAGTACCAGTGGCACCCACGACGATAATGGAAGAGAAAATAGTCTAGAGGAATTCGAAATCCCGAAGGTAACGCCGGAAGAAGTAAAGAAAGCCTTAGGAGATATGCAAAGGGGGAAGGCAGCTGGAGAGGATCAGGTAACAGCAGATTTGTTGAAGGATGGTGGACAGATTGTTCTAGAGAAACTGGCCACCCTGTATACGCAATGCCTCATGACCTCGAGCGTACCGGAATCTTGGAAGAACGCTAACATAATCCTAATCCATAAGAAAGGGGACGCCAAAGACTTGGAAAATTATAGACCGATCAGCTTACTGTCCGTTGCCTACAAAGTATTTACTAAGGTAATTGCAAATAGAATCAGGAACACCTTAGATTTCTGTCAACCAAAGGACCCGGCAGGATTCCGTAAAGGCTACTCAACAATAGACCATATTCACACTATCAATCAAGTGATAGAGAAATGTGCAGAATATAACCAACCCTTATATATAGCTTTCATTGATTACGAGAAAGCGTTTGATTCAGTCGAAACCTCAGCAGTCATGGAGGCATTACGGAATCAGGGTGTAGATGAGCCACATGTAAAAATACTGGAAGATATCTATAGCGGCTCCACAGCAACCGTAGTCCTCCATAAAGCAAGCAACACAATCCCAATAAAGAAAGGCGTCAGGCAGGGAGATACGATATCTCCAATGCTATTCACAGCGTGTTTACAGGAGGTATTCAGAGACCTGGATTGGGAAGAATTGGGGATAAAAGTTAATGGAGAATACCTTAGTAACTTGCGATTCGCTGATGATATTGCCTTGCTTTGTAACTCAGGGGACCAATTGCAATGCATGCTCACTGACCTGGAGAGGCAAAGCAGAAGAGTGGGTCTAAAAATTAATATGCAGAAAACTAAAGTAATGCTTAACAGTCTCGGGAGAGAACAGCAATTTACAGTAGGCAGCGAGGCACTGGAAGTCGTAAGGGAATACATCTACTTAGGGCAGGTAGTGACGGCGGATCCGGATCATGAGACGGAAATAATCTGAAGAGTAAGAATGGGCTGGAGTGCGTTTGCCAGGCATTCCCAAATCATCAACAGCAGGTTGCCGTTATCCCTGAAGAGAAAAGTATATAATAGCTGTGTCTTACCAGTACTCACCTACGGGGCAGAAACCTGGAGGCTTACGAAAAGGGTTCTACTCAAATTGAGGACGACACAATGAGCTATGGAAAGAAGAATGATAGGTGTAACGTTAAGGGATAAGAAAAGAGCAGATTGGGTGAGGGAACAAACGCGAGTTAATGACATCTTAGTTGAAATCAAGAAAAAGAAATGGGCATAGGCAGGACATGTAATGAGGAGGGAAGATAACCGATGGTCATTAAGGGTTACGGACTGGATCCCAAGGGAAGGGAAGCGTAGCAGGGGGCGGCAGAAAGTTAGGTGGGCGGATGAGATTAAGAAGTTTGCAGGGACGGCATGGCCACAATTAGTACATGACCGGGGTTGTTGGAGAAGTATGGGAGAGGCCTTTGCCCTGCAGTGGGCGTAACCAGGCTGATGATGATGATGATGCTGATGAGATTAAGAAGTTTGCAGGGACAACAAGGCCACAGTTAGTACATGACCGGGGTAGTTGGAGAAGTATGGGAGAGGCCTTTGCCCTGCAGTGGGCGTAACCAAGCTGATGATGATGATGATGACGAATACGCACGTTTAGTAATCTAAAAACAGGTTCACATTTGTTTTGAAGTGCGCAACGGTGGTTTCTGAAGTTCAATGCGACATGGCGTACGTAAACAGCTGTTCTCAGGTGGTTGAGCGCTGTGTGGTGTCTCTCCTCACATATATGACCGTTTTCTTCTGCCTGCGCTACAACAATCTACAAGATGACTTATCGACAAGTTCATATAGCTACCCTCACCACGAAGTCGTCGTGTCAGCCAAACAAGATCCTCGCACTACCCGTGCTTGGTGCCAGCTTCGTGGTGAAATGATGTGTGTATATTGCTCGTGATTGCGCATATGGGCTGCCTGATCCTAGCCTTATTCTTGCGCCAAACGCCACAACAAGCACCAATCTGAAAGCCTGCGTGTGTCCCTGAAGGAAGCCGCAAATGATCTGTTTGATTACTAAACGTGGAAGAGAAATTGTTTTGTGAAATTCAACCTTAGCGCTAGCCTGGTTCGTCCATCGCCGTGCGTGTGCTGTGAATGTACATATGGAAGTCCTCTCTATATATTTCTAAAGGCGCAAAAGCTCACGCATCAAATGTTTTGAGCAGTTACCGTCACTTTCGTAATAACCTGTATGCTGTAATATATCATTCTAAAAGACACGCTTCTCGTCCACTTTGTCTTCCTGTATCTCGCACTGCTAGTATACTCTGAACTTCTAACAAGAAGACCATATCAATGCGCGCTATCCCTAATGCAGGATCGTAGGCCCATGGCAGGCGCACTTGCCGTTGGGTTTTTCTGCTCTCGCCTCAGCCTCGCTGGCCGCTCACAGCTAGCCTGTTTTGTGGGAATAAATGTTATTATTATAATGTTAATGTTAATACATATTATAGTTTCTTCACTGTAATTTATAGCAATCATCCAGATATATTAAGCTAGTCATGCATTCAACCTGCATTAGAGCAACATCGTTAAGACATGGTTATGGGGGTCATTTCAAACTAGATTGCTCCAGCCACAGAAACTACAAATGAAAGTCGCAATGTTGTTCCAATTTGGTATTCCTAAATAGATCATATTGGCAGAGCTTTATGCCTCTTTGCAACTCCTGCAATTCGATGTTCAGGACTGGGAAAACGTATTCCTTTTCTCGCTGTCGAAAGGCTGCTTCAATGTCGCTCGCAAGCTATAATTATCTATTTCGAAACTATTAAACAATGACTATATCTCTAAGCTTATCAATGCGTTTTTGTTCCACGAACACAAATAATTTTTTTTCTCCTTCTCACTGACAGGCATGGAATGAAACTGTTCACTTTCATAAGTATCAGGATGCAAACATTCTGGAGTTTGTCCTGGGAATTTATCTGCATCCTATAGTCTGCATGTTTGTATCAAGTTCTGGTGTTGCAATCGCAGCGATCTACGCATACATTTATGTTGCAACAAACGAATTTATTGAACTTTGTTTTCAAATCTACAATGTGGCCATGCAGTAACAACCACATTAATAAGCAAAAAAGAAACTGCAGATTCAGTGTATCTGTTGAAATCTATGCTAAGTGAAGTTTTTCTCAAGTGGTCAATGAAATGCTGTCGAAATAACTGCGATATATACAATTTGTCTAATTTTCAACAATCCAACCTGTCATCTTTTGCGAGGTTTGCTTATGCGCCGCATAGGTAACAACCTTGAAGTCATGTAATCTTTATGCAGCACACAGTTCAAACTGTACAGAAATGCAAACGTTAATGTAGATGCACACTGCGAGACATCAACACAGTGACGTTTGCTGAGCAAGGAATGGTGCGAAGTGTATGCAGATGAACGAATTACGTAAAACCGAGGTCAATTTTTTCGGGGCGCTCGGTGTTAGGAGCAAACGTTATCACAACAGAGTTAGTAGGTTTCGCTGCCCATTCGTTTTCTTGAGTCTCCACCCAGCGCATGAGACGTTTGACGTGCAGAACACCTTGCGGTTTCAAGTAGTCAAGAAGGTCGCTTTCCGAATACCACACTGGTACTCCCCTAATAGCACATGTGTTAGTCATGTAGGAGTGGGGCAGCCGGGCTTTAATTCTTATGTCACCAGTCTGAGAGCACCGGAGAAGAATGTCCACTTGATCTTCCGTTGCGATATCTAAATAAAGAGCGCCTTGCGATGTGAAGCGGCTGCGAATCGGGGCAGATCCCAGCAGTACTTTAATGGCTTCGAAGAGCCTGATAGGGTTGCGCTCTCTCAAATCAACACCTTTCTCTGTTGGCAAAGCTATCACTGGGATTCCGACCGTTCTTTGCTTCCGATGACTCACCACCTTGAAGCCGTCGCTGTCCACTTCCGCCATATCAGCCACTCCCTCGTCAGGGTCGACGATAGTTGTGTCGTCCCCAGTGATCGATGATGACGCACTGGACTGCTTATCGTCCCTGATGTCTGGCAGCTCCACACCTTGCAAGGCCATGGCCGCCTCCGCCACGCTGGCTTCCTTCGGATGGCGCTGTCCCTTTAAAGATGCCGGCGCCGGAGCAGCCGTACTCTTCCCATAGGGACAGTACCGCCTTAAAGATGCGGCCGTCTTACAAGGATATAAATAACTCACTTGATGTATAGCCGGCCGAGCCCTTCTACAGCGCCTTCGAAAGAGATCCGAGTCCCGAGCGTACTTGGCCCTTAATACTCTTGGTTACCTGGGTCTTGACGCTAGAGGTGGAACTAAGAGGTTGAAACCGCCTTGGTCTTTTGCGTTGGCAGTTGGCAGTTCCTCACGTTCGTGCTAAGCGGAGTTCTCCTTTGGCGGCAACGCGTTCGCTCGTACTGGAACATCTTGAAACTGAATCTGCACGTCATCTTCAAATTTTTACTGATGGCTCTGTGGACAAGGTCAGAGGATCTAGTGCAGCTGCTTTTCACATTCCCTCCTTGAAGTATGATTGGTCCGTTCGCTTCACTGCAGTCGGGTCCTCCACAACAGCAGAAAGCGTTGCCATTGAGGCAGCTCTCAAAAAGCTATGGTTTTGTACGCCTCAACCTGTTGTCATCCTTACAGATTCGAAATCCGCCCTTCAAAGGTTAGAGCACGGGTTCCCTACTGATGCCTTATCTCTAAACTCCCTACGTTTGGTGCAAAATCTCCGCGTCAAAGGCTTCTCTATACGATTCCAATGGGTGCCATCACACATAGGTATCATAGGCAACGAGATGGCGGACAGCCTCGCCCATAGAGCGCTGTCTGGGAATCCTTTGAGAAAAGTGCCTCAAGGAGACAAGAGACTCTTCAGAGAAGCGGTGTCATGCCACTTCAGTTCATTGTGGAGCTCACCTCACAAGCCATGTGTGATCAAGGGTATCAAAAGAAACCAAGCCACCTTACTGCTCCGCATTCGCGCGCGCTCTGCTCGTACCCCTGCGTGGAAGTATAAGACTGGCCTGGCGTTATCACCATTATGTTCAACGTGTGGTGTGTGCGGTGACATAGAACATTACCTAATGTGCTGTATTGTGTATAACGCGGAAAGGAGGGTGTTATTCGGGTCCCTCAAGAACACAGGACTTCCTCACAGTTCTCTTCAGGACATTGTTTTCCCGCGCGGGAACCGATTGTGTAGGAATGAGGTCTCTCGCCTTCTGTTAACTTACCTACAGGACACGGATTTGGCTTTCACATGGTGAACTGAGGAGTGACCATTTGTAATTGGGAGGTCTGTGTCTGATTATGTGATTTATTTATTTTAAGTGTCGCTACGGTGGAGCAATTGCCGGAAGCAACTGCAAGGCTAATCCCACCAGTAGCCTACAACAACTCAACTCAACAACTCAACGAATTACGTGTGCTTATGTACTTATTTATTCATATATCTCTTAGGCTGCAAGATTAGAATATTAGGTGAGGGGGAATAAAAAAATAGTTACAAAAGGAAGAAGGGCATAACATTAAGAAAAAACGAGGAAAGAAAGCAGCATCAATAAAATGCAGGAACTAGCCCAACGTGTTTTACTGGCACAACATAATATAATACTTAACAAACGATAGCAGAAAAAATTACTGCCCATGCTCCCTGCACAGATAGTAAACCAGCGAAGCTGAAATATGCGGCACCGGTGTTTATCACTGGGTTAATTCCGACAGTTTATTCAAGTCTTTCTACATCATTGGTTATGTCTGTGTTTCTTAATGAGGTTATGCACACATTTGGCTTGGGTTTATCACATTGTTTATTTGGAATGCCACACATCGCGCTTCGCAAGATCCCCATCATAGAGAGTGCAATGAGTGGTTCATTGTCTTAATCCAGCGGGTCCATCAAAGTCTGTCTGAATTATGTTACTCATTTGTGTTTTTCAATGCGTTAATCATGGTATTATAGACTCGGTTATGCACTGTAGTTACCAGGTGACACAAAGGGGCTGTACATTTTATTTAATAATTACAGGGACACATTTTGAACCTATTGCAAAGTAGGAGAGAGACTGCTGCTCGCGCGCCCTGCTGCGAGAGAGAAACGACGTCACTATCAGTGTAGTCAATAGCCCACCACACCTTTGCTGTGAGATAATTATCACATCATGATCTTGTCTTAACCCCGTCCTCCTCTGTGTCCCTTCCATGCAATAATACGTAGATAAATGTATATGTTTTATATGCATAAGCATTTATATGTCTACCCAACAAGAAATTTCTCCGTCCATCATGCAAAGACGAATACAATGGCTCATGCCCCTACACTAGTGTTTTTCGGATCGGACCATGAGTGCTTTGAAAAGGCATATACAGCTTCACTGTGAAAAGATTGAACACCTTTCTGCTAGAGACCAAGACGATCATGAGGCGTACTAACAGATGAAAGTTTATTGAACATGCCGAGTAAATGCTGGTTGACAAGCAATAAATCGAAGTTACACAACAAGCAGAAGCAAAAAGGGATGTATGTCCATACAGATCCTAATAGGAAACGCATCCATCTCTGAAAGTGCAACAGAGGCCATGCTGATAAGATTCTCCCAATGTCTTTGCATCTACAGCTTCCGTAATTTCTCTAGGCAGCTGATCTCCACAGAATGCTAGCTTCTTCCTCTACAATGCACTCTCGACAGCTGAGCTTGCATTGTAGAGGAAAAAGCTAGCATTCTGTGCAGGTCGGCTGCCTAGAGAAATTATGGAAGCTGTAGATCTAAAAGTACGGGGTCAATCTTGTCAGCATGGCTTCCGTTAGAAATGGATGCATTTCCTGTCAGGAAACACACATTAATTTTGGCTTCTCCTTTTTGTGTATGTTCGGTTTATTGCTTGTGCGCCAGCATTTACTCGGCGTGTACATTAGGCTATTGGTTGTTAGATATCTTGGTTTTCTAGTTCGTCCTATGCGTTCTCTGGTGTCGTTTGCACTCAGGCTATTCTTAACTTTTTTAGACTGCAACAAGTCACTTTAATGGCCCTTATGATGCTTTTGTCTACCTTATAAAGTCTTTTATTTGGTCAATGTAGGAAGAATGTACTCGTATAGTCTGAAGCAGGGAGAACAGGGTACGCTAACTTTTAATTTAAAAGTTTATTGTGAAAATGCACAGATTTATAAAGGTTACCAGAAAGTAGTACAGCAATCAAACCTGATAAGAACTAGTGCTTGATGAAACCAAATATAAAAGTGGGAAAGGGAGAAAATACATATAGATATACAAGTCCAGGGGAAAAAAAACATTGTGATCACCAAATACGCATGTGGCTACCTTCCAAGAAACCCTTTTTTTTTAATGGCATGGAAATGGAAGAGTGTGCTGGCATAAGCAAGCTGTCATTCTGTCTATTGGAATAAGAACAGTATATCTTGAAAGGTTCTGGCATACAGGATTGGTAATTGTAATGATTTCTTTCGTGCACTTGGAATTTTTCTGTATTTTCTTTCTGTAGCATTTTTATTTATGTATGGCACCATCAAGCACCAATTTTTATCTAGCCTTCAAAGATTCGATTGGAAAAATTTTAATAAATGTCCTGCAGGGCGCACGCGGGGACCGACAGGGAGTACCTGGCGGCCGCAGCGCGAGCCTGCTGGATGGCCCATTGCTGGTCTTGTAGGAGCGGGCTTCGTATGGTCTTCTCCCATTTGTCGTGGGTAGAATCGGGCGGAGCGTCTCTGCACTCCCAGAGCACGTGTGCGTAGCCTTAAAATATTTTTTTTTCTGGTAATTTGTATTCCTCACCACATTTTTACAATGAATCTTACTTGAATATTAGTCCTCATCCATCTCTAGTGTCATCCTGTTGATACTGCTTCATGCTATGCCCCCTTGCAACATTTCTGTGTGTGTGTGTGCGTGCGTGCACACGCATGGATTTGGATGTGAAATCGGGCTCTTGGGCGGAAGTATCATTCTCCTCCTTTGCAGCCACATGGATTCATTAACTATAGTGCAACAGAATTACGATAGACAAGACCGAAGTGAACGCACAGAGCGCTTTATTCTTGTCCGTTGTCTGTCTGTCGCGCTTTAATTAATAATGAATACACACCACCTCGTCCAGTTTTCAATTCTTATGTCGGGCTTATAAGCCCGCTTGCGTCCTGGAATATCTGCATGGCTATGTATCCCGCAATTTCATTCTTGGCCATGAGCTTGCAAGTCGCGTGTCAATCTTCTCCTTTTCCTGACAATCTCACGTGATGTGCCGGCCCAGAGAGTTTCTGGTGAATCCATGCAGGTGTGCAGGGTGTTGTGCAGGGTGTAATTTGCATTGCAAGTGCTGCTTTGATTGCTTTCAGTTCAGCTTTTCTAGGTGGAGGATCACCTGGAATGGTACTCACCTATATGGGGTATAATTTTATGTAGTGTCATACGGCTGTTACACTGCCATTGCCACATCAATGTACTATATGTGCCTGATGTTTGCTTGCATCTCAATTATTAGCAACCTCCTCTGTGTGTTTCGCAGTTGCATAAAGTCTCTTGGCCTAATTGTTTGCTCCTATATTGCATGGTATGGGCGTGCAAGATGCAAGGAAGTGCATCATGCAAGAAAATACACCAGGCACGCGCTATAAGTATCATGATGTTATACCAACAAGCCCAAATAACTCCATCACCGCGTCAAAGTGACGTGTACACGGTAAAGACGCATTAATATGGCGAACGAAACAGATTTCCTTTTATGAATAGCCGTTTCTGCGCCGTTCCAAAAGGCAAGAAAGATGGCTGCCGCCGCTCGCTCAGGCAATGGCTACTCGCACATGCCCGAGAGCTTGGGCTTACTTGCGTACAATAAAGCTTTTGCGTGGCAGTATAACTTTTCAAGCACTTTCGTCACGTTAACGACCACGCTCTGTCAACTCTTATTTGATGAGGATCTGTTTTAGGGGAATTCTTGAGCTTCCTTTGCATGCCGCCGCGGTTTTTGACCAGCCACCACAAGCTAAGGGAAAGCGGACCGCTCGCGGACGCCGGCACCCCCTTCTAGATCCGGTTATCGATTTTCAGTGCACAGGCTCAGCCCCGTCGAATCCCTCACAACTTGCGCGTGTTCATCGCCTTTTGTCAACCAATAAGATAAGACAAGCCGCTCACTGTAGGCAGTAGCATTCGTTTTTAAAGCAAACAAAAGTGAACTCCTATATTTAAGGAGAGCGTTTGATTGTTCTGTGCAGAGAACCCTGCGTGTCACCGCCCAATGCTTGCGTCGGCAGTTACTCAAATTTGGCGTCCCGATATTGGAATAAAAACATAGTGGAATATTTTCACGTTACAGGCCCCCTAATTTATGAACGCCGACTTATGGCACTGTCTAATTCCCTGGTATTACGCACGGCACCATATAGTACTAAAACGAAAGCACACCGACTTTCGCATGAAGTACTCCGTCGGCGTGCTACTTGAGAAGAATGTGCATGGTGCGGTTACTTCCTTGTTCATTCGTGCTTTGGAAGCCGCGCAGATATAAATATATATGGCCTACGATGATGTTCTTGAAATTTAATATCAACCAGATTGTATCGAACTTCGGCTTTCTCATGGAAAATTCGAACGTATTGACAAATCATGTGTGCTGGCTCGTGGCTTGCAAAAGTCGATGGGAGCGCCGATGATGTCGGCTACATATTCTAGGTGACCTACTGCAGTGGACATCAGCAAGTTTATGCTTAGAACCATGACCAACATGGCAGATTGAAAACAACGTAAATGTACGCTGGAACAACGCCTGGCTAAAAAAATGCAGTTGCATGATGAAATACACAGCGGAAGATAGTTCAACAAATCATTTTTGCATATTGAATGTTTTATAGCACTTTATATTGCACAAGCATAAACCCTGGAATGGTAGCAGTGGCATATCACACATGACTTGTAATGCGACCACGGATTAATGCAGTGTTCTCTCGCGTCTCAGCACGGTAAGACGATGGCACTGTGCACTAAAAAACACCGTATAAACATTGCCATTTGTTGGGCGTGTTGGTAAATTGGCTTGGAAAGAGCGCCAGCAAACAAGGACAGCGGGAGACGACACACAATGCGCATTGTGGTATCGTCTCCCTCTGTCCTTATTTGCTGGCGCTAAATATATAAGCAGAAGCTAAAAAGACGCTCTGTAGTTTAAGGCCTGTTAGATTAACTCAACGACGCTTGCGGGCATGCGGACGTAGCCCATGCACTTTGAAATAGAATAAGGCATGCAGCACTGCCCACTTTAAGATCGAACGTTTCATACCCTACAGGGCCGACACGAAACGGCAAGATTCTAGTTCGAAAGGCGGAAGGCGCGAGTCTGATAAGCATTACCACAAAGAATGATCTTGCAAAAATGTCCTAGATGGCCTCGTTCAGTTCTTTTCATGATAGGGACCTTCACGTTACAAACACCCTAGATGACAACAAAATAAAACAAGAACTTGGCTTAGTACACATAAATGTGCGCAGCATAAAGAAAAAATTGGTATCAATTATGCGCATGCTTACAGACGAGACTCTTTAACATCGATGTAATTGTGATTGCCGAGATTAATCTGCATGCAAGTGAACAAGGTAGATACACGCTCAGGGGTTACACACAGATTGCTTTATGCCGAGAAAATCGAAGAGGAGGAGGAGTTCTTGTATTTGTGAAGGATAACTGGGTTTTTAATATGCTCGAACTAGCTTTTCATTATGCAGAAGTCATTATTGTCACCCTAAGTAAAGTAGATGTGACCTACACCGTATGTGCGATATACAGGCCTCCCAACATGAACACAGATTTATTCCTAGAGGAGCTGAACTCTCTGTTGAAGAAATATATGAATCAGAAGCAGCTTGTACTGGTAGGGGATTTGAATATCGACATAATGCAGGTGTCTAGGAAAGCAGTGACAGATTATCTTAATTTACTAGCAGAATATGGACTGGTCAATGTAATTAATGAATACACTAGAGAGGAATATTTGGGTTCAAGAGTAACGAAAACCTGCATTGACCATACTGTCGTCTGGCTCGGACAGCAGCGCTATGCGAGCGGCGTAATTAAAGTCAAACTAGCAGATCATGGGCCGTATAACGTAAAACCATTCCAATATGTTTTCATTCCAATCTCATGAGGTCAAATTTGCGTAACTGCCGACGCAAGCCTTGGGCGGTCACCCGCCGGGTTTTCTGGACAAACCAATCAAATGATCCTCTCGTTCATAGGAGGTCACCTTTGTTGGCTTGAAAAACGAATAACATTGCCTACAATGAGCGGCTTGTCTTATCTAATTGACTCACAAGAGGCGAGGAGCATGCTCAAGTGGAGAGGGATTCGATGGGGCCGAGCCAGTGCACAGAAAATCGATAACCGGATAAAGAGGGCAGTGCCAGTGTCTGCGATTGGTCCTTCTTTCTCTTACTTAGGTTGCGGTGGCTCGTCGACAATCGCGGCGGCATGCAACGGAAGCTTAAGAATGACGCTAAAGCGGATCCTCAGCAAAAAAGAGTTGGCAGAACGAGGTCGTGAAGGTGTCGGAAGTTCTCCAAAACGTTACACGGACACGCCAAAAGATTTATTACACGCAAATACACCCCTGTTCCCCAGCAGGTGCGAGTAGCGAGTGTCTCAGCGATCGGCGGCAGCCATCTTTTATTCCTTTCGAAACAGGGCAGCCTGCGGCTATTCAGAAGAAAATTCAGTTATGTTCGGCGTATTAATGCATCTTTAACGCGTACACGTCATTTTGACGTCGTGAGTTTTTGCGGTTTTGTGAAGTCGCGTGACAGGCAGGTGAAGTGGGCGCAGCCCGAAAACTCTTGACCAATAGTCGAGGGTTTATGGCGAAAAGGCGTCGAATGAGAAATAACTATTGTTCCTTTGTTCGGTCAAATTATGCATAATCAGTGCGTACACGTCATATCAGATGGGGAGCTATCACGGTTTTCGTGACGTCGCGTGACAGACAGGGGAAGAGGGGGCGGTCCAAAAAAGTTTTTGACCAATCGCGGTGGGCTGATTTCACAATTGGAATAGAAAAGTTTGGAATAGTTTTACGTTATAGCGCCCCATTACTTCATATCACTTGTAGTCATCTCTGACAATGATGCAGAGCATTGCGAAGTAAGAACAAGAAAACTAATTATAGACAACGCGAAAGTTGACGTGTACATAAAGGACACAGATTGGATTTCACTTTTACATTTAGACCAAGCCAGTTTATATGCCAAATTTGTTGAAACTTTTTAGGATGATATACGTAAAGTCTTCTAAGATCATAACAATCAAGCAAAGAAATCCTAATACGAAATGGATAACGAGTGATGTCATTGAGTTATGCTTTCAAAAAGACAAGGCATGGCAAAGATGCAGAAAAGAACCAGGCAACGAACAACACAGAGTGGAATTTCGAACTTTACGAAACGCGGTGACAGCTAAGTTACGCCTGGAAAAAAGAAAATATTTGACACGCCGATTTTCGGAATGCAAAAAGGACGTGAAAAAGACTTGGACTACGGCAAACAAATTAATGGGGAGATGCAAACGAGCTAGCGTCGATGATACCGTAAAAACAAATTTCCCAAATGAAAACATACAGATGCTGTGTAATAAATTTAATGAAACCTTTATTGCTGCCGCAGAGAAGCTGAAAAAAACGGAGAGTGACCAACATTTAGAATACGAGCCAAAACGCACATGCGCGCATTCAGGTTATCTTCCAGCGATGACCGAAGTTGATCTTTGGACGATAATTCAAGGCATGGCAAAGTTCATACCACCGGGGTTTGATAAAATCCGGCCTCAGGATTTGTACTTCAACTTTCACAGACTAAAACAAGTACTTTTAAAGATTGTAAACGGAATTTTCGAAACGGGCCATAATACCCAAAGAACTAAAAATTTCAATCGTAAGACCTGTCTACAAAAACGGAAAGAGAAGTGATTGCGCAAATCACAGACCGATAGCAATATTGTCCACAATAGCGCATATAATGAAAAAATATGTGGTCTCTGTAATGCAGACATTCTGTGAAAAGTATTCTCTGAATAACATGGCACAGTTTGGTTTCACGAAGAATAAAAACACAATTAATCTTCTTGAAGAATTCTCTGACTATATTAGTGCATCAATAGAAAATAATAATGTAGTCTTAGTCCTACTTTTAGACCTATCAAAGGCTTTTGACACAGTAGTACATAAGATATTACTCAACAAGCTAAAGAATCTAGGATTCAGAGGTCACTTCTATGATTTTTTTCTAAATTATTTTACTGATCAACTACAATGCGTTAAACTAGATGATAGCTACAGCAATTTCAAATTAATAAAAGGTGGTGTGCCCCAAGGAAGCACGCTAGGGCCAGTACTCTGTAATATATATGTCTCAGATCTCGGCCTCCTACCATTGAAATCAAAACTTTTTCAGTACGCCGATGACACTGCGATAGCGCTACAAATGAGTGACTATAACTCGGAATGTCAAATCTTCCAAAGAGACATATCAGTAATCGTAGACTGTTTCGCACATAATTAAATTTTTATAAATCATCAAAAAACTAAACTAATCTGCTTCAGGAATCCACATAAGGTGCTTTCATTTAACATGATTGTATATCTGCACACTCCACATTGCAACGCATGTATCTGTCAACCATTACAGTTATAGCGTGTGGTCAACTATTTAGGGATTTTTTTATAAGCATCTAACCTGGAGTAACCATGTCATCCACGTTTGTGGAAAGCTAAGAGCTGTCGCGGCCATGATGTATAGTCTGCGCGGGAAAACGCCTATTAACCTAAGAGTTACTATATATAAGGCATTAGCAGAATCGGTAATTACATATGGTATAACGTTATATCGTACATGTTCTGACTATAAAAAGGAAGCGATTGATCGCGTAGTCAAATGAACTGTCAATAGCATAACTTATGGAACCGGACTAGAACAATCAGACAGAAAAGAAAAGTATAACATTCTAGGAATACTTCCAGTACAGGAGCTATTTATGTATCTGGTTGTAACACGCTATTATTATTCAAATTCTTTTAAGGTATTGGTAAAAAAAGATGCTGCGTTACGAAAAACAGAGGATATATTAAGCCAAGGGTGTTAACAAGCTATGGGAAGAAAACAAGAAAGTATTATGTCCCTGATATTTTAATGAACTTGATGCAACACTGTATGATGTCAATTCAAAACGTAAAATGATGAAAAATGTTTGAAAGTGGTATTCAACTGTTTATTGTAATATCTGATTTTTTTTATTGGTATTCTTAAGTGGCTGGAAAACGTAATATTAATTCTTTGTGTGTTAGAATATTTTACTTTGAAGTTGTATAATTTCGAAAGGTAGTTGTATGTTTCATATCTCTATTGAAAGCTGTACCGCCTGCTGCTTGGTCTTCTAACAAGCACGATGTGCTTAGATTGACCAGCAAACAAGATCTGTCAAAAAATGTATTTGAAATAAAGTCTGATTTGATTTGATGCTTACCCAGTGCGAAAGCCGAAACTGCTGTTTTTGCTTCCTCGCACAGGGGCTGAAGCAGACCGCCTCCAAGACGTGATTTCTTTGTTAAGCACGCCTTTCAATAATACTCCAGATGCTTTAACAACAGTTTAATATCTCAAAACAAGACCTCAACTCGTTTAAGTAGCTCTTCCGAAGGGTTGCTCAACTAATGAACGCCTTGACAAGTTCTAGCGTCTTTGTTTTAACTGAGAGTGGACGAAGAAGATCCTTGAACTTTTGAAACAACAACGGCGCAATGTTGTTACAGGTAGAACCAGGCTAGGCGCACTAAGTGCTGTCCGTACCGTCACAAATTACACGGTAAGCATTGGGGCTTACTTGCATAGCGGAGCTTCGTTGTAACGAAGATATGGGGAGGCTTCACTACGGACAGTAATAAGAAAGGGCCACTTAAGACTTCCTCAACGGGCTTACGAATTCTGCACGAATTTCCACCACGCTGGGCGCGGTGGAAACTCGTGCGAGTACAAAATTTCTGTTCCCGCACTGTATATTTCATAAATGTTTAGTCAGCAAAGCATGCGGTCGTAATCGCGTTTGTTATTTCGCGTGTTGTGCTGCTAAGGTGTTACGACGGGCATCAGCAATGCCCAGATTTCACTACAGGGCCTCGACCTAATCTTAAAGAGAAATACAACATGCACCTTCATAATTTTTGACGGGGGCTTTTTTTTCGTTTTTACAGATGCAAAAAAGAAATGCAGTAGCTGTCTCCCAGCGTGCACGTACCCTCCTCCACGAAGCCTGCTCATGTGCTCCTTACGGCGTAGCTTCAGCGCCCTGTAGCGCAGCGCACAGATCAGAGCCAGTGCCACGATCGGGAAGCAGATAACTGACGACAGAAGAGGAATCAGCACGGGCCGGGCATCCAGGGACACTGCACAGAGAAGACAGAAGTCAGCCACCCGAGTGTCTTCAGCAACTCAGGTTCCCCAAAGGACTTTTCTTCAGCCCATTTTTTTCAGACGGTTGATTCATATAGCTTCACTCATTTAGCGCATAACAGACACTGATCTGGAGCAAGTTCTGGAGAACTTGTTATACAGAGAACTCGTGGTACAATTGTTTGCGACCTGTGGCCTAGAAAGTGCAACACAATGCTCGTATGTCCTTTAGCCAACGTGAAGCTCACGTGCTGCTCCGAAAAAACTTGGACAGAAGATGTGCCTGGAACATTCGGATGTATTTGGCGAACCTGAGCACGCGACAGCTTTAAGAAGTGGAGCGTAGTGACTGGTCGACGCTGTTTGGCTTGGTTAGTTTCGGCTCGGCTACGGCGAAGTCGCTGTCGGTATTTGAGCTCACTAGAGACAAAGTCGGCTCTGGAACTCGACCCTCAACTGTTTCTCTTATACGTGAAGGCACGGCATGGCAGAATTTAAGGTATCAGCCCCGAGCTCGCCCTGCAGGGGCACTGCGAAGCCCGCTGATATGAAGTCTAGGCCCGAACTCGCTTCCATCGTGTACTACAGTCCAGGTGGCGAGCGCGTGCCTTCCACAGTGGTTCCCTTTGTTCGCTGTAGATTTCAGTGCTAGTGCACTTCTTACGGTCCTTTCAAATGTCTCTGTCGACTGTTCTCGTGTCTCAGAATTTATAAAACGAGTTAGCAATCCATTTCTCAAAGGCGGCGTTTACAGTACCGGCAGGTAGAGGGCAGCTATAGGGCATTTAAAACTATTCATGGGCGGCTCTAAGCACTGGAGCGGCACTTAATATGCCTAATGAACGCTGAAGTGTGCAAAATAGGCTAGCAAATCTAACTAAGGCTTGAAGAATATTTGCTAAAGTACGAGAAGAAGTCGCCGTTCGAAACGGCTGCGCTCAGGTCGGGCTACGCATGTTTGGTTTTTCGGGCTCACCACCTTCTGAGACCGGCCCGAAACCATAACCACCATCTCCAAGAAGTGGTCCGGTGCCTTTGAAAACGAACTGCAGGTCATCCGGACCATATTTCGGCATTTTACGGCCGATTTTTCCCCTTCAGAATGTGGCGAGCTGCTAACCCTAACTTTATTTAGGGGAGCAGCGCCGGCGCCGGTGGGCGAGCGCGCACTCGAGCATGGCGGCCTTAACAACTCCGGCTGAGACATCGAACCCGCGACTTATTACAACGTCGCGAGTTGAAGAACAGATGGATATCATTGCATCTCAGGTGGGTGATGCAACACCGCACCACCAATGGAATAAGGCAGCTACGATCAACAACATGAAAACCGCTACCGTTGTCGACGAAACGACAGCAGAAGCCGGTTGGGAGCGCGTTCTTTCCTGAAGGAAAAGAAAATTCTCGCTCAGGAGCGACGCTCCGCGTAAGGAAGCGCACTGCCATCAGGTCCGATTACCTACTCATCCAAACCCACGGCGCATCGCGGGCGCCCACGACTCAACCGTCTTCCACCGCTATCGAAGAGTGACCTGAAGGAGGTCATCAGACGACACTAAGGGCTACCACTCAAGAATTTTACCAGTCAGGCCCTGGCGAGAGCCGTCAGGGAGGCATGCCAGGACAGAACCGTCAACAACAATTTTATTCTAAGAATCAAGTTACGTTCCAACATTGCAGAGATATTCAAGCCGAATCAGGATACGGTGAAGGTCATGCAAGCAATTAAATCCTTGAACATCAACGGACGACAACATCCGGTCAATGTGTACGTTACCGCAGGAGAAGACACGACGCGGGGAGTAATCCACGGGATAGAAGCACACACCCTTCTGACGTGCTGCGATCGAACCTACGTATCCGAACGCAGTGACTGAAATTGATCGACGCAAGAATAATGGTTGAATCACAAAGTGCTTTGCTCGCCTTCTACGGTAGCCGAGTGCCAAGATGTGTTTATTACTTTGGGTGGGAAGGGGGAAACTCTGCACACCCTACCGAAATGCGGTACAATTCTGCCGTATCTGTGGCACCATGGGACACCGCACCGACGTATGTCCACAGCCTCACGTACAGGTGTGCCGCTCGTGCGGGGTGTGGGAGCCTGCTGATGGACATACGTGCACCCCCGAATGTGCCATTTGTGGGAGTGATCATCCAAAGGGTGACCGCAGATGTCCCAAAAGACTAAAGCCAGTCAGGTCAAGACCACGGCAAAGACCACCGCCAAAGAAACCAACGAAGACCCAGATACGGTGGTTCCCCACCGAAGACGAGGACTCCAAGCTGGAGTTCCTTCCGGCAATGGATCGCCGCAGCCGGTCCAGAACCCGCTCGCCTTCGCGGAGCCGATCTTGTTCCGGGCAGCCGGGCCAGAGAAGATGGTCGGCATCCCGACCCAACGTGCCTCAGCAGCAACATCAGACAAAAAAGGAGGCCCCAAGAAGCAAGTCACCTGGGATCCTACTGGCATGCAGCACCCCCCAAAATAATCAGGTAAGCTGGGCGCAAGTCGCATCTCCCACTGAGAATGCTAAGAATACACCTACACCAATCACACAAAACCCAGAGTACCAGAAAGTAGTAGAAGAAAACAAAATACTTCGAAACAATTTAGCCGATGTACGAGCCGAATTTTAAGCTTTTGAGCGCATGCAAACAACAGCACATCACAGCAACCCATGCAAATTGCGGACCACACTTCCAAATCACCACCGCAGACATCACTGCAACAAAGAACCGCCTCCAGCGCTCAAACGGCAACGCTGGAACCGTTAGCACAAAATATGCAACTAATGTTCGCAGAGCTACACAAACTGAAGCGAATGGTAGAGGATGTGCAAGCAAAAGCCGCAGCGGTCCCCCGAAAGAGGGTCAGTCAAAGTCCGGGAGCTCCTACCAGGAAACCGAAAGCTATAGAGCACACTGATAGTGACAGTAATATCAATGGATAACATGGCAGACAACACAAAGACCGGAAACATTGAACTCTGGCAATGGAACTGCAGCACGCTACGCACTAAATTGGTTATTTCACGCACTACATAGAATCGGTGCCAATCCCTCCCGCCGTTATCTGCATTCAAGAAATAGGGAAACAAAATCAAAAACTCAAAGGATACGAGCTTTATGCTCACACAGATTACCCTCAAGTAGCCACCTTTCCCAAGAAGGATGTCGCGATGAGCGTAAATTGTTTTTCGGGGGAACCTATTCCGCACCAAAGAATCACGATTTGGACACAGAAAAGGGGCAAACCTAAAACAATAATTGTCAACGTTTATAGTTCGCCCAGGGAAAAACAGGCGGATTTCGAAAACGAGGTGGCCGCCGCGATGCGTCTCTCTCAAGGTAGGGACAAATTAATATTGTTAGGCGACTTTAGCACACAACACTCAAACTGGGGCTACAGTACAGACAATCCCAAGGGCATCTTGTTAGCAGACGTTGTAGAGCGGTACGGACTTTTCCAGCTAACTCAACCGGGTCTCCCAACGCAAATCGGGAACAGCGTGTCCAAAGACACTTCCCCCGACCTCAAGTTCACCAACGACGAAAGTGAGACGCGATGGACGAACCTAGGTGAAAACCTAGGAAGCGATCACTATATCTTAAGCATATCGCTTAATGCAGCCAGGATTCGAAGAGCTAGTGGCAAGGCGAGGCTATCCGACTAGACCGAATTACGTGAAAAATAGAAAACACTCAGCAGCATAACAGACTTAGGCGAATGGGCCGAGCGGATCAGAGTTATTCACTCTGGGCTCCCAAAAACAATTGAAACGACAACGGAGGCTGGGAAGCCCAGAGAGACCTCACAAAAAGAAGGAAAGGCAAAAGCTTAATCGCAAACTCAGGATAAGGATAGCTCAGCTAGCGCAGGAAGCTAACGAATACGCACAAAAGTTAAGCGACAACAATTGGCGTCAGTTCAGCGACTCGCTTGAGGGCACGTTGACTACAAAGGAAACATGGCGCATTTTTCGAAGTATGATTGACCCGGGAGGAACAAAAACAGTCGCGAATCGCACACTAAAGCTGCTTGAAAACGAGTACGAAGGTCGGGAAGCTGACACGATAGACAAAATTAAAAAGATATACGTAGGAACTGCTCCGACAGGGAAATACACCAAACCCGTTTACGAAGGTCAGGACCAACCGGAACTGGATGCCCCCCTAACCTTTGAAGAGGTTTATGCAGTGGCACACTCCTTCAGGGAAAACATGACCCAAGGGCTAGATCAGGTCACGAGCGCATTGATTCGCAATCTAAGTGAAGACACGCTAAAGAACTTCACCAAATTCTTTAACGACATGTTCTGGACAGAGGACGGCGTCCTCCAAAAGATTGGAAGGAAGCAAACATTATTGTCATTACTAAACCAGGTAAGCCTCGTCATATCAACAACCTTGGACCCATGTCCCTAACGTCGTGTGCGGAGAAACTCATTGAAAAGGTTGTGTAGGTCCGGCTCTCGAACCGCGTAGGGCTAAACAACATGTTCCCCTCCAACATGTTCGGTTTCCGACCCACGTGTCGGCGCAGGGCGTTTTTCTACTACTAAAGCACGAGGTCCTGCACCACAACAGAGGGTCGGACGATAAATTTGTACTGGCATTGGACATCAAAAAGACCTTCGACAGCATCTTCCACCACACTATTCTGGAGGGACGGGAAGCGGTGAACTGCGGAACGCCAATTTATAACTATGCGCGTTCGTTCCTCAGCGACCGCACGGCCACAATCGGGTTAGGCTCCACGAGGTCAGACACCTTCAACTCTCCCGACAGAGGTACCCCTCAGGGAGCTATACTCTCTCCACTGCTCTTTAATGTAGAGATGAGAAAGCTAGCCCTGTTGCTAGATAAACACCCGAATCACGGATGTGCGATATATACCGATGACCTCTCGTTCTGGGCTCACGAAGGGTCCCACGGGGACGAGCAAGAAACTCTTCACAAGGCCATCGACGCAGTCGTGGAATATGCGAGGGCGGCGGACGTGGCATGCGCACCCTAAAAATCGGAATTCATTCGGGTGCGTGCGAAATACGCAAGAAAGAAGGACTGGGTGCTACTCGGACTCTAGACGGGGCGCCAGTTCGTGAAGTGGAGACGCTCAGAATATTGGCGATGTGGATACAACAGAACGCTGACACATCCCACACCCTTCAAAAACTAAAAGCGGGCACAGGAAACGTGGCCAGAATGATACGGAGAGTGGCAAGAAGCAGAGATGGCCTATTTCAGGGAGAGACCATCAGCCTGGTTGATGCATTCGTAATTAGCCGAATCACATACGCCCTTCCGTATCAGGCCTTGAGAAACCAAGAAAATATATTGGCAAACACCATAGTAAGAAAAGCCTTCAAAGCGGCCCTTGGTCTTCCCGAATGCGCTAGCACAGAGAGATTAGAGGGACTGGGCCTGCACAATACTTTAGACGAGTACGCATTCGCGACGTTATATGCTCAGAAGGAACGAATTTGTTCTTCAACTCAGGGCAGGGAAGTATTGGCGCGGTTAGGCTCTCCCTTGAGACCCCAGTATTGTGGAGAGGAAACGGCACAGATAGACCGCAACGTTCGATCGCACATCGCGGTGGCCCCAATTCCCAAAAACATGCAATCCAAGTATCATCCCGGACGACGCAGAGGAAGTGTAAAGACTCTTCACAAACGTTTTTGCATAGGGCCGGGGTGTATTATACGGATGCCAGTCTAGCCAGCTCAGAGAATTTCACCATAGTCTCTACATGCAACAATAACATAACAATGGCATCCTTCAAAACCGCCTCGGCATGCATGGCAGAGGCTGCAGCATTCGCCTTGGCCATTCAGGACGCCGAGCGCCAAACCGATTCGGCTGTCATATTATCCGACTCACAAGCTGCTTGCCGCCTGTTTCTACATGGAACGGCACCCAAATCAATAATCAAGATTTTAGGCACTCAACTAGAGGGGCGCCACAATATCGTGTGGTATCCGGCACACGAGCGACTAGAAGGAAACGTGAGGGCAGACCGTAGTGCTCGAGGATTAAACGTCCGAGCAACGGCATGGCCTAGCGAGGACCTTCCACCGAATTCTTGTGACATCCTCCTACAGCAAAGGAGGAGCGGAGACGTTTTGGACATCCTCACTCCGATTTAAACAGCCAGCAGGAGAGGGACTGACGTCGTATTCAGACGAATACATACCATAACCTGCAACACCTACACAGAATACACCCCACGAGGTTCACTGACGAGTGCCCGTGGTGCACAGACACACCCACACTAAAACACATCACACGGCAGTGCCCCAGGAGGCCTCCGCACATAGACAGCCCCATATTACACCAACATCCACTAATGAGGAATAGGTAGTGGGAAGCGTGGCTTGCGGACGAAGGTCGGGAGAGCCAGTTGGCTCTTCTAGACCAAGCCCAGCGAGCCGCTCGAGCCAGTGGGGCCCTGGATGTAATAGGGGCTCCACCCATCGCGCCCTGTTTTATTTATATTCAATAAAGTTTTTACTCTCTCTCACAACTAGCACGTAATAAATAATTGCATTACACAACTTCTGCAGCATCTCGTTTGATTTTAACCCGTTGAAACTTTTTTGTCAAAACTAGTAGTTAATGGTTAAACGCCCAATCATCGTACCAGTCATCTGAGGCGTAGACTAGCAGACGATTACGGAACTTACACTAAAATCGAGATTCTGCGGACACCATATGCTATGGTGACTGCTTCAGGAAATTAAGTTGTTCGATGCCGGCTATAAAAAAAGCAGTAGCTAAAAATATATCGAGGTAGAGTGTCAGTCTTGTCATACGAACAGGCAGTGGCGAGTGGCTATTGCTTTTTAACGCGACACGTTCTACCAGGTCAGTGATTTACGAGTGCATATTGCTAACATATGGGAGAGAAACTTGGAGGTAGACCAAGAAGCTCAGGCACAAGTTAAGGAAAGCGCAAAAAGTGACGCAATGAAAATATTAGGCGTAACGTTAAAAGACAGGAAGGAGCGGTGTAGATCAGGGAACAAACGGGGATAGCCGATATTCTAATTGATATAAAGAGAAAAGAATAGAGGTGGGCAGGCCATGTAATACGTAGGATGGATAAAAGGTGAACCACTGAGCTACGTTGACACTTCTGAAGCGGCATGTGGGTGGAAAGGCAAAAGCGGGCTGAAAATCTTTTCAGCGCGTGTCCAAGAAGTTCACATTTGTTTCGCCACTGCAGAGGAAACTACGGCCGCTTTCGCCCGCATTCATCCAGTCTAAGTGCATTTGTCCGCGTGGTGACGCTGTTCATCACACCTGTTCAAGTGGTATGGTAATTCATTGACACATCAGTTATTAAAAGCCATCATTTCGGGCAACAACGCGTGTTGTCCTTAACTTTCGTCTACCATGGGAGAGGATGAAGACATGCGCAATGGCTTTCCATGGCAGGATGATGTCGCGCACCATTTCGTCAACTTGTTGCCTTTAGCGTCACGTTCACGCGTCGAAACTCGGCAAGGGCTCTGGCAGAGTGGTCGATCGCACTCTTCGGTTATTCATAGTTAATAATTCAGCGCGAAAATAAGGGAAGACACCGAGTCAGAAGGACACAGCACGAGCGCTGCAAAACAACTCAAATTTACTGAAGAAAACGCTTGCTGGTCTTTCGCTTCACGTTCCAAGAAGAAACTTCTTAGTCATTCGTTCATTCATTCAAAGTCCGCTTACATGCCAGTTCGGCTTCCGGTGAAGAGGAACGGCGTTACGCTTTGCCGTGGCGAAAAAATCGGTCGGAGACCGATCGGGCTTGCCGCCTGGTTTTCCGCCAGTTTCGCCACCTAGGCGGGCGGAATTAGTCGTTTTTTTTTTTTGCCGCTTCCGCCTCCTTCGAGACCAAATGTGAACGTAGCCTTAGAGTGACAGAATTGGTGCCAAGAGAAGGGAAGCGCAGTCGAGGAAGGCAGAAAGCTAGGTTTGGTATGATATAAAAAACTTTATTCGCGTCCTTCAGGTGGCGCTAGTTTCATAGCCCGAAGCGAGCCACTCCCTCGTCGGGAACAAAACGCCTAGCCCCTTGGGTGCATCGCGGGCCCGATTCACTGCCCACGTATGTTCGATTCGGGGCTACAGAGAGCCGCGTCCCAAAGCTCTTTCGTGTTGTCCTTGTCGCTGCGTAACGTGCAGAACCGGCAGAGCCTATACTCTAAGTCTGCTACGCTACCTCATCGCGGGTAAGTGTATGACGCCACAGCTTCGGGAGATTTTTTGCTTATTATTAGGGGATTGGGATAGGTCCCCGTGTGCGAGAGCTCCTGGCTGAGAGCTTGGGGTCTGTTTAGCTTTATGTGCGGAGGCGGATGTGATACGCGCGCCAAGTGTTTCGTGAGTTCATTGTATGAAAGAAGATGGTCCCTGCAGTACGTAATGTCCAAGCCTGGCTGCCCTAGCACCACGCGGTCTGTAAGCCCTCGCGTAGCCTCGTGAGCCGACTCATTGAGATTAGTCGGGGCTCCGTCAATTTCTCCCATGTGCGAGGGAAACCAAATGATCGTGTGCGGGTTAACGTCCATGCAGCGGAGGATCGCTAGGGGCTGTCTGGAAACGGTGCCCTTGCAAAAGGCTCTTACTGCCGCCCTCGGGCTACTGTGTATTCTGGTTCTTTTGCCATCCAGGAGTTCCAGGGCGATGGCTACCTGTTCGGCCGTCTCTGGATCTGTTGTACAGAGAGACGCAGAATTCGCGACGTTTCCTCTACGATCCAGGCCGACCGCGGTGAACGCTCAGCTGCTTTGTTCGAACGCCGCGTCGACGAAAGCTAGGCGGAGTGATGAAATTAGGAAATTAGCAAGCACAAGCTGAAATCAGTTGGCACAGGACAGGGGTAATGGGAGATCAGTGGGAGAGGTATTCGTCCTGCAGTGGACATTAGTACGCTTCTGCTGCTGATGATGAGCGCTGAACGAACAGCTATGACCGTTTTCTTTCGCAAGCATGACACAGCTGCGCGGCCCATATTATAGGCTAGACATGCCTCTGTGACTGTTTGGTTGCAGCCAACGTGATGCCGAAACCTCGTCAGTCGTTGGGACGCAGTAAAAACATATTCCACTCAGGGACCTAACGAGTATGTGTGGCGGTTAATGGAGTAAGGGCAAGCTATGGCCAAGCAGCGCCATTAAATGTGGTTATGAATTGCCTATGCATTATGCAAGAAAGGTAAAATTAGCTACAAATGGAAGATGTGACGTGGCCGCAAAGAGGCCGAAAAACGAGTCACTGTAAACAGCGTAAAAATATACAAGCGTCAAAATAATGACAATGACTCGCGACGTGAGCTATGAGCGTAAATTCTTCACTCGGAAAAAGTGATATAATACGATGTATAGAAGCACTACGGCCTCCAGAGGGCCTTTGTAGTAATAGGCTGAGAGGCACGTGCTGTAAAATCTTATGTCACTGCGGCTACAGCCTCGACGATGACGCCGTGCTACACATGACCCGGCCGAATTATTTCCAAGATTTTAACTTCATCTAAAATGCTCAAAACTGTTTCCAGGTTAAAAAGTGGTTCATGTCTAAGAAAAAAAATTCTGTGTGAATTGGAATGTGCCGACGATACGCACAATGAAATTTCTTTTTACGCTCAATTTCCATTTCACTTCACATTAACATGGTGATAGAGAAGTGTAAGGCTGTCGCCACACCATCGGCATGATGGAGGATCATTTCTGGTCAGAAGGTACGAGTCGGTGCTGAAAGTAAGACCTGTTCTTATCGACAAAGGAACACTTCCTTGTATCGTGTTATTTTCTCCGATATCCGCAGCTCCTATTTAGGTTTGATCAAGTTTAGTCTATTGGATAACAGGGTATATTACTGTTTCCGCCAGTGCTGTTTCAGCTTAAGCGGTAAGTATGGTCAAAGTCAATCGCTAGTATGGCTATGTGTCGGTGCCGCTAGAAGCTACTGAGGTAGCGTTCTCTTCATCAGTTTCATTGTCTTTAATTGTGTCCACTGTGTCCAGCTACCCAGCATATGACGATGATAAGTTTACCTATATGAGCTGAACGAAGCAATGCATATAATTCGTTAAAGACGCTGTTATTATGTTTTAGTAGACTGACTAGGGCTCGGACCACGCTCAATCAGTCTACGAGCACAATAGCCCTAGTTGGTTTTATTGGCTTTATGTGTTTCTCTGCATTTAGTATCGCGTATCCTTCGGGCGTAAAAGTCCTTGTATGCAGATTTAATGTGCTGGATACTAAAAAACGACGGTGCTAGAGCTGCGTCAGCAACACAAGCAGGAGACTTCGAAGCATCTGGATAACATTCAGCGCAGGAATAGTTCTCCTGAAGTTCAAGAAAATATCAATTTAGTTGTGCCTTAGGTGCTCGTTTTAATATTTCTACGTGAGAGATGTCACACTGTATAAAGCCTATCACTCCTTAGGCGGTGGAAGCAGAGTAGGAACCATTAGGACATTTTCTAGTAGAGGAGCGCCAGTTTCTCCTTACAGTGCTCCCAACCGGAGGGACAGAGGAGGCCTAGTGACTGTGCGGTTACGGAAAAGCCTGACCGTGGATGAATCGCAAATTATTGAATGACATGGTTGGTCTACGAAAAACACGGGGAAGGCGAGAGATGGAAATTCAAGATGATGAGCAAAACGATAAGACGTTGAAACCAGGAGCCAACTTTCGAAAAGTGGACTTCTCTTCTTCAAGGCGACATATGCTTTCCTCGCCACATTATATATCATCATCATCATCATCATCATCATCATCATAATCATCATCAGCCTGGTTACGCCCACTGCATGGCAAAGGCCTCTCCCATACTTCTCCAACAACCCCGGTCATGTACTAATTGTGGCCATGCCATGCCTGCAAACTTCTTAATCTCATCCGCCCTCCTAACTTTCTGCCGCCCCCTGCTACGCTTCCCTTCCCTTGGGATCCAGTCCGTAACACTTAATGACCATCGGTTATCTTCCCTCCTCATTACATGTCCTGCCCATGCCCATTTCTTTTTCTTGATTTCAACTAAGATGTCATTAACTCGCGTTTGTTCCCTCACCCAATCTGCTCTTTTCTTATCCCTTAACGTTACACCTATCATTCTTCTTTCCATAGCTCGTTGCGCCGTCCTCAATTTGAGTAGAACCCTTTTCGTAAGCCTCCAGGTTTCTGCCCCGTAGGTGAGTACTGGTAAGACACAGCTTCGAACGCTTCGAAAAGTGGACTTGTCTTCTTCAAGGCGACATATGCTTTACTGTGGCGAGGAAAGCATATGTCGCCTTGAAGACAAGCCCACTTGTCGAAACGCTGGCTCCCTGTTTCACCTTGTTCTCATTTTGCTCATCATGGTTGGCGTACGTGTGATTTCACCTTCAAGGCGTAAGATTAAATATGTCCTCTGGGCGTGTAGAGGCCATTTGTTATATTCAACTTACAGGTTTGGAGAGGATTGGTGCTGAAGGTGCCTGTAGCAGGGCGAACACTCAAGTGGTGGATAGGATCTAACATTTTCGAAGCACTAGGCACAGCACAATTGTAGACTATAGCTCAGATCTCAAGGCGTGACCATACTAGACTTTTGCAAATGTTTAAAAGGCATCTTCTGTCACTTCCTCACGATTTGCGGGACAAGAGCTTCAGTAGATTCGTTGTCTTCAGGCACTTCACTTTCTAATGTTGCAAGTGTGCGATGAAAATTAATTTAGAGTCTAAAATACCACATAAAAGTTTATGTTTATGGCTCACAGATAGCCATTCTCCATTAAGACCAATAACGGGATCCGGTAGCATAGTTCTCTTATATGGGGAAAACACACGCACCTTTCCAGGGATTTCGTTTGAATACATTCTCGTCGGTCCGCTTAGAAAATTTATTAGGTAAAAGTTCTACCAGTCGAACGCAGATGTCAAGGCTACAAGATATTTAACCGAGTTGCACATTATCCACATACACAGAATAAAACATTGTACGCTGTTTAAGCTTATGCAGAGAGCTCATTTTTACGACAAAATGCTTACAGCTCAGCACACCACCTTGTGGTATACGTCTTCTGTACAAATGGACGAGATAGGATGTAACCAACTCTAACACGGAACGTGCAGTTAGACAGGCGATGTTGGATACCATTCAGAAAACTGCCTCGCATTCCCATTCCTGCAAAGTCACGAAGAATTCCAACACGCCACGTGGTGTCGAATGCTTTCTCCAAATCAATAGATACTGAAAGAAAATACTGTTCGTGTACAAAGACATCGAGCATGTTCGTCTCGATGCCGTGAAGGTGATCAGCTGTAGATATATCTTCTCTGAATACACACTGTAGGGGGTCTAATATTTTGTTACATCAAAAAAATTCAAGGATGCGCCAGGTTAACCATTCTTTCGAACAGTCTACACAGGCAACCTGTCAAGGCTCTAGACCTATAGCTGCTGGCTGAAGTCGGGTCCTTGCCGCCTTTTAGTATTCCAATGATTGCTGCTTCTTTCCAGGTGGACCGAAAGTACCTAGCACAGAACATGTAGTTAGAAACGGTAATGTTTTATGGATTTGGAAGTGTAATTGTTTCTTCGTGTGGTGAGCTATTCTGTCTCTGCCTGGCGCTGGCTTATTACAACTCGAGAGGCCTGAATCTCCGCCACGCTAAATGGGCGCTTTTGTGCTTCATTATTTGCTACTTTCAGATCTAGAGGCAATCGCTTTGCTTTCCGCTGGTGTCCTAGATATCTACCTGTGTAATGGACAGAACTGTAAATGTACTCAAAGAAGCGGCCGCCTAGGAAATCGGCCTGGTGTTATACAGTACTTCCTGGGCGTTTACAAATGGTAGAAGATGAGTTTGCCGACCTCTAATTTTATTCATCCTGTTCCTGAATTTTCGCTCGTGAGTGCACGAATTAATGCTGGGTATGTAGTTCCCCCAGCTTTCCCTATAGCATGGCGGCGCGTTCTTTTACCTTTACACTTAATTTTCTTGAAAATTATCATTTTCTCCGTAGTTGGAGAGACGAGAAAGTGACTCCAAGCTTTACTTTCATTTCTGCGCGCTTTCTTACAATCGTCGTTCTACCAGGGAACACGTCATGTCAAGGCAGATAAATTTGTTTGGGTGTACATAGTGAAATGTTTGCCTGTTCATTTTTCTCGGATTATTGATTTTTACGCCAAACAAATCTTAAACGTCATCGCTACGCGCAAAGCACGCATTTCTGATTGAGAAATTACCCGAATGTTATCGTTGAACCTCTCTTTTGCGCATATGTTCGCCAAAACTTCTGTAAAATATTGCATGTGCGACACGGATTGTGAAATATTTTCTGGACACCACGTGGGGACCAGCAATTTCACTGAAATCTTCTACGAGTGATCTATAGAATGCGATGCGCCGGACCCGCTGATGAGATTTGGACAATCGCCGACAGTGTGCGCCGTTATCGTTGTTCTTTGTGTATAACTTTTTTTCTCTGTGCGCAAGTTCACGCAACAGAAAGCTGCTTTCATCACTAACAGTTTTGCTCGTTTTCTGCACCTTCAAAACTACGGGGCATCTGCTGGAGATGCTTGTGCGTTAACGTGACGAACGCCTCCCCTCCTCCCCCCCCCCCCCTCACAGCCGTGAGCAAAGCCCGAAACCTGCCCAACGTCGCCCTTGTCTATCGAGAAAGCCACAACTTGAAAACCTGCCCCCAGAGCACGGATTTCTACCAGAAAAGACAAGGAAATACACGGTCAGGACAACAGCTAGAATGACAGCCCCAGTGTCGCGAACCCCGATAGCGCTGGGGCAGCCCAGGAAGCCACCGACGTTCCGCGGATCACCATTTGAGGATCCGGAAAGCTGGTTCGAGGCGCATGAAAGCGTCGCTACATTTAACAACTGGAACAGTGACGACAAGCTCCGCCCCATCTTTTTCGCATTGCAAAACGCCGCCAGTACGCGCTTAGAGAATCGAGAAAACACCTTAACAACATGGTACCTGTTTCGCGGAGGCTTCTTACGGACCTTCAAGAGGGTCATGGGCGAGCGAGCTCCACCTCTACTAGAAACCCGAGTGCAACTGCCAAATGAGACTGTAGCAGCACCGACATCGAGGAAGATGAGGAGAAGGGCGGCTGGTTAGGGACAGACCATTGTCTTGTAAGCAAGCGGGCGCGTGGTTCGGATCACGCGCAGCCGGTGTGAAGGCCAAATGATTTGCCTGCCCAGGAATGACTGTCGGTTAGGGACTTCTGCTCAGTAGAAATATGCTCCTGTTTATTGCGGCTCATCGTTATCAATGATCTTGCACGCCACAAGACCATCGCCACCTCCATGGAAAAGATTACCCGCCTTTTTCGCCACAACGACCTGGAAAGTTCGGAGGAGAAAAAAAATACGCTTCCTGATGTGAGGCTTAAAGCAACAACTTCTGACTGGGCTGATCCGCATGCCACCGAGAGACCATAGTTGAGTTTTTGGCAGAGGCAAGGGGAATCGAGATTACTCTCGAATTGCGCTCTAGACGCTCTAGGCAATATAACCGCCAAGTGCTCACGTCGATGCGCGAAATCCAAGCATTGGACAGCGACGATCTCTGAGTGAATATCAGGGCCATTTTGCGCAAAGAACTCGGCCAGATCTCACTTTCATGTTAACCTCAGGTGTCCTCGGTCACTGACATGGAAAAGGGTGAACCACGATGGTCACTGGGAGTTTCCGAATTGCACCCGGACTTGCCACCTCCCGTGCTCGAAGTGAAGGCTTATGCCTCTGTCGAGCGCCGTGAGGGCCGCGCTCCGCGCCAGACACCCATAAGGCCGCCATTCCATCGTCCGCTGCCGCCACCGCCAGATCGAGCTTTCGTCGCCCAGCGTAACTACCCAAGACAGACGTATGGCGCGTTCCAGACCACAGCACGCTCTGCCATCACTGCGGTGAAGGCGGGACATCGACCGCCGGTGCCCATACCACTACTTGGGACTAGTAGGGTTTGCCGTCCACGCGCCGCGCCCATAGCATGGCAACGACCTCGTGATATCGCCGACTACTTCAGCGCCACTCAGTGGAGCCCTCTACGACCGTCCCATTTGTCCTCACGAGGCTACCACATATCGCAGCAGCGCCGGCCATACACTGGTCCCGCCCGGAGCGGGTGCGTCAGCCCATATCAGAAAAATTAAAATCAGCTGCCAATAGAGGGGCGTTAGTTGTTTGTCAAAATTTCGAAGATCCTCCGCCGCTGCGCCCGAAGCTCCAACATACTACTTGACGATGTAGCGAGAACTCGCCGCCATCCCGCCGAAGCCTGGAAGCGAAGCATACACCGACAAAAAAAGACCTGAGGACGCAAGTGTAGGCGACTCAGCTGCGATCCAACTCCAAAACCTAACTGGAACGCAAGACAAAGAACCACCGACCTCGACGTGTTGCTCCATGGCCACTCAGTCACCAGTTTAGTGGATGCAGGAGCCTACTACTCCGTCATGAGTGGGCACTTCGCCTCCCAGTTGAGAAAAGTTAAGACTACATGGAAGGGCCTTCAAATCAGGACCACTGGAGGACACCTGATAACGGCGACTATTATCTGCACGCGAAAAATTACTGTTCATGGGCGGACCTACCCAGCCAGCTTCTTTGTCCTCCAACAGTCCTCGCGAGAAGTCATTCTCGGCACAGACTTCCTGCACCAACACGGCGCAATCGTCGACCTGAAGTCGCAATCCATAACTTTGTGCGAAGACCAAGCGACACCCCCGGTGAGCTCTGGCAGTCACCATGCCCTGAGTGTGCTCGGAGAAATCAGGATCCCACATCGGCCCAGCATTGTCATTTCATTCGGCACCGAAACATCCACCGTAGTAGAAGGCGCGGTCGAGGGTCACCAACGTCTGGTGCTCGACCATGAAACTTCTGTCGCAAGAAGAGCCGCTCGACTGCACGGAGTAAACGCGAAAGTGATGCTGACAAACCTCAGCAAGGAGTTCAAACACATGGTCGAGCGCACCACGATCGCACACATCGAGGAAATTGCGGAAACGAGCAATGCGCTTGTCCTCACGGATTCTGCCAGATCTACCTCGACGACCATAGTTCCCGAACCATAGATTGACATAAATGCAAGTCTCCCCATTAGTAAGCAGCAACCCTCAAGGGTCTTCGAGGCTCTAACAAACACCTGTTGCGAAGCATCGCATAATAACCGAAGAGTGCGCTAGGTCACTCTGCCAGAGTCCTTACCATGTTTCGAATCAAGAACGTGAATCTAAGGCAATAAGTCTATTAATGCTTCGCGACATCATCCAGCCATAGAAAAGCCTGGGCGCATGTTCTGTAGTCTTGATGAAGAAAAAGGGCGGAACACTACGTACTGCGTCATTATCGTCGATGAAGAAGATAACAAAGAAAGACGTATTCTCCCTCCCACGGATAGGCGATCGGATACTGCGCATCCGATCGCCTCTGCACCGCTAATTATTTCTTGTCGATAGAGCTCAACACTGGCTACTGGTAAGTAGAAGCGGTTGAGAGGGATTGCGAGAAGTACTCCTTCATCACATCGGACGGCCTCTGATTCGAAGTCATGCCATTCGGACTATGCTCGGCGCCTGCAGCGTTCCAGTGCTTGATAGACACGGTGTTAGCAGAGTTAAGTACCAGACTTGATTGTCTACTTGGATGACGTCGTCACCTCCACCGAGAGTTTTGACGGTCACCGTAGCCGCGTCGGGACAGTATTACAGGTGATCAGGTCATCTAGGCTCACCGCGAAGCGGGATAAGGGCCGTATCGCTTACGAATAACTTCTGTTCCTAGGCCACGTCATCAGCAATTGTAGAGTCCGTCCCAAGCTACAGAAGGTAGCTGCCATTGCTAAGTTTTCACTGTCTGTCAACGTGAAAGCAGTGCGTGGATTGCGTGGTCTGTGAGCCTATTAAAAGCGTTTGTGAGAGTCTTTTCAGGAATTGGAGAGCAATTAACAATTCTCACAAATTTCGACGTCGACTTTAAATGGTAAACGTATTTTAGGAGCGGAAACGACGGCTGCAGTCACCACCGGTGCTTTCACACTGCGACAAAGACGCCGAGACGGAAATCCACACCGACGCTAGAAGCTTAGGCCTCGGTGCCGTGCTTGTTCAAAGGAAGGATGGAAATAAAAGCGTAATAGCTTTTGCTAGCCGGGTACTGTCGAAAGCGGAAGGGGATTATTCTACGACGGAGAAATAGTGCCTTGTGATCATTCGGGCTATGGCGAAATTTCCACCTGGCATGCTCTTCAATGTGGTAAGCGACCACCGGGCATTGTGTTGGCTGGCAACCTAAGTGATCCTTCTGGTCGCCTAGCATGATGGAATCTCAGACTCCAGTAATTCGACATCCCCGTGGTCTACAAGTTTGGAAGGAAGCATTCTGGTGTGCACTGCCTCGCACGCGCCCCTACAGACCCGAGACCACAAGACCAACTGGAGGACTACGCCTTCGTACGAACAATAAGCGGCGACAACATTGCCGTGCGGCAGCAAGCGGTCCCAGAGCGAAGAAGGATTGCTGAATATTCGGAAGGCAAGACTGACTTTTCTTTACGGTATATAGGCACAGATTGCCGTTTTTTGCGAAACTACGTCCAGGCGAAGAACTTTTCACCCGCCCGGCAAGCCTACCTACTCGTTATGCCCGCAGCATTCCGGTCAGAAGTCCTGTATGCCCTGCACGATGATCAGACAAGCGGGAACATCGGCTTTTACCAAGCAATCGCGAGAATATGAGTATTACTGGGAGTGCGCGACCGCCGACGTCACCCGTTACGTTAAGACATGCCTTGACTGCCAGCGCCTCAAAAGACACCGGCGACAAATCCAACGAGATTACCATAGCCGATCAAGCCTCCTTGATGCCTATTTCAACAGGTGGGGATGGATTTGTTGGGACCCTTCCCGACGTCAAATTCGCGAAACCTCTGCCGAAAGGTAGCGCAGCTGAAGTGGCGAAATTCTTTGTCGAGTACATCCCGCTGCGACATGGTTCCCCAGAAGTCCCCATCACCGACAAAAAAACGGCCGTTACAGCGGAACTCACCCAAGCCATTCTTCCATACAGCCGCACAAGCCACAGGGGAACACCTGCCTACCATCGGCAGACGAATGTTCTTACGAAGCGGCTGTAGGAGATCCTTGTCCACACGCTAGCAATGTACGTCGGCGTCAAGAACAAGACAAGGATCTCTACATCGCCACCTATCTGGAGCGTGCCGAAGAATCCCGAGAGCTCACCCCATACATGCATCAACAACTAGTGGAGCACCGACAGCCGTGGCTGCGATATTCGACAAGGATACCTGGAATACCAACCAGGTGACCGTGCTTGGGTTTGTACCCGATGGTGCCGAAGCGTATTTGGCGAGGAACTGTTACGACGCTATTTCGGACCCTACAAGATTATCCGACGTATTGCCGCACTGTAATATGAAGTCGTGCGAGGTGGCATTTAGCAGTCACAGTAGCACCACGCACGACCTGAAGTAGTCCACGTGGAGCGTCTTAAGCCTTTCTACGTCCGTTGACTAACTCGGAGAATGTTTTTTGTTGTATTTTTCTTTTTTAGGCGTGGTTTTCTTTCCGCTTTCGTGTTTGCGGCATTGACAGATGTCCTTATTTATCGTTCTGCCGTGACCTCATTTTCACTGGCTAAGAAACTTTAAATGTTATCGCTCAGCGTAAGACGTCCAAGAATGATATAGAACTTACGCGAAAGTTATCGTTGATTCTATCTCTACTATATGTCCTCACACAAGTATGCGTAATCACTGCATGTCAGACGCGAATTGTGCAGCAGTTGTATGTGTCGAACCTTCGACGAGAGGTGTACAAAAGCAGACGCGCTTGACTCGTTGATGAGATATCGACAATCGCCGACTGTATTCACTGCTATCGTTGCTCTTTGAGTGTGGTCGGTTTTCTGCGGACACAAGTTCACCCTAAAAAAATGTAATTTCATCATTCACAGTATTGCAGCTCTTTTGCGCACCGTCACTACTACGCGACAATATTGACGCCGCGTCATCTACAAGCGCTGTAAAGTAGGCCACTGCGTCAGCTATATGAACTTTATAGGTGTCGTCTAGGTCACATGTGTAAGTTCCCCGTATTGTTTCCAGTCGGCACAGTCGACTTCATACCGTGGCATATGTGCAGCGCACTCGCCACCTTTGGTTAATTTTATAGCAACGGGTAAATGATCCCTGAAGTATGGATTCTTATTTCCATTCCTCTCCAGGTACCGCACGAGTGCTACTCGATGCGATTCTCAATAATATAGATTAGAAAGTTTTGTTTTCCGTGCTCTAGAATGTGGGATCTTTTTCATTTAGTAAGCATGCACCTGTGGAGAAGAGGAACTTTTCTACTAAGCGCCCTCACGCATCAGAACGAGAATCTCCCCAAATATTGTTATGTGTAGTAAATTCGCCTATTACAATATAAGGTTCGAGAAGTTCTGCAATAGGGCTATGCAGTTTTGTTCTGGAAGGTTAATAGCTGGGATTGAGGTGTAGAGAACTAATTGTAACTAGCTTATTAAACAGCAAGGCTCTGATTACAGCTACCTCAAGAGGCGGTTGCAGCAGTAAATTCTCAGCAGGCGACGCCCTTATCTATTATTTTAGCCCCACCGCACGACGAGCCCAAAGTATCGTTGCGCGCTTTCCTGCAAATGCATTTTGTCTGAGAAAGTTAGTGTGTGAAGAACTGAGGTGTGTCGTCTGAACGCAGCACCCTTGGACTTAGCATACGTAGCAGTTCCTTAATCTGACGAAGATTGTGTATTAAGCCTCTCATATCCCATTGTATTATCCATGTAGCCCCATTAAACGTGCCTTCGGCTGTGTCCTAAGAGAGACCAATTATCTCACGAAGGCTTTCCAGGCCCCTTGATACGGGATTGCACTTTCTTCCTGGCGCGCTCCAGGCAGCTACGCCGTTCCTTCGGCGGTTCAGACGCCGGAGTAGTGCTGCTTGCATCCATCGCCGCTTAAGAGTCGCTGAATGAAGCTGCAAGTCACTGGAAGAACTCCGTTACCTCGCTACTGTAGCTCATTTGTTCACGAATATAGGTAGGTATCTCATTGTGAAATTGAACAAAATAGCTCGATCTATACACAGATAGCTAGGTATCATTAGTTTACCTCTTGACGTTAACTTTACTGCCCAGAGCAAGGCACAATCACGACCTGCTGGTGCTGCTGCAAGAGGGGTGCGTCTTATCGTCAAATGGACGCTGCTAGAATGTATGAGTCGTTCCTTCGCGTTTAATGGCTTGGTTCTTGATCCTAGGAGCAAGCTTCCCCTGGGAAACTCCTATCAAAATGCATGGAGACCAAAGAATTTTTTTAGTCAACTAATATACCAATCTTGGTGAAATTTGTTCCATTTAGAAAAACATTGAAATGCATAGTTAATCTACGAAATGCGCATTTAAAATGACGCGAAATTTACAAGATAAAAAATACCCTAGTATCAAATTTGCGACTCTGTAAGCTCTAATTTTGAGGAGGAACAAGATCATAATTCATTAAGCTCCACCTAAGATTGCATATAAAGCATGGAGAAGTTATGATTTAGGCACCGCTCTGAATTATACCCCTAATTGGCTAGTAAGAGTGACATGTAAATTTTTTTTAAATGTGTCTGCTGGAGCTGTTCTAACACAAGCAATTTATAAAACAGAAATATCTGTTTTTGGTACACCACTATGGGTTTAAAAACATTGTGCTTCCTTTTTAAAAAACTAACTGATTTTCCGCAATGTTTCTAAAGCTTTCGAGGCAGCTAATCAAGATCCGGTGCCCCTAAGTTGCTATACCTTACACTGGCACTGTATGCAACAAAGTTCATTCGAATCTGTCGAATGGTTCTCACATAGCAGTATTTCTGTGTTTTACATGTAATTAAACAGGAGTGTGCTCCGAGCAAGAGATCGCCCTTGAGCACAAATATTTTAGTTTAGGCTACCGCTTTGCAGCTTTTCGTGAATTGTGTAGTATAATTTACACGCCGTGGTACTAAGGGTTGTAATAGCGCTGTTGTGGAGAACGGAGGCAGTAGTAGCAAGGTAATTAATAAACATCCAAGTGTGACTCTTCTTTCGGGCATTATTATGGTGTCTGAATTGACTACAACTCACTAGATCAATAGAAGCTCGATGAAAGGATCGCAAGCATTAACCGTCTTATATGCGGATTACGTTGTCCACACCAAGTAGCAAGGCTGCTGTTCCGTATTAAACGCAGCGTCTGCCGGAAGTAAGTAATAAAGGTAGCCTTCGTGCTTTCAACAAAATATTTTAGAAATGTGCAGACGCTGAACTTGTGGGCATTATTTTACGGCAAAAGTTATCAACATACACCGGGCAGTTCTGCATTGCAAGAACAGTATTAGGCCCCTTGACCTCTACATAGCTTGCAATATCTAAGCTTTAAATTTTCACGAGTCGCGTGGTTTTGATAAACAATGTAACTGCACTTGAAACTTGACACCATAAAGCCGCCGAAACAGTCTTCAGAAAGCATAGCCCGTAGGCATGCTTAGTTCCTAGGAAGCATGAGGCGAAGCAAGCTCGTCGGGCAGCAGGGCGAAGCAACAGCGAGCGACGTCCTGTCCGTGACGTCACTGACGCGAGGGCGCTACTCGAACTTCTCGCCCCTAGTACATGTTCAGTGAAACTTTGCGTATGTACGACTACTCTGAGGCTGAGTAAAACCACTGCGCGACTTGCAAGATCTCGGGTCTAGCGCTCTATCTTTATTAAAGCCAGGAGTACACCAAGTGCGTTGAGCTCATCTTACCCCTCGTGTGATGTATTTGTGCAAAGATTCCTTCAGTTCAGAGGCACAGATTATGGCAAGAGACAGAGAGAGAGACAAAATGGAAGGAAAGAAAGGCAGGCTAGCCAGTGCAAGTACCAGCTAGCTACCCTGTGCTGGAATAAATGGTGAAAAGAAGAAAGAATTAATAAAATAAAGTGACAAACATTCACAAAATAACGCGATACTACGCGCTACAACCTTTAATTTCCGTTGCACAGTTCACAAGCCCTTAAGATCTAGAGCAGAGCCCTTATTGTTTTGTGTGCTGAAGCTCCTCTGAACCGGTGTCCTAGAGCTCTTCCTCTGTGAAAAGACGATCTTTCGATCTTTGATTTTTCTAGCTCGGTCGCGAGCACTTATCTTCACAGATTGTAACGGAGAATGTCACAGAGGGGGTGCTTGATTGTCTGCTCGCAGCCGCAGTTGTCGCAAGCAAGGCTGTCAGCCATTACAGTGCGGGGAATAGGTGTTCGTGAATGGCACGCCCTGGTGCAAGACGGAGTTCCAGACGTGGATCCACTCTGTGGAGCCGGCGTTGGTGAATTCACTGTTGTTCCAGAGAGTCCGCGTAAACTCGCGTGCGAGGGAACGAAGCCCTGTAGCTATATCTGTTCTTCTCACTGGTATTTGTATAATACGGGCCCCATCGTGGGCCGAGCGGGCGGTGTTACGTACACTGCGATTTCCCGAAATTTCGTAATGACCCGGCAACCACTGGTGGATGATTATTATCCCCTTGTCGACAGCGTGATGGTGAATTAGTCAGATGTCTGCGACTAATTCCACGACAAAGCACTTGCGTAAGTTAAATATAAATCTCTGTCACTATTCAAGTGTTGATTCTCTGACCTCGTGTTAGGAATTTGCCCTTAAAGACGATAAATTCTACTCTTCTTATTTTAATTTCTTGCAATTGATATAAAGGGAAAGTTGGCGACCCCACTGGGAAACCGGGTGCTCCTCGTAACAGGGTAAGCAGTAATAGCTGCAGATACAGTGCTGAAACATTTAGGGCCGTGTTAAAACTAAAGTAATGTTTAACAGTCTCGGAAAAGAACAGCAGTTTACAATAGGTAGCGAGGCACTGGAAGTGGTAAGGGAATGCATCTACTCAGGGCAGGTAGTGCCCACGGATCCGGATCATGAGACTGAAATAATCAGAAGAATAAGAATGGGCTGGGGTGAGTTTGCCAGGCGTTCTCAAATCATGAAGAGCAGGTTGCCACTACCCCTCAAGAGAAAAGTATATAGCAGCTGTGTCTTACCAGTACTCACGTATGGGGCAGAAACCTGGAGGCTAACGAAAAGGGTTCTGCTTAAATTGAGGACGACGCAACTAGCTACGGAAGGAAGAATGATGGGTGTCGCGTTAAAGGATAAGAAAAAAGCAGATTGGGTGAGGGAACAAACGCGAGTTAATGACATTTTAGTTGAAATCAAGAAAAAGAAATGGGGGCATGGCCAGAACTTGTATTGAGGAGGGAAGATAACCGATGGTCATTGAGGGTTACGGACTGGATTCAAGGGAATGAAGCGTAGCAGGGGGCGGCAGAAAGTTAGGTGGGCGGATGACATTAAGAAGTTTGCAGGGACAACATGGCCGCAATTCGTACATGACCGGGGTAGTTGGAGAAGTATGGGAGAGGCCTTTGCCCTGCAGTGGGCGTAACCAGGCTGATGATGATGATGATAATGATGATAAAGAACGAACACATGCCAAGGACCGCACGCGACTAAGAGAAAGTCGGAGAACTCCCACAGACGCACAGCGCTCTATACATAAGGGGATATACCGAATAGTTTACGAGGAAATGCACAGGAGTTCAAAACTGTAGCACGTCCACAGAGTTCACTATTAACATAGGTTGACAACACATCATGTAGTAATGCAGCAGTATGAGTGACTGCAGAGGACAGTTGAACCATTTGTCTCATTAAGGCTCGCATAAGGAAGTGATAAAGAAGGCAATACTGAGAAAATATAAAGCACTGGAAGAATTAAAATGTCAAAAATGTCCTTTCCCGCGCGTATTTAACACTTTCTTTTACTTGGCAATGTGTCAAAATATTCAATGGTGGTGAAAGTCATTGCGAACCGAAAGAAATGGGCCACATCATCGGGCACATATTGTCGTCCAATCCTCATCATAAACGTCTACTCAAAAAAATTGAATAGGTTGTCCATTCTAGCGTTAGAAAAATAAATAAATCTAGACTCTCTTAACACATTCATACGCGGTCGTGTGTGTAAAAATGGGTCAAGACTGGGCGAAGACATGGTCTAGACATATTCTCATAGACTCAACTTGCCCGGTTAAATAGCTATATGAACTGCCGTCAGAACACAAACAATATAATAATAATATTTGGGGTTTTACGTGCCAAAACCACTTTCTGATTATGAGGCACGCCGTAGTGGAGGACTCCGGAAATTTCGACCACCTGGGGTTCTTTAACGTGCACCTAAATCTAAGCACACGGGTGTTTTCGCATTTCGCCCCCATCGAAATGCGGCCGCCGTGGCCGGGATTCGATCCCGCGACCTCGTGCTGTGCAGCCCAACACCATAGCCACTGAGCAACCACGGCGGGTGAACACAAACAAGGCGGTAGAAGTTCCTTATGGAAACTAAGAAGATCCTATGAACAGGGTTACTCATATGAGAATATTTTTTTCTTTACCTACCGGCCCTTAACTATGACACTTATATAATAGTGCTTTCTCACTTCCTTACCGCGAGCAATACGTTTACGGCAATACTAATATTTGCCTAACGTTCTGTTACATTAGGCGTGTATCACAGCACGTTTGTTGGCCTTTATATATTCCTAAATTTTGATAATGACTAGACATGTAATAGAATCGTTTCGCACATGACTGCGTGATTAGTTCTATAATAAACAGCATACCGTATGTTCACTGCCTTCAAAATGTACTTTCTCAAATCGAAAGGTTGTGTGAGAAATGGCTGACATTTCATAACGCAAAGAGGACATTGCTTCTTTCCATTCATATCCAGCAATGGTATTCAGTGATACGATGCTATTTGTAACGCGGGCATTTTGTCCGCAAGTATGTACAAACACATAGGTATCAATTTGTCGCCAGATCCTACATGGTCTCTTCACACCATACACGTGACTAATTAAGCCGGTTGCTTTATATGTTGTAACCTATGCCTCTAAAATGAACAAAACCTAAAAGCAAGGGTATAGCTGACAATAACATGTGAGGTGCAAAGTAGGAGGTTAACAAAGAAACTCGATAAAATACGTAAAGGACAAATCGAAAAACGATGGAATGAAACATTTTAGGCGTAACGTTAAAAGACAGGAAGAAAGCGGTGTGGATCAGACAACAAACGGGGGGGGGGGGGGGGAAACATTCTCGTTTATATGTAAAAATGTACTGGGCAAGCCATGTAATGTGTAGGGCGGATAACCCGTGGACGATAAGACCTACAGAATGCGTTCCAAGAGAAGTGAAGTGCACGGGAGTAAATTAGGTGGACTAATAAAATTAGCGAATCTGCCGGCGCAAATTGGAATCAGCTAGCACAAGACAAGGGTACCGTCCTGCAGTATAGGTATAAAAATAGGGAACAGGTGGCGGTGGCGGTGGCTGCTGCTGCTGACTGAGATGTTATTTTGAACTGCCCCAGCCCTGTGTCTTCTGTCTGCCTTACGTTCTTACTTTTCAGGCACGCGAGCAACGTACACTCTAAAAATTTTAACACCCTTAAGGGTGTAAATGACTTGTCCCATGGGTGACACCCTTTTTGGGTGTATTGCTACACCCCAAGCAACGGGATGCAAATTAACACCCCACAAAAGAAGGGGTGTTAATATGACGTCACCTCGCCTATGGGTGTAAAACAAAACACCCTTTCTATATGGGGTGTAACACAGACACCACCCTTTCAATATGGGTGTAGCATGGACAATACCCTTCCAAAAGGGTGTTATCCCTGCAAGTATTTTAGCGTTCATTAGAGCCACGTAGTTAACGGGCAGACTAGCTGTTGTGAATGCTGCCTAGCCTTAGCTATGGTACTACCTTGTTCAGTATGAGCCAGAATCTGTGAGGCGTCCTCATATTGCGCTTCTGGTCCGTCATGTGGTAGCATAACGTGCGACCCTTTCAGGCAAACAATTTAAGGTTTCGCCATTGCAGCAAGGCACACAGGCCATGCTTTTCGTAATCTTCCTCTGCAGTGATAGTACACTGCCGGCAGGATGCAGAGCTCAATAACAATGCGCGCTGCACTAAGGACACAGGATCTCCCGCACCTTGGTGCACCAGTACTTATAACCCCGTGGAAATAGCACACAGCCAAAAGCATGGTTACATGCATTTCAGAAATAATTAAAAACCTCCACTTTTCTTGGTCAAAAATTTTCGCAACACCAGCACGACCAGGAGGGAAAGACACCACAGCTCATTGTTGTAGCTCATATTGAATGCAATTGAGCGCAAGCAATGCATGGATTGGCGACGGTAACAAGTGCAGTACTACAGAAGCATACGTTTGCCTGTCAAGCAGTTTTTTGCCGTTTTAAGCACACATTTTATACCTCTATACATTAAAGTTGTCATTTATCTCCACGGGATGCTTCTACTAGTACTTTCACACGACTTAAAGGCAGCACTGAAAGCCAAAGAACTAAGTGCTTCCACGCCGAATAATGTTTCAGCATTTACGAACAAAACAGCATGTGCAGCTGTGCATGCTGTTCAATATATAAGCATGCACTATTTCCTGAAATATATGTATGCTCCATTTACTGCCAGTGACCTGCTTATACCCAATAATTTAGTTTATTTTTCACCATGTGCTTGCATTGAATATTCCACAGGCATTGTAAGTTAAGCTACCAGAATAACAATCAGCTAGTCTAAGGTTACCTAATTCAACAAAATCATTGTAAAATTTGTGACGAAATGTCAGAAGAAAAGTATTTATTTCATTAAAGAGAAATGGTTACATAATAATGTTTGCACATTTTAAATGTAAAAAGGAAAATAAGGAGTAAAACCATACCAATACAAAGACATAAGCACCAATTAATAGCACAGGCTTGCTCAATTAAATTTTAAGCAGAACAGTTTAAGTAACCTGACTACGAACTATCACATGTTTTCATTCGAAAAGCACTGCATCTTATTATAAAGCACAAAAATAACCGGTCACATAAGTAAGAACAAGTCTGAGTGTGTCTTTAACACAAGGATAGAAAGTTGGGCGAGTTGGTACAGTAACGTGATCTTGGATTGTAGCGCGAAGTGACACAGACTAGAAGCAGACAGGATGAGCGCTAACTCTCAACTAAATTTTTATTGAAACAAAGAGCACACACATTATATATATATATATATATATATATATATATATATATATATATATATATATATATATATATATATATATATATATATATATATAGGTGACTGCAAAAACCGCAGCACATCTAAATGAATATTGAATACATAGTAGTCACATGAAGACGACAAACAAAAGCCATCAGCCATCAACTGCGTGACAAATCTCAAATCTGAGTGCAAGCTATTCTCTTATCAAGTATACCTGTAGGCATTGCGACCAGTGTGCTCCCAAGATGTATGAGGCATTAGTCATTGCAGAGTTGTAAGGACATGACAATCCTAGGATGATTATGTTCTTGAGGCTTTTTTCCCCACTTTCCATCTTTTGAAACGTGCATACTTTAGTCATGAAAACAAAAAATGCTATAACTGGCGTGTGATAAGTTGTGCGTCTTATTTCCTAGCAGCTCATTGAAACGAGCCACGATGACAAATTACAATGCCGTTACCTCATCAGAAATTCAAATTTCTTAAACACAAACAAAACCAGATAGGCATTAGAGTGAGCATCACTTAAATACATTACACTGGTTTAAAGTTATTGCACCACTTTGTGCCAGGTAAAAATGTTAGAAACATCAAGAATGTTAACATTCTACGGCCAAGCGTGAAAACTAAATGAAAAAATCATTAAGCTTTCTTAAACGGGTACAGGAGCTTTACAACTGGCCGTCTTGGTGATGGACACGCAGATAGATGAGCAGCCATTCCACTGAGACGAGAATGTTGAGGGCTTCGCATGGAAGTCTGCGAGACACTGCAGAGTAGTTCTTGGTCCACATGAAGGAGGTTGCTTGCATACACATCTGGGCCACCATACTGAATGCATGGTGTTACCGGAACCTTTTCCCCCTGCATTGTGGTAAAAAAGCATGGTTAAGTTTATACGATATTTAATATGCAAAAAAATGTGAGGCATGCAGACAGGACACTAGAGTAGAGAAGTGAACATGAACACGAAAAACATGAAAAATTTCATTAAATTGTTTTATTACATAAAATTTTTATACTATGCGTCATTCATTATGAGGGTTCATAACCGCAACATACTTAATATATAAGCAGGTAGAATTATCAGCTTGGTCAGTTTGCACAAGCTCGTTTGAGGCAAGAAATCGAGTTTCACAAACACAACCTCAACATTCTTGATTGAAAAAGGAACACCTCAGATGACATGCAGTCCTGTGAGTGGGAATTGCATAGTTCAAGAAAAACAAATTAAAACTCACAGACCGAAAGCGAATTAATTGATAGGTTTTAGTAGCACAAGGGCATCTTTCGCCAATGAGCGCCAAGTCTATACTGCAAGAGATAAACTTAGTGCATCTTTACAAAGCAAATATATAAAGATGACTAATGCCTCTCTGCACTACAGTTGCTTTGCTCTAGCGTGCAGTCATTTTAATGCATGCACACATACATACACACGCTACACCCAAGTGTAACAGCTGCAGAATTAAAATTGGGCAGCAACAAAGTCGCAACCTTTAACCATTGATCCCAAGCTGTACTAGTGACTGGAGGCAGTACCAATATCGCCAATGACGAGTCGCACTCTTTCTGCCCGATGTTACGCTGCTCTTATTGTCAAAGATGAGTTACAGTCGGCATTGAGGGAAAGCTGCCCGCAAGAGCAGCTCCTATTTTTGTGTTATTTCTAACCAGAGACCAATGAAGTAATATATTTTTAGAATGAGAATGACACCGAAAAATTGAGTACGTAAAAAATTTGGTACATTTCTCCGGAATTAACTTGGGGGTTAACGGCTAAAGAGGCAATCCAGAAACTAGAACAAGTTTTGACATGTTTGCTACCAGTGAATGCTAGAAAATATGTTGGCATTCTGTAGTTTTGTCCAACAATGCAAAAGGGATTCTTAATAACTGAGGAAATAAATGGAAAAGTATCATGAAGTATATTTCGTGAATGTAATGCAGAATCACCCAACTTCTGTTACTATATAATCTCCACTTGAATAACCTGCACTTTCTGAACTAGTTCAGGAGGTGCTGCATTTCACTACTCATTCCACCAGTTCAACGTGGCAGCAACTGCATGTTGCGATTTGTTTTACTTAGTGCAGGCTTTGTACAGGGCGAGTTCACAGCATTCCCTGCACTTGGCCGAAAGGTAGTGCATGTTTACGCAGCAGGTGTGGTGCCGCTTCTGCACGAACAAGGTGCAGAAATAAGAGTTTCATACAATAATTACTAGAGGGAACTCTGGCGTTAGTGTCCACAGCAGATCAAACAAGAACGGCTGTACCAGCATGGAAATTATGGGAAGTACATGGATTTGCCTAAACTTCGTCTGTTTGGCTTCAAACGGCTTTGTGACTTTGTAAACTAGTCATTTTCAACAATATACTGTGTAATAAATAAATAAACATTAAAATCGTCCGACGACAGGATTCAAACACAGGAACTCTAGAACAGAAGTCTGATATTGAAACCATTAAGCCACGGAGGCATGTAACGACAAGCGAGTGCAACGCCCTGATGAATTTATCGCGGGCATACCAGTGCCTTGAGACGCTTGGCGCCTTTCGATTTGGCCACCTGGACAAGCTCAATCGTTGCAATTAATAGCAATTGCGCGTGTTGGCGCCGTCTTCTGCACTTCGAAGAGTATAGACTGCGCTGAAATTTACGACAATAAGATTTATATAGCGTATAATATACGAAGCCACAAGAGCGTCTGAATTCACAAGCACGAATATCAGACAAATCCATGTGCTTCCCATCATTCCCATGGTGGTACGACTCCAGCACCAGAGTTCCCTCTAGTAATTACTGTAAGAAACTATGGCAGAAACAGGAGTAATAAACTAAGTTTTGCTGTCCCATAAATCTTACTGGTCATTAATTCCAAGTTTTAGTGCAGTCACATGTCTAGAAGGCAATTGTGGTATTTTGCATAAACATTGCAAAGCCAACTGTGATGAATGTTCACTATGGTAAATTGTTTATGATCGAGTAGCATAGACTACTGAAGCTATCTCTGGAAGGCAAGTCAAGTAATTTTCTTATTAGCAGCCTTTAAGCAGCATTCGAGCATATGACACATGCACCTCAGATATGCAGATAATATTTCCTTGACTCAGCAAGAAGCGATGCTTCATGTTCCACGAGGCTACTTCTATCAAACCAGTATTGGTGCTCTCTAAAAACAATGCCAATGCAGATGATCCAAATATTTTTCAGGGGCAACAGTTATGCCTGAAATCATGCTAGATTAGTTTTTTTAAACACATGCTCAGACCATGTTAGAAGTGCTTCTTAAAATCCTCCTATTTATTAGACTAGTCATATATCTGTACACAAAGGCTACTAATTAGGTCCCATGCTATATCATCATCTTAACAAAAACTTCACTTAGTAATACACATGCTGTGATAAGATTTGAGACCACATTGAGATGCTGACAAGGTGAATTCATTATTTTTAAAATGAAGCTCCTGTTCTTTCAAACGAGAAGAAAGGATACTGAGGGTCAAAATTTTTCTGAATCACAGCTGGAAGATGCTAGGGAAGGCACATGGAAACTTATTTGTAATTTTCTATTTAAATGTAGAAATGATAAAGGGAAATGAAAATCGTGAAAAAAAAAACAACCAGGCATAGGGGGAGAACGAACCTACAGCCTTTGCATTAGGCATGCGATGCACTAACCACTGCGCCACCGAGGCAGCTTCAACCATCCACAATGGCCCCTCAGATTGTCGACGCTCGAACACGGCCGTAGTACCACAGTGGTTAGTATATCACATGCGTAATGTGAAGGTTATGGGTCCGTTCCCCACCCACAGGTGGATATCTTTGAATCCACTTTCACTTACCTAGAATTTATCATTTCTACACTTCATATAAAAAACTTAAGACATGTTCCTGTATGCTTTCCTTGGCCTCATTATCTGCTGGCTTCTTCCAGTTCTGCTACTTCCAGCACTTATACATATTCTAATCTGGTAAGTAAACAGTTTTGCATGATGCTGGAGTGCAATATAAAACATTATTGCAGGGCCGTGTTATGTAGAATGCCTTACATTGCCCAGGCAAGGTGCATTAATGTCAATCTGAAAAAAAAGATTCCCACTCAAGGCAGAAATGCCGTGTACTGCTGTGTGCAACAGGGTTTAACGAAAACAACTTGTTCAGAAATAAAGCCACCAAACAACGAGGAACTATGAAAACTAGATGAAAATTTGTGCAGTTGCATGTTAAAAATTTAGCACAGCAACAGATGAAGACATAATGAAGGAAGCGCGAAAGATGGTTCATTTTGGACACACGAGGCAATATACTTGAAAGATGCATATGAGCTTACACGTGGAGAAATATTGTTTATGTAGCAGCTAAACTACGAACAGGCCTAGAGCACACTGATACAAGGTGTCGAGCATGTAAATCTTATCATGCCCTTAAGTCAAAGAAACATGGCTGTTTCTCATGATTCGCTACACATCGCTGGCTCACACAACTTAGCCACTTCTATATATGCCTTGGAATTACCAGGTGGTCTGTATGACATGTGCAAGCTTTAAATATGTACAAGTGCCATGTAGCTGGACAGCACCAAGGTAATGTCGTTTGGCATCGTTTTGCGGAAGCGAAACCAATTCTTGCATTTTTCCTAATTAGGTAATTAGTTATTAACAATTATTTAACTGCTCAAATATTTTATTTAAAGCAAAAGTGTCAGTGCGAAAATTGTAGAGCATCCTGCAAAATTCCCAATCCAGCTTTCTACTGCTCAGTAGGTGCAACAAATTTTTTTTTTTCAAGCCTGAAAGAAGCCAGTGAACACATGCAAGAAGTGCCGTGCAACTAACCGCTCGTGCAACTGAACACCATTTGGCTCCTCCTTTCATGCTTGAAAAAAACTTTTTGAAAAGAATATTTTAGAAATTGATTAATTATTATTGACTATGCTTTAGGCAAAATGCATGAAATAGTGTGACTGCCACTTCCATTTTCGGCGACATGAATTGACTCCATTTGCATGTCCAAATCCAGCTATACATGGTGAGTGTTTTGAGCTGGTTCTGTAATTTAGGCTGGTTTTGACTAATTGAAGCTTCGCACCCTAATAATGGAGTCCGCCTAAAAAGAAATTGGTACATAAACGGTCGCTGTCAGTACTCCATACTCCTTTAACTTAGTGCAAAGTGCTTGTGAGCCAAGAAGTTGGCAGTTCTAAGCAGTATGTCTCATTTTGACCTGGTGTTATATCCCACTTACTATGATGCCATGCTGCTCAGTCATGCCAGTCCCAGCTTCAATCTAGGCCATGGCAGCTGCCCTCCAATGAGGGTAAAATGCAATAGCGCTTATGCACGTAGATTCAGGTGTACATTAAAGAAGCCAGGTTCCCAAAACTTTAGGTTTTGGAATGTAAAAGCCCATAATTTAATTTTAAAATCTAAAGGTGCTTTATTAGGAGCAGGGGCATCATTTTGAGCTTTTACTGCACTGCCATGGCACCAAGAAGCTCCAAGTAAATAAAAACAATTTCTTAGACAATGTACATATCTTGCAAACATTTACAAACACTTCTCTGCATGCACCTCTGTTGCTGTTATATTTGGATCCGTATGCCAAGGTGGGTTATGATGTTAGAACATGTTTCAAACTTTTTTTTACCGCTTTAAAGTTGTTGGTTATTTTGCATCTCACTGTGTGTCGAACGCACATTTCAGTGTATCAATTTCTTCAGAAACTGCACTCCTCTTTATTTATTTGTGCATGCAAAAAGGGTTCAGAAGAACTGCTTTCTGAAGGTCTGTATAATAAGCAAAAAACAATTCTATGTAGGCTGCACACAGAGAAAGGATTGGTTTGTAAATATGTTATTTAGTTCTTAAAGAAAGAGGCAGCTGTCAGTATTTTGTTCCAAAGTAAAAATTGCCCCTACCTGGCTCTGCTTCATTTTCCGATGTTGATGGTCCATTCGGGGGCACTCAACTGATAGGCTGCACTTTGGCGATGTCGGGTGTGCTGTCACCAGACCCAAGGTCGATCGACATCCTCACCAAAGGATAGTCCAAACGCTATAAAAGAAATATCTCATCATTTTGCTATCAGTTTTGTCATCTTGCGTGTTTCACATACGGCCGTCAGTGAAATATTTCGTCACTTGGATACTGAAAGAAATTCAAGCATTTTCTGGCAGCCAAGCTGATGATGATGATGTGTGGTGTTTTATGGCGCAAGGGCCAGGTTTGGCCAAAGAGCGCCATGACAAGTGGTAATGTTGACGATGTATTATGGAAGATGTGACTTGGCTGTAAACTGGCCTAAAAATTGTCGCTGTAAAGTGCGTAAAATCTACGTGCTATAAAATTATGGCGATTACTAATGACGAATACTATTAACATTAAAATCCATCGTGGAAGAATGATGCAAAATAGAAAATATATAGGATGGTAAAATTACTTGGAGCACTGCTGCCTCGCCAGAGCCCTTGAAACACAAGGGCCTAGAGCATGTGCTATACGAAAGAGCTATCACAGCGGCATCCTCTGAAGAGAGGGCGGCAGCCAAGCTGAATACACAGTAAATGGAGAACATTAAAGAGCAAATGCAGTTGTCAAATTAGATTGATCAAGTACAGCAGAAATGGAAAATAAATCAGTGATACTGTGTCTGTTGGCTTTGAATGCAAGAAACGTAAAAACAGGACCTTGCAGCCACGCCACTTTGAATTTCCCGCGTTTGCTACACCTCACAAGTTTGGCATCGTCCGGTACTCGGGGATAGTAACCGCTTAAAATCAAGATGAACGAGCGTCGGCATAAATTAACAGGATACTTAACCGGGCAATATTGGCGCATAAAACAACTCACGTAGCGAAGCTACTGTCAATTACCCGAGGACGCATCTGCGGGCGGTGCGGTTTGGGCGAACAATTCAAAAAGGAAAGAGTTTCACTTGTTTCACGCCTACTAAGCTAAGACAGAATTTGAGTTTCTTACTAAACTATACTGGATATTTACGCTCCGAATAAAACGCTGGAAATGTTGTTACGTCACATTGCATACGTATGAATGTGAGGGAATTGCTTTTATTGTATTCTGCCAAGACGGCATGTAGCAGCTACCTCTCATGCAACAAAAGCATGAAAGTGGTACTCGTGACACCGAAAACAAACATATACAGCGCCAACGTTACGCCCCTTGGAGTTGGAACTAAGCACGATCAAGCCAGTTAGTTTTCTAGCTTTCATAACGCCATGAATACGACCAAACATCGAGCGAAACAACTCTCTGCTCTCGAAAATTATTACCGCTTCCATTTATATACCTATCGCTGCCACAAGCAAAAGTCAATGGGCTAGCTGTCCACAAGCCGCAGATTAGACTGACAGCAACATATTACGGTAACGTAAAACAATTTCCACGCTGACTTGGCAGCCGCGGTGTGCTCTAAGTGCCAAAGTTCTCGTTTGCCGCTCGAAATTCACACCATGATGACGGGCACTGCATCTTTCACATGCAATATTGCACGCTTTGCTCCGGAGCTCAATAGGAGGGCGAAACGCATTTGCACGTACCTGAAATCCGCATGCCGGAAACCCGTCGACGCTTCCGAGAACGGGGCGCACAGCCATACACCCGTACGGCGGCTTGACATGGACGTGAGGCACTTCTATCAAACATTTCACATGCGACATGTTTCACACCGATTGCGCGAGCACCAGAAAATGACGGAGGCCCCATTGCGACGCCGAGCAGACGTGCAGCCACCGATGAGCTGTGTGCGCGGATTGCAGAGAACAAAGCCATACAAAACTTTAGGCGCGAGAAGATGGCGGCTCTCGTTGCGGAGACGAAGCGGACGAAGCAATGACGCGCGAATGAATGTTGCCAACTGTTGGTTCCGCGTTATGCCGGCGGTGGTGGCTTTAGTGGCGTGTGTTGCGGCTGTCTAATTTTTTATTTCTTTTCCCCAAACAGTATAGCTAAGATCAGTTCTTTGTTTCAACTTTAAGTTGTGTCGTTTGGCATTATCTTTGTCTTTTTATGCTATTAAGCGGCCAATTATGGCCTCTCAGGTTCGCGCGCGCCAGCTTCGCGCGCAAATCTCAGAGGCCACAAGACAACTCGTTAGAAAATGCCGTTATTGTCGTTGTTAACATTTCATCATCCTTTCTTCAACTGAGATAGAAAGGTAGTGTCCCTTTTCCCGTGGTTAGGAGGGGGCGATCAAGACGGCATCGCTCAGCGGGGGGCGGGGGAGTAGGTTGGTGTTGGTTCTTATCGCGAAATTCGCTAACCCTGCGATTTTTTTTTTATAGCGTAAGCATTTCTATACTTCCCCAACAAGAAAAACCATCCGTCCGTCAGTCCGTACCGCATGATATCTTTCAAAATAGAACCCGCAGCAGCGAGTGAATTCACCTTCGTGCTAGCTCTCGCTTCAACGCGACCGAAGCGGCGAGAACACTGCGCTCACGAAGCTTTCAGCTTATGCCGCACTATGCACTTTTCGCAGATCACTTTCAAGATAGGTGTACGCGCCTCTGTTTTCAAAGCGAAGTAAACGGTGAGAACACAGCGCGTGAAGTTTTCAGCAGTGGGCACACTCTGTCCACAATGCAGTTCGCTTTCAAGATACGGTTCGCGCGGCCGTGCCACAAGCAGCCGCCGCCGGAGAACGGTTGATAATGGTTCTTCGCGGATGAGGAGGGCTAAAGAGCGATAACGGCTCAAAACGAACGGAACGTCACCAGCGCGCCTGGCCCCGCCACCTGCAGTACTTCGCTTGCGCCGCCGACCAGAGCAGCTCGTGTCGCCGCAGCGCTGTCGCTTATACTTGTCGGATCAAGTCTCATAACATTGATAACGACATGGACTGCGTGTAGATGAGGAAGAGTCACAATGCTTACGCACACTTAGACAAATCCGAGAGGAGTTCCTGCGTGATTTTTTTTTACCGGAAATGTACAGTCAGCGGTGGGACCCAGAGTTGAAAGTCTTGCCCAGCTCCCAAAGATCTGCTCAAGCTAAGACTTGCTGATGGCTGTATGTGTTTTTTTATTGTCGCATGCCCTCGAACCGCCACGAATCCTACAGTGTAATGGCATTAGAGCAGTATTCACGGCCAAAGGGAAATGCAGCCGGTAATTGGGCTGCCTAAGGTTTGCGGCCCGGCGGCAGCTGCCCTCCCGTCCCCCGTTTCCGTTGACAAGTTAGGGGGAGGGGTCTAGAGCAATCTTACACCCCCCTCCCCACAGTGGCATAACCAGAAATTTTTTTCGTGTGAGGGGGGGGGGTCCCAATTGACCGTGGAGGGGGAAGGAGCGGGGCCATTGCCATAGCAGCAAAAAATTTACTGTTAGTGAGCGTTACAAGTGCCCGGCGTGCCCCACTTGGCTACGCCGCTACTAGCCCCCCGCGATCGACGTAAATCGAGCTATCAGAACGTGCATCACACGCATGCATGACATAACATGAATGACATGCCGCGAAGCTGGCATGGATGTCGTCACATCATCATCATCAGCTTATTTTGATGTCCATCGCAGGAGGCAAGCTTCTCCAGCGATCTCCAATACCCCTGTCTTGTGCTAACTGGTTCCACGTGTCCTCAAGTTTCCTAAATTCATCACGTCCACATTATTCTCTGCCGTCCTCGACTGTGCTTCCCTTCTCTTAGCACCCATTCTGCGACTCCAATAGACCAGCAGTTCTCTCCCTTACGCATTGCAATGTCTGCCAAGCACGACTTCTTCCTCTGAATGTCAACCAGAATATCAGCTATCCCCGTTCGCTCTCTAATCCACATCGCTGTCTTCCAGTCTATTATCATCATGCCTAATAATTTTCATTCCATCGCTCGTTGCGCGGTCCTCAACGTCTTCCCAAGCTTCTTTGGTAACTTCCAAGTTTCGGCCCCATACGTTAGTAACGGTAAAAAGCCATGGTTAGCAGTAAGCTCCCTGGTCATGATTTAGTAATGCCTGCCGTAAGCTCTCCAGCTAATGTTTTATTTTTGTTAATTTCCTTGATCAGAGGCCCCTGCGAGTAATTAACCTTAATAAACGTATTTCTGCGCAGGCTCTAGAGGCTGACTGCCGACCATGACACTCGTTCTCTCGCCAGGCTGCGGAACATTACTTTTCTCTTCTGCATACTAACTCTCAATCATCCTTACACTTTCTTCGACAAGTTCCTCAAACGTTTGTTGCAAATAGTCTGCAGCGTTGCTGAGTATGCCAATGTCATCTACAAACCGTAAGGTGGTGAGCTATTTACCGTTAGCCCTCACTCCTAACCATTCCCAGTCTAACTGGTTGCACACCTTTAAGTATTCAGTGATAGCATTGTAAATATTTTGCTATTGATCATATGAAGCCTTTTGCAGATATCTGGCTATGCAAAGTCTGCGCGTTAGTGTCATCCGTTCGATATCAACATTCGTGGGAAACTTCATTTTTGACCACTGTTCGGAGTCAGTGCGCTGCTGCCTAGGTGCCCCGATCTAATCATTCCAGCTGCCTGATTCAAGCGCAGGTAGGGCGCGTTTCATGTAGAGCCAATATCAACGCCTTAACTGGCAATGTTCGTTTATCATCTACTGTAAGCTTGTTCACTTACTCCCTTATAATTAGGGTGTAAATTAGAAAGACTGGGGTGTTCCAAGGGTGTTTTCTTGTTGAACACCCTTTCCCGCTAAAACAGGGTGTTTCAAGGGTGTTTACAAGGGTGAAAAGATGAATACACCCGCATTACACCCATAAGGGTGTGAAAATTTTAAGAGTGTACTTCCTTTTTGATTTAGGTGCTTTTGATTGATTGCGATTTCAGTAAGAAATTTTTAACAGAGCAGTGAGTATTTTGAGAGGGACAGGGAGGGAGACACGACAGCGCTTTTCCGCGTCGTGTCTCTCTCCCTGTCCTTTTCAGAATACACGCTCTTCTGTTTCAAATGGCTTACCAACTCGCCAAAACGTCCGTTTTAACGAGTTTCATTTCTAGTACATAGGGCCCTATTAATTGTCGGTCCATCCATCCATCCATTCTCCTCACCTACATTACTGAAGCGCTTATCCGTGTCTTGTCTCCCTCCCTGTCCGTGTCAAAGTACGCGCTGTTCTGTTTAAAATTGCTTACCAACTCGCGCAAACGTCCGTTTTATTGAGTAAGGGCACCCGCACTTTTTAAAAGAATAAGTATTAGAAGTTCTACAAAAAGCTGTCACCTTATCCTAAAACATTCTGGCGGCACAGGCGGTCGCTTTCAATACAGGTATGAAGTGGAGCGCCTACTACTAGGTATAGATTCATTCGGTGTACACAGTCGAGCAGCCATTCTGACGTACCATCAGTAGAGCAACACACCGCCGTGGCTCTTGCGTGCAATCAAGCAAATGATCCAGCAGCTGTGAGTGCCTAAGGACATGTATTCTCAAGATCAGGCAGTAGTAGTGCGTTTTCTGGATCCTAACCAGATGCTCATGCCATTTTTTCGCTGAAAAGGGCTCTGTCGTAATAACGTGTTAAAGAATAAGTAGCCTTACAACAGCGGACGTGAGTACGGGTGTTTACGCTCCATGAAAAAGGTGTTCATACGAAAGACTTTACAAAGCTCCCCATGTCATTACATTACAAACTCCCCTGTAGCCTGCGAACTGTGTGCGAGCGTCTCTTCAGTGTCCGACGTCAAGCTCGTTGCACGGAACTGCTCTGCAGGAATACGTATTGGTGCATGGCGATAAGTGTGAACGCACTCTGAGCAGAGAGATACTCGCTATGTTCAAGCCTCGTTTTGAACGATCGTTCAAGCATACGAAGTCACACGCCTTTCACCCCTGGGAGAACGTTTGACGGCCTCGTTTGATGTTTTTTGAAGGAGTATAGCAAGAAAAGAACGTCGAATTGCCCGTCTGGGGAACATCGCTTCTCAAGGGCCCAACTACTGACTGCTTTTGTGTGAGTCACAAAAGAAGAATATTGGCGCGCATTCTACGCATCGAGCAGCGAGGAATAAGCACATTGTTTGATACAAAAGGGTAACCTAAATGTGATAAAGGCAAGCTGTGAATAGTCGCGACAGCCGCCTTCGCTTATTTTACTCTGCATAGAATCCGGTGGCTGCTATAAACAGAAACAACAAACAGCTGAACCTGCGCTTGCTTTCCCTGTCTCTTAAACTTTCTCTTAAACTAAGAGTATATATAAAGGTACTGCACGTGTAATGGGGTTTAATTACACAAGCGATATTCAGTTTAGCTGCAGCCTAGCAGCTGTGAACAGCACGAGATATCTTGCAATCACCGCACAAGTCTTCAAGCAGCCACCGCAAACACGAGGCGCGTCTGCTTCATTGCATTGGCCCCGGGTATGAAACGGAGCCCTCCTGGCTAGTAGTGACGTCCCTGAGGTCGTAGAGGGAATGGATGGAGAAGCCACATCAGGTGTTATCGGTGATCGGGTGAGCGCGTCGGCGTCGGATTGCTTTCTAGCTGTGGAATACAACATGAATGTCATATTCCTGCAGGCGATGTGCCCAACGGCCAAGGCGCCCCAACGGGTCTTTCAAGGAGGAGAGCCAACAAAGGGCGTCATGATCAAGGGATGATGCTGAAGGATTACGGTAGAGGTAAGCACGAAACTTTCCCAATGTCCAAATGATGTCTAAGCATTCCTCTTCTGTGACGGCGTAATTCAACTCAGCTTTTAAGGCTCGCATAAGCCACGGTGTATTTTTCATTCATGGCATTCCGTTGGGACAAGACCGCATCAAGGCCAACACCACTAGTGTCGATCTGCACCTCTGTCGGGGTCATTGGGTCGTAATGGCGAAGAATCGGTGGTGAATTCAGCAACACGCTTAATTTTTAAGGGCTTCATCGCATGCTCATGACCACGCGGAAATGCCATTGCTAAGCAGCTTTGTCAAGGGTGCGATAGTGCAGGCGCAGTTCCAAGCGAAGGGATGAAAATAAGAGCACATGTCTATGAAACTTCGCAAGGCCGTTATAGATGTGGGTTTTGGAAACTCGGTGACTGGGTGAAGCTTGCCGCGATGGGGAAGGATGTTGTCTTTCGAGGCAAAGTGACGTTAGGTAATTCTCGGGCAGCAGCACGGTACTTGCTCAGGCTGAACTGTAGGCCAGCTGAAGTGAGACAGTTTAGGATGTCATGCAGACGGAGGAAATATGTCGGAAAATCTTTCTAGAAAACAACTAATGTAATTTTAGGTAAAATAAACACACCTTCTACTTGTGACTGCGAAGCATGGTATAGATCATGCGCTCGAAGGTAGGGGGCGCATTGCAAGGGCCGAACGACATAACCTTAAACTTGTACAGGTTATTGGGAGTGGCGAAAGTTGTATCTGGACGATGTGCCAACAGCCAGAGCGGATATATAAACTTGAGACCCATTCGGCACCTTGCAGACAATCAAGAGCGTCATCCATCCGATGCAGTGGGTAAACGTCGTTTCTACTAATCCTGTTTATGCGGCGATGATCGATACAAAAACGAATAGAGCCATATTTTCTGCACAATAGAATGACAGGTGACGACCAAGGGATTTGAGAAAGCTGAATGACTCAGCGATGCATTATGTCGTCCACTTATGTAGTGATGACGCGGTGTTCTTCTGTGGAAGCGCCATACGCACGCTGTCGAAAGGGGTATATGAACCGCTGTCAGTAGCATGATATACACTTGTCTTGCAACCCACGAATGGTTGGTTGCAGTCAAACGAAGAAATGAACTTGTTTAGGAAAGCGAGAAGGATGCGATGAGATGGAGAACGGTCAGCGGCGATGACACCGTCAAAAACGTCTGGAGGTGGTGTTGATGAGACAGAAGATATGGCGTCAATGGGTAAACGGGTGATGCAATCGTGAACGTCAAGGTTCTCAATACACGTAACAGCCTGCAGAAATTCTCAGGTCTCACCGTGCAGTATGACCATTCTATACCACTGTGGATTACATATGGGTATTAAAGCGGACTCGGACGTAACAGTGAGGATGGCGACGGAAGAAATAAGTCTTTGCGGTGAGGAGCCATGTCAGATGGCGTAAACGTCACAGTGGACTTTGTCACATAGCGGTGAAAGCGCAACTTGCGCGCAAGACCAATTTATTACGGCACTATGGCATGAGAGGAAGTTTACTCCGAGGATGAGATCATGAGAACAGGATAGCTGCACAAAAAATTAAACTGTCTTGAATGACAGTTTATGTCTTGGATGACAAAATGTCTTGGATGACTACATGGGCGTTGCATACAGCTATACGATGAATCCCCTGCACGCTAGAAGTGCAATGTGCCACGCCAGATGAAGAAGTAGCGACCCTTTTTAGTTGGTTAAAACACGTTGGAGGTCTAGTTGGTTAGAATCCATGATACAGTGTAAAAGCGCAACTGAGCGAGGATATATAAAAAAACAGATACACAGAGACAGCGCTGTCTCTGTGTATCTGTTTCTTTCTGCGTCTTCGTTCAGTCGTACTTATACACTCTATCGTGGACCCTTTTTAGCTTACGACAAATAATTTCATGAATAACGGAAATGGCGTCCCTGGTATCGACAAGGGCTTGTGCAGCTGCTCCCTCTACATGGATGTGAATGACATTCTGCGGTGCAAACTGAGGTCGTAGAAAGTTCGATGAGCTTGTAGGTCATGTCTCCGAAACCACGCTATCAGTTTCCCTCGGCAGGAGGTTGTCGACGACGCAGAGGTGACAGCGACCGTCGACGTGGAGAATTGCGACTGTGTAAACAGCGGTTTGAGAGCGAAGGGTCTTGACGGTGAGTCAGCGGCATCTCGCCAACGAATATCGGCGGCATGTTGCAGTGCGTAGAGAAACTGCTCGAAGGCGCCATGGTTAGCGGACATGTTACAACGTGGAAGCGCGCAACGTGACCAGCAAATCCGCAGGTGAAGCAAATAGGCTTGTCAGGCGTGCGCCAAATGTCGGCTCGATGAAGAAGCTGGGGTGACTGCGGCGTAACGGGAGCAATGGGAACCCGGTGCGCTGGTGGAGGGACGGTATAGGACGTCGGGGGTGGCCTTGCGATCGCGGCAACATAGTTCAGCGGCGGAGGTGTGACCTGAGACGGGTAGTCTGCATAAGAGAGCGGTGCAGTCGGAGATGTGAATAGAGGCAGGTAGCTGGCATAGGAGAGCTGCCCCATCACGGGAACTAGTGAGCGAACGGGGGCGAAATGTGTCAGATATTTTGGCGTGGATGGCTCGTTGCAGACCTTGGGCAGGCTCCAGGCTATGAGGTAGCAGTGATAGCTGAAGGGCTACATCCACTCGAATGAAATGCTTCAGCTGAAGTAGATCAGTAGCATGGACATGGCTAGCGAGAACGGCAATTGCCGAGACAGACTCAGCCTGTGGGACAGTTTGGGGGGTGGTGTTACGTTGGCGGTGCGATTGACCGTATCTCGGACATAGCTTGAAGGGAATGGCGACACTGAAGAGCTCTTGGCAAGCAGCCTTGAAACCGCGTGGTCCTCAGTAACCTTCGGAGTATGTTTGATCTAATACTCTGTGATGGTTGAATTATCGCAGCTGCTGAGATCCAATACATCCATAATATAGCTGGCAAAAGTTCCACCAAGCTGTCGTGCTCGCTCGTGTAGTCGCTCTTCGGCGCGCGGCTTTGAGACAGTGGTGCGACCAAACACACCGGTGAAATGCGTCTTGAACACGGGCCAACTCGGACACGTGAGATTCGTGATTCTTAAACCGCAGCTTTGCGACGTCAGCTAGGTAAAATATGACGCTCTTCAGTTTTGTATGGTCATTCCACCTAAATTGAGCGCTTACACGCTCATAGGAGGACAGCCAGTCTTCGACGTCGTGTTCTCCGCTCCTGCCGAAGCTGCAGGGTCGCACTGACGTAACACGCCGACGCAAGTGACGGGGACAGCCATGGGTACAGTCGGTGTGGTGGTCGGGTTCGTCATGGTTTTGGTGGGCAACGTATAAATGCAGAGCTACAGGGTGACTCTAAGGATTCCAGCAAATTCCGCCAAGTGTAATGAGGTTTAAGTGCAGAAATGATAATCCCTAGCAGCAGCAAACAGCAAGAACCCTCTTGCAATCACCGCACGAGTCGTCGTCGTCGTTTTCAGGCTGCCAACAAAAAGACTAGGTGCGTCTGCTTCTTTACACATGACATATAATTAGGCAGAAAACGTGCGCGAAACTTCTTTGCATACTAGCTCGACACAACTACCTTTTCAATAAATTACAAATGCTAAAGATTAAGGTAGTTCGATAAAGTTATCGCTGCGTTCATGGATGATAACCTGCGCGACTACTCAAAAAGAGTAACACACACCGCATTGCGCACTTTGCTCTTCCTCCTCAGCATTATTGTCTTTTTTTTTAAAGCAAACAGCGCTCCAAGGCTGTTTCTCCCGTTTTCGCGGTCGGTATCTGGTGGCTGCAGCGCTCTACCGCCGTGAGAAAGGTATAATGTGCTGGGGTGCGCTTTGACGACAAGCAGGGACAGTATTGAAGCACGCAGATAAACCAACGGGAGCGCCCTAGCAAGTGATGCTTATTAATCTTTCCGTCTTCATGCACCATGTGTCTTTCGTAATTTGTGGAAAACTTAAAGAACATGCACGTGCCAGGTGGACCAAAACAAGGCAATCTTGTTGCCATCGCTCGGCGCAAGTCGGACTCCTTTTGATATTTTGCCTAATTACATCATTAGGCAAACTTTCGGATTTCACTGCTGAAATATTGTATTAAGGTCAAAGGTGTCAAAGAGCAAATCCTAGAACACGCTGAGAAATTCCCCATCCAGTTTACTGTTGCTCGATACCATCTACGGAAATTGTGTCAAGCCTAAATAAAGCCCGCAAAACATGAAAAAAGCACAGCACCACTAGGCGGTGGTCTGAAGTTGTCCAGTGCTATATCTTCAAACTGCCGCCATAGACTTCTAGCACAAAGATAAATGCACACGTGAAAATATACAGTTGAAAGCCACATTGAGCGAAGACGCCAAATGCGTCAGTACACCGTCCTTTTAGCTGTGACAAAAAGAAAGTTATTCTATACTCGACAGTAATATGGATAATACGCATTACGAGCTCTACACTGATATATATATATATATATATATATATATATATATATATATATATATATATATATATATATATATATATATATATATATATATATAAACAAGGCAAGTCTTCATAAAGATTAGTCGCTAGAACACACGCGTATGCTTGAGTGCTTCGCTCTGTCCTTGTCTTCAAAGCGCACCTCGGTACACTACACACTTTCAACTTTCCCAAAAAGCAGCACTCTTAACGACAAGGCTTCGATGCAGAGGGAACGTGTTTTCACGCAAACGCGTGGCGAGGCGTTTTGTCCACCGTGTATAAACTGTTCTCCGAGACGCACGTGCTGTTCACTTCTGCTGCCGTTACAGGCTCTTCCCTACTAAATTGCCTAATGTCCCAATAAACGGTACCTAAGTATTCTCAATGCGACAAATCTACGCCGTTGATGGTGTATGATTTTTTTAATAATGCGAACAGCGTTCTACAAGCGTTCTATTCGGCTTTTGGCTTCCATTGACATTCGTCATGGCTGGTTCCTGCGCAATTATTTTTCTCACTCTTGTCCAGGCTTAGCAAGGAACAACGGCTAATATGAACTAGGCGTTGAATATCTAGCAATCAGCAATGTTCTTCATTCTGTGAACAGAATGTTTTAAATAATTTCTTTTATCTAAATACTGGTAAAAGGTAATCAAATCAATATGAATTCATACACAAATTCTGACTTGCAGTGGAAGGATATGACACTTTGCAGCAATGGTACATAAAAAAATCGGGTGTAAACCTAATAAGGAGCGTCAAATGTTCGCACTAGTTTGTCAAGGATATGCTGCTAAAGCCCTAGAACGGGTGACGCGTGACGCATACAGCACGCATCGGGATACCCGGAACGTTTGTGGTTGCATGTGTTCTCTCTTCGTACAGTAATATAGCCCCATCCTACGAAAATTGCTGCTACCGCCATTTGTTGCTGCGTGTACGCTGGTGCCGCAGTGAAGCGACAGTCAGTTCTTCGCCCACTACAGAGCGGCCAGCGCCTAGTGGGCTCCAAGAGTGCCGCCACATCCGCAGCCCGTTCGATGAAGGTGACCCGCGCTTACGAAACCCCGTGTTGCCGCTCCGGGTTTTACGACCCGCCGGGCAGATAAAATTTGCAGGAGCCTATGCGTGGCAGGAAGGTTTCCTGCCAAACAAGCGTACCAAGAACACTGTGGCGGTTGTGTGCAGGCCGTAACATCGACGGCGAGTCGTAAACGGGCCGATATCTTACTTTCTTTGCTCTCTGGTGTCACGCCTCCAGATTCGGGGCTCGTTATCCTAATATACGTTTGCCGTTTATTTTACCTGTTCCTACTGATTTGCAGAATATTAATTTCATAAAGACTGGATTGCGATGTTCAATTTCTAGCACATTCAGATAATTGCAGCAGCGGAGGTCTATGTTGGGTAATTTTTCTACAGCGAATAGTTACGCTTTCTAGTAACACAAATTATTTTTGGCATATATTCGAAATGTGAGCAGTGGAAAATGAACGTTAGTTGATTGTGAATCTCTAACTGCACAGAAGAATTCACAGCTGATATCCAACCTGATTCCCAAAATTTGAAATTAATTTCCATTGATGAAGTTAAGTGTCTTGACAGGGTAGTGATAATTCCACAAAGGGTTCGAGCACGACATCTAAGGATCCATGTTCCGACAATGCGTAAAATCGTTTTAAATGGGGACCATGGATCTCTTACCTTCCAACTCACAAAATAGACACTAACTAATTACATGCTCAAAATGAAGTTAACAAGGAACTGGGTCATTTTTATTATTGATTATTATAAAAAATACATGAAAGCAAACTTGACAAGCCTGCCATTTGTAACAGCTGAACCGCTGCTTAAAGAATATGAAGCTTCAGGAACTCAATGTTTAAACATATATCGTCATTGTTTCCTTTTGTATACAAACGCAAGCTTACCTTTCTTAAAGAGCTCGCAGACCAGAGAGAGTTCAAATAAGGGAGCAGGGAGCATAACTAAGCAACATTATTCTACCTGCTGCCTATTTTTAAAGTGGTCATGGTGATAAAATGCGATCAGATTATTTTTTGGTCTCTGGCCTTGAACAGAAAACTAATTGACGCTGAAATTATATTATGTATTAACAGATTTTTTTTTCACTTAGCTCGACACACGTCGAGCTAAGTGAAAAAATAAAGTGCGCGGATAGCATACGCTTCTGTGACCATCTGAGCCAAATTTCGCACACCTATCAGGCGCGTGGACCTCACAAGAGCAGCGCTAAGTAACTTTTTTTTTTACAGCGAAGTTGTACGTGCCTCACATCCGAGCTTTCGTGGCGTCTGCGAGCAGAAATTATCAGCAGCAGCAATGGATTGAGCGTAGGCGTCTTCGTTGGTGCCCGTCGTCTCAGCCGAGCAAACGCCCTCGTGTCACTTCTCGCGTCGAGGCCGTCCTCTTCTTCCCCTGCTGGCTCCGTTGCGGCTCATTATTCCAGCGTAGAATTTCACTTTTGTCGTCGAAATGGGGAGGCCGCGTTTACGGAAGTATGAGCCGTTGCTTAAGGCTGTATGAGCCATTCATTGTCTTACGTGACGGATAGATTTAAATTTCACTTCTCTCATCGTGTTAAGGAGGCCACGTTTATGGGGGTATTTGTCACTCCTTAATGAGGTATGAGCCATTCATTTTCTCCCGTGGTGGAGAGATTTAATAACAGAGGTGACATGCGATTATGTGCGCGTACCTATGTCACGATGACCAGCGATCAGGACAATAAACATGTTCGTACATTTGTTTAAAATTCTGTGTCCCCTCTATGTCATGCGCTAAACAGCTTCGCCGGCCACCAACCTTCACAGCGTAGAATGGCTCACGAATTTTTTTCAAATACTATCTATTCAACAGTAGCATTCTCTTTAGCCTTTTCGAGGCTGCAGGTGGCTGTCATATTTCGCTATATAGCAGATTCCCATACACTGCTTATATTGGCCAAAAGCTCACATTAATCAGGGAGCGAGAGAAGGTTATAGTCTGTTCTCGGTCGGCCGCGCCCGCCCATGTTGCTATGGAACTTTGGCTACATTGCTTTAGCCAGGGTCGTAAGCTTCGGCTGTCACTAACGTCCATTAGTCTGGAACACTCAAATAACCTCGAACTACGCGAAACCCAAGCCCAGACCACCCGTACCCATCCTCTACCTGCCGTGCATCGCGATGAATGGCAGTTAATGCCTACATGAAGTGCGTGGCAATGCTTGATCTCTCTCCCCACTCGTGGCTGGACGACAGTCGCATTGAACGCTGCAAAGTGCACAGTCTTTCTTGGTTTATCTGCTACTCGTGCAGGACACAGCCGGTTCGCAGCTCGTAGCACGGCCGCTACAACGTATGGAGTGGCGTCTACGCTGGCCCGCTGGGATAGCTGGGCCTGCTCGCCCGCTGGCTCGCTGAGCTACGACTGTCTGTTACCGCGGCCGCCGAGGGGTCCCGTGGCGAGCCCCCTCGCCGTAACACCGCAGGCGGTGTTAAGGAATTAAGGCGCTTTATCTCACCGGCTTCACTTTATCGCCACCAGCGCCCCTCTGCTCCTTCGGAACGGAGGACGTTGAGAACGAGTGAGTGCGGTGAATACCACGGTCGAAATATCTGCGCTCGTTCTAAGGCATCTTCAAAACTTATTTCGGTACTATATTCTTAGGATGTATCATACCCACTCAAAGGCGGTTTTCAGGCTTCAGGGCAACTTTAACAAAAAGAAATATGCTTCAGAATTGAAAGATACGTTATTTTGTGCCCACAGCGGGGCAAAATAAGACAGGTAGAGTAACCAGGTGCATGGGTCCGCACGCAGGCTTCATGAGCACACTTATTACAGCTCGTGAACAGAATTACTACACAGCCTCCACGACTTGCATAACAAGCACTGGCAATGCCATTGGGGGAGAACCATGTAGATGGCAGAATACTTATTTTTCACATCCTCGTGCACTCAACTGGTACGCATGCCTAGGTTTTGTTAACCTTCCTCTGATTTCTAGTTTTCAGGGTGAGGGAGTCTGCAAATTTAGTGGGAGCCTTTGCCAATGAGGCGGGCTTGTTGGGAGATTGGGTGCGATGTGACCTCCCTATTGCGTTATTTTCTTAGGCTTGTACTGTGATTGTTACCAGAGAAATTTCTTGGAAGCTATTAGCACTTTAGTAGGATTTAGTAGTAGCTTTGAGAAGCGCCTCCGGGGCGTAAACAAAAAATTGTCATTTTCGAAAAAACATATCGTCAGCGACAAAGGTTCCACTGGATGCCTTTCGCCTATACGCCGGTACTGTCGTAGGCGAAAATTTGGGACACATTTATCTTTTGGAGACGATTGGCGGCATGACTGTAATTAGCATTCTATCTTGCGATAGGTGTGTAATATGTAATAGTAAGTTTTGTATGCTGCGATAATTCTCTTGAAGAACGGCATATACTGAACAATTCATACTCAGTGATGCAAGGGCGTAAGCTTGCGCAAGCTCTTAACAGTACATGCCGGTGTTACGCGCAGCGAATGAATGGCTTTAGGAAAAGTACAGAGCAGAAAGAGTGCTGTTGCTCCTCTGTAATTCATGCGCTACGCATAACTCAGTCAGCGAAGTCAAAGAGTTTCATTGAACAGCTGCACAGGCGCAATGACCAAAATTGGCACGAAACGTGTTCATTGACAAGCAGTAGATAATCACTAGCGCAAACCCAGTTGCCCTAGTCAGCATGACAGAAGTTTGTTGAAGAGTGGCGCCTAAACTCTTTCACGTGCCCAATGAACGAAGTTAACGCCAAAGAGGATCATTGACGAGTGGCGTATACCCAGTGTCACACACCCATTGACCCAAGCTGTCCGACCGTTGGTTTCAAACCCAGGTCCCGTAATAGTTAAGTCCAGTGCTTATGTCATTCCACCTACTGCCCACTGCCCACTACCCACTGACGCGAATCAGCGGGAATATGGTCAGACACGGGCAGACAGATAGAGAGCCCGCAAACTGGGTAAAGTTTACAAAGCATGCTAATCGCAATAAATGACAGAATTGTCATAAAGAACCACATGCAAAGTGCTCCATATAAGTGATTCTAGGGCTTACGAAAGCCTCCTTGGCGCGTTCTGAACCTGTATGAAAGTCTTAATCAAGCGATTTTAGCACACTGTATGTTAAGGCGCATTCAGCAAAAATATTATGAAGGTGTAGCGATAGTGAACGCAAGCAATAAAACAAAAACTTTCGTTCATTTAGAGAAATACTCGGACAGCGATGTACTTAGTCGAAAAATTTGTTGATATGATTTCTGACCCTTTCGGAAGACATCAAACGCATGGGCAGTCAAACCAACCTCATTTCATCCAATATGAAGTTTAGTCCCACGGCACATAATAGTGAAAGTTGCTGGGTAAAAAATTTAACGTTAAAGATAGTGAACATGCAAAGTTAGTGAAAGCTTTACTTTTATTGCGCGTCCTATAGGAAGTGAAATGAGTTATGGCAGGTTCCACATAAACGTTCAAGCGCTTTCATATAAATTAGTATCTCTCGCAGCTTCGGTGAAACTCAAGTGCACTCATGTCAACGAAAAGCAGGCCGCGGTCAAACTACCTCAGCTATCTTTTGCCTAGGTTGGGCTAAGTTTTCTTTTTCTATTGACTACTTTCTGCAGCCGTAGTACGTGCTCGTTTTGAAGTACGCTGATACCTCACCTGGATATCCACTTTTCCCTCCTTTCGTATATTAAACAAAAAAGACCGAGCTGAGGTCGACAATTTGGCCCATCTCTCACGCGCACGTTTTCAATTACCGCGATAGCGTTGTCACAGCTGCTGTGCTTGTCATAACACCCTGTTACTGGCGCTCTCGCACCGTGGCGAAAATGCTGGAACCGCTCGGGGAAATTAAATGTCTTTCCCGAAATGTAACGGCCGCAGCCCCCATGTACAGAGGTGTTCGTGCTGGTTTTCTCTCGCTTCTGGTTTATGTATAGCGTACCAAACCTTAGCACGGCTCATGCAATTGCGGGTCTGAGTCAAAATAAGTCGTGTTTTATGTTTCATATAAAGAAATATTTTTTTTTGCTATCGTATAACATAAGCATAAACTGAACCTTAACCACAAGCTCCTGTTGGCGGCGAGGCGGCGCCAAGAGCTTGAAAGTCGTCTTTCGCGATTATCCCCCTAGATGGATGTAGGAGTTGAAGTGGTCTGTGTGAATTAAAGTTTACTGCCTATGACTCATTTGGTAAATGACATTGTACTTTTCTGTCTGAGTCAATCTTGGTCTAAAAGCTTTGGCATGCCGACGCTGGAAGTTCGGTCACTCGTGCGGTTTCCAGCAGACAAACATAATTAGTGAAGGAGGAACCCCATACTCATAAATTTCCCAGTATTTAGGCGATATATAGTTCCAGGCTTTCTTATTTGATTTGCCTCTGTGGAACATTCTTGTCTATTTATCTACTTTTCAGTTGTAGTTTTATCTCAGATATTCTATATTCCCCATTTTTATTCCATATGTATACTCGCCATATGTTATAGGTGAGTGAAAGAGTGAGTTAAAACTTTATTGAGCTCTAGTAATTGTGTTCTTCTGTGGCTGGGCGGGTTTTTCGGAGCAGTCTTCCTCCATGTGTCTTCCCCGGTGGTCTTCACCCACTGCTTCATCCGTTCTCTATCGCAATAGTCGGCTGCCTGCAGTCCAGGGCTCCGTTGGCTTCCGCTGCTCCTAGTGCGCGCCGCACTAGAACTAGCTGGTCTCCGCGGCGGTTGCTGGACAGCATTTACTCCCATTGCTCCGCACTTGGTGTGATATGATTGGGCCAAAGCACAGCGATGTATGTGGACGCAGCCATATACGAGGCAGTGGGGGGAAACTCCCCAGTTTTGGTGGCAGCGGTAATTGGTGCCATCTGTGTATTAGGCGAACGTAAAAATCCATTTCTCTTGCATGGCCTCGTAGATCGTCGCGCCCACGCACCCCGATCCAGGTGGCCGAGCCCTTCCCCCTTCACAACTCCTCTCCAATCGCCCTTCCTCGTTACTTCCTCGCAACTCCTTCACCTTCGACTGACTCCGCGCGCACACCGTGCGGCCCCGAGCCAGCTCAGCCCGCTGCATGACGTTTCATGTTTCGTTATCTGCTGTTATAGCGAAGCGTGCGCTGCTGTGCATTGACCGGCGTGGCTAGTTTCGTAAATTTGTGGTCCTAGGTAGCTGTGTGCTTGAGCTTCGCGATGTTTCACCCGTTTCACGACTCGTACCGCTCGTGCATCGTGCAGTGGTACACAAATACCTCAAAAACAAGCCCTGCAAGGTTGTTCCGGGTGCCTAAAGACAACAGGTGAGCGCTCTGACCTAAGGATATCAGAAGGCGCATGTACACGAACACCGCCCTGTCCATTTGTGTGCTCCATGAGGCTCCTGACGTCGTTTCGCCTTGATTGCGCTACACTTGCCTCTTCCCGGTAGAGAAAGCTGACAAATAGATGTTTCTCCTCATTGTCACCTGGTCTATGACTTGTGTTTTTCTGTGCCAAGTTTCATTCTGCAACTTCAGTAACTTGCCCAGCTTTCCATACCGCCCTCAGTGCTTTTTCTATGTATCACGATTTACAAACGTATTAACAGGTCAAAAATTACTGTTAGTGTTTGTGTACTATCTCAGTAACTCCTGATGGAAAAACCGCGTGAACAACCGTCATGGGTAGGCATGATACGCTTTTTCTTTTCTTCAAGAAAGCATGAGCATTGCAAGTGTCCTACATGCAGATTTTTGCAGTTCGTGTTTATTACACAAAAGAGTGCCCAGTAGATACCACTTAGTCCCTTAAGTAACCTAACTTTGTTGCTAAGCATTGCATTCGGGTCGAAAAAAAAGTCGTTTTGTTGGATTATTTTACCTGGTCTTTGATTGAGGAATAAGCCTTTCTGCGAATGATTTCTATGTGCTGCTGCAAAAGCCGACTACCTTCTGTTCCCCTGGCCACAGTTACTGAAGTTGTGGGCAAGTGCAAAATAATGTGATAATGTGTGTTTCAGTATTTAGTACAAAGTTATTTTTTTCTGCCATGTTTTTTTCAATTGTTTTCAGCAGTAATGAACTTGTCACGCATTTCATATACTTTCGTGCAAATTTATAAGTAAGCTCTTTCTTTTGGTATGCCTCTCAATCAAACAATTTTAGCATTTTATACTATTTTTAGGTATTTTGCGTACCATTGTTTTTGACATTACCAGTGAGTGTTTTTTATAGTTGTCATGACTATGTCATGCATGTCGTACAGTTTTGTGTAATATCTTAGTGCATATATCAGAAGCTCGTCTACATTTCGGTCTTGAGGACGACATATAAAAATGTTGCTCTTTTTATGTGTGTGCACACGAAATGGCCTTCGCGTTTTCTAGCGATTTGTTTTGTTATTTCACCGTCTGTGAAATTTTGTGTTTAGTACTCTTGTATATGTCATCCACCTTTCACTATTGCTCATTTTTTGAGCGTGTATCACACCACCTTAAAAGAAAAATCTGTTTTCGGAAACGAAGTCAATAAAGCGAGACTAAACGTCTGTTGTGTTGGAAGTGGAATTTTTTTTATGTCCCGGGACATGCTGGTATAATATAAGTATGGGCAACACTGCGTGCGTACGAACGCATAGCCGACGGCGCATCAGGCACCACTCTTAAGCAATGCCAATGCGCGGCGTAGCGCGCGCATTGCGTGCGAGCTGGCGCGTGGCACGCCGTAACAAGGGCGCTATAAAAACGCGCCGCGTACAGGTAAAAACAAAACAAAAAGTAAGCGGCGCGCACGGCATGGGCGAAAGGGTGAAAGTGAGCGGAGCGGGTAGGCATAATAAAAAGAAAAAGAAAAGAAAAAAAAAGTTTGGGAGAGGAGTCACCACGTGGCTGCTATTCCTGTTGCCATGAAAACGTAAACAATCGTGTGCGCCGCCATTTTGCTTCTGCGTCGCCCATTGGTTAGGGCTGTAACTGAAGGGGACCTTGACACTAGCGTCGAAAGAGCGTCTGCTCGAAAGGCTGCCATGCGGAGGTTCACCTCCCTGTACGAGGTCTGTTAGAAAAGTATCCAACCTTATTTTTTTTTGCGAACACCTCATAAATATGAAACAAGTGCGCTGGCGCGCTTGCACCTTCGTGCGCATGCGCGAATTTCTTCCCGCTGGCCGATAGTGTCAGTCGCTGGGACGCAGCGTTCGAGTGAGGTAGTGCCACGCTCCGTGGGTATAGTGCGCAGTGCTCTCGTCGGTTTTTTAGAGCAAGGAAAATGGCGGAGCGACGAGAGCAGCGTTACTGCATGAAATTTCGCCAGAAACTGGGCGACAGCCAAGTGGAAACCATTCGGAAGATTCAGACGACTTTCGATGACGATGTTATGAGCAGCACGCATATTAAGGAGCGGTACAACCGGTTTAAAGACGGCCGCACATTGGTGGAGAGCGAGCCACGCTCCGGTCGGCCATCAACGTGTCGAAATGACCAGGTCATTGCCGAACTGCACGCTGTGGTGATGCAGGACCGTCGGGTGACTATCCGAGACATTCCGGGAGAGGTGGACATCAGCACTTTTTCTGCACATTCCATTATCACCGAAAATTTGGCCATCAAGAGAGTTGCGGCGAAATTCGTGCCGAAGCTGCTTATGGTGGAGCAAAAGCAACTTCGTGTAGAAGTCTCACAGGACGTGCTGGATTCTACAGACAGTGATCCCGAAATCATCATCATCATCATCATCAGCCTGGTTACGCCCACTGCAGGGCAAAGGCCTCTCCCATACGTCTCCAACAACCCCGGTCATGTACTAATTGTGGCCATGCCGTCCCTGCAAACTTCTTAATCTCATCCGCCCACCTGACTTTCTGCCGCCCCCTGCCGCCCCCGATCCCGAAATCATGAACACCATAATCACTGGTGTCGAGTCTTGGGTGTACGTAGACCAAATACTAGTCGTCACAGTGGAGGCATTCCACGTCACCAAGACCGAAAAGGCCCGCCAAGTTCCCAGCAACGTCAAAGTGAGGCTGACTGCTTTCGTTGCGTCCCGCGGTGTGATACACCACGAGTACGCACCACAGGGTCAAACAATCACCAAAGTATAATAGAGGAATGTCATCCGTTGCCTACGTGATGCTGTGCGGCGCAAGAGACCGGAATTGTGATCAACAGGAAATTGGCGCATCCATCACGACAGTGCTCCTGCATATTCCTGCCACTTGATTCCGACTTTTTTGGCAAAAAACCAGACTTCTGTGGTTCAGCAGGCTCCTGCTTTCATGATGTGGCCCCCTGCGACTTCTGGCTGTTTCAGAAAATCTAAAGTCGATTGAAAGGATCGTGATTTCAGGCAAGAGAGGACATTATGGCTGCAACGACAGCTGATCTAAACTCCATTCCGAAAGAGGCCTTCTCGGAATGCTTTCCTGAATGGCAGCACCGCTGGGAGAAGTGGGTGGAGTTCCAAGGAGACTACTTTGAGGATGATTAAGTTTCCAACGCTCCAGTTATGCCTGTTTTTTCCTTGCGTGCCGGTACACATGCGGATGGCAATGAACCAAGAGAGCGACAGGATAGTTGGAGAATACACTAATTACCGAGCGTCCAACGTTGACAGTTTTGGGGGAACCCGCGCCGGTACCCCGAGAATGCTCAGTCATTTTAGACTATTACAGAGGTAGCAGAAAGCGGTACCCCCGTCGCGCAAGTGCCTTAGCATGGAAGAAGCTTTCGCATCGAGACAACTGCAGACAGCGCCGTACCCTTACTTTAACATCCTAAGTTAAGTGCATCCCACACTATTATACCACATAACATGGGCGCATCAACGAATTCACGTAGCTAGAAGAAGACAGCCGGCTGAAGTCCGCACGACAGGCAGAGGAAGACGCCAGGAAGACAGAGTGAACTACACAGATAGAACATGGTAGAATTGAATTCGGTGGTTTTACCTGCAAAAACCGCTATTTTATTTTGAGGCACGCCGAAGTTGGGCACTCCGGAACAATTTCGACCCCCCTGGTTTCTAGAAGGCCTTGGTGCCTGGCATCCCACTTTATTTCCTGCCTCTTAAGCCAGCCTTGTTACGGTTTCATTCATTAGCTCTATGCCATCAACATCTCTCTTTTCTAAGGCTGTTTAATTGATTCAAAGTACCAGCCTCAATTTGTCGCCTTTTACCCTTACTGCCTCTAGGTTGACCTGTTTCTTCTTGAGCAATTTTACTCTTTCTCTCTTCAAATATTGGTGAATCCTACCCCTCACTAGCCTATGATCCCTACACTTTACCCTACCTGTCACTTCTACATCCTGCACTATGCTGGGAAAAGCAGAAAGTATGAAGTCAATTTTATATCTTTTTTGACCGTTAGGGCTTTCCCATCTCTAGTATCGGTTAGTACGCTTCCTGAAGAAAGTGTCCATTATTCGAAGCCTATTCCTTTCTGTGTATTCTACCAGCATCTCTCCTCTAGCATTCCTAGAATCGATGCCATAGTTGACAATTGCTTGTTCACCCGCCTCCTTTTCCCCCATTTTTCATTGAAATCGCCCATTACTGCAGTATACTGAGCTTGCACTTTTCTCTTCGCTAATGCAGCATCTTCATAAAACTGATCTACTTCCTCATCATCGTGACTGGATGTGGGAGCGTAGGCTTATACTACATTTAACCTATACCTCTTATAAAGTTTGATTACGGCTACACCTACCCTCTCATTAATGCTGTAGAATTAGTAAATGTTGCCCGCTATCTCCTTATGGATTAGGAATCCTACCCCTTATTTCTTCTTATCTAGGAGACCTCTATAGCAGAGGACATGTCCGTTATTCAGCTATATATGAGCCTCACCCGTTCGTCTAATCTCACTAAAGCTGGTGATATCCCAAACAATGTCTGATATTTCCTCAAAGAGTCATGCTCAGCTAGCCTCACTCAAGAGGGGTTGGGGATTAAAAGTTGCAAGGGACACTTTCCATAGGCGGCCTGTCGGGACCCATAGATTTTCGGCACCCTCTGCTGCATTACAAGTCTGACCACCGCCTTGGTCAGATGCTCCGCAGCAGCTGGGGACTTAGGCCCATTGGGATATTGAGTGAGTCATTTGGGAGGGAGTGGCCGAATACTGCACCAGAGAGGCCAATTCCTGTTCTGGTGAGGGAGTGTCTTGTTAAAAATTAGTGGGCCTTCCTAGTTTGGTTGTACCTGGACTAGCCCCACTACCTCTCGGCATCTTTTGCCGGTGACAGGCGTCACTCCAAGAGTGAAGACGTGTACGTCATCTTTTTGGGTGATGGTAACTGGTTAACAAACCCCCACATGCCACCCGAATTAGGCATAAATGCTGCCGAATTTGGTAAAGTAGCGCTGGTTAACACTGCCAGGTTCAGTTGTAGTGGATGGAACATAAATACCCCGGAAATTAAACGAGAAAATGGCACCGCAGTAGCTCAATGGGTAGGAGTATCGCACGCGTAATGCGAAGAGGCGGGTTCGTGCCCTACGTGCTGCCAGTTGATTTTTCATCCAGTTTCCTTTTCAATATGATTTCTCGCATTAGTAATGTAATTTCCCCCAGGCAGTCTTTGGTGTACTTGTTTGTTTGCTTCTGATGCTATGACTGGCCGTTTTGTAGCTCTTTCGACTTGTAGCTCTTTCGACTTGTAGTCTTGCAGAGGCCGTGCAAGACAGAGCAATAATATCTGCGAGAACCAGCGGGCTGTTTTGACAATGTATAAGCCATAGTGTGCCATACGAACCCTGCAAAAGTCCTGCTGTTTGAACATGATTTGTGAAGCGTGAAACATTGGTTTCACAACGTGCTGTACTAGAACAACACAGCCTGTGTGTTCTGGACGATTCCTGTTCTGGCTTCTACAAGCAGCAATGTTCGCTCTTATTGTGCTCTCAACTTCATTTTATCTTATTATGAATGTGAGATTTGCACTACTCTAACCATTGTTGAAACTTTGTCATACAGTTCATAACACAGTGAAATTTCCCTCTGTATTTCTTGGCTATTTTATTGTTCCATTGCGATTTCTAGTAAAAATTCTACCGATGAGTTCTCCTTATCTTCATTTAGGGTTAATGCCATATACTACTTCGCCAATTTGATGGGAAGTTGCCAACCCTAATCCCCGCCAGGCAGATTCCAACCTGGGGAGTCTTCTCTAAGCGTCCGCCTAGTCGACATGTGCCATTGATCTGCTGTTGAAGTGCTCATTGGCTGGGGGACCTTTCTACTTTTGACGTGAACTCCAGCTCAGCCAATGAGAATTTCATCCGCAGAAGAAATGAACCTATCCAGTAGCTGGAAACTTAAACAATATTAACCCTGGTATGAGCCCACCCTGCGTTTTATTGTCCCTAGACATAGCCTCGCACTGACTGTGATCTATGGCACCCCACGATAACAGTTGAAAAGTGCCGTACGTGTATTCAGGGATGCATAGTAAATGTCTGAGCGTACACCTCTCATCAACATTATCCTCTCGGCAAGTATCTTGCGTCGCCTGCATGTTGGTGATACAGACAGCTTATAGTTACACGAGACGAGACCGTCTTCACGGCATTTGCCACCGCTGCTATCCCGATAACCGAAACAGGGTTCGCGGTACTTAGTTTCTGACATCGTGCTGGACCTCAATTGTCATTTTTTTCTTTTTTCTGTGTATAATTTACGCGCTATATGTCGACACTAACTTGGCCGTGGTTTGTGGCACAATTCAGCGGTATATGCAAGCTATAGTAGCTTGCAAAGGTGTATGCGTGGATTGTGTCCGGGCATTATTTGTTTTGTAGAGACAGTCTTAAATTATGGGGTTTTAAGTGCCAAAACCACTTTCTGATTATGAGGCGCACCGTATTTGAGGATTCCGGAAATTTTGACTATCTGGGGTTCTTTAACGTGCACCAAAATCTAAGTACACGGGTACAGACAGTCTTCTTCTGCGACTTGAGGTAGACTTAAGGTTTCTGCGAACTGGCTATCTTGTGACCACTTCTGGAAAGAAGCGTTTGGTTAGGAGACTTGTAGATGTCGTATGAACACGACAATGGTACTAAATGACAGCTAGCCCTGTCTGTCCCTTTCACCAAATACCTTTAAGAGAGGAAACAATTTAAGATGCCGACATCGCAAGTCATCCCAGCGGAAGGTGATGAGGGGCGTGTTGCATTATTTAAGGATAACAAATTTGTACAAGTGGCTGTAGCCTGAACAGATGTTAACGGTGCTCAAAATTGCTACGGTGCTGTGCGGTGATAGTACGCGGTAACAGTGACCAACTGTGATTTTGTATCTGCGAGCTCTCTTTCATTCTCTATCTCGGCTTTCCTGTCAATTTATCTCCCCCTCCTTTGTCTCCGCAGAGTAGGGTAGCAAACCAGATCTCCCTCTTTGGTTAACCTCCCTTGTAATGCCTAGAGGTAGGGAGCAACATGGGATATAGTAAAAGAATAACGAATTTATAGAACCGTACATAAGGTGGGATGTGAGCTTGTGTCGTTGAAACCGTCTATTTTGCCACCCCCCAGTGCCATCTAACTTTACTGCCGCGCGCTCCACCAGATGGCGTAGAATGCCCGAATTCCATTGGGGGCCTGAGTGCCCAATGGTGCCCTGAGTGCCCTGAGAATGTGCGCTCATCGAGGCACCCTTGAATTCAGAAGCTTGGTCGGAGAAGCGCGCTGTAGTGCGCGTGCACCCTGTCATCCACGAGTGCGCGCGGAGGAAGAAATTTCAGTGGCTTAGCTCGGCTATGCCAGGATATACGTAGCGAAAGCTTAGGCATAGCATGGTTACCCTTGGTTAATCTTCATTGCAAGTCCAGATTAGTCTGGTTGTCCAGCTATGTTGTGGCGTTTAGCCAGTTGTTCGGCGCGCTGTTCCTCTGTTTCCTGCGTGATTCGTTTCCTCTTCATCTCGTTCCGATGTCGATTCCAGGCCCCCTGCTTATCAGAATTGTCGCCGTCCATACTGCCGCCTCATCTGTGGTTGCGACGCACGCGAGCTCTCCTTTTCAATCCTCCGACACGTTATCAGGCATGCGACGCAGATGGCGATGCGAGCGGAGGCGAGCGCAACGACAACGAACGCGGTGTGACGTCAAACCAAAAGGCGGCGGCAGAAAGGCGCGGCGTTTCGCAGCGGCGGATTACTGGTGACTCGGTGCTACTAGTGACGCATGCGCAGTAGTGACTAGAGAGCGAGAAAGCGAGAGAGAAATATCCGCGGCGAGGCGCGCGTTGTGACGTCAGGCGTCTCCTCGGAGCACCACCACGGCGAAATCGCAAGTTCGCAGCCAGTAAAGCTTTCGCTTTAAAAAGCGACGCGTCTAGCTCAGTGATCTCTGCTCAGTGGCCGGTTTGGACGAAGCCCTGGTCGGTCACGATATCTTGCACCAGCGTAACGCGGATGTGCGCCACACCTGGCGCACCTCCAGTAAGCCACTGAAAAGTGGGCGTTCATACATGCTGGCGTTTTGAACTCTAAGGGTTATCGGCAGCGTTCGACACGCTTTAGCGCTGGAGTACACCGTGTCCTATTTCACACCAAAGTCGTGTAAAATCTTTCGTACGAAAATTTCACACCGAAATATTTCACGCCTACAGTTACGAGCGCTGGCTTATAGCATGCTGGCCCACATTTCATATTCACTGATCAGAACGTGCTGAGCTTGTGCCTCCGTGAAAGCAGAACGCTCGTGTTTGCCGTGGATTTGTGCGCCTGCGCCGCGGCAACAACCTATAGCAGCGCGGTGGCGAGCTACTTGGACCGCGCAGAACTGTGCAGGTGGCGAACCTTCGTCTGTTTCGGGCGTCACCAACGCGACGTCTCCGATTTCGCCAGCCAATGCCTAGCACGCTGAAAACGCTAGACTCAGGTTGTTTGTAATGGCAACATGCCGCTGTATCGAAATGGTCGTCGACGCTCAGGAGAGGAAACGCAAGCCCACCGAGGCTGCGTGCGTCCTAAGAGCCAATGAGAGCGCCGACAGTCGTTAAGCGCGCGCCAACCATGCCAAGAAAACGGTTCAAGCTCGTGATGCCCGTCTCGCCCAAACGCGCGATTCGTATCGTGTCTGCCAGGAGGCCCAGGACGTAGAGCAGCAAAAGCGCCGACTACGAGGGTCTCCGGGGCTCGCCCCCTCCGGAGATTTCTGGAGGGATCAGAGCTTCCCCCTTTCCCCGGCGATGCCGAAACCTACCTCCCCCCCCCCTTCCTCCACGCAAAGACGACTAAAATAGCATTGCCAGAGTTTTGTCACCCACATCATTTGAGGTTTCTTTTGATTTGCCGCAGACTTATCGCTTAAAATTGTATTGTTTTTGACAGCTTTTGCTGCATCATTGCTGGCACGGACGTCAACGACATTGAATTGATAGTTTCACTTTATTTCTACAAATCCTGAGAATAGGAGGACAAGCGTATTAGAAGTACTAGCGGCGGCTTCCTCGTCCGTATCTTCTCATTTAACCATAGTTTTAGATTTCCACTGTAAACACCGTGCACATACACAATATGTTAAATGTACACACAGGACTAAGCTTATTATACTTTTTGAAGAAGGAGGTAACCAGATAAAAATTATTTCGAAAGATTTTGATAACCTATGTCTACAGAATGAATATATTCCTGTATATCCACCTCGCTTCAAATTGCTTTGCGTGCTTTTTAACCCTGCAATAATCCTGCAGACTTCAGGGACCCCTTCGGCATAGTCGTTCATGATCGCCGCGTGCAATGCACGTCAAAGATATCTGCCTCAGTATGGCTTCTTTTTCCAGTAAGCAAACCTGCCACGGTTGCTTAGTGGCTATGGTGTTGAGGTGCTAAGCACGAGGTCACGGGATCAAATCCCGGCCACGGCAGCCACATTTTGATGGGGGCGAAATGCGAAAACACCCGTGTACTTATACACGTAAAAGAACCCCAGGTGATCTAACTTCCCGCCCCACTACGGCGTGCCTCGTAATAAGACAGTGGTTTCGGTACGTGAAATCTCGTAATTTCATTTCTTTTCAGTAAGCAATGCTAACCACCTAGGAAAAAAAGAACTCTTCCAATAATTTACAGCATTCATTAGGAATGAAAATATCGTAACTTGTGCGCTGAGGTGATAAATATATACAAGGTCTCCCAAATAACCATGATGTACCAGATTAAAAAATAAGAGCAATTGCCTTATTGGATGAAAGCCTTCTACATATTTGTTCCGGCACAGTGGAGTAGCTGCCAGTAATATTTTCATTGCTTAGATTTAATTAGGAAATTGTTACTAATTATCTAACTGGAGATGTAATATCGTAATTATTAAACTATCAATTAGGCATGTGTAAGCACAGTCGAGGGACATCGAATTGCCGTATCTTCAGCGACGTGCTAATTGCGTACAAATTTTTGCGGCTCATAATTAAACCCAGCGAAATATGAAAAATACCACGTTACTGCGCTGGCACCCGCATAATAAAGCAACGCCCCGAATAGGTACCCTTCTGAGCAACTCCTTTGAGTAAGCCAGAATTAAATAAATGAAAAATTAAAAAAAAAACATCTCGATCGAGCTAGTTCCTTATTGCCGCACCCCGGCTGAAGCAACACGTCGCGTTTGGTGTTAATTGGAATGATGCTGCGATGGCTGTTGTCTTAGCGTAGATAAAGTGCACGGATAGTTTTTTTTTCTTTTTTTTTTTGCTACAAGACCTATCGCCACAAATTGAATTGCCAACGTGCGTGGAAAGGTATAAAGTTGCGTTTTGTTTCGTCCCCATGGCCACCGATGTCTTTCTCTAATGAGCAGAAGGAAAACAATCCTTGACTTGGGAGCGGCAAGTGGCAACACGAGAGAGGCCACAAATATATATCAGTAGGGATGTGCGAATATTCTAAATTTCGAACACGAATCGAATATTTTCCTTATTCGAAGCGTATTCGATTCGAGAAATGCATATTCGGAAATTCCTGAATATTCGAAGAGGCCCAAATAACGGTAGAAACGGTGAGTATTCTGACAGACGAAATAATTGAACAAGTGACGATTTATATGCTTGCTCCGCATTCTCCTCAGAACATGTTTATTCACTGAGAACTTCGCATGACTCGCTCAATATTTGTATGGGCTGTTTCAGACTATCTGCATGACACCCGTGAGACACGATCAGTTTCAGTGTCTTTTTACCAGCTTTATTCTATGGCTCTTTCATAACCATATACGATGTCCTTTAGGGCTCTGTAACTATATGAGATAAAATATGTATCCCAAAAGTGTTAGCTGGACAATCTTTAGATGTTTGGAAATTTAAAAAAAAAATATATGTCCGAGAATAACGTTCCATCGCCATTGACGACTCCCGCCTTTTGTTCCCGCTTTTCTCATGTAATCGCTGGCTCTTTGCTACCTGCTGCGCTGCTGCTCCGTGACACAAACGCAAAACACGCTAGCTTCGCCACTGCGCTATTTGCAACAATCTCAGTGCTGATACAGCCCTCGATCAGGCGTGTTCTCCAAGAATGGCATCAACTCTTTCAAGTGGCATCAACGGTGGCTCGTCATCAAATGACGAGCCACTGAGCACGCAAGAAAAGAAAGCCGGAAGAAGTCTTCTTTGGCGGCAATACACAAAGCTCTCGCCGTCGACAGCTCGGTGCAAGTCGTGCGAACATGCTCTTAAAATGCCAACGGAAATGACCACTACTATAAAAAATCGCCTGCAACAGCATCTTTGTTGATGGAGGAGTACAAAAAAGAGGCCACCGCAAACGCTCCGATGAAGAATCAACCGACACTGGATGATATACTTCAGCAGAGACAGCAGTCATTGTCTCAGAAGAAAGAAAACGCACTTCATCAGGATGAGGCACCCATTCATTTCTTCACCGTTGCTGCCACATCAATTCGAAGCACCGGTCGAAGCAGCTGTACAGTCGTGCTACAGTCGGCCATCTCGAACAAAATTGTCGCGTGTGCTCGTCCCGCCCATGTACAACGACACATGAGCAAAGCTACGAGACAAACTGCGAAAAGCACTTGAACCCGGAACAAGCACTCTCGCTATTACGAGCGATATTTGGACGTCGCCTGCCAACGAGGGTTTTGTAAGGCTCATGCGTCGTTTTCCTGCGCTGAAGTTCGACATGAAAAAGTTCACTTTGAACACGCGACATAGGCCGGAGAGTCACACGGCTGTGAACATACCTGCGTAATTGGAGCAGCTAACCACCGACTGGGAGATACCAATCGACTGCGTGAAGTACATCATGACGAACAGCGGCCGCAATACCCCAGCGGCTGCAATACCCCAGCGGCTGCAATATCCCAGCGGTTGCACCTCTGCACACACTCTGCACCTGGTGATCAGCAATGAAATGTAGTATACTCCGGCAATCAACACACTCTGCAAAAAGGCAAGACCGATCGTTGGGCGCTACAGGCATAGCCCTAGAGCACATAAAAGACTGAATGATCTGCAGACGTAGCTGAAGGAAGACGTGCTCTATGTTGTGCAGGACGTTCACACAAGATGGAACAGTCAGTACCTCATGCTCTCAAGGCTCCCTTGAACTCTAAGAGTCCATCAGACTTGAGCTCACCCTTTCGGACGCGAGCTTAGATACCTTTAACTCTGCAAAGTGAAGAGATACAGTGGAGTTTTCGGAGGCATTGAAGACCTTATTTGACGCAACTGTAATCTTAAGTGCTGGAAAGTACCCCTCATTGTCCTGTCAAATTCCAATTATTTTTGGAATGCTGCATTACCTCGAAGATTGCAAAGGCAACTAAGCGTTTTCTAACAATCTCGCAAAATGTTTCAAGACTCGTTTTGCTGAGTCGGAATTAGACGAAGTGGCCAACCTGGCCATGTTTCTTGATCCACGCTTTAAGGACACAGTTTATCAGGCTTCTGGTTAGATGATCTGGCTGATAGACGTTGTAACAAGAGAGCTCCACGCAGCAGGCGTAGAACCCATTGAGGACACTGCCATGCCAGCGACGACTTCATGACCGCTGGTGGTATCCACTGTATGGAAAGCTTCCGACGGTCTAGTGATGAACAAGGAGAACGCAAATTTGGTATCTGCCTCTGATAGGGAAGTTAGAGACTACACGGAAAAGCATCTTCTCGAAAGGTGAAAGGATCCTTGTCAGTGGTGGTAGTCCATTGGCCGCTTCACGTACCCGCTTTTAAGTACACTCGTCCAGAAGCACATCGCCATCGCTGTAACCTCAGTTCCAAGTGAAAGTCTTTTCTACCGTTTGAAATGTTGTCGCGGTGCGTACAGAGCGTTTACTTTCTGAATGTGTTGAGCAGTTAATTTTCCTTCATGACAATCACTAAAAAGTGCATTACTTGACTGAGAGCATTACCAGTCATTACCTGAGCGCACTATCTGTAATTAGTGTCTTTTTAACATGCAGCAGCCTTGTAAAATGCAATATTATATTTACCAAGGGTTATAAAGCTATTGTTACCATATTTTGCAACTTTTTAAGACTACGTACATATTCGATATTCGATTCGATATTCGAAGACAGTTTTTTGCCTTATTCGTATGCGATTCGTATTCGAAAATTTCAATATTCGCACACCCCTATAGTATCAGTCATTGAAGTGTGGCAGTAGACATAACGCATCGACTATCATTACAAATTGTGGAAACCTGACACAAACGGGCAGCTTCGAGCAACAGCGGCGGAGCATGTGAGTCCTAGCCTGCGCACGGACGTTTAGCATTTATGGCCTCAAACCCTCATGCTAGCATGCGGGACGTCGCCGCACAGGTAACAAGTTCCAAGTCATAAGTTTGGAGGGTTCTAAATCCCTTGGCCTTTCCCCCGTACCTTCTTAACCTACACCAATGCATGGAAGATAGGGACCTGCAGATTCGTCTACATTTCTCGAACTGCATCATCACAAAAGCCAATCACCCACCGGACTTTCTGAGCAACATCATGTGCGCAGATAAAACCGAATTCTGCAGAAACGGCAAGGTAAATTTGCATAAAGCTCACTATTGGAGGGACTCGATCCAATCCAGATTTGGTAAAGCGCACTCGGCACCAGTGCCAGTGTTCTTTCACTCTGTGGTTCGCGATTTAGGCCGCTGCTATAATGGGTCCCATCTGGATGAAATCCTTGAAGGAATGGTGGATGAGTTTCTCAGCGAAGTCCAGCTGACGCGCCTTCCACTTCTGTGGTATCAGTAAGATGAGGAGCCAGCACGCAGCAGCATCCGAGCACGAAACTTGTCTGGATGCGACTCTTCATGCGCAATAGATTGGAAAGCACGGGTCCGTAGATTGGCCTGCATTGTCACCTGGCCGCTCTCCGCTCAATTTCTTTCTTTGGGGTTATGTGAAAGATCGTGCTTACATGATCGAGACGGACGTCAGATGAGCTCATGACAGCGATAACGAATTTCTTCCGTAGAATTCCAGCGTCGGTCATCAAGAAAGCTACAGATGTGTTACGGCGGAGTCAGTAATGCGTAGCTGCACAAGAGCTATCCACACACAAGGGTTGCACAAGGGTTGGTACTATTCGAGTACGTCCTCTAGGCAGCAGCTAGTATCAATGGCGCTTACGAATTCAAAGGTAATAACGGCACACTGAAATTGGATAGGTTTAAATGCGCAAGCATTTCTACCCTTACCCAACGGAAAAACCCTCCGTCCCGTAAGAGAATCGCTTTCAACATAGCGCCCGCAGCAGCGACCAAATTCACCTGCGTGCTGCCTCTCGTTTCAAAACCAACGATGCAGCGAGGACAAAGCAAGTGCCGCACTCTGCTGCTTTCGTAAAACGCTTTCAAAATACGCGCCGTGCCGCCGCGCCAGATGTAGCTGCTCCCGGAGCACAGTTCATCACGGTTCATAATGCATCAGTGCACCTAAAAAATGTTGGATATATTTCCTTCATTTGCGCCATCTCCCTAGTCATTACAATGCACGTCCGCATCCGGTGCCGGCTATCTATAACACCAGTGTACTACATTCATCGTACTCGCCTTTTCTACGTCGTATCGTACATGTTTCACTTAACAATTCGGTGTTGCAACCGCGCTTCTTTGTTTCACGGCTCTAACGCAGTTAATCTCCTAATTGTACGAAACATACCAGCAAACTACCACGAAACGCCACTTCAGTACTTCGAAATGGTTACGCATCATTCAGATAATTCCAAGAAAAGATTCTGCCTGTTTTTTTTTCTTTTTGTGCTGACGTACTGGTTGCCATGTCGGTACACTTAGAAGTGGTATATTTACTTTCTTGAACGCATCGGTTTTGCTTTTTGTCTACACGTGAGTGGCTTCTCAGTCTCTATATATCATTCTTATTTTTTGCCACGAACCTGTTTTTGCAGTACGTATACACTCTAATACAAAATAAAACCGTCATTTTAATTTGGCTATGGTCCGAAGCAAGTTTCTGGCGCGAAATATAGCTGCGCGCGCATTCTTTCGATGCCGTGAGAGCAGAGCGGGGATTTGGAAACATGCTATGCCTATTCCATTGCTTTTCGCGTTTCGTGCATGGTCACAGCGGCGCTTCGGTCTTGTTATCAAGTGGCTTTTTTTATCAATGTGATCAGTCGGCCTTGAGAGACAGATAATAAGTGTGGCGTAGAAATGAGAGGAAGGAATAGCTACAAAGCCACAAAACCTGCTGTTGGTGCTTTTTCCGTATCATTATCAAGGTGATGCCCTGTCTTTTTCTTCGGGTTTGAGATAGGCAAAGCAGTTGATTTCAATCAGCTTATTTGAGAAGTCTGTTTTACTATGTGGTGGGAGCGCAGTCACGTGGTATTTTTCATATTTTCCTAGGTTTGTTTCCCAGTCAGAAAAGTTGTGCGCAATTAGTACGCCGCTGCAAACAGCGCAATTAGATGTCATTTACGTGTTCCTACAAATGCTTCACTGACACTTTAATAATTACGACACTACTTCTCGAGTTAGATAATTAATTGAAATTGCTTAATAAAATTTTAGTAACAAAAATTACTGGCAGGATATGCACTAGCTTTTTCTCGAGTAACTCAATTGCTCTCTTTTTTAGTCTTGGCTCATGTTAGTTGGGACACTGTATAATTCACTCAGTAACCAAAATGAGGCCAAGACGCATTCACTCGAAATCAGAATCAGCAGCAGTCATGCGCAGCAGCGCTTACACTCGGGCTCACATAAAGGAAGGAGAAAAAGAGATGCAAGAGATGCTGCAGGTTCTTTGGAAAGGCGAAGTGGTATTAGTGATAGCGAAGTATAAAAGAATTTCACGAAAGGAGATTGCACCAACGAGATACGACAGTTTCTTGGTGGTAGGAGAAGACTCATGCTGTGAAATTGAACTGTCTGCAACTATGAGGTCTTGTAGAGGTTCGTATAGGGCCATCACACAACGAAGTTTCTCCAAATGCAGCTCTTATTTTTATACACACACACACACACACACACACACACACACACACACACACACACACACACACACACACACACATATATATATATATATATATATATATATATATATATATATATATATATATATATATATATATACATATATATATATATATATATATATATATATATATATATATATATATATATATATATATATATATATATATGTATATATTTATATTTGGGGTTTGTTAAGCACATCGGGCCCCAGCCTTCGCCCCTCCCCTCCAGGAAAAATAAAAACTTTCCGCCTATGTAGAGCAGTGTTTGGGGGCCCTAGCTGAAGGGAGTCGCCTAACACAGATGTCTGGCTGTCGAGACTTCTGAAGAATAAAACGACCGTATCCTATGTTGCAGGATCACCAAGGTGATCCGTTGAAGGTAATCACAATTGCGCGTGAAATGCGATACAAATAAACTAAGAAATACATGAATAATAAACATGACAATGAGACAGAATAGCGACGTATTATTAACATACAATTGCGGAATGATTTGAAAAATCCCACACGTCGAACTTGTCTTCTTTAGTGCAAACACTTGGTCGATATCTTTTGTATATATGAAAGTGATAGTAATTGTATATATGAAAGTGATAGTAAATTCAGAATGTTTAAGGGAAAGAGAGAGGCGCTCTACCGAGGACAGATTTGCCATTTCTTTCTGACGTTCTCGTGCGAATCAAGAACAAATGTTGAGGACGGATTGCTTTACTCTAAGCCGCACGCTCACAGCTATGCTGACGTGTACGATCATACGCCACGAAAGGCTGCGGGCAGCAACTTAAGGAAGTTCATATGAAAAGTGCGCCCAGACACAATATGCGCACTCATTTCGCAGAAAATATTTAGCTTTTATTCTTCGAGGTCCTGCATTTACGAAACAAAATTCTAACACCATCTCGCTGTAACGTAAGAAAATCAAGATATATAGAATGAATGAGTTGCAGCGCCCACGTAAAAGTCAGGTCATTTTCTACAGCAGCCAATAAAAGGCGGAGTCAATTGAGTTTCCTTAGTTGATTTACACTCGGCACGGGCCGCCGCCACCACGTAAATATTGCATCAGCTTCGCGCAACAGCCCAAACAACGATACGATGACTAGCGCCTCGCGTCTCCCTGCGACCGCTCTGCAATTCGCTCAAGTGCGAAGTTTTCTTCACGTGCAAGTTTCAAGTACACCTTTTAACATGGTGCTCCCGTCCCCACGCACTCTACTGATGGACTCACAGTCGTCAAGCCTAAAGAAAGGATAAGCATCCGTGGCAGCAAACCATGTCCGCAGAAATATCACACACACAAACACACACACACACACACGCACACGCACGTACACGCACACAAAAGAACGCTGAAAACGATGCAGGGCCTTGCGAAAGTGCTCCTACAGAGCGGGATGGAAAGTGTTGCGACGAAAACGCCCCATGCAAGCAAATGGTGCAGCGCTTAGCTCATTCTGATGTCTGCTCGGAACGTGCAGAGAATTCAGTCCGCATGGGTCAGCACAACATTGGCTGCTTTAGGAATCCGTGATCCAGGAAAGACGACAGCATTGAGTGTCAGTGAATCGATGTTACGTTTCCAGTGCTAGATCTTATACGTAACCGCCGGATAATATCACGAAACATACTGCTTGGAGTGAATACCTTTCGACCGGTCATGTGGTGCTGTCTGTTCACCTATAAAGCCAACAATAAAGTCTCTCAGAGAGCTGTGTATCTATATGTGCGAGTCTACCTTAAATAGGAGGTCGCGGTTGTCATGACCAGTGGGGCCAGGAAAAGTAACTTTTGAATATTTTGCAGTTTTAACAAGTCTAAAAATATAATAACCATTATTTAATCCAACTGAACCTGGGTACTCTATCCCAATACGTACATGTGTCGATGAGTAAAGCTGCATTTCTTATTGGTTTTTGTTTGATTTGGCTTTTATGCCTTTTTTTAATATTTCAACCGTGCGCTTGCAAAAACCTTTTTCGTGACTTCTCGCCAGCGATATTTTATGCACTCCAAGACCCTGAAGAAATAAGTTTCGCTGGCAAGGAGGAAAATATTACAGGACATCATAGTCGTTATGTCACATTTCTTCCTGAGATTTAAGAGGGACACGTTAACTTGCCGTTCATAGCACGTACGATAAATGTTTGGCTCTGACATGTGTTGAATTCGCTCCCTGGTGTCAAATATTGTAAATAGCGCGTGCCTAAATTTGAATTCCTGTAAGCTTCCAGAAACTCATCGTATTCTTAGTAATGTATTGCAAGTAGGTCTTGGCGCCAGAATGTTGGCGAACAACTACTTTTGTTCTATGGGAGTTTTTTATCGGCTTTAAATGTAATTGTCTTGTGCGAAAGCGTTTTGCGTTATGGTGGGAAGCGCATTATTTCTGATAAACGGCGGAAGCGAACATTGGTGCGTTTGCGGCATACTAGATAAGCGGATAGCATTAGCTAGCCTGGACGGGCAGTATCACCGCAGTGTTACGCGAAGCCAAATAGGGGCGTGTTATTCAAATGAAATTTATTGTGACAGCAATTGTACAGACGCACGGGGCGTCTTTCAGCAGCATTCGTTGACGTCGTCGTCATTATTCCCTACCGCTACCGACGGAGCATGCGCTGCTCGCGCGGATAGGCTTAGGGAGTCTCCAGAGACGTTGGGCTGCAAAAAGAAAAATGACTCGCCATTCCGACTCGGCGAAGTGGATGGCCAGCGAAATTGCTAGAAAACTATTCGAATGCCATCGATGGGGATATGAAACGTCTTATTGTTCGGCCTTGTCTTAGCACGACACCATTGTTCAGAGTTCCGATTTTGCGCTCTTCAACGGTTCTCGTATTCACGCTGCTCTTCCAGAGTCTTAAATTTGGGTGGTCTACCCACAGATGTCTTGCAATGAACTGAATGAGTTGCTAGGCAAGCCTCCCTTTTATATATGAAGCTTGGTAACGTCACTCACTGATTCGTACGCTGCAGTTGCCCCTTTACCACCGGTGCAGCTTATGCTACCGTAATCTTTACCGGGAAACACAGGCGGGTAGAAGTAATGTGCCTCGCATTGTTTACAGGCGCCTTATCATCCGTCATGCGGTTTTGACGCCTTTTGTGCTTTTCTTTATTGAAATGAATACTGAGCGCTGGTTGTATGCCTGATTCCAAAAGAGATATGCACCTTTCTTTCTGTTCAATTTTCTTTTTTTGCCTACGGACACGAAATATCTTCACCAACTAACAGCCTCGCTGTAAAATATAAATTGAAGTGGACGCACCATCAAGGCACGGCGTCATATTCAAGACTCGTTAACGGTGTTTGTCGTTAGATTATATGTACTGCTTCTAACCAGTCGCGTAAGCGTACCCAGGAATGCGATAACGACGCACTATATTGTGACGAAGACGGTGCAAACAAGGGCTGTCCTCTAAAACAAATGTGTATTACAATGCTCAGACAGCGCCGGGAATAAGCGACACGTGCAACTAGATAAAAAAAAATGAGCCCTCACTTTTGGCTGCTTTTTGTCCCTGTGCAATGAGCTCTTTTCCTCGTTACCAATAAAGAGACCAGGCCGAGGTGACGCTGCAAAATTTTTATCTCGAGAGGGACCAGGAATCAAACCATTTTACTGTTTTATTATCCGCATAAAATTGCAATCAAATTTGCAATCCAGGTGCTTAGATGCTTACTTAACATTATTGATGTCGCATGTGCAGGGTAATTTGTGAACTCCTAGTATTTATATGTAACTTACAGGGGCGTTTCCATCGATACCTTATGCGCCGCTTATGATAGGGTTAGGGAGGCGAACGACAAGATTTACGACACCACGAGGAAAAAAGACTACAGTCAAAAAAAATTTCTCGAATAAATTTTCTTCATTCGCGGCTTCGTACAAAATTTGGAATCTCTCTAGACCCTCACGTCACGCACTCAGTTACACAAGAACTCCGCCACAAACATAAATTCACCTTAGCCCCCTACTTTTCACGAAAATATAAATATAACTATTACTATTTCCCGGGAACAATCACGGAATAGAATTCATTACCAGAAGAAGCGCTTGAAAATGAAAACTTCACAAATGCCGCTGCGTACATTGTATAATTGTCTCCGTTGATTCATGTTCTCCATACTCTGTCTGTCTGCTGTTAGCGATCATCCCTGTATCTTATTGACTTGCGCTACTGTTTATTGACGTTCCGAATAGTGTATGTTTTAGTTTTGCCCTTCTTGATTGGACCACACGAGGTCTGGAGCATCCTGCAAAAAAAATAAAAGGTGAAAGGTGAAATGTGGCACGAAGAATGGGAGGTCACGGACCCGGCATCAAATCCGGCAGTGTAAGCATTGACTTTTTTTCTGGTCGCTTCTGCTTGTCTGACTGCATAATGAGGCCAGTCTTATGGTACGTCGTGAGCCATATGTGGAGGTGCAGGAATGTAGAATAGCTAAGCGTCTATAAAAATATTTCCAAGCGACTACAAAGGAGAACCAGAAACCATCTAATTTCGTGTTTTTCATTCTATGCTTTGCGCACAAATAAAAGCAACCATGTGAAGGTAGAGGTAACGTCCGCTTATCTCATTTTGCAACTCGCTGGTAATCACCGCAGGAATGCAAGCTTTGTGGGCCGCCATACACCAATGAAGCATATCCATCGGCTGGTCAAAGCGCAAGATAAACAAACTTTTGAACTTGATTATTTGGTCGTCGTATTACCTTTCGGAAAAAAACCACGCTCGAACGCTTCTTTTTTTTCTCTAAATTTTGCAAAATTACGATAGCGTGCGCACTGAATTTTATTAACTGCTGTTTTCTACGGAGAAAACGAATGGAAAGTGTGCCTATTAAGCACACACGCAAGCTTACAAAAACAAAGCCAACATTTCTCCTGTTTTAGACAAAAGATAAGGGCGACCTCGTAAATAGTGCCACTTCCGGCTACACTATAAATAAATGGAACACGCGATCTTATTGAGACGTTTACAAAACTACGGGTACCCGCCACGGTAGCTCAGTGGCTATGGTGTTGGGCTGCTGAGCACGAGGTCGCGGGATCGAATTCCGGCCACGGCGGCCGCATTTCGATGGGGGCGAAATGCGAAAACACCCGTGTGCTTAGATTTAGGTGCACGTTAAAGAACCCCAGGTAGTCAAAATTTCCGGAGTCCTCCACTACGGCGTGCCTCATAATCAGAAAGTGGCTTTGGCACGTAAAACCCCAAATATTATTACAAAACGACGAGTGGAACGCATCTTAGACTGAAAGCAATCGAAAGACGTCACAATATAAGATATTGTTGCGTCATGAATTATATACTCATGTATGGTGCAGCCTTTTCTTGATTAATAAATTGACGGGATGAACTGATGCAGAAATGAAAACAATTTTTTTCATTATGTTGTCGTTCTTCTGACTGAGAAAATAAGTACGAGAAGAAAAGGAAACATGGGACTTCAGTGAGTGTTGGACACCATATGAATAAAAGCTTTAGTAAATGATTAATGAAAGGGTTTACAACTAACGCCGATTCGTGCAATTTTCCTTTCTTTCCTCCTATAGAACGAATTCTGCTGAATTTATTGTGTTTATGCTGTGCATCGTTCACAACCTATGCGGCAACGCAAGGTCGATTTACCAGTGTTGCGACATATCCGTAGTCGTGCTTAACAGCGCAACACCATAGCCACTAACCAACTACAGCGGGTTGCATGAAGCTTGTTTGGGTCAGAGCAGTGATGACAGGCGGATGCCTAAAAACTACGACACGTATCACGCAACATTTAGGGTTTCTCTGCCTTTTCTGTCACAGTGGGACATACCTGTTCTGGAGGATTGGCCAAGGTGTCGGACACACACCCAGTGGCACGTCGTGCATGGATCAATCGAATAAGGAAAATAAAAGAAGCCGTTAAATGCATTTTGTAATTACATTAACCGACCGATGCGCTTTGTTACGCAGAAAAGAGGAGCGTGTACTTGGTATGCGTAAAAAGGCACACGACTAACATAAGGCCCCTACTACGTTCTTTATATATATTCTGCTTTTCGCAGGGAGGCACACAAGCTCGAGCACTCCCGAATTAAAGAACTTGTCGTCAACAGCTGCAATGACCGACGGGAGATCTTGCAGGTGGCAGCGAAGATGCCATGAAAGGGCGAAATACGGCACAAAATGGTAGCTGTGTCCCGCACAAGGTGCCGCTGTGCACAGCCCCGGTTGCTTTAAGGCCGCGAGAATGCAAGCTCGAATACAAGATACGCTCATCCTAATCCGGTTTAAGGCAAGGGCCGCAGCGTTGGCCGTCATATCACCGTCCCATTCCGCACTGGTCAACGACCAAGGCACCTAAAGGATAACAAATCCACGGTAGGACAATGCTCTCATCGGGTGAAAGTCTCCTTTCAGCGCATACTACGCGTGCGATCTGAGAGAAGCAGGATTGGGCTATACGTAGAGGCGATGCTGGTAAAGTTGGCGCTTATGCAAGCGGTCGTTGCTCCTTGCGACATATCGTTGCCATGGAGGTCACAATGCCTTAAGATCACCGGGCGATGATAACGTGGTAAGTCTTCATGCGCCGAGAGGCACGCACGAACTAATATGCACGCGTTTCGTGTAGTCAAATTTGACAGATAGGACTGATGAAGTAGGAGTCGAATAGCAAGGACACTATACCCTAAAAAAAAGAAAACTATGCTAAGGTGCGGCGATATCATTACAGCAGTGCTATACTAAGGGTAAGGAGGCACGGCGTCTGCGACGTATGAAGAAAATAATTCGTCTAGTTTTCTTTCCCTGATCTGCCATTTCATGCATGATATATGGTGGGTAATTGTAACAAAAAGTGTACCAAAATAAATTTTCATGTTAAAAAAGCTGTCCTATGGTAGGCCTATTTCAACTTGGGTGCATTCTTGCAGTGTGTTTTACGTTAATTCTCTTTTTCTGTTTCACGGCACAATATATGGCCTCCATTGACATGCTTCTCGCAATTTCATTACATTTAAATAGGGGAAGTATATGGTCGGTAGCATAACTGACGTGTGAGGAGGTGTTCCCTGTTGGAATAATTCAGAATCGCCTCAACTTTGGCTTTAATTAAGAACGGCACGCGTTTAGTGTGGCCTAGACTAGATGCCGCCGGGTTATTGCATGGATCAATCGAATAAGGAAAATAAAAGAAGCCGTTAAATGCATTTTGTAATTACATTAACAGACCGATGCGCTTTGTTACGCAGAAAAGAGGAGCGTGTACTTGGTATAGCCCAAAAACCCAATACGTATAACTTGCGGGTCAGGCCTACGTAGCCGCTTAAGGGGAGACAGACTACGAATTGCAGGTCTGTTCAACAAAGACCGGCAGCCGCCATCCGCTTTAATGAAGTCCCTCGCGTCCTTACTCTGCCATTCTGTCGGATACGGTCAAGAGCAGGGAACCTGATCCCCTTCGCAGTATTGCGACAGTCGAGTCCGAAGCTGAAGGCGGTTGCACCACACGAATTCTGTTGTCGCGACGGGGCCGCCGCAGGGAAATGTTCCGAGTATATTACCGGAACGTTTCAGAGGAATGAGATGCGAGAGAAGTTTGTAACGAAGCGCATGAAAAACATTAATGTTCTGCAAACTGGCGGAAAGGTAACTGCATACTAAGAAAGAAAAGAGCACTGGAGTTTACGTCATCTTTACTGAATAAAAAAAGTTGCGGAAAAAAAATTTCAGGCGCCCAAGTCGGCACGTTTTGTTTTTACCGAACCCTGATTCGGAAATATTTTATAATTAAAATCTCTACGAATAATTCAAAAAGGAATAAAAAGAAGCTACCAGAGCTTGGATTCCTGCTAAACGTTTGCGCGGTCTAAAGGGGCTAGAAAGAATCGAAGAAGACAAAGAATGGCCCGTATCACTTTAGGCATTGCAAGTTACCAAAAGTTTGTAAAGACTTCATACCCTTTAGGCAATTACTTATAAACATAAACTACAATAGTCAATGTAATGGAATAGGCGAACGCTACTAGAAAGCAATTTGTTTTAATAAAGGAGCCATGCGCTTCAATGCTGTATTTATTGCAGGGAGGATATTTGGTAGCATTTGCTGTTTTTGTTGAGTAATTACGCACAAAGAATGGCCGTTATCCAGCACGTCTGCAGGGATACAATGAAGCGCTGCACGTATAAGCCAACGCGTAGTACGTGTGCTGTCTCCAGCTGCGCGAGTGCCGGAGCAGACTAGCATCCTTCTATCCCGCCATAGAAGCCTTTTCTTGCGCCCAACACAGGCGGAAAGGGCAGCGAGAGAACGGGCGGACTGGTTTTGCTCTAGTGCTTGAACGCTGTGTCTTAACCATCCGACGCTCCTAAGCTTTCGCGTACCTACATGGGCACTTCAACAGCTATAACAGCTGGTGCTCGGGAAAGAACGCACGTCACCACTCGGTTGCGCATAGACACGCGGTCTTTACACCTGTGCTGGAAGTACAACTTCCAGCGGCTGCCAGCTAACGTCCACCAACCACTGTTTAACAACGAAGCGGGCGAAAGAGCCACACAAAGGGTATTGGAGAACGTTGGTATATACCGAAGTGGAGATAACGTCAAATGGCAACTTACAAAGGAAGCGAAACAAAGTGTTCTCATGCGCTAGATTAAGGGAAGGGTGGCACTGGACACAGCAGACTCGAGTGCTGACGGAAGCTAGGTCATGCGTCTCTGAACTTCAGGCACTTGTCCATTTGTTCCCCTTTTCACGCAAGACAGGAAATGTACCAAGTCGAGGCTGATTAATCGTGGTCCTCGTTTGGAAGATTCATTACTTCAACCTTCGTAGGAGGAAAAGAGGACAGCTTCTCGCCACATTGGGCGGCACTCGACGCTGTCTGGGCGATCCGCTACACGAAAGGACAAGCGACGGTGCTAATTAGGAAGAGTGCTTGTCCGCGCCGCTGCAATTAGTGGCTTGCTTTCACTGCTACTGCTCCCACAGGCAACCCGCGCGCAGTTTCTCTGCACTGGAGTCTTAGATTTGACAAAGACAACGGTTGGTACGGCTGCAATTATAGCACTACTGCCACTTCAAGGACACATCGTAGAGTTCGAATTTAATAGGCACACACAGCTTAAAGGGCAAGGTGACTTTCTCCAGGCGACTGAGCTTCTCATTGATAACGCCTCACAAAAAAAAAAATGCTACAGGTAAAGATATCCTTCATGGTTGAAGCAGGAATGCTCGGAACTAGGAAAACTGAAAAGAAGCGATTGGAAGAACCTAGCATGGGCGATAGCCGTAGGCTAAAAGAGCTCTTAACGATCAGAAGAGAGGACGAGTCATTGTTGCGGTCACCACCAACTATTTCTTCATGGTCCTTCGAAGCTTCGCAGTCTATCTCCGCACGGTCCCAACATAGGATTCTTCTTTTTCAAAGAGCCACTACAGTTAGCAACAGTTTTACTTGGCGAGTTTGGTTACTCGGGTGGGCTCGCTTTTTTTTTCGTAGTTTCCTTAGGGAACTATTGCCCTGTACGACTGCAACACCCGCTAGAAAAGTTACAAGAGAAAGATGTCGGAGTCGTAATTGATTAAAAAACAGCGTCAAATGCGAAGAGCGAAACTTGTGTCTGTACGTGAATATTCAGCATCAGTCATTACGCTTGCTATCGCAGATAAGGATGAACATTAAAAAAAGCGTCATTGTAATTGGGTGGTTTTCAATTCAGCTATGATGTTTCTGAATTTTCGCACTGCTTGGACGCTGATATCATATATAAAAAGGCAAACCTGCAATCTTCGCACCTGCTCATTTGTGGAAGATTACGACCCATTATTTCCATTCCCAAAGCAGGATACCATGAAAAAATCGGCTAAAATGGCGTTGCAAGTGGGCATTTAAAAACTCATGTAAATATATATGCGAGATAGAAAAAAAATTTTAAGGAACCCACTTTAACGAATGATACAAACATTGTAATAGGGCATAGAACGAATGAATACATACATAACTATTTAAAAAAAAACAATTTATGCGTTATGGAATACTTGCCCCGTTAAGCTCGATTTTATATTTGTAGGCCCCTGTGAATGAACTGAAGCATTTATTTTAGTTATTGTAAACGGTAAAGCTGCTGGTAAGCAGACCTAATCTTTTGTTTCAGTTCACGGCCAATTGCAAGAATTGGCCCCAATGGAACCCAAATAGCCATCCGGTTGCCTCATGGCCTCTCACGGCCATTTGAGCGTCAAGTTACCCACGGCGGTTTGTCACCTGCCGCTGCAACCAATCAGTGTATTTCGCTACCGAAATAATCGCTAGGTGTTTGGAGTTAAGAGCAGGTATGCGGCATTAAGTATTCAGGTCTACAATTGCCAAGACTCACTCCCATCTTTTCGGAGTAAATGCAACTACGTTGTCTGGCAACATTCGAGACGTAAATAACTCTTTGGTTCAAGCTCGTGTTCACATGGGTCGCAGAGCATGGAAAGATACGCATTCTGGCAGCAAATCTGGACGACATCAATAGTGCGTTTTAAATGAAGCTTCCATAGTAATAGAGAGGAAGAAGGCGCTAAATCAAAAATTAAGCCTCAAATGTCATTGAACTAGTTTTCCACAAGGGACCACTAGGACGCTATATTGAAAACGCAGCGCTAAAGAAAACTACGACCGAGGCACACACGCAGCACACCGCTTAGGTTGTGTTTGTGTCTGGTCCTCGAATCTCGCGCTGTTTTCGCTAGAAGATGCTACGTCATCTAGCCCAGTGTCGGACCCAATCGCCCGATGTATTAAATATTCAACGTAACGTTGCTGTTGCTTTTTGTTTGGCTCCGAGAAAGCGCCACTTCTGTCATTTTTGCTCGTTTCCCGCTCGCTTGGTTTGCATGGGTTAGGTGAAACACGAAATTTAGTTTCTTTTTTTTGCTAACATTGCTAAAGAAAGTCTTCTGCGACAATCGTACTGGCCCTTCGGGAGAGATGTGCAATACGCGAAGGTTTCTGTTTAGTATTCAGAGTATGCTGCAACAGTGCAGCATACTCACTGTTACTTGCCGCTTAGCTTTGCAATCTACTGTGACTGCACAGCATGCGATAGGAAGTGGATGTCTGTTTTGCGGATGCTGCCGTGTAGCAAGTTTACTGTCTCATCCATAGCGCACTGACAAATTGCTGTGCAGTGTTGACAAACTTGCAATCACATGATGAACGAACATGCACGCGCCATGAGAAAGCCTGTGTCTTGGCTGCGGCGCTGTATTGCGGTACTTTTTGCGATGGTGTCAGCGAATCATAATTATTGCCTGTGAGATCTATTCGACGTTCTTGCAGACTTGTACGCTTTGTGGGCATATTTCTATTTTTCTTACGTGATTACTCATATTTCATGCATGAGGCTTCAGATAAGATCACATGAATCAACGCAATAACTACGAATAATGTGCTTTTGCGAATAAAATATCAGCTTAACGCATAACTAGAAGCTTATACGAGACGCAGGACGCTTCAGGATAGCGGCTTCTTGAACAAGCGCGATCACTAAATATACACTTCTATTGCAGAGGCTCGGACGAATTTTGATTTAATTAATATAAGTAGAGCGCGCGCAGATGCAAGGCTATAAAACGTGAGAGGCAGTGTTTGCGTGCGTGTAAATCTTGTTTCTCGTAATTCTGCGTGCGTAAGGCTCACTAATTACAACGCGCACTGGCTTCAAATTTGGAAGATTACCAATATTTCGCGATTCGGACAGAAATATTACTCTTCAGCAGCGCTTCATTGCGTTGCAATAAAAAATATACATAATTTTGAAGAAGTTGGTTTAGACTTGAGAACTTTAACGACGTCGAGTGAAGCGAAGTTTGCGAATTTGGTTGAACCTTGACTTGTCCTATAATATATTTATCCGGAGAGACACGTAATAACACGCAAAACCAAAGTAATTCGAAAGAGGGCAGATACGCTTATATTTTACAATTCAGACTCACTCATTTCCTTAACTTTGCGAAAAGAAAGGTGTTTTTTTATTGAGACGGTGTTTTAAGGAGGTGCTGAACCAATCAAACGATGTTTGCAACGCATAGCACGCGAAGGCACACGTTTATTAAGTAATTCAATTCTCTCGTAAACATACACCAATTAGGTCCAAGTGATCATTCAGAAGAGGTGGGCAAGCAATTTGTCAATGGAGTGTGACGGCTCTCTTGCACTGTAACTATAAGTTTTAGGATATTTCAGTGTGGGTATTTGTTTCTTAGGAACACTCTTAGTGGGAAAGGGAGCGGGGTGGAATAGCCCTCAAGTATCAAGTTTATAATACAGTGGTCACATGGGGATGAAAACGCGCTTAAAGTCTATTTGCCTATAGAAATAAGGGTAGCTTGGACACAAATTATCGCAAACCTATTGCTTTCCTTGAATGCTTCAAATTTCAGAATCATGATATTTCTGAAAGATTTGTATATGTTTCTGTGGCAGCATTCAAGAAACAAGTAGTGCTTACAAACAAAATTCCAACAAGTATCCATGCCAGAGCCCCTGTTCGAATACCAGGAACGGGTACATTACAATAATCTAAGTACGGTAGTCGTCAAAAGCAATCATGAAGAAATATTCTGAACCAGGAGAGCAATTATTTAAAAACTTGCACCCCAACTTAACCTATGTTTGCCGTACGACGGCTATTATCGCTTTCTTCGTATTGTTAGTGGCCTTATTTCTGTCTTCCTCAGGATGCAACATTCATTGCTTGATCTAAACATTGATTTTCTGTTCTGTTTTTAGCAACTAGCTTGGGGGTCTGACAGAGGCACATCTGTTCAAAAGCTTCTGTCTCTGCAAAGATACCTACCTATCTGACGGCCACATAACGACATAGTGGAAGACTTAAAAGGTATGTACCTGTCAATGCAGTCACTTATAGCTATTACCGAAAGGTGCTGTGCCTTCCGTTGTCTCCTTCGCAGGACATGGCAAAGTGGAATGCAAAAGTTAATGTAAAAATTGGATCGTGTGATTATTGTCGATGGTGAGAATTTTCATTTAATATAATTACATAACTGCAGCTACGCCATTTATTTTGTTTCGGACGACGCACATGCGCGGCTGGAGTGAATTAAACTTACCGGTGGGCCTAGGAGGGAGCAGAGCGTGCCCCACCAAAGGAGGAGTGGGCATCGTACGCGACGGCCACTCGGTGCTGTCCATCACGATGGTCGTGATGGAACCGGCCTCGGTTGTATCGAATCCGTCGCCGACCTCGTTGACAGTCCGGTTGCGCGCGGCTCGCATGGCCAACACAGGGAGCCTATGCGGACCGCCATGCCTCCATCACAGTCTCAGCAGCGATGGCTCACCGGGCAGGCGCACTCACGAGCGAATCATGCCGTGGCCGAAACGATGCATTTTCTTGGGTACCTCGCAGGAGTCTTTTAGTTCTCAGTACGAAGTGGTAGATAGACTCAGTACAGCCACAGAACACTAAATTACCACTGTAATGTCACATCAACACTGAAAGTCAGTCCTCGGACCACACTGCCGAGTTGAATTCCACGTTTCTCTAAAGTAATAGTAGGGGTGGCTTCTGCTTCTCGCAGATGCACATGTTCAAAAGGTGGCTACGCTGGACTCAAAGCTGGCCAACTGGGGCTTTGCTTGGGTTTACATTCGCGAGGAACAACAGCGAAAGAGCCGTATCACAAAGGTGAAGTGAATGAAACGCACTATGGGCCACAAGAACTAAGAACCGCGAAGCACATGTAAAGCCGAGGATCCTCCGTCTTTGTGTGTATTCAGAATCACCATAGCTCTTTAACCAGCCATTGCTAACAGCTTGAGTATATTGATGATCTCCCCGACAATTACATTTTGGTAAACACGTTCCAGTGTGACAACACGACCAGCTGAACGGCGGAGCTCAAATGCACAGCTTCGGCAAGAGCGTCCTATCTTGTCATCGGCCTCAGCGACGACTGTACTCTGTGCTGACAGGTCTGCCTATAAATAAATATTGAGCGCTATTTTGCAGCTCGTAGTATTTGCCTTTTGGTGGCAAAATAATGCACTTTAGGAAAACGTCATGTAGCAGCTGCAGAAACGCTGTCACTGACAGAAGCCGCCTTCGTAGGTGCTTGAATTTTTATTTGCTTTCGTGTATCGCTTAGCTTTCTGTCGAAGGGGGCGGCAATTTAATTGCGATGGCGCACGAAGCGAATTTTCGCTCCCTGCGATTTTTTAAGATCTCCTTTGAGTATAATCTCCTCTATTCTTCCCACTTACCGCGTTGAGAATGTTTTAGGCCGTTACAAAGCTTAGCGAACGGGCTTTAGGGGCTGCATTTTGTCTAAAATTTCCGACAGCAGTAGTCTGCGCAGTGGAAACAGATTCACGAGAAAAAAAGTACATCAGCGGTACACGCGAACAATCTGGCAAAACTTCGCTACACGTGCTTCCAGCTTCGTGATAAGATTCGGTGATAAATATCTGAACAGCACGTCGCGAAGATTGATGCGATGCTCTCTTGCATTGTTGTCGTTCTGGTGTAGGTTACGCAAGTTGGTGGTGTCGCAGCCAAGTCCCACGTTCAGTTGGTGGCAACATTGTCGCACAGCTTCCGCTTACCTCGACCTGCAAGTATAAGGACAGTAGTGAAATAAGCGACTAGTTTATTATGACAATGTAAAGATTACTTTGTTGCAGTTAACATGCAAAGTCAGTTTAACGCGGCAGTTGAAGTTAGTTTCAAGTGAGAGCGTAATGCTTGTGCAAACCCGTGGTGCTCTAGTCTAACAACGACGAAATTTGAAGCCTAGAGAGAGATTCCCAATTAGTAATACTATGATAGGTGATCGCTGTAATGTGAACAATCAGGAAAACGCATGCACCATTTGCAACGAAAACTGGGATCCCTGGGGCTCTGCATGCGATTCAGAGGAAGGAGCCGATTTAGGTACACTCGCCCACAAAATATTGCGGGGTGCTCGAGCGCGTGGCGAAACGACCCTACTCACCCGCTAGCGGGGAACCCCTGGTGTCGAGACCAACGCCATCACGCATGTGCGTCCCTCCGAGACTGCGAGCGTGCATGTTTCCGCGGTTCCTCCTTGCGCACTGGCGGTATCCGAATGCAGCCGCGAGGTGCCCCTCTTGCGATTGGCGCTGTTGTGGCTTCCACGGGCAAAACTTCGTTTATACAACAGAAATCAAGAGTTCATTTTCGTCTTGCCTGTCTCCTTCTATAGAGCGCCTTTTCTGCCACGGTCTTCTGCGGGAGAACGCCCCGTTCGTATAAAGAAAGAAACAACGAAGATTGGAACGAAAAGATGCAGCGCAGAAAAGAAAATGGCTGAAGGCTTAGCTTGGTTAAGCCTGGAAGATTGCGAAAGCAATAACCTTGGCTGCACCTTGGTTTGGCTGATGGTGTGGACATGTGGACACCAGCGAGCGCCCTCTCTCGGTAGCGCCGCAGCAGCAGCGCGCAAGGCTTCGCCTCCACCATCGATGCCGCGAGCTGGGGCCCCGTCTCTCGGTCTGGCCTGACGTCACATGGTTACGTGACGCGCAGCGGCGTAAGGAGGCGCCACGACCACCGACGGGCCGAAAGTGCGAGCAGTATTGCTTTCGCAATAAAAAATGACGTGTTAACCACCGGGCCACATGCGTCAGCGCTCGTGACTCAACAAAAAGCGGCCGCAGCGGCGCGCGCAAGCTCAGGCTTCTAAACAGGCTTCACATAGTTGTGCCCGTCGAAGCCGCCACAGCGCCAATCGCAAAAGGGGCAACTCGCGGCTGCATTCGGATATCGCCGGCGCGCAAGGAGAAAGCGCGGAAGCATACACGCTTGCAGTCTCCGAGGGACGCGCGTGCGTGCAGGCGCCGGTGTCAACACCAGGGGTTCATCGATAGCGGGGGAGGAGGGTCGCTTCGCCACGCGCTCGCGCACCCCGCAATATTTTGTGGGTGAGTGTACGTCATGTTATGTGTACTACAAGCCAGTGCTTGTACCTCAAAAATGACAGACTGGGTAAGAAGGAAGCGGAAATTTACTCGAGAATGGCAGGACATTAGGAGAAGTTTAAAAAATTTGATGTTATGAAGTTAAATAATTTGTCGGAAACTAGGTTAACTGATTATCACTACGAAAATGTCTCCTGCATTCGCTTTGCTTACAATGGGGATATAATAATGTTTACAAAGATGAATTATGGTTTACGGCGTTGTTAACCCGCGCTAGTTTTTATCTTGACGTTATGGCGAACATGGCTATAAAACCCAGTCAACAGAATACACGCACGACCAGTGTACCCTGCGTATGCCGTTGCGGTTGCTTGTTTAAGTACATCAGAATATGCTTGAAATCACATGCAAGTATAGCCTGACATGAATCATGGAATGACATGCCATTTGCCCCTCTTGATACTGACACGTTACTCGTTCATCGGGTCACAGCGTTTTACCGTCTAAAAGATGCTTTCGCGCAGCCCAAGGTGTGCCTGCATGTATCCTAAGTTTCTCAAATGTTACCAATGCTTGTACTTGCTGTCTGTTGTCACGGAACCTTGTGTAATCTGACGGCATGTATGCGCGACGCGATTTGTGTAGTACTTTCTGAAAGCCACGCGGAAACCAGCGATTACTCTGGGAACTTCGATGACTCATGTATAAACGCGAACGTGCTTGACCCACTGATCAGGGTTCGGTGATCGCCGACTGTATTCGCCGCTGTCTTTGTGCTTTGAGCGAGTAGTGGCTGCACGTCTACCGATAACCGACACGTGCGCTACTGCGACACAGCCCTTTGATAAGGGCTTGTATACCACGGCGCCGAGCGTGCCCCGCGCACTTCTTCCCAGCTTATCGCAGACGGCGGCGCAGCTGTGCTGGCGCTCGCCAGTCACCTTGTGAATGGAATAAAGAAATTCCTTTTGCGTACTTTCTCTGTAACTGCCTAGTTCCTGCCTGCCTGTAAGAACACCACAGGGTGTAGCCTGTTTGAGTGGGCATAGGTTCCCCCCCCCCTCTTCCCCCCACCAAAAAGAAAGCTTAGTATCGTCATTCACAGTTCTGGTACTGTGTTTGCCGTTACTACTACGTGACGATATGCGCTTAGGGTCGTGATCCTGTCGTGATTGTTCCTTTACCTCAAATGTAACAGCATATGTATGACACCAATGACATAAACGACGACATGCAGAACACGTTCGTGGTCGTGAGGCTGTCATGGAATTTTTTGACATGGATATGTATCAGTATAAGCATGGCCTGACATGAATGACATGACATATGGGCCTCTAGGTCTTCGCTCTCAGTCGTGGTGCCGTCGTGGTCTTTTCTTTGCCCGTGTATACACGGGAATTATAGGACACGAAACGAATGCAGAACGTCAATGACATGACATTCCACGAATATCACGAATGCATGTTATAGCAATTTCGACGAATATAATTAAACTCGCAACTTCCAGGGATATAATTAAAAAAGTCCGACGAATTCAGCAAGAGATCAGCAAAAGACATCATTCGCGGTAAATAAAGGAAGTTGTCAGGCATATAATACTAACTAGGCTGCAGAAACTTCCTTAGCTCGCTGTCGATATGTGCCTGCTGAGATGCTCCCCCTGATGGGATCCAAGCGAGTGCACCGCGCACGTTATTATTATTTTAAACACAAGTAGCGGTATTGACCCTGTGTCGCAGAAAAACTGGTGGCGGAGCCTTCCGATATGTTAGGGAGCGAAAGTTTTCCGCATATATATACGCACATGTGTATGACAATGCAGCTTGTCCACTCTCGACGACTTGGCCTTTCGACGCCGCACTGGATGGAAAGACCCCGTGCCTCCTCACCTTTCGGGTGAGCGAAGCGCAGTGGCGTAGCTAGGTCGGCTGGCACCCGGGGCCCATAGGTGTTCCGTCACCTCCCCCCCCCCCCATCCGGGTGTTGTCGAGGAAGGCGAGGATATCGACAATTTCCGGGTTTCAGCACCAGTACAGCCCCCTTGGATACCGCGCACGTCCCCGGGGTCCCCCTCTCCTTCGCTTTCTTTCCCAGAGATGGCGAATGCAGCTGGTATACACGCTGTTTTTTCTGCGCCAAATAACACAGGGTGCTGCACTGATAACGTGTGATAAGCGTATGTGCACATCTTTTGTCAGACTGTAAGGCTTGACAGCCAATACAAATGCGGCATCGTGGCAAATACGGCCCACGTCACAAGTAACAAAAAATATCTTTCTAAAGTTTTAATTTCCAATTTTAGCGGCAACATTGCATTTGAAAAATTGAAGGCCGTCATTCATATCTTGCCCAACAACTTCACAAAAATCGTCGTAGGCGCAGTATTTTGGCTGTGGGCAGCCCTGAACAAAAACGAAAATTAAATTGTGTGCCAGCGACGGTGATCTCCTCACCATATTAGAAAAACGGAAAACGCCATCTGCTTCCTTGCTGCGCGGGCGCCAATGCTATGACAAATACGAGTTCTCTTCATTCTGATCAATTAAGCCTTGTTTTTATTTGCTGCTATAGGGACAACCGTGATTATCCGAGCTGAGGTACCACCAAAAGATTGGGAACAGAACAGAGCACGCTTCGCGTCGATTCTTGGCGTCCCCCCCCCCAAAAAAAAAAGAGGCCGCGATGAAGCCCATGCCAGCGAAAGCTCGCACTACTTTCGGTCTGCACTCGCAATAGAGAGGGTTGAGGGATCAACATCACTGGTCCACTACTTCATATTTCTTTCCCTGCTGCCATAGTGGGCGCCGCCTGCAATGCCAAAGTACTGTAGGTTGTAGCACCCAAAACGATTTTGTTTAAGAAGTTTTTGTTGAGTTAATATTATGACTTTGAGTCAATTCTCGAATTGAAGTGCTTTCTTTATAAGTAATAATTAAGGGATTATTAAGGATATCGTTATTGCTTATCTGCCATATTTTTCACGCTACCGAGTTCCTAGTAATCACAAAGACACATAACTTCGTAGAATATCGGGAAATATCCTTACAAAATTCACCTTTCTTAGATAAAATTCTGTGCAGATGACAGAGACATTGTACTTGTGACATGAAGTCACACAACAACAGTTTTCTTAAACTTTCGAGGGTAAGAAGGAAAGCATGAATCATGACGGCAGGTTTCGCAGCGACTTCCCGGAGCGACCGGGAGAGGGGAAGTAAAAGCGAGCCGAACATTGCGGCGGGCCCGTGATTACAGCATGTCGAGTCATACGCCGCGAAACTCTTCGGCCGCACCGAGTCTGAAGACGATCCAGAAGATTTATGAATGAAGACTTATGAAGACTTATGCAACGTCGCTCTCAACGAACGCTTCGCCGTAAACGCAAGCGCCGGGCGCGCCGTTGAACGCCCTCTTGCTGATGTCTTTGTTCGTCTTCGCTGGGCGTTCTGACTCCTGTGACTCCTGCTCCCAGCTTGAACGCACCGCACGAGCGCACCCCACATGAAACGTTCCGCTAAGGCGAGTAGATTAGCGACCATTCTCTGAATTAAATTTTTTAGTCCGCACACTCGTGCAATTATTTCGTGGGGTGTTGACAGAGCTGCAGCCGACAATTCTGCGACGCAGCGCATCGGGTACATGAGCTCGGGTTACTGGATACCGGAGCATTCTTTGCCATTTGCGCCCAGTCAAGCCAGCGGAAAGAGGAGTGTTTTCAGGCGCATATGACACCCCCCCCTCTGGCCCCTTGCACCCGGGGCCCACGGCCCCCCGGCCCCCCCTGTTGCTACGCCACTGGCGAAGCGACCACTTCCACCATTATTGTGACCGCTCCTCGTTTTAAGTGCTGTCCGAGTTCATCAGAACGCCTGTATAGTTAGCCTAGCCGAGTTCACGGCCACCTGCGCACCTCAGATTCCGGAACTACAAGGTCAGGACTTTTTAGAACTCGTTATATATTGAGTTACCCATCTTTCGCGGGCAAATCAAATAAACTTTTAGGCATGTAGGGCCCTCTAGGCTGTATATGTCGGCGATAGGGTACCCTCACCGCCTACGGGATTATCTGACTGAGCTATGTCGAATGCTCCGTCACCATAGTAGGAAGTTCGAATCCATCTGTAAGGCTTTTTCTTTTTTTTTTTTTGACAATAGTGAGCGTGAATTTCACCTCGTCCAGTGCACTACATCTGCATGCTTAGAGTGACGCCTGACACCGGAAAAAGGTGCCGAGAGCGAGTGGGACTATACTAATCTAGGTACAACTAAATTAGGAAGACCCACTAAGTTTCAACAGACACTCCCTCACTAGAAGAGGAATTGGCCTCCCTAGTGCAGTATTCGGCCACTACATTCCTGATGATTTCTACAATTATCCTATGGCCATCAGTCCCCAGCAGTTGCTGAGCAGCTGACCAAGGCGGTGGTAAGACCTGCAACGCAGCAGAGGGTGCTACGAATCTCTGGGTCCAGACAGGCCGCCAAGGCAAACAGACCCTGTCAACCTTTAACAGCCGAACTCTGTTGAGTGAGGTTAGCTTAGCAGGACTGTTTCAGGAACTATCAGACATTGTTTGGGATATCATCGGCCTTAGTGAGATTACAAGAACGGATGAGGCTTAGACATTGCTGAATAACGGACATGTCCTCTGCTATAGAGGTCTCCCAGATAAGAAGCAATGCGGGGTAGGATTCCAAATCCGAAGGAGATAACGAGCAACATTGATGAATTCTACGCAATTAATGAAAGGGTAGCAGTATTCGTAATCAAACTTAATAAGACATAAATTGAAGGTAGTACAACCTACGCTACACCATCCAATCACGATGTTAATGAAGAAGACCATTTTATGAAGATGTTCAATTAGCGATGAGAAAAGTGCAAGCTCCGTATGCTGTAGTAATGGGCGACTTCAATGAAAAAGTGGGGAATAAGCAGGCCGGGGTAAAAGCAAATGGGAACTACGGCGTCGGTTCTAGGAACGCTGGAGAGATGCTGGTAGAATTCGCAGCAAGGAATAAGCTTCGAATAATGAACACCTCTTTCAGGAAGCGTAGCCACAGGAACTGAACCTGGAAAAGCCCTAATGGTCAAACAAGACATGAAAATGATTTCATACTTCCTGCCCATCGCAGCAGCGTTCAGGATGTAGAAGTGATAGGTAGGGTAAAGGTGCAGTGATCATAGGTTAGTGAGGGGTAGTATTCACCTCCATTTGAAGAGAGAAAGAGAAAAATTGGTCAAGAAAAGACAGGTCAACCTAGAGGCAGTAAGGGTAATAGCAAACCAATTCAGGCTATGTACTTGCAAACAAGTATGCAGCCTTACAACAGTGAGATAATGATGAGATAGAGGTATTGAAGGAAACCGTAACTATATTGGCTTCAGAAGCAGCAATTGAAGTGAGAGGCAAGGCACCAAGAGAACCAGTAGGCAAGCTCTCCCAAGTAACAAAGAAACTGATAAAGGAACACCAAAGAATGAAAGCGTCGAACTCAAGAGATCAGATAGAATTCACGGAACTGTCAAAACTGATCAACAAGGCGAAAATAAGTGATATTCGTAACTGTAACGTGAGAAAGACTGAAGAAGCTTTAAAAAACGGACGCAGTTTGAAATCAGTGAGAAGGAATCATGGCGTAGGACAAACGAAGATGTATGCACTGAAACATAAGCCGGGTAATATCATCAGCAATCTCGAAGATGTAGTAACAGCAGCGGAAGAATTCTATACTGACCTGTACAGTACCCAGAGGAGAAAGGATACCTCTATTGGAAACAGTAAAGACCAGGTTGCAGAAACTCCTCCTATAACTAGCGATGAGGTGAGAAGGGCCTTACAAGACATGAAACGAGGAAGAGCGGCAGGAGAAGATGGAATAACAGTCGATTTAATCAAAGATGGAGGAGACATAATGCTTGTAAAACTAGCGGCTCTTGATACGAGGTGTCTATCGACTGCAAGGGTTCCAGGAAACTGGAAGAATGCAAGTATTATATTAATCCACAAAAAGGGAGACGTTAAAGAATCGAAAAATTATGTGGCCATTAGTTTACTCTCAGTATTATATAAATTATCCACCAAATAATCTACAATAGGATAAGGGCAACACTGGACTTCAGTCAGCCAAGGAAACAGGCTGGCTTCAGGAAGGGATACTGCACAATGGATCACATCCATGTCATTAATCAGGCAATCAAGAAATTTGCAAAGTACAATGAGTCTCTCTATATGGCTTTCACAGATTACGAAAAGGCATTTGATTCAGCAGATATCCCAGCAGTCATAAAGGCACTATGCAATGAAAGAGTACACACCGCTTATGTAAATACCTAGGAAAATATCTATGGAGATTCCACAGCTACCTTAATTCTACACAAGAAAAGTATTAAGGTACCAATAAAGAAAGGGTCACACAAGAACACACAAACTCTGCAATGCCATTCATTGCGTGTTTGGATGAAGTATTCAAGCTATGAAACTGGGAACGCATAGGAGTAAGGATCGACGGCGAATATCTCAGCAACCTTCGGTTGCCAATGACATTGTTCTATTCAGCAACACAGTAGACGAGTTACAACAAATGATTAAGGACCTTAACAGGGAGAGTGTAATAGTGGGGTTGAAGAATGATATGCAGAAGACGAAGATAATAATGAATAGCCGGGCCAGGGAACAACACTTCAAGATCGCCAGTCAGCCTCTAGACTCTCTGAAGGAGTACGTTTATCTAGGTCATCTAATCACAAGGAACCCTGATAATGAGAGGGCAATTCATGGAATAATAAAAATGGGTTGGATCGCATACGGCACACATTGTCAGCTCCTGAGTGGAAGCTTACCATTATCCTTAAAAAGAAAGGTGCACAATCAGTGCGTTTTACCGGTGCTGACATATGGGGCATAGACTTGGAGATTGACAAAGAATGTTGAGACCAAGTCGAGGACCGCGCAAAGAGCGATGGAACGAAGATTGCTAGGCATAACCTTGAAATACCGAAAGAGAGCGGTTTCGATCAGAGGGCAAACGGGTATAGCCGATACTCTAGCGGACTTTAAGAATAAAAAATGGAGCAGGGCAGGTCATGTAATGCGCAGGCGTGATAACCCTTGCACCGTCATTGTTAAAGAATGGGCACCAAGAGAAGGGAAACGCAGTCGAGGACGGCAGAAGACTAGGTGGAGCGACGAAATTAGGGAAATCGAAGGCGCTAGTTGAATTCGGTTGGCGTAGGACAGGGGTAATTGGAGATCGCAGAGAGATCGCCTTCGTCTTGCAGCGAAAGTAAAATAGTCTGCTGATTATGGTGATGATGATGATTACAATGATGATGATCAATATTTCTAGTAAATAAGAATATTCCCATTGGGAGACATGTTTGAATTGCACTATTCAAGGCAAGTCTAGGTGGGCTGGTGTCTGCTTTGTAGATTCGCTTTATTCTTTCTGCTGAACAGACCATGGTGAGTAGCTACTTTATGTTCACGATACGAGCAAAAGTGGAGAAAATTTTAGATAAACGAAGCTTTCGAGAAGCGGGCTAATAATTTTATAGACCTGATAAGATGCATACAATGGTCTTCATCATCATCCAATGCAAACTGTTATTCTAATTCAGCTTTTATGTTAGTGAACCGCGCATATCGCAATTTTCACGTTATATAATGGTTGTGGTAGAGGATTACATCGCTCGAAAGATACAGGCCGACATGCTGACAGCAGTTCATGCTAACGTGCACTGTGAGAAGTCGACGGAACGATGTGATCGAATCAATGGCAACGTTTGGCTTTTGTCGAGGGAAAACAAAGACATTTGTGAGGTTCAATTTTTATCGCCTGTTTCATATCAACGTCTGTAGCGAAATAAAAGCAGACGCGTGCGCTTGTACTTTCTCGGGAAGGTGTACTTCCTATAATGTGCTGATTGACGTGACGCATGCGGCTATTGTCTGAAAGACTTACTCAGCGTTCGCTCGAGAGAAGTATGCGTGCGGAAATTTCAAGACCGACCAGAAAATTTTTCCATGAAAGTGTAGCTTCTGTGCGTAGTGTTAATTCCGCACAAGAACAGCCACCAGACTGGATGTCCTTAAAGCGAATAGCTTTCGTGGGATATTTCGCTAATTTTCGTTGTCGCTTATTCGTGGTTTCCGGACCTTCACCGCCGGTACGAAAGCGCCCATGCAAAACGGCTCGTGCTCACGCAAAACTGAATTGCTGGGCACGTCGGTCACCGAACGAAAGCTATTATAACTCTTTGAAACAGGTGCTGTCTCGCTAAAGGCTCTGCGGTATCTACAGGTCTACACGCTGTGGCCGAAAGCTGGATTCGCGAAGGCCAGCCTTCCTCTAATCCCGCTACCCTCTCTCTCAGTGCAACGTGCAGTAGATCAGGGTAGCAGTCACCATCCATGCCGGTGCTCGCGCTGTTTGAAGCAACACACGTATGTTGATTAAGCTTATTTGTATACCCACCTGCACTGCCGCTGAGAAATGTACTGACTGACTGCTCTCTCTACTACCGAACTATGCATCGAAAGGTCAATCGCTACCTAAATATCCCAACTGCCAGAAATATAGACCTTCAAGCGCATCAATATTTTGATATAGCAAATAGCTTTCTAGAAGCGTATGGCTCTTCGCCTGATTTACAATCATCGTCGATGATTTCTGCAGAATGTTTGTTCTAAAAATTAGCTGTATATTTCTGCAGTGCTTTGCTGACATCTGTGTGTTTTCCGTTTAATAGAAAAATTCGGTTGTGGCCTAATTATTCGGTCATCGGGACTTTATGCAGAACGAGAGAGGTTTCAATGCTCATCCGGCCACGTATTTCTTGATTTTTTTTTTGTCTGAGCTGTTTGAACAAAACAGCAGCGCTCAGTATGTTGCAGCCACGGTCAGCAGAGTTACGGACAGTCGGCTGACTTTCTTTTGCATTTCATAGTTAAGCCGTTGCCTCACTGTCGAACGTCCGCGTGGGCTATGGCAAGGCATGTTTTTGACGTCCGCTGCCATCAGTTACCTGCCAGGCAAAAATAAATACAGGCATTCCCCTGCATTACACTCGTGTATTTTTCACGTGTGATGAACTTGAGACAGAAGACTTCTGCGATATATTTGTCTGTGAACTCATTTACTGTGACAGCATGACAGCAACATTCTCTACCCCCCCCCCCCTTGACGAGATCTAATTAGTTTCTTGTCGTTGAGGTCTCAAAACGTGGCTCAAAGTCACAAGGGAGCTTCACCCCACTGGAGTGTCAATTACAGCCGACAAGCCAGAAAGCATACGTATGGACAATTCAGCAAGAACCGTCAAGTAAATGCCTGCAAGTGCCACAGCATTGAATTCAGAATCAGGATCAGTTTATTCAATACAAAAATGGGGATAATTACAAGATAGGTATATACAGAAGGAGGTCCCGTAGTTACAAACTTATATGGGACCTGCTGTGCATGATGACGAGAATTAATAAAACAACAATGGGATCATGTAAAATTTGCGATAATAAATGTTTTAGGAGACAAGGCATAAATGAACAGGAAAACAGCAGATGAATGTACTAATCAGTAACAAGGCTTTGGAATAGTCAAGAAAAGGTGAAACTACAAAAATAGCTTAATAGGAAAAAAATAAAGTAAAAGAAATTAGAGAGACATATGGAGAAACAACGCGAAAATTAAAAACACAACACACAGTACACTCAAATGGGAAAGTTGGAGGAAGCCAAAAGAAAATACTTAACTTCTGTACGAAATATGTGAGCTTTGAACAATAATAAAGGGAATGGTAATGTTCTCCACAGAGATAAAGCTTAAAAGTGAGTGTAATGACTGCTTACCAAAGTTGGTGCGATCGAAGGGTAAAATGAAGTTCATATTTCCTGAAAATCTAGTATTATTTACATTAGTAAGGGATGTCCTTGGTATGAAGGTTACTGGAATATCATTGTTTAATGCCCTAAATATAAATATGGCTGGGTTATATTTAACAAGATCAGTAACATTCCAAATATTATGTGCATGTAACAGCTGATTAGCGCTAATGCTACGAAGTGAAAATGTTATTAGTCGAATAGCTCCATTCTGAATGACTTGCAACAAAGTTATGTGACTGTTATAACTGTTTCCCCGTGATTCAATGTTATGGTTAATATGAGAATGAACAAAAGCATAATAAAGTGACATGACAGTTGAAAATGGCAAATATCGTCGGGCTTTGATTAAAACGCGTATTCCGTACGCAATTTTCATTTTCAGATTACCTATGTGTAGGTGAAATTTATATGACGACCAAATTCGACACCTAAATAAGTGCAATTATCAGCTGCACTGATTAGGTGATTGTTTATGGAAATAGGTGAAGGCGAAATTTAAGATGACGATCAAATTCCCCACCTGAATAGGTGAAAAGATCAACTGCAGTGATTAGGTGATTGTTGATGGAAATAGATCGAAGGAGCTCAGTCGATCGCTGATGTGAGGCAAAGACGACAAAATTGATCTTATTATGGTTATCCTGCAGCTTGTTAAGTTGACACCATGGTGAAATTTTCACGAGATCTTCGTTTAGCTTACGTGTTAGCGTTGATATACAATTGTTTGAACTGAATATAGTAGTAGCATCGGCGTAGAGAATACACTTCGATGAGGAGAGGCAACTAGGCAGATCATTAATATAAATTAGTAAATGTATAGGACCTAATATGAACCCCTGTGGTAAACCATTGTTAGTAGTAGCTTCTTTTGAGTAGTACCCAGAAATGTTAACGACTTGTTTTCTATCTTATAAGTACACTACTGGTCCCTTACCCAACGAGCAATGTTCTCCGGGGCATTTGGCTTTACTTTGGCCTCTCTAAGCATATTGCGCCTAATGTCCTCAGTAACAGGAGACAACCATAAGGGATTCTACCTTAGACGCGGGTGCCGAGCACTTAAGACACGTTGTATGATCGTCACATGCAGATCCCCAGGCGCAGGTGACGACCTGTGTCAAGGGCCACGGCAGCCGGAACCACCTGTATACAAACCTAATCAGCTAGCTTTGGCTGATTCACTCCTGCCTAAATAATTTCGTTAAAGCATCATCAGGAACAGGACGTGAACCCAGCGGTCATAGAATGGTGTTTCAGGGGTGCCACGTATTTAGGCGCTCTAGAAAGCAAGAGGAGACAATGTGTACGTGCTAAAAAACATTTCTACTTCAAAAAGGAGTTAGTCAAAAACTACAGTAAGCACCACAAACAGCTCTGTAAACACTCGCTAAGGCCTAATCCTCGCAGCTCGGGCTGAACAAATCCGCAGCGAAACAATTGTGTCTCAGTTCACAATAGTCTAAATAACCAGAGCCAGTATAGGTGCCCTTTCCAGACGCAACCTCGTTCTGCCCATGGTAGCCATCTTTACGCAACACCGTGCAACAAGGTGTGCTATGCAGTTGATATTGATGATTTCTGTTCTGGTGACTGCATCTGCTACTGGGAAGAGCAGCCCAGCGTTCATGAAAACAACCCGCGATGGAAAACTTCTTTTCCTCGCGACACGCACACAACCACACGATATCGATTCACCATTTTTATGTGCCTTTCTTTACTGCTTCAACGTGCTCTTTACACGGAAGGCTGGCGTTTTAGCGCCTGTGTGTTGGCGTAGCAAATCAAGTTCAGGAGACTCGTTTGCATGAATGCGATAAGTGGCGCATCGCATCGCATCGCATCACATGAATTTTCTAGCGCATCGTCTCCATGGAAACGAGCCTAACGCGCTAGGATAGCGCGTCACATGAATGCACCAGACAAGGGTGGATTGAGATGAGTAAGTCGACTTTTGTAGTGCATGCATATGCGATTAGGGAGACGGTATTCATTCATTTTATGTTCTGCCCATGCTTTCGCGGTGTTAAAGGGACACTAAATAGAAGAATGATTTCTTCTGTACCAGTAAATTACCCTTCTGCAACACTAAAAGTATCACTCTTACCGCAATAAGACGCTTAGTAAGCCATAAAAAGCGCTAATGCAAAATAATGCTGTGAAGCCTCCATGAAGATTCCGCAACAGGTCTCTGTGACGTCATGGATTTTGATGGCATCTTCTTTGGCCCGCTTAATTATATAGCGGTACACATTGACTACATTGTGTTTTAAAGGAACGAAATATTAAGCGTGGCAAGTTTGCGGCAGCTTTACTGAGACCACACGGCCCAAATAAGAAAACATACTTCGGAATTCTTGACGTCACACTGACGTACCAGCGTCGGGGTTCCGGCGCGATATTCAAATACTGACACACTGCCGTTCATTTTCTCGTCGTATATTCGAACTGTAAAGTTGAAATGACCGGCTGTAGGCTTGTCAAACACTCAGTTTAAACTGATTTATTTTATGCTTTTATGTCGGTTTACACGCATTAATTGTGTGCGCTGCTTTTGTAGTTTAAAGGGACACTAAATTGAAAAATGATTTCTTCTGCATCAGTAAGTTACCGTTCTACAGCACCAAAAACATCACTCTTACAACAATAAGACGTCTGGTAAGCCAGAAAAGCGCAAGAACGAAATACGGGTGGCGACGCCTGCTTAAGTTCCCGCACCTGGGGGCTGTGACATTTTGGATTTTGATGGCATCTTCTAGGCCTACTAATTACATATAGCGGTACAGATTGACTACATTGTATTCTAAAGGAACCAAATATTAAACATGGCAAGTTTCGGGAACCTTTATTGAACCAGCGCGGCCCAAATGCGAAAACATACTTTGGAATCCCTGACGTCACGCTGGCGTACCGGCGCTGGGGTTTCGGCGCGAAATTCGAATACTGATACTTGGACATTCATTTTCTCATCTAATAATCTAACTATTTTTTTAAATGACTGCCCGCAGGGTTCTCAAACAATGACTGATTAGTCTGAACTCTTTTTTTGTTTCGCTTTAGTGCCCCTTTAAGCGGCTTTGTGTAGGGCACGTGCCGAAAAGTGCCACATCAGACATTTGGGCACCCTATCTAGAGTCCTTATCTGTAGCAAGTCTGAATTCTCGGATATATTATGCATAAAGTGTTGAAGATTACAGGTGAAATTGAATAATATTTACAGGATTGTTTCCATTATAATGATTGCCACCTAACTGTGCACGTTACCTTTACATTTACGCGTCTGGCTTGAAATAAGCTAAAATTTTTGGATTGATTTAGTGAACTACTTTGTCATTCCTCAGCATTAACAGTGTGATCCGAACCTGCGAATATATTGTTGTATTTTCTGCAGCATTAACACCGACAGGCCATTGCGCATAACATATAAATTTAGAAACAACCTAACAAAGCTGAGTTTTCGTGCTTTTCTGGGAGTTTTCAACGGAGATGCGTTAAACGTATGCAGGAAATATGGACATTTGTTCAGTTTTATAAATATGGATATTTGTTCAGTCTTAAGCCTTACAACTCAGCGTCCGCGCAACATCCGTCGCCAAAGAGTTTCTGCAGCACTTCAGCAGCTTAGATTGTTTCCTTCAATCAGAGGGTGAACGTAGACAGAGAAGCGCCAGACGCACGACACAGCTGCTCCAACGAAAGGTTATTTGGGAGCGTGACATGAAAGGCAAGGTGCCTTGTTTCGTGGGAAGTATTTATCCGGCTTCGGATGGCTGGCCGTCGGACAGAGCTTAGAAATCCAGGAGCACAAAAGAGATTGTTGTGACCGGAGCAAGTTCTTTCATACTTGGAGAAGCCATTCATCAGCTTAGAAATCCAGGAGCACAAAAGAGATTGTTGTGACCGGAGCAAGTTCTTTCATACTTGGAGAAGCCATTCATCGGAAGCTATCAGCTGTTTATTCTGTTTTATTAGCACTAAAACGCAAATAGAATCAACATCATCCTCGTCATCATCAGCCTATTTTATGTTCACTGCAGGGCCAAGGCCTCTCCCTGCGATCTCCAATTACCCTTGGCCTGCGCCACCTGATTCCGGCTAGCACCTGCAAATTTCTTAAATTCATCCCCGTACCTAGTCTTCTGCCGTCCTCGACTGCGCTTCCCTTCTCTTGAAACGCATTCTTTAGCCCCAAAGGTCCACCGGTGAACTAACCTTCTCATTACATGACCTGTCTAGCTCCATTTCTTTCTCTTATTGGCTCCCTGATCCCCACCGCTCTCTTCCTGTCTCTTCATGTTACGCCTAACATTCTTCGCTTCATAGCTCTTTGCGCGGTCCTTAACTAGCTTTCGATCTTCTTTGTCAGTATCGAAGTTCCTGCTCCATATGTCAGCACCGGTAGAATGCATTGATTATACACCTTTCTTTTTAATGAGAATGGTAAGCTTCCAGTCAGAATCTCTCAATGTCTGCCGAATGCGCTCCAACCCATTTTTATTCTTCTGTAAACTTCCTTCTCATGATCAGGGCCTGGTGGGAGGGATTAACCTAGATAAACGTACCCATTCACAAGACTCTATAGGCTGAGTGACGATGCTGAAGTCCTGTTCCCTTGCCCCGCTATTCATTATGATCATCGTATTCTCCATATCATTCTTCAACCCCACTCTTACACTCTCTCTGTTAAGCACCTTAATTATTTGTTGTAACTCGTCTGCAGTGTTGCTGAATAGAACAATGTCGTCGGCAAATAGAAGTTTGCTGAGGTATCCGCCGTTGATCCTTTCTCCTAAGCGTTCCCAGTTTAATAGTTTGAATACTTCTTCAAAGCACTCAGTAAATAGCTTTGGAGAGATTTTGTCTACTTGTCTTACCCCTTTCTTTAAAGGTATCTTCCTATTTTTCTTGTGGACAATGGAAGAAGCTGTCGGATCTCTGTAGATACTTTCGAAGCTATTTAAGTCAGCGCCCTGGACTCCTTGTTTACGTAATGCGTCTATGACTGCTGGTATCTCTGCTGAATCAAATGCGTTTCCGTAATCTATTAAAGCTATATTGACAGGCTGATTGTACTCTGCGGATTCCTCGATTACCTTATTGACGGCACGGATATGATCCATGGTACAGTAGCGCTTCCACAAACCTGCCTGTTCTCTTGGTTGATTAAGGTCCAGTGTTCCCCTTAGTCCATTGGAGATGATCTTGGTGAATATTTTATGTAGTACTAGGTGCAAGTTATTGGCGTAAAATTTTTCAATTCTTTAACGTCCCCCTTTTTGTGGATAGTATATCATCGGCATTCTTCCAATTCTCTGGGACCCTTAAAGTAGATAGACAGATCGTGTAAAGCACCGCTACTTTTTCAAACATTATGTCTCTTCCATCATTGACTTAATCGGCTGTTAGTGCATCTTCTCCTGCTGCTTTACCCCGTTTCTTGTGTTGCAAGGGACTTTTAACTTTGTCGCTAGTTATAGATGGAACCTCGGTAACCTGTTCGTTATTACTTCGAATGGAGGTATCGTGGTTGCATTGGGCGCTGTACAGGTCAGTATACAATTGTTCCTCTGCTTTTACTCTGTTTGAGGGTGCAGATTGTTGATGAGATTACCTGCTTATATTTCTGCGCATACGTCTTGGTTTGTCCGATACGAAGTTTCCTTCTCACTGATTTCAGGCTGCGTCCATCTTTTACAGCTTCCTCAGTCTTTCTCACGTTAGAATTTCAAAAATCCCATTTTCTCCTTGTTAATTAGTTTTTACAGTTCCGCGAATTCTATCTTATCTTTTGAGTTGGACACTTTCATACTTTGTCATTTCTTTATTAGGTGCTTTGTTACTAGGAAGAGTTTTCGAGCAACTTTACACCGACAGGACTCGAGACCGTTCACCGAGTCAAAGATACTCGGACCGTGGCCACACTCATCGCTGATCGAAACGCGACTCGGGCACTAGTGCAATGCTTCAAGTACACTGGCTTCATAATAATAATAATAATAATCATCATCATCACCCTGGTTTGCAGGACAAAGGCCTCTCCCATACTTCTCCAACTACCCCGGTCATGCACTAACTGTGGCCATGTTGTCCCTGCAAACTTCTTAACCTCATCCTTCCAGCTAACTTTCTGCCGCCCCCTGCTACGCTTCCCTTCCCTTCGAATCTAGTCCGTAACCCTTAATGACCATCGGTTATCTTCCCTCATCAATACATCTGCCCATGCCCCCCCCCCATTTCTTTTTCTTGATTTCAACTAAGATGTTATTAACTCGCGTTTGTTCCCTCACCCATTCTGCTCTTTTCTTATCCCTTAATGTTACACCTATGATTCTTCTTTCCATAGCTCGTTGCGTCGTCCTCAATTTAAGTATAACCCTTTTCGTAAGCTTCCAGGTTTCTGCCCCGTACGTGAGTACTCGTAAGACACAGCTGTTACACACTTTTCTCTTGATGGACAATGGCAACCTTCTGTTCATGATCGCAGAAGGCCTCCCAAACGCACCCCAGCCCATTCTTATTCTTCTCATTATTACAGTCTCATGATCCGGATCCACGGTCACTACCTGCCCTAAGTAAATGTATTCCCTTACCACTTCCAGTGCCTCGCTACTTATCGTAAACTGCTGTTCTCTTCCGAGACTCTTAAACATTACTTTAGTTTTCTGCAGATTAATTTTTAGACCCACCCTTCTGCTTTGCCTCTCCAGGTCAGTGAGCATATATTGCAGTTGGTCCCCTGAGTTACTAAGCAAGGCAATATCATCAGCGAATCGCAAGTTACTCAGGTATTCTCCATTAACTATTATTCCCAATTCTTCCCAATCCAGGTCTCTGAATAACTCCTGTAAGCACGCTTTGAATAGCATTGGAGAGGTCGTAGCTCCCTGCCTGACGCCTTTCTTTATTGGGATTTTGTTACTTTCTTTATGGAGGACTACGGTGGCTGTGGAACCGCTATAGCTATCTTTCAGTATTTTTACATGCGGCTCGTCTACACCCTGATTCCGTAATGCCTCCATGACTGCTGAGGTTTCAGCTGAATCAAACGTTTTCTCGTAATCAATGAAAGCTATATGTAAGGGTTGGTTATATACCGCACTTTTCTCTATTACCTGATTGATAGTGTGAATATGGTCTATTGTTGAGTAGCCTTTACGGAATCCTGCCTGGTCCTTTGGTTGACGGAAGTCTAAGGTGTTCCTTATTCTATTTGCAATTACCTTAGTAAATACTGTCACGTGGTCGTGGCGTCAAAGAACACAGTAGCAATACTGTGAAAGGCAAAACTAACTTTTATTGGGCGAACCTGTGCCCACAAAACAGGCTACACTTAAAGAACAACGAGAGCGGCGAACACAGTCGGCGATCGTCGAAAATCTGATCAGCGGGTCACGCGCGTCGGCTTTTATACAGCAGTCGTCGAACGTTCCAGACTAATCGTTTGGGCCCGCGTGCCTTCCACAAAGTTCTACACCATTCGCGTCACGCGATGAAATCAGATAACATAAGGTTCGGCGACAACAGACAGCCGGGTAGAAGCATCGATAACTATCCAGAAACTTCGGATACATGCAGGCGCGTCCCGCGCTGTGCTCTTACGTTTGTTAGGCGGCGAAACGTGGTCGCCCGATAAAGATAAGTACACGTGTCAATACTTTGTAGACAACAGACAGTAAGCTGATCGGTCTATAATTTTTCAAGTCTTCGTCGTCCCTTTTCTTATGGATTAGGATTATGTTAGCGTTGTTTCAAGATTCCGGTACGCTCGAAGTCATGAGGCATTGCGTATACAGGGTCGCCAGTTTTTCTGGAACAATCTGCCCACCATCCTTCAACAAATCTGCTGTTACCTGATTTTCCCCAGCTGCCTTCCCCCTTTGCATAGCTCCCAAGGCTTTCTTTACGTCTTCCGGCGTTACTTGTGGGATTTAAAGTTCCCCTAGACTATTCTCTCTGCCATTATCGTCGTAGGTGCCACTGGTACTGTATAAATCTCTGTAGAGCACCTCAGCCACTTGAACGATCTCAACCATATAAGTAATGATATTGCCGCCTTTGTCTCTTAACGCCTGCATGTGGTTCTTACCTATTCCTAGTTTCTTCTTCACTGCTTTTAGGCTTCCTCCTTTCCTGAGAGCATGTTCCATTCTATCCATATTATACTTCCTTATGTCACCTGACTGACGCTTCTTGATTAAGTTGGAAAGTTTTGCCAGTTCTGTACTAGCTGTAGTATTAGAGGCTTTCACACATTGGCGTTTCTTTATGAGATCTTTCGTCTCCCGCGATAGCTTACTGGCATCCTGTCTAATGGAGTTACTACCGACTTCTATTGCACATTCCTTAACGATGCCCATAAGACTGTCGTTCATATCTTCAACACTAAGGTCGTCTTCCTGAGTTAAGGCTGAATAACTGTTCTGTAGCTTGATCACCGGCTTAGGAGACCGTTTATAGTGTCCCTGTCTATAGCGTCCCTCCCACACGCACTAAGTGCTTTCTCTCTCTCCCTTTTTTCCTCTTTCTATTCCACTTTCCCCACCTCCAGTGTAGGGCAGCAAACAGGATGCTCTTCTGGTTTACCTCCCTGCATTTCCTATCCTTGTTTTCGATCTCTCTTACCTACTGGTTGCCTTGGTGGTTTTACCTCCCACTTCAACTGCTACTTCTGAAGCCAGCCTGGTTACGGTTTCATTCATTGCCTCTATGCCACACTCTTCTCTCTCTTCGAAGGTTGCGCATTTCTTATCAAGTGCCAACCTGAATCGGTCTTATTTTACCATTACAGCGTCTAGGTTTACCTGTTTCTTGTTGACCAATTTTACTCTCTTTCTCTTCAAATTGAGGTGCAACCTAGCCCTCAATAACCTATGATGTCTGCACTTTACCCTGCTTAACACTTCTACATAATGTACTATTCTGGGATCGACAGAAAGTATGGGATCCATTTGATTTCTTCTTTCACCATTAGGCCTTTTCCAGCTCCAATTTTTGTTCCAAAGCTTCTGAAGAAGGTGTTCATTATTCGCTGCTTATTCCTTTCCGCGAATTCTGCCAACACCTCTCCTCGAGTGATCCTAGAATCCACGCCGTAGTTGCCAACTGCTTGTTCAGGAGCCTGCTTTTCCCCCACTTTTACATAGACGTCACCCATAACTACAGCATACTGAGTTTGCACTTTTCGCATAGCTAATTCAACATCTTCATAAAACTGTTCTATTTCTTCATCATCGTGACGGGATGTTGGAGCATAGGTTTGTACTACCTTTATTGTATACTTCCTATTCAGCTTTCTTACTACTGCTACTCTCTCATTAATGGTGTATAATTCGCGAATGTTGCCGGCTATGTCCTTATGAAATAACAATCCCACTCCGAGCTGCTTCTTATCTGGTAGTAGTACTCTATAGTAGAGGACGTAGGCATTGATCAGCACTGTATATGCCTCACCAGTTCTCCTAACCCCACTAAAGCCATTGATATCCGAAACAATGCCTGATAGTTCCTCAGAGTCCTGCTAGGCTATCTTCAGTCGAGATGGTTCGGGTGCTAAGTGTTGCAACGATCAGTTTCGACTGGGGGCCGGGCCGGGTCCAGAGATTCTTAGCACCCTCTGCTGTGACAGGTCTGAACGCCGCCATGGGCAGGTGCTCCGCAGCTGTTGGGGACTGCGGGCCATTGGTTAAGCGAATGAGTAATTAGGGAGGGAATGGCCAAATACTGCACCAAGGAGGACATTTCCTGTTTTGGTGAGAGAGTGTCTTGTTGAAGCTTAGTGTGTCTACCTAATTAACACGCAATGCCATTTACATAACAACAAAGAAAACTAACATTCGGAAGCGACTCGGCTTCAACCCAGTCCACGACAATTTTGCAGAGGGCGTCTCTGAACTGTTTTATTCCATGCAAAGCAGATTGTATCTGTAATGATTGCACACACAGTCACTTTCATCAGTAGTACACTACACAACAGGGAAGCTCTATTCGTCAAAGCATCGCGGTTTTAATTCGCGTACATAGCGTTGTTCTGGGTGTGTCTTTTGTGCCACTTTTTAAGAAACCCAGATGCAACAACGAGTCTCGCATTTATGTTTTCTGCATTTGTAGCCCCTTTTATTGTTCTCACTGAGAACACCGGCGCATGTGTAGTGGGACTTCTACTCTGCTATAACCCTAACGTTGCAAGGGAACTCTAGCAAAATTGTCAATTAGATATATAGATTGCATCTGATTACTTCTCTATCAGATTCAGTGCTTGGCAGCTGCGTCATCAGCATTTGCCGAGGAGGTCGCATATATTTGCAATGTTTCTTTGCTCCTGGAACAACGGCGACAATGGACAGAATTAGCATTCTTTTTTTTTCAAAGTAGTAACTCCAATTTGAAACTAATACGCCGGAATGTTTGAGTAACTGAGCGGATCCAGTGCGGGTGTCTGAACGTTTATTCATCAGTATTCCTACAGTAACGGTGCTCACGAGAACTTCACTTAGAATGTGTAGTTAGATCATGTAGTTTCTGGGGTCTGGGACTGCAAAGACAATATTAAAAAGCAATTTTGAGAAATTATTATTAGTTTTGTGCAGAGGAAGCTAAAAAGAGCCAGAACAAGTAAATAGCCCCATGTACAAATAATGCTGTAAAGTAACAGATAGTTTAGAAAACAGCTTTCAAGTGAAGGGGTAGATGGAATGGCAGAATAGCTGTGTATTACCAGCGCTACGCCTATAAGAACCTATGCCGCAGACTCCTGCAACGCACGCCAAATTATGCAAGGGCCAAGGACCCAGCTTAAGGAAATTGAAGATTCGCTTTTGCTACATTTATTCTCCTGCTGAAAAGAGAGAGGTTATATTATAGGTCCTTTGATGAGTAGCTACACTGGTTTTCTGGCGAAATATTAAAATAAATATTTACACGAGTTAGAGAAGATGCGTAAAATTAAGAAACGTGCGGAAGGTATCGAAAATAACTGTCATTGCAAGCGAATAGCCCAAAGCTATATCTAGTTTAAGGTTTATATTATTCTGATATATTTACTGTCGGCGTTTGGTGACCACTGCGCGCCATTATTTTGTTACTCGGAAGCAGAGGTGGCGAAATGGCCTTATTATTCTTTTCCTCCCAACGCAAGTACCGTCCTTACCTCACCCTAAATTAAAAAAAAAATGACCCGCTTTCTTCATGCTCGCCTCACCTATCGAAGTTATCCACCCTCCCTCACCCTCCCCTTGACAAGGCTACTATCGTCCACTTACCTTCCGTTTTATACAACTTCAAATAAGCCATTTGCTCGACGCGCGATCTTAGTTCACAACATTGGTAGTAAAGTGTCATTCCTCTTGTCAAAGCATGACACACTGCTTTGCTTCGAAGCGGTTTTGTATAGGTCGGCAAAATAAACAAAGCTCGCTCAGACTCACTCACAAATTATATTTTTTGCTTGTTACTTGTTCTTTCTCTCTCATGGAGCTCAATCGGATTCAGAAACTGGAATTCTACTCAGTCGATGTCACTCGGACTATGGCACATAGGTACTACACACCGCAAAGTTCATTCGTTTTCGAACTCATAAGGTCTATCAGCGGCGCTCACTCGGACTGAGACTCAGTCCGACTCATCGACTCAGCGGGACGACTCAGACGACTCAGGCGGGCGCAGTCGCACTCAGACTCACCAAAATATGACTAAGCCGGGCTCACTCGGACTGAGGCTCAGCAAAATACTACTTAGCGGGGCTCACGCACTTGGACTGAGACTCATCAAAATACCACTCAGCCGGGTGCAGCCGCACTTAAACTCACCAAAATATTACTCAGCGGGTCTCACGCACTCGGACTGATACTCACCAAAATATGACTCTGCCGGGCGCAGTCCCACTCAAACTCACGAAGATATTACTCAGCGGGTCTCACGCACTCACCAAAATACGACTGAGCCGGGCGCAGTCGCACTCAAACGCACCAAAATATTACTCAGCGGGTCTCACGCACTCACCAAAATACGACTGAGCCGGGCGCAGTCGCACTCAAACGCACCAAAATATTACTCAGCGGGTCTCACGCACTCACCAAAATACGACTGAGCCGGGCGCAGTCGCACTCAATCGCACCAAAATATTACTCAGCGGGTCTCACGCACTCACCAAAATATGACTGAGCCGGGCGCAGTCGCACTCAAACGCACCAAAATATTACTCAGCGGGTCTGATGCACTCACCAAAATACGACTGAGCCGGGCGCAGTCGCACTCAAACGCACCAAAATATTACTCAGCGGGTCTCACGAACTCACCAAAATACGACTGAGCCGGGCGCAGTCGCACTCAAACGCACCAAAATATTACTCAGCGGGTCTCACGCACTCACCAAAATACGACTGAGCCGGGCGCAGTCGCACTCAAACGCACCAAAATATTACTCAGCGGGTCTCACGCACTCACCAAAATACGACTGAGCCGGGCGCAGTCGCACTCAAACGCACCAAAATATTACTCAGCGGGTCTCACGCACTCACCAAAATACGACTGAGCCGGGCGCAGTCGCACTCAAACGCACCAAAATATTACTCAGCGGGTCTCACGCACTCACCAAAATACGACTGAGCCGGGCGCAGTCGCACTCAAACGCACCAAAATATTACTCAGCGGGTCTCACGCACTCACCAAAATACGACTGAGCCGGGCGCAGTCGCACTCAAACGCACCAAAATATTACTCAGCGGGTCTCACGAACTCACCAAAATACAACTGAGCCGGGCGCCGTCGCACTCAAACGCACCAAAATATTACTCAGCGGGTCTCACGCACTCACCAAAATACGACTGAGCCGGGCGCAGTCGCACTCAAACGCACCAAAATATTACTCAGCGGGTCTCACGCACTCACCAAAATACGACTGAGCCGGGCGCAGTCGCACTAAAACGCACCAAAATATTACTCAGCGGGTCTCACGCACTCACCAAAATACGACTGAGCCGGGCGCAGTCGCACTCAAACGCACCAAAATATTACTCAGCGGGTCTCACGCACTCACCAAAATACGACTGAGCCGGGCGCAGTCGCACTCAAACGCACCAAAATATTACTCAGCGGGTCTCACGCACTCACCAAAATACGACTCAGCCGGGCGCAGTCGCACTCAAACGCACCAAAATATTACTCAGCGGGTCTCACGCACTCACCAAAATACGACTGAGCCGGGCGCAGTCGCACTCAAACGCACCAAAATATTACTCAGCGGGTCTCACGCACTCACCAAAATACGACTGAGCCGGGCGCAGTCGCACTCAAACGCACCAAAATGTTACTCAGCGGTTCTCACGCACTCACCAAAATACGACTGAGCCGGGCGCAGTCGCACTCAAATGCACCAAAATACTGCTGAGGCGGGGTCGCTCGGACCGAGACTCACCAAAACGCTGCTCAGCCGGGCTCAATCGGACTCGGAGTCACCAGAATTATGCTTATGGGATGACTGTGACTGAAACTCTAAAAAATCTTTGTCATTCGGATTCACTCATACTCACTCAATGAGACCCATAATGGTCTTCATGGCCCACAGATCTCACGAACTGAGACTTTCTCTTGAATTGAACATATCAATCACAAACATTCATACCAGGCTATCTGGGGAATACACAAGCATTACAAATACTAAGTGTTTAGAAAAGAGTACGCGCGAGCAGTGGCGTAGCCAGGAGGGGGGTGGGCTTCACCCCTACCGTCCCCCCCCCCCCAGGAAACTTTCCGGCCGGTGATCTGCTCCCTTTTATGTCTGGCACGTTGTCTGTTAACAATGGCGCATATCCTTCAAACGTGAGGCTCTTATAGGCATTGGCGTCTCAATACCTGTCCGACACATGAGAGCTTACAAAGAACGAAGCGCCGCAGCCCAGATGAGGGATGCAGCCCCAGATGAGGGATGCAGCCCCAGAAGCTCTACAGAAAGCTTCTGTGAAGCTAAAGCCTCTCTGTGTCTACGTGTTTTCGTCGACCAAGAACCGCCAACCTACCTTCCTCTCCCCCCGCTCTCCTCTGTCTCTCACCCCTCGGATGTCCACGTAAAGCGGAAATTTCGTAGTCCCAGCTTGCAATTTTAGGCTCAAGCGACGCCGTACTGCATAGCGGTGCGAGCGTGCAACAAACGAAAATTCGGGAACCGGAAATTCGGGAAGCAGAAGGAACGCAAACTGAAACTCCGGAAGCGGAAATTGCAGTAGCTTAATTGGTATGAGCGACCAATCAGGGAACAGCTGTGCTCATGAAAGGTGCGCGCTACGTAGCAAAAGCGCAGCGGCGCCTAAATGGACAGGTTTTATGTGGATCCGGCGAGGATGTTGTTCGTGCGTTGTTTGTACGGCCCGAACGTGCGCGCACGGTCACAATTATCGGTCACAAAAACGGCAGTATGTAACAAGGACAGAAGCGGCTCTCCGACTTTTGCGGCAGCTGATCCTAGAACCGTCAACATACAAGCGAGACCTCGAATAGTAAGTTGTTTGCTTCAGCTGATTTATCTTTGCATGATACACGTTGCTGTGAAGCAAGGAAGTGCACGAAACTCCAGCAGCATAATGCAATGCCGGCAGAATGTGCCTGTGCATGCATCACATGCGAAGACTTCCACTATGCCGAATTGTGATTTTTGTTCAGTTTACAACTACCACCTGGCATTACATAACTATAATAGCCCACGCCAAAATCATTACACAAACCTTAAAGGTTCTTGACAACCACTGAGTGGGCGTAATTAACCGGTGGTTGCAACCCCCCTTTCCCCGAAAAAATATCCCGGCTACGCGCCTGTGCACGAGAGCCGTTAATATCTAAGAAATTTCCTTTTCCATGTTCTGCACAATGTGTTGTATAAACCAAAAAAGTGGGACGCTCGACCTTATCAGTGCTAGATTTGATGCGCCTAAAGGTAAAATGTGCAACAGCGATCTTTAAAAATTGTGCAAATCCTTAATTGTTCGTGAATGCATATGTGCGTTGTTGCGCACACGGTTTTGTTATTGTGGCCCATGTGTATTTTAGTCCGTTCGGGATAAATCACAGTAATTTCTCGCACTCTAGTAAATAAATGCTTGCCTCGTATAGAAAGTTTCCTCTGCTGGAATTGTGTGCAAAGAAGCTTGACTATACGTAATGCCAGTTATCCACGATTTACTACAGAACCGCAGGAGTCCAGCTCGCTGTAACGCTTTTTCATGTGTGGCACACAACGCTTGGGGCTGAGAATTTTTTAAGTCCTTTGGGTCCACGAAATCAAATGTAGTTCTGTCTCTGACTCTATATGTGTACCATAAGTGCAGTTGCGCAATTCGAGGAGTGACACTGCTGACAAGCATATTTGATGTCACTCTCTCTGAACGCAAGCATCAAAAACTGAGGATGGGAAAGTTCTAAGAGGGAGTGTCACGTGATCGTCTAGAAGCGTTGTTATTAACCTATAAAAGGCGACTCATAGAAAATGGGCCCTCACCCCGCGATGGGAGAGCAATAATTTTTGCCGCTCAGCACGTGGAATGGAGAGTGCGCAACGAAGGCGCCGCTAAAACACACCGCGTACGGTACAGCGATTGAAAAAGCCTAATAACCGTGCACAGCCGGGTCGTGAAGCCTCAATGCTCAGATTCGCTTTGGAAAGAATGTCCTGAGGTGATATCATAGCAGGCTGGCTTCCCGAGGCTACCTGCTCGGCGTCATGATCCCGGCTGTTTGCCTTTTTCGTCCGTCAAGGCACCAAGTGCGAGCGCAAAAGCTACGTCGGCGACGTTCGGTCGAACTACGATTCACGAGAACAATGATGAAAGACCGCCTCAACTCGTTCTTCTCGAAGGTTGTGCTGGACACAGCATTTTGAATAACTGGTCGCTCCACAGAGGCAACAGTAGTGCCACTCATGATGGACAATGCCACAGACGTAGTTTAGCAGCGCGACCAGTCAATTAGCAGTGCCACGATGCCAGGTCACGCAGAACGGCAGCCATCACTTTTTCATAGCCAAGGCTCGAGCGGCCGATTAAAATAGAGTTCGAACGAACGCTGAACGGCAATTGTAACTGCTCTGACGAAGCCTACTAAACTGGAGGAACCCTGACAGCGCCGAAGTTGCTTGCTTCTCACAACAACGCAGCCCGAAGCACGCCTTGTTTGACCTTGGCCGCAAGAGAGGAATACTCGCAAGTTCCCGGAGGCGTCTCGTTTTGGAGCAATTCTTTCCCCACTTCGCTTTGAAGCATGCTTAACTCCAAGCAGAAGAAATCGACGGAGTCGGGGGGGGGGGGGTAAGGTGGGTAAGTAAGGGGGTAAGTAGGGGGTGGGGTCAGGTAAGTCGGTAAGTCTTCTGAACGCGGGTAAACGTTTAGGCGCGCATTCGAGAAGGGGAGGGGGAAATCGCAGTTGTGGCACAGAGGCGCGTATTCCCGAGCTTCTTTCTTTTTGCGTGTGGACTTGTGCGATAAATTCATTATTCATACGGCATCCCCATGGCGAATCTAGCTATGTTTTTCTTTGTGTTTATGTCGGCAAAATAAAAACGGCCCCTTGAGACTCACTCACGAAATATAGTTTTTCCTCAGCGCTCAGTGGGACTCACACTCACCAAAGTTGTACTCAGCCGGGCTCGCTCGGACTCAGACTCCCCAAAATGCAACGCGGCTGCGTGGTTGTGACGTTCATGCGCAAGCGCCGGGTAACAATATTAAGAAATTTCGTTCTTGTTTTCGTCGCTGTAAATCACCCGATGCCTGTGCTAAATTTGTAGGAATACTAAACGCTACTTAAGTTAAAAACATGTTATGAAAGCTGAATTTTCGTGAGTGCCTGTCAGCCGCGGTGGCTCAAACACTAGTGCTGCTTTTGTCAAGCCTATGGTCACGTCTCACTTTTATGCCACAAGGTTGTCTATCGGCAGTCGCCAATTGAACATATATTTAGTAGGGTTTACTACAACGTGCAGGTAGTTTCCAGAGCCTACAATAACGCACTGAAATTTCGAAGCGAATAGTTTTCCAGTAATATGTACGTTTGTTTACAGCATAAAGCTGACTATTATATTTAACAATGAATGCTTTTAGATGAGAAATTAGATGGAACATGAAAGTATTTGCGGAGTGCATTCATATTTCAGTTAAATAACCAGGGATAACAAGTGTTTTAGCTTGGTTACGGGGATTTGAAAATGAAGAAATGGTTGGAATTCGTGAATATATACTAAGAAACTATCTGTTAATCTACTCAACTACACTGCTGTGCTGCTTCTTGAGAAGCAGTGCAACATTTCGACGTTGTGGAGGCCGAGCTAAAAGACCTAAGCTAAATGGTTACTGTAAGTCGCTCGACTGTCGTTGCCACGTGCGAATTTACGAATAAAACAAACAAGTATTGGTTGTAGTATAGACAATCTCTAGCTATATTACCGACACGTTTTTTTCTTCATATTGATATTTCCTTTAGTTTGTGGGAGGCTGCGCGAACAGGTAGCCGCTGTGGCCACACTTTATTTAAGCCGGCCAGCCACGGTGCCGCGGGATCCTGGCAGCGGCAGATACAGCGGCTGCCCAGGTCGCACGTTTTTAGCATGTTCTGTTCTCGCGCTACCTGCACGCGAGCCCCGTTCTTTTTCGCCTACTTTGGAGGCGATAGTGGCGCTGCTAGAAATTCCTATGCCAAGAAACGCTATAAGTGCCCGAACATCTTCAAACTCAAATTTTTGTCCATTTAATTAAAGCAATAAAAGGCAAAATACACGATCCTTACTTGGGATAAACGAGTGGGCAGACCGGTGGTGATAACTGAAGAAATAATGTCGGAGTGACGCCCAAACGTCGCCGTCATTCCTTCCGGTCTCGTTGCTGTTTTTAGTTGCTATAGCTTTAAATAATTAGCTACAACTAACAACAATAATTATTTATGGCTTTGGTCATGTAAAAGTGCTCTTCGACGTACAGCTGCGCTAGAGAGACTTCCTGCCAGCGTCCTTCAAAACTTGAACTTCAAGCCCACTTCTAGACTTCCTGCCAGCGAACTTTAAGACTTTGAACCCACCACGGATTCGATCTGAGGGACTTTTCGCTACCTAAACAATATGAATCGCCTTTTTACTCATTTACCCTCACATCTTCACCGCACCCTCCCTCGTCCTCGCCTCGCAACGTCTGCCCTCCCTCAGTCTCGCCTATGTTTCCGAAAGTGATCCTATAATCATCCTCACCTCACCACGTGAGGATGAAGGCAGATGAAGGTGAAGAAGGGCTTCGTGAGGGCACCATTATCTACTTGAGATCACGCTTCTTTGCGTCGGCGTCTCTGTATTCTCACTGGGGCCTTCCATGAATACGGGCGTAAGAGCCAGGGAAAGCCACGGGCTTTGGCAGTTTCAGACCACTTTGACAGCGTGTAAATTATCAGCACTTTAAGCCAGAAGACTGCCACGAAGTCCAAAAAACAATCTGCATGCCTACCCCACCCTTCCCCCTGACAGGCATGCGTAACCATAAACGCGTGAATTGTTGTCCTGTTCAACTCGCGTTCACGCTATCACTTTCACGCGACAGGTTAGGGTTACTGAGGAACGGTGAGTAGGTTGCGAATATAAAATTTAACAAATGTCACACAAGTAAGTACACTAACGAAGAAGCAACGCCAAGATTGTAGGTCGTTGCTAATGGCAAAATCGTTCAGAGGAATAGAATCAATTGAGCATATGGCAGCACAGTTCCAATGCTGGAGCCCTCTAAGAATGCCATGGCAACAATATCGTTATTTATTACAGCCCTCAGGCATGACTAACGCAAGTCCCTTGTTTATTTCTTACTGGCTATGGTAAAGAAGTGTCTCGCGCACTGCGCTACGGGGGATTAGATAGTAAATCGTTAGGAAAGAAAAGAGACTGATCCGTCACAAAATATCATTTGCACAATACGGACAACAGTTCCTCCACTACAGCTGCAATATGTTGCATCATTCGATAGGCCTGTGAGTTGCGCATAGTTTAGTGTTACTGTCTAAACGCACACACGTCGGATGGATAAACATGTCTCCTCATTTTAATGCTTTATCTATGCCTTCTCTTAAATCATCGCTCCTTCAGCTCACGTCTACCCTCCTTCAGTTCTTTTTGTTTTGTCCTTCATTAGAGAGTTTTAGCCCAGCGGGTTTACGGCCAGCGGAGCGGAGCGGGCGAGCGGAGACTCGACTGCGCATGCGCACAACGCTGAGGCGGCCAGCGGTTTTACGGAGCAGCGTTTACGCCCGCTGGAAAGCACTCCCCAAGCGGAGGGTATACGCAGCGCGCGAGCGTGCGTAAGCGCGCGCGGGCGTGTATGGGAAATCCAAGATGGCAGCCGCGAACATGAACGCCGGCAGTTCTGCATCGACGACGGCGACTGCGGCTCTGACCCGTACAATAATACTCAGTATATTATGAACAAATAATGTACTGAGAACATGTAATATATCTTTATTCAACATTTCTTGCATTATAAAAGCAAGCGTAATTCAAATTCATTTCTCAGTAACTCCTATTCGGACCACTAGGTGGGGAAGCAAAGCGCCCCGCTCGAGCGGGTGAGTGATCTGCCGGGCTAAAATTGTTTTTTCGCGAGCCGCTCCGCTGGCGCAACGGTGGAGACCGCGAACGGAGCGAAACGTAAACCCGCTGAGCTAAAAGTCTCTAATGACGACGACTCAAAATGCCACCCTAGACGACGCATTTCATAGACACGCCCAAAAATATTTTAGGTGAAGAAGATATCAAGGAAGCAAACAGTCTTTCGGCAGACTAGTTGGGTCTACCACTTTTATTATTACCAACGCCGAAGCCGAGGGGTAATAAAAGATCAGATTTAGGGAAACTGGGCACTGAAGTTTTGGAGCGTTTTGAAGCATTGGATCCGAAGTTCTCGCGATGGATCACATCCGTTGGGTGCTCTCGCAACGTAAGGCTCCCCGATTTCAGAGGAACATAGCGAACTTTAATCTCGCTAGTCTAGTACTTCCACAGAAAGAAACACGGAAAGCGAAAAAAAAACAAAGCATCTAGCCCAACATTGCATGGTGGCCTACGACCTCATTTTTGTTCTGCCTTTCTTTTGTTTTCCTCCTTTATAGGCAAGCCAAGAGGCCGACAAAAATGCGCAGCGAGCTGCATGTTCAACAGAAAGCGTTCGATTTGTCGCACTGTTAACTTTTGTACCAGAATATTCTCTCGGGTGCAAGTCTTCGCTGCCGCCCTCGGGGTTTCTACATTAAATATTACTTAAGTAAACCGTCGATGCTACCAGAAGGACCCAAGTTTGCGCGCGAAATCCGCTTAAGGCATTTGCCACAAGCTTCTAGCAGCTTGATTCTGCGCAGGGTCTTAGCTGAGAAAAGAATAATGGCGAAAGTGTTATACTCGGAACGAATGTTTCACCGAACCATCCATTTCCCGTTTTGTTTGAGCGCACTAGTGTTAAAGGCGCTCAAATTGCTTGTTCAATGGGGATAGCAGGGAAACTTCTGTCACACTGAACAATTTTACCCGGCACTTCGTTTTGTGTTTCTTCTGTAAATTTGGCTTGGCAGGTGTAAAAATACTGTTCGTTGAACCTCTGCTGCCTTCTTACAGCTTTTCGTGCACCATTTTACCGTAGAAAGCATTCGTAGCACTCAAACTACTGCACAAGACTGTTCAACCATTGCAATCGGCTTTCCTTGGAATGACATCACGAACAAGCCTGCACTTCTAACATCTGCGTACAAACTGTAAAGGAAAACACTAGATAAAAACGACAAAGGGCAATAAACCGAGCCTGTTACAAGACTTTCGGCCAGCCGGTTGCTGGATTTCCCGCTTTCGGCTACACTTCTCAATCCAATTACGAACTTTTTTTGCTAGATTTCGTTGTGCAGGCCCATAAGAAGGATAGCGGTGGCCCTTCTTTAGCCCCAAGTTTGGTTATTATCCTGTCTCGCTTGGCTGAGGCAATGCCTGCGGCAAAACTAGATATAAGGTTCTCCAGCCGCAATGCATGCCTCATTTATTAATCAAGGCTACCCGCTTCCAAGAAAGACTGAAGGAAAGACTCTCAGGACGTTCTGCATAGAATACACCTAGGGCTGGGATGCAATATGCATGGAGTGGACAAAGTTGCAGACTTGATGTGAAAAATAAATCTACGTAACCAAGTCTGTGCAGTGCAGTCAAGCGCAATATTGCAGATATTTGGAATAAAGTCGATCCTGCATACGCTTGAAGCAACATTGTGCTGTGCAGTAAACGAATTGAAAAAGCAAACAACGTTCGTCTTTAGATTGTGATAAATGCATTAATATTATGATGTTGTTTGTTGCTTGAAACTTGGTTAAAACTAAAGAATAGTGCGGGGTGTATGTTACCAGCGCGTCAGAAACTCTGGAAAATTTTCTCGTTCAGCGCTCATTTCATGTTGTTACGGCTTGTCTGGGCAAAAAAGAAAAGAAGATGATGTTTGGAAGTGTTCTTCGTTTACTGGTGTGCAATTTCATTGGACTAAATGTTTTACAGCGAAGCTGTCTATGGCTAAGATCCGGGATTTTATGGTGTCCACGCGGAAAAACTGTGCCCTAAAAACGCTCCCCTAATAAGCGAAAGTGAAAGAGCCAACAACAAACGAAAACGTACATTGCCGCTAGCGTCAAAGCTCGCTTTAACGGTCACCTTCTTCTAAAACGGCCCTCAGTCGCAGCTGTGTCTGCGAATGCATGACGTAGTGCGTAACGTGTTGTGCGGCTGATAAGGCGCCCAGAGCGCACTTTTGGTGTCATTTCACTGCACCGTTGCTATGGGAAGGCCACGCGTGATCCATAAGCCTCAAGAGCACCGTATCTACGAGGAGCGACATCGAGAGCAGTGGCGTGAGGGAGACCGCCGGTGTCGAGCCAACCTGGCGGCCCGAAAAGAAGAGCGTGCCACATCGGCGGTACGTGAGCGACGAGCAACAGATGACAACGCTTATCGCGACGCCTAGAATGCTGCAAAATGACGTCGATGCCACGAGTGCACGCTGCCGGGATAGAACGGCGCCTATGCAAGGTTACAAAGGGATTTCTCGATCACAACTTCGGATTAAGCTGTCGAGTATGTGTTCGCGTATGGTTCGATAACAAACTTTCGGAAACCAATGGCATACAATCGGAAGAGCTGCGGCAGAAGTTGGTTGAAGTGCTGACGGGTGCTTTCGTAGCTTGAACGTGGGGAGTGTCGAGCCTGCGGCACGTGTAAGGAAGTGCTTATAAAGGATAACGCGCCTCGGTTCAGTACAGCGCATGTACAGCGGCTCTGCTGAGGGGTGCGGTTTCACGTTTCTCGACGATGAACGGTTACGTGTACCCGAATGTGCCGGCGCATCTTCCGAAGCTCAACGCCGATCGTATCAGCTTCGCCGGTCATCCGCCTTCACAGAGTGGAATGGCTCATGAGTATTTTTATCTGTACAGAGTTGCTCCGATTGGAGCTGCGTGTAAACATTCAAACAAACTTTCATAAAGCTATAACTTGAAACATAGCACTTTTTCTGCAACATTCGCATTTCTGGTATTTAATCCTAGCCCTTATAAAATAGCATTGTCAGTTTTGCCGCCGGGCACTTCAACATAATAGAAGCCGTGGAACGCTGTAGTGCTTCTAATTTGTACAAGGCTGAGTTAACACTCGTGTCCTGCACGATATCAACAGCGTTATTTATACATCAGGGGCCGTATTCATAGAGTTTTAGTTCGTAGTTATCGCCTGCCATTTAGCAGCTATTTTTGTTCATATTATGTCCTTCATTAATACTATGTCTCTCACATCTTCGCCAGCACACAGTTTCAGCTAAGGAAATGTTTGTGAATACGGGCCGCGCAAGGGCTAAATGACGCAGTCCGACATGAGAAGCAACTTCTACACATGGCGTTCAAGAAAATTGTCAATGCCAACAAGCATTAACAATTTGACATTGACATTGACATGCTAACATGCAACATGTGACTGCGAAATTGTTCATGTAACACGGCTGTCCCAAACGGTGTACAAGACCGAAACGTCTTGCTCGCACAATGTTAGGTTGACTTGCCGAATTATAATGCTCATACTTCATGCCGCACCAAACTTATTATTCCGAAAAGTTTATATTTAGGAGAATTGACATGATTGTATTCTAGGGTCAAGCTCAGAACTAACGAAAAACTTCGTGCTCTGCAATGATGTGCAGCCTACAACGTTATTATGTTCTAAACTATCCTTGTCTACGTTGTTCTTGAAACGCAGGGCTGCCAATAAACAAAGTTATGGCAGCATTTACTTGCAAGATTAAAACAAAAAGTGAGAATTTTGTAGAACTTGAGCCTCGGTTACTGCACGTATTCTAGTTCACTGTATAGGCGAAAAAAATTCCTTGGTACCAATATTTTTCCTATGTATTTCCGGTAGTGAATGGGTACATTAAAATAGGGCATACACGAGACAAAGGAAGCAAAAATAAATCCACTCCCCAAGTGTTAGCATCCTCGCGTACTCTTGATTTGAGCTATTTACCCGCCGTGGTTTAGTGGCTATGGTGTTGGGCTGCTAAACTCGAAGTCGCGGGATCGAATCCTGGCCACAGCAGCCGCATTTCGGTAGGGGCGAAAACACCCGTGTACTTAGACTTAGGTGCACGTTAAAAAACTCCAGGTGGTCGAAATATCCGGAGTCCCCCACTACAACGTGCCTCATAATCAGAAAGTGGTATTGGGGCGTAAAGCCTCATTACATTTAATTTGAGCTATTTCGTTCCTGCACATGTGCAATGTCAACCCAACGGTTTGAGGTGCGCTCTCAATATAAAAGCGCGCTTTAAGGACATTATTCTCTGTGTCGGGAGAACAGGGCTATACTTTCGGCGTTCGCAGTCCTCACAGCGAGGCAATGTTTTTATTGTTCCTTTCTGGTAGTGCGCATGAATGAAAATACATGCGCGAACTGTGCAGCAGACTCTGCTCTTGTGCGCTAGTGAGCGAAGTCAGACTAAACACACAGCGCTTTCTTTGGTGTGGCCACCTTTGCCATCACTTTCTGTCCCTTACTTTTTCGTGGTGGCTGAACGATAAAATGTTATAAAAAGCGACCGCCTTTCTTTCTGTCGTTACTGGACTGTACGGAAATAGCGAGTGTAGATGGCGAGGCAGCTGGAAAAGAAGTTGGGCTGAGAGAGGATAGCGCTTGCTTACGCATACCTAGACCCCTGATTAGCTCAGAAATGTTACCCTTTGAAAGCGTAGATGTACTTCGTGTTTTTCGTTTATAGTAGGCAACCGCAGCAAGCACTTTACGCCTGGCACTATTTCAGGATAAGCGGTGCGGACATTAGCTCGGCACACTCTTCATCACAGCCTGGCCTACCGCCTGTTAGCTCCCGGCGGCCAGCGTTTCCCTTATCGCCCCGAAGCCACTGAGGCTCTTGGAGCATGATATATAGCTCAAGACAGTAGTACTGCTTGCTTTGTAGTCCTCGTCCTGTCATCTTTTGTTGGCACAACCGATGGAGCCTGGTAAAATGCGGGCTTTATCACACAGTTCTTTTATTGCGTTGTCCGCATTTTCTTTTCTTTATATATCGCAGAAGTGCCAACGCGTTACACGGATAACGGTCGTTTGTATTGCTGTTTTCTGCAAATATTCTTTATAGGCTTAGCAGCGCAGGTACATATTAAAGACACGCAAACCGGCACGTGTTAAATTTGGTGAATGAAATGTTAGAATGCGGAAGTGAATGTTTACAATAAGAGAATTCAATTATTTTCAAAGAATGTTTGCCTGAAAGTTGGATATCCATGATTATTTACTTGTTCACACAATTAGGTACAATTTCGCGAAAAAAACGTTTCCCTGGAGTTTATATTAAAACATGCCTGCAACAAATGAGCGCACATATTAGAGTCTTTCCCTCGGATTTTGTCAGTACAACTTCCTTAACGAAGGTTCACACAAGTATTTCCTCTCAGCTCTGAAACTGAAACTCTTGAGCAGCTGTGATTACGTTGAGTATCTGGCATCGTAGCCTCAAAAGATGATGGGACGAATCGGATAGCATCGTAATTTAGACGGCAATACCGACGCCTCCTGAATGCTTATGCATAGAACAAGGCCTAAAAGTCCATTAGGCTCCGCGCTCAAAATACAAAAGACATCTGTTAGTGCCGGTTTACGCCACCCGCACTGCCGTTTATTTCTGCCTTCGAATAACCTTGAAGGTACCTATTCTTCAGAATATTTTCCGTCGAAGTTTTGCTTTATGGTAATAATTGATCGCTTTGAGCCTTTGCTTTCTACATTCGACTGTTTGTCGAACAATACCGACGAGATTATTTGCTTCAAATGCAAAACATACAAACCGAGAAAATTATAGAGCCCTCTAAATTTACCTACAAAATGCTTAGGCAGAGCTCAAGTAGAACTGCGATAGACTGGCTGTGTTTTCCATTTAAGCGTAACCTACAACATTTATTTACAGTGAAGAAATTGCCGTGACTTCACAAACATACTAGGAGAGTCAAACAAATTTACTAGAACTTACGATGTGGATTCTGCGCGTGCCCCGTTGTTGCAGAGCCCAACTGAACATCACTAAAGTTGCATGCCGGTGAAGAAAGATTGACAATTTTCCTTTTGTAATTTGTGTTTTATTTAGAAAAGGTAGCAACTTTTCCACTCCAATGGTACTGAATTCATTACAGATATTGAGATTCATTATGAAGTTTTATTCAGGTTTCATTCAAGCTCAATATCATAGAAGATAGCAAAGACACACACCATGAAAACATAGTAGACAAGAAGCAGTGTGCGCGATGAAATATTTGTACATTCCCCGTCTATGCGCTATATTGCAGTGAAATTTGTCAAGAATCATGGTATGAATTTATAGTAACGGTGAAGAACACAGAAGCAAAGCTGTAAATCACGACACGAACACTTTATGGGTGAACCTGGGCCCACACCAGCAAGTAACATTCAAGGCTAAACGACAGCAGCGAGGCTACGAGTTTTCCTTCAGCTGCGAGACTTTTCTTTCCAGGAACCTGTATGGCTTTCCTTTGTAGCAATTGCTGCGAATGTGTCCGTGTCCCATGTCCCTTCATTAATTGCTTCTCTCCACCTAAGGGTTTCCGCACAGCTATTACGTCAATCTCTTGCCTTTACTTTGAGTTGATGACAAATTCGACTTCGCCCTGCCATCTGTTCGCCGCCTGGTTAGCTCAGATGGTAGAGTGGCTGCCCCGGAAAGGTATTGGTCCCGGGTTCGAGTCCCACACTAGGACGAATTTTTCTTCAACTGCTAGGCTTTCCTTTCGGGGACACGCATGGGTTTCCTTTGTAGCAATTCCTATCAAGGATGGTTGTTTCATTTTCCCTTAATTATTTTAGTGCACAGTTAATTACATGTATGCACCGTTAGCTTTGCAATGTCTTTTAGCTATTGATCCGACAAGTATAAGCCAATATCAACCCTTATCGGTCGTTATGAACCTTATCAAACTGTATCCAACCCTCATCAATCCTTACCAACACCTATAGGTCTTTATCAACCTTGTGAGGATGGATCGAATTCTTATCAAGCCTTATTGGCCCTTGTGAAACTTATCGGACATAATCTGACCGTTATGAAGCCTTATCTGTCGTTATGAACCTTGTAGAACTCGATCCGACCTTTATTAACTCCTATCGGTCGCTATCACCCTTATTGGACTCGATCCGCCCCATATCAAAATTTATTGATCGTTATGAATTTTATCGGAATCGATCTGACTGTTATCAAAGTTTATCTATCTTATCAACCTCAACGGACATGAATGGACGCTTGTCAACCATTATCGTTCCTTATGCACCTTATCAGATTTGATCTTACTTTTATCAAGCCTTACCAAGCTTATCGGAATTGCTCCTATTATTATAAGGTCTGATAGCTCTTTAGCAGCTTATCGATCCACGTAGAACGATTATCAAATGCGATCGAACCCACAGAACTCATCATCCCTTTTTATGAACTCATTGAACGCTTACATGTATGCGTTGCGCGGCACACAGACAGCGCAGTACAAGGCGCCCATGTGGTTCAGATATATTCCCTTACGGCAAGCCCGGTTGTTAACCCAGTGGGTGAGACACACGGCATCGGAGGGAAGTGTGTCGTAGGCTCGAAACTCACACTCGCTAACGTATCTTATTGGAATTTGTTTAGTTTTCTTTCTTTATGAAGCGCCTCGCGTTACAGATTTGTCCTAGGTGAGTCACCTAAGCATGCTTAAGAATGAAAAGCGGTCAGCGAAGCAAGATAAACAAGTGCACGCCTCAGTATCGCATAGCATAACTAACACGGGCATCGTGTGTTTGTGCACGATCCGGCATGGTACTTCAATATTTCCTTTATGACCATTTCACTCACAATGCGGGTGCAACCGGAAGTGCGAAACAGTTACACAGTTAGGCTTTCCTTGTGGACAGACGCTTTCCTCTCCGTTTTCACGCAGCACGCGTTATCCGAGCCCACGCCTGTCCTTCTTCGCAGAACAATCCATGGACGAGCGCGAAGACAGCGCGAGGACAGCGCGACGTTCGATCATGGCGGAGCGGCAAGTGCCTATACGACGAGTGGGTTGGGCCGGCGAAGTTGGAGGCGCGGTGTGCGCGTTTTAAATAGTGCGAAACGTGAGGAAGAACGAAACTAGCGAGAGTAGCTGCTGGCGTAAGTGCGCACACCAGCTCCATCTCCGAAGAATCCGGCCGTCGGCCCTCGTGGCGTATCGAGCGTGTGTGAGCAGATGAGGGAGCCGACAAGGAGAAACGCCCGAGAGCTGGCTGTGCTGTGTGCTCGGCGCATTACGCCCGTGGTGTTTCGTGCAGCTCTTGGCTCTATGGTGATGTGCAGAACTTGTAGATACCTTGGTAAGCGCGCCCTCGTCTATAATGAGATTTCCCGAAAAACGACGCACTGCGATAGCGTGTGGCTATGACGTTCTCGTAAAATTTGTTGGGGAAAGAAAGCGATATAATTCTTTAAATTCTTTCCACCTCAACAAAAAATCTAGTTGTGCTATCTGTAATGGCAAAATTATCATACGCAGCGGAAAGAGAGCCTTGTTTTAAGCAAGAAGGCGAAAACAAAAATATCAGAATGACAACACCTATTTGACGCTACAATACCTAGCATTTGACGTCAGCACCGGCTGATGCATAGAAGGTGGCAGAGAGGTATGTCATATGGGGATTACGTCAACTCATCCGTTTTGGCATTTGCTATTCAAATTTAACAGCAGAATTAGAACCATTGATGGCTGTGTTCTGCTCAAAAAAAATCATGTATTGGCACAGAGAAGTCGATGGTAGACTTCTGGACGAATAATATGCCGGCCTTACTCAGCCTAAAATTTTTCTTTTGTGTTTTTTATAACAGCAAGAACTCCTAATGGCTAGCAGCTTAGTCACTTTGATTTCCGCAATTGGCCCCGATTTTACCCGGTGTATGGTCCAGGATTCCCACTCTGTTGGTCTACTTGTTCTCACATTTACTTCCACATATCGCGCAAATAGGCAAACATACACACTAACACACGGCAAACGAGGAGGAGCACTCGAAAACATGTTATATCCTTATCGCTTATAGCTTTGCGACAGTAGTTCCGGCGTACCTACTTTGATATCGCTCTCTAGAGGAATACTCTATCATGCATGTGTGGCATGCGTAAAAGGCCCCGCCCTGGCGCCCATCATGAGACAATCGGAGCATAATTTATCTCCACGCGTGGCTTTCAGACAGGCATAGTTCGATAGTATACGTATGGTCATTTGAGCAGGAACGGTCGCGTTTCAGAGAGCTCATTGATAATTTATCAAACTCAAACTGGTATTCATCAGCAGTTGTAAGTCCTACGAATGTGCAAGAGTTTTAAAAGAAATTTTACGCTTACTCACCAATGCCCGGCTAAAGGGAGGTATCGCCCCTCAATACCACAATGTTATTGGTGAACTCACCCTGCCCAGAGCTTAAGGCTGCTACAAGGAAATGCTCCTCAAAAAATTTGTCCAAGACATTCGAGCCTAACGAGGAGACATGAAATGACACGTCTAATGTTGCTCATTAAGGAGCAAGGTGCCATGGCGTTGGTGCGCTTGCTTAATGCTTCTGCTAATAATTGTTATTATTATATATCTCTTTTTTATTAGGAACATATTAACAACGTCAACACTCAACAAAAACATTGGTAGCCTCCTGAAAGCTACACCACGCCCACCCATCTGAGGCGGAGAAGAGAAATAAAACAAGTGAGAAAGAAGAATGCGCGGCATAATGTATCACAGAGTTCACACATAGAAGAGCATTACAATGGAAAGTTAGGTCTCGCGAATATAGATAATTGTGACGCAACTTTGAGGGATTTCGTATCCGCTTGAATGTGGACCTTTTGGCAGTAGGGTACCTGCGTGTGGTGGTCGCGAAAATAAAACAGCTGCATAATGGCCAGATGGGCAGAGCGACGACTACGGTATGCTGCTCACCACGTAGGCATGTGCTGAAGCATTTCTCCGCAGTGTCCACAAGCCAAAGGTAATGGTTTACAGCCCGTCCTTGCCGATGCAGACGAAGCTGCCACATACATCCACTGAACAAGTAGCTACTGGAGAAGCTGCGTGTCATGGCTAGATGTGTGCCGAATATATGTGTCCCTTTCACAGCCAGTTAAATCACGAAGAAAAAGCGGTGAATCAGGAGGGCCTCTTCTTTTTTTTGAATGCGAGTCAAATCCGTCAGCACTCAAGAGTAGGAAAACTCAAGTTTTCCATGAGAAGCCAGTAATTGTGCAACGGCCGCTGGTGTTTGCTAGGCTCGTTGTAAACAATAAAATAAGTAATTTTGATTTCTATATTTAATTTACTTCACTGAATTCCACTACGATTTCACCCGAACTCTTAGATTTGGCTCTTTTAGTTTGGTCACAACAAATTGCCAATAGTGAACGGAAATCTTTTTTCAGGGAATTCGGGCTTTCTTGCTATCTCAGTGTAATTTTGCCTTTTGCTGTGTCTGTGTGCTTCACAAATCGCGTAACTGTATTGTGGCTAGCCTCAACCGTAGCTCTAAAGATGTCACTGCAGCAGCCGCCTCTTCTTCTGGAGACATAATTTTTACCGCGTCGCCATGCTTCGAAGAGACGCCTAGTTCTACTGCGAAGCTGTTATTGCGGCTACAGAAGCACTCGAAAGAGTTAGAACGTTAGATTACAGTGTTTACGGTGCTCTAAAGAAGCCGCATAACTCACCAAGCTAATATTTGTGAACACGTATACAAAATAGGGGCAATATGCAGGCGCATTTTAAGTTCTTGGTCCATTGGGAGTTAAGAATTGCTACACCCTCTCTTTTGGGCCGCCTATGGGCATGGTATTGTAACAAACAGTTCAAGGAGTTGGCACAGAACTATTTATTGTGAGCTACCATGTGCCCGGGGAGTAAATAAAAATGTCTCTGCCGTGTTCCGAACAGAAGATAGGAATGCTTTCTTCTCGTTCACTCTCGAGCGTCGCTTCACCTCTTGTTCTTCTTGTCTTTCCAGACAACGGCCACCTACGATACAAGTGTGTGCGGCGAATGCACGTGCCGTTAAGTCTTCGTCCTTTTCACCGATACGCCGTTGTGCTCTTAGAGGGCGCACGAACCTGCGTGCGTTGTTTAAAGATCGTTTCTGCCGTGTATCATTGTCCCCCTCCAAGAACGACTTGTCCCGATGCATGAAGCGGCGCGATTGTTGACAAGCTGTTGTCCATACAAAAGTGCAGAATACATGTGTGCAGAATAGATGTAGAATATTCACTGCCTCTCATAATATGGCTTCATTCTGACCACATGCAGAGTTTCTGTGCGACGTCGGCATCGTGATGAGCTCACTAGCCGTTCCTCCGTAACTTCGTAGTTCAAGGAACCGATGCGGCGAAGTACTCGGTAAGCGCCGAAATAACGGCGCAAAAGCTTTTTGGACAGACCGCGCGTCCTTACGGGAGGGCGCACCCATACTCTGTCGCCTGGTTCATACTCGACTTCTCTTCGCCGCAAGTTGTATCGGTCCGCGTCGATGGGCTGCCTTTGTTGAATGCGATGTCGCGCCAGCTGTCGTGCTTCTTCGGCCCACTGTGTAAAGTCGCTGATGGCAGGGTTCTGTTGTGTTCTGTCGCTAGCAGGTAGCATTGCGTTCGAGGGTGGGGTTTGGCCAAAAATAAGCTGGAATGGCGTTACTTGAGCGATCTCCCGCAATGCGGTATTGTAAGCAAATGTTGCATAGGCTAGTATCTTGTCCCACGTGCGTTCCTCTAAGTCTACGTAAAATGAGAACATATCGGTCGTCGTCCTATTTATTCATTCAGTTAGCCGATTTGTTTGAGGGTGGAAGGCAGTTCTTTTCCTGTGTCTAATATGAGTCAGCTTCATAATGGTTTGCGTCAAATCGGTGGGTACGCAGTTCCTTGGTCCGTGAGAATAACTGCAGCGGTACTGTGCCACTTGGTCTAGCTTCAACGAAATAAGTATTAATAAATTATGGGGCTATACCTGACAAAACCACTTTCTGATTATGAGGCACGCCGTAGTGGAGGACTCCGGAAATTTGAAGTATGAAGTATGAAGTATGAAGCGTGGTGTTTTTATCTTCTTCAAAAAGGTAGCATGCTGTTAGTGATGATCTATATTTATTTACTCTGTACAAGTTACATATATTTAAAAAAGTTACCTATTCAGGCGTCCCAGAATGACACGCCGCCGTTATCCGCTATTCTTCCTATGGTCATAAACACAAACAGTGGTTAGAGAGCAATTTCAAGTTCAAAAACAATAAGGAGAAATATTAGCGTATTCCGCCCCGTAACTTTCGTCCTTCTGGATTGATTAGAAGCATTGGAAATACTTATTGAACTCTTCTTTTCTTTTCACACGCGACATAAGAAATTAACTAGGTATCTCCTGTGTTCTCTCTGAACTATGCGAGCCATCTTGTCTATATATGAAAAAAGAAACATGAAAACAAAAGGACAGGTCTTGGTTGTGTACAAAAAAATCAGTTTTTTCTTCAATTACGGTATTTGTAATAAATTACGCATACAAATGTATCGGAGCTGTACCAGAGTATATCACAAGCCACACAGAATTTTGCCAGCTGCCCTGGTGTAACTGGAAATGTCAGCAAAAAAAAAAAGAAAAGTTCAGCAAAATATGAGACCGCTATCGCAAATTTGTTTGCCAAGGTAATCCCATGTGCATCAATTAGGGCCTTTGTAAAAATGCTTCTAGCAACTGCTCGAAAGTGAAATGCTGCCATTTTCAGCTTCATTCTATTGGGATATCAATTACGGGGACACTCCACACACTTAACATTTTAACACCCTCATGGGTGTAAATCAGTTTGTCGCCAGAGCGAACACCCTAAGGGTGCTGTTGTCTACACCCTACAGTTGGGGTGCAAATATAGTACCCTAGAGGGAGGGTGTCCAGCAAAATAAATTTAGAGTGTAAGGGTGCTAGTCCAAATTAACACCCATCTGTGTGGGTGTTGGAAGGGTGTACACCCTTTTATTTCTAGCGTGTATGGAAGGCAGGTTCGGCAGTACACGCCTTCAATTACTACTATATACAGCGATCCACGCGCAACTCTTGCGTGTGCCAGAAGGTTCAAGTTCGGCTACCAAACGCACCGTCGAACAGCCGGCCTTGAAGCTTCGATTGGCATACACAACACCTATACGTGTGGATCCAATTACATATTAGTAATTCATGATATATATTGCAAAACCTGCCTTCGCTGCACAAATACAACCTAGCAAATTTGACACTTTTGAGCATGTGTATCAACACAACGGTTATCACGATTTCCAAATCCACATAACATGCAACACAGACTGGTAAGCTGTATGCTGCATTTTCAAGAAAAATGTAAATATATTTATTTTATGCTGCAATACAGAGTACATAACATATACATAAATCACATGAAATATAAACGTGCACAATCACCAAACAGATCGGTAAGTACAAGAACATGTACATTTCCCACAAAGGTATCTAAAATATATGTATTGATCAAATCTGTTATTAGAGAAGAAACTATGTATAGTGGCGTATAGTGTGTAGTGTTTTGGGCCACATAAAGGAATAAATTTTCAGTATTAGCCTCCTATGAACAAAAATACAAGTTTTGATGCCTTAAAAAAAGGGATATTGCAAAGGTGAGTTAGGGACGCAATTGAAATGCAGAGCAAACGCACAAGAAAGACACCTGTTATTTGTACACTAATGTAATCGCAAAACATTATGAAAAGTTTGGAAAGTCGATGTAAAGCATAACTGGCCAACATTTTTCAGACTGAAACAATACTTTCCAAGCATAGACGTGCTTTAAGTGAGGCTTAAGCCAGGAACATTATTGCTAATTTTCTTTTTCCAACAAGATTACTTGAGCCCGAAAAATATGTAGAATTTTTTAGTGCCTACATAGGTTGTCCTCTTTTGTGAAACGAGAGTTCACTGGGCTAAAGGTGCTGTGTAGCAGATTTTTTAACTACAATTCCAGTTTCTATAAATTTTTGTCTTGTAACCCGAAGGCACTGGTACATATACAATATGTAGTTTGAAAATAGGTTCTTTTCTTACTATAAATGAAGAGTGTATATTCCACATTTACTAGTGTCTGGGTGCAAAGTGCAGTAGGAGGCCTGATAAAAACAAACCACTGTTGATTAAACGATATTGCTGAGCACAAAATGTGGACAGTGTTTTAAAGTACATAGTAAATTTCAAAACTATTTGCACTTAGATGCAGTAGTTGCACTTAGATTAGGGTATGCTGTAGTATGTGAGTATGCAAATTAGCAAATATGGCTTAATAAATTAGCCATACTCTGGTTACTAAAAAGCACAGGCACAGGCAGTCATGCAAAAGTTCAAGTTAATTATCAAACTGTTAACATTTGCCAGCAAATGGCCGCATCGAACATTATAAATATACTGAACAAGGGTAGTTTCTTAAAATAGCTTGCAATTAATGAGAAAAAATGACGTACAGCTTGAATGACAAGGACTGCGAGAGACGACAGACTGAGCCGACTTCCAACAACATTTGATTGCGTTGCCACATCATGTGTATATGTACAAAAGCGGGCATGCGCAGAAAATGAGTCACAAGGGGTGTTTAACAGCAAGTGATTGTATTAAGAACATGGCCACTTGAAAAAAAACATCAGAATTTCTATCTGTTGAGATACAAGACTTCACTAGGGAGCAGCACGATAGACGGGTCACTCACGCATACACTACCCAGTTTTCTGGTGAAATCTGCTTCTATAATTTCCCGGATGGCCTGTGCCTCGCTAAAGCTTCCGTATCTTCAAAGAGGGGTACGCAGCCGCAGTCCCAGCAATGGATGCCCAAGTGGCCTTGAACAGTGTTATGGACATTGTTATTGTGCTCTCTGAAACGATCGTTTAGGCACCTGGCTGTCTGTCCAACAAAGTTACTGCCGCAAAACAGGGGAATTTGATGAACCACATTCGTTGCACATGTCACAAAACGTTTTCTGTGCTCGACAGAGCAACAACACTGACTTGATTTAGGCGCGTTTACACGCTTACATAGCCTTGCCTGCTTTCCCGGGGCTGAGAAAACGACTGATTCCTGCAGGTTGCCCATTCTTTTTTAGTCTATGGGAGACATCATGCACATACGGTAGCACTGCGAACCTGTGTCTTCCAACCCGCTGGTTCCTTGAGTGAGCGGGATCACCACGGTTTGTGCACCTCAGAAGCTGTTCCGCTAAGGCTGAAATTAAGGCCTTCTTTCTGTTCAAAAAAATAACGGAAGGTGTTGGGTAACGTATACGCGAAATCCAAAATGTGTGGTTTAACCACGGCTTTTTCACTAAATTACGTAAGTGTGTGCTAAGGAACTTTGCGGGTGCGTTTTAGGACCAGCGCAAGGTTTTAACGGCTGCCGTTGCGTCCCTACAAATGCCTATAAATCCTATCTCAGTGAACATGGGGGTTAACGGTATCACAAATTCATTTGCTAAGTTAAACGCAAGTTTATCAATTAGTGCTTTTCTAATGAAATTCATTTACCTGGTGCTCGAAAGTGTCAGGCATCCGTTTTGAGCTTCGTTTCTTTATGTCCCAGGAGAACCCTGTGATTGAAAATAAAACAGTGAAGGCCGGAAAATCATTGACATGTAGGCAACGTTAAGAGTCAGTGACATAAATGAAACCTGGGCAATGAATTACGTGTATAGGTGCTATCTAGCATTATAAAGCGGTTGAAGGACAGGCGCATAATTTATTCTGTCGATCTGGCTTAACGGCAAGCGTCACCGAGATCAATAAGGAAATCGCTTGAAGGTCTTGGTGAATTTCTGTAGGAATTTATATGGTTGTGGAGATAATGCAGCTTTTAAGAAAATAAAATATTACTTATTCAAGTATTCGAAAACAATCCTACGGTGGCTATCACTTAGGATTCGAAATATGCTGTCGGAAAGATAAGGTAAATTATTGTTATATTTCGTAGAAATCATGGCAAGGGTAATTGAGGCTTATCACAAGATTTTAACGTTCATGGCCTATTTTTACTCATTGCGAATAATTAGTGAACCCTCGTTTTTTTGCTATTTGTTTTAATACGGCCATGCGGAATTCGTAGTTGGTTTCCCTGGTGTCCTCGGTAAACTAAGCAGCGTACACACTATATTAGAATGTGCCGCATATAAGGGGCACTTTAAGGTTAATATGTAGGGAAAGTTCAAAGCGTGTACTAATTACTGAATTTGCAGTAAATTATATATGCAAGCAATAACGAGCTTCATTGGAGCAACGTTTCACGAACAACAGTAATCTTATGTCCCTGCTACAAAACTGTGAACGCAACCGAGATCAAATTTAAGAGCTAGAGGAGGAATAGAAAGGGAGGGAAGGGGCAGCATGAAGAAGTAAATCCTGTGTGGATGATTTTTGTCTGTGGGGCCATTCAACGACAAATCTATTACCGTTCTTTGACCAGCACAGATATTATTAAAAAGTTTGCACAAGTTTGTTGAAGATCGAAACCCATTCTCCTTGTTCATTTTTCTTTCCAAAGGCTTTCAACATTTTGGCGAAAATGTATTGTTCTGCAGAGTTGAGCTAGAAAGCACCCTTCAACTTTTTTTTTTCAAAGAGGCATTGTATGGTCCAAACATTCAGGTGGCGTTCATGTTAAGACGATGAATTGGTGTGACTGCCAAAATAGCCACTTTTTCAACTATTTGAATACTTCGACTACTTTTTCCTCCTGCAAAGGCGAGTAAAATTCCAAACTTTGATTTTTTTTGCAACTCAGGATAATACAGACGGCATAAAAACATATAAGATGGTAGTCCGGTTGAGATGGTATAGCCGGAAAATATTTGAAACATCGAAAGCTCAGCAGATCGTCTAAAAAATCTTAAATGTTCCAACTTTTTTTCAATAAACGAGAAGAAAGGGAGTTAACCGAGGGGCCCGATTATTATTAGAAAGTGGATGGGGAAGCAGCGCCGCGGTAGCTCAATTGGTAGAGCATCGCACGCGAAATGCGAAGGTTGTGGGTTCGGTTCCCACCTCCGGCAAGTTGTTTTTTCATCCACTTTCATTTCCATTAATTTATCGTTTCTTCATTACATTTAACACGCACAAGTAATTTCCCCTTTGTTGTCCTTGGTGTCAGTGTCTGATGGCTTCTCATGATATGGCTAATAATAATCGGGCCCCTCGGTTAACTCCCTTTCTTCTCGTTTATTACAAAACGAGGGTCTCGAATCCGGCAACGTTGATGCCTTCAGGTAGCATATGTGGGTTTATTGACCAGTTGCCTTCACCCAAAAAGATCACGTTCTCGTGGCGCCTGCGGCAACAAGGACGTTCCACGTCCGCCGCCAAGGTCTCTGAGTCATGGCGCTGGCTAACCCTCCCAGGGTTCTACTAGTACACATAAATACCCAAGAAAGTGGATGGGGAAACAGCGCCGCGGTAGCTCAATTGGTAGAGCATCGCACGCGAAATGCGAAGGTTGTGGGTTCGGTTCCCCCCTGCGGCAAGTTGTTTTTTCATCCACTTTCATTTCCATTAATTTATCGTTTCTTCATTACATTTAAAAAGCACAAGTAATTTCCCCTATGTTGTCCTTGGTGTCAGTGTCGGTTGGCTTCTCATAACTTTTTTTCAAGAAGCTCCGTGTTCAAACTGAAGAAAGTTGCTTTGGTGGTCGGCTTAAACATGTCTATGACCCACCGTTACATGATCCTACGTGTCTGCTATGCATGTTGTAACTTACAATGAGGTAGTGTTTTTCAAGCGTGAGAAAACATTTTTCTAAAATGTTCGTGCGTGGATCGCGCAGACAACATAAATATATAGTGCCTTGCTGCCTAGCAAGCAGAGATTGTCAATAAACTGAGCCTGAGAAACTACTCCACAAAACTGTTACTGCCTTATTTTTATTACTACGAAGACAAGCGACGCAAAGTTTCGCAGCACGGACTCATTTCTTTTCCTTGAATAAGAAAAGTAGAGGTCAAACACGTCTCAGCACATCAGCCTGAATAGCGCACATACGAATTTTATAGCCGAGCATACTCAGGCTGTCCATCAGCGATAATACACAACACCAGAACACGCTCGCGTAGGCTTCCAGTTGTAAGGTGTTTTTTTTACTTGTACCGTGTCATGACAGTCTTTGGGTTGAAGGGAGCTCGAATGCACGTTGGAAAAGTGGTCGGACAGTGAAGCTGTAAACGACGCCTGCAACGATCACCATTTGCGAAGATGCTCGAATTTATTCTCTTGGCGACATTCAATTTCACTTCATGTAATTATTACGCATTACGGTAAGCGTGGACCTCAACCTGTCAGGTGTGAGAAGAGTTCAAGTGGGCGTCCCCAGGTCAACATAATTGCTCTATTCTCCGAAACAACGCCAACCCTTTATTTCGCCGACCTGACATAAAAGGGATGAGCGAAGAGAAGGCAAATTGACGGGCGGGAGGCCCTCAGTGACAGAACCTGACGAATGCACTAATGCTTCCGCAGGCTCTTCGGGAAGACGACGGCAACCACAAGACCACGAGGGGTAATTAAGGCCGTTTTAGCCTCCGTATGATTGAGCTATCAAGTGTGTGAAGCGTTCAAGCGGGCATCCCCATGTCGACATAATTGCCCTCTTCTTCAAAGTGGCATCCCCCCTTTTTCCCCCACTGACACAAAAGTATAGGGGAAGAGAAGGCAAACCAAAGACCATGAGCGCAACGGTAAAAGCTGACGAAAGCACTAATGCTTCGACGAGCTCGCGAAGAAGATGTCGACGACCACAATACCACCAGGGAAATGCAAAATCAAGAAAGGGGCTGACATATGCAATAGCACACTGTGGTATAAAGGTTATAAACTGGATTAAAGTGCCCCAGAAAGGCTGGCCTATGTTAACGCGATAGCGTTAAGGAGCTCGTGTCGCAGAAAAGCCGGTGTCGTCGGCATCGGTGTCGGTGCCGGCGTCCGCGGCGTTGGCCGTGAGCGATAAATCACGGCAGGCACTTTATAAATAAAAAGCAACTTCCAAGATGGGCTGGGTGGGAATCGAGCCAGGGTCTCCGGAGTGTGAGACGGAGACGTTACCACTGAGCCACGAGTTCGATGCTTCAAAGCGGTACAAAAGCGCTTCTAGTGAACGCGGTGTTGCCTTAGAAACGAGCTGTTTCTAAGGCTCAGGCGTGCGTCGCTTGCTCAGGCGCACATTTCGTTGTCGCGCCGAACGCTGCGTTGCTCGACGCTCACCGCGTCCGATGAGGGGCGCGTAGTCGCTGCGCCGTAGCCCAATGTCTTACACCCCTTGGCGAGTCGACGGGAACGCTCTCGCGTTCCACTCTTGAAGGCGAAGCTTAAGCGTCCTCCAATTTTTTCGATAGGAGGACCTATCCTCGTCAAAGGCGGCCCCGTCATCCCCGGCATGTTAGTTTTAAAGGGCTACTAACCCTTTAAAACTAACCTGCCGAGGATGACGAGGCCGTCATTGACGAAAATAGGTCCTTATATTGAAAAGTTGGCCAGACTTTAGCCCTTTAAAACTAACATGCCGAGGATGACGAGGCCGCCTTTTACAAAAATATGTCCTCCTATCGAAACGTTGGTCAGCCTTTCTGAGGCACCTTATCCCTGTTAATAAGCTTTATACCACAAGACCACCAGGGGTTATTTAAGGCCGTGCTGGCCACCGTGGTAATCAGAACCATTCGAGATTCGGATAAAGGTCGCCCCACATTAAGCGTTCTTGCTGGCCTTTTCTGGCGTTGGGTCTCTCGGCGTCGTCGCATGAACGCCGCCAGAGCAAGAGGCACTGTTCAGAGAAAGCGTCCAGCCACACGAGCGGCATCCTGACCAGCGCTGATTGGTCTGCGCTCATCGAGCCGCTTCCGCCGGCGGTGGCGAGATCTGCTGCTGCTTGAGCGGGCCACCCTCGGCGTAGGCGCGGAGTGACACCGGGTCACGAAACGCCGGGAAAACGCTGAATGTGCACGGGGCCGCATTAAGCGTCACAACCATGTGCCAATGAAATCAATACAATCCTTAACCTTTTTTTTTTTTAGCTCAACCCAGCTCCTCAGGCGCGGCGGTGTCGCCTTCAATACCACGTGACACCGTGACGTCACGACAGAGGAGAAACGGGGCTCCAACTCGCGCCGTCGCCTTCAAGGCTGACCACGTGACACCGTGACGTCACGACAGAGGAGAAACGGGGCTCCAACTCGCGCCGTCGCTCGCGGCGTCGCGGCGGTATATAAGCAGCTGCGCTTGTTTCTAGGTTGCTTTGGCTCAACCCTTGCAAGATGGGCTGGGTGGGAATCGAACCAGGGTCTCCGGAGTGTGAGACGGAGACGCTACCACTGAGCCACGAGTACGATGCTTCAAAGCGGTACAAAAGCGCCTCTAGTGAATGCGGTGTTGCCTTGGAAACGAGCTGTTTCTAAGGCTCAGGCGTGCGTCGCTTGCTCAGGCGCACACTTCGTTGCCGCGCCGAACGCTGCGTTGCTCGACGCTCACCGCGTCCAATGCGGGGCGCGTAGTCGCTGCGCCGTAGCCCATTGTCTTACACCCCTTGGCGGGTCGACGGGAACGCTGTCGCGTTCCACTCTTGAAGGCGAAGCAGAGTAACGCATGAGTTGTTTCTTCGTCTAGCCGAACCAAATATAGCCAAGCAACAGCAGTTCACCAGGCTAAACAGTGGTTCAACAACTAAAATAAAGGCTAGTATGCTTCGCATCCTGGGCTTAACCTTAGCTAAGCCACAGCCATTTTTTTTCATCATCACCTTGTCCAGCTTCGTCAACCTTTCCTGATTCTTGCGCTGAAGAACCACCTCAACCGGTAGAGATCGTATCAGCTGTCACAAGCCAGTATTTTAGTTCGTATTTTATATTGGTATTGTCGCCGCGCCCCCTGTTACATGCGGATGTCGTTATCAATAATTATGTGATTCTAATGGTTAATGACCGCATTATAATCCATCATGCTGACACGAGACATGTTTTATGCTTTTCTTTATCGAAACGACCTATGTGGTATGCATTTTGTGTGTGATCAGGAAACATATGCGCCCTTTTCATTGAATGTCAGCCTACAACTGTACTACGTGCGCGATCAGCCAAAAATAAGGATATTTTTGCCTTCCGGTTCCCACGTGGGAGCGGCCAGCTTCGTGAAGACTCACGATCTGTGGGACTTCACTGATGTTTTGCCATACCATACCATACGGACATGACAAATGCATAAGCGGTAGAAGTATAGAGCTTCGCTGTAAAACGCTGGTTGATTTGGCGTGGAATGACGCCATGTCGCAATCATCATCATCAGCCTGTTTCATGTCCACTGCAGGACGAATGCCTTTCCGTGCGAGCTCCAATTACCCCTGTCATGCGCCAACCGATACTAACTAGCGCCCGCGAATTTCCTAATGTCATCGCTCCATCTAGTCTTCTGTCGTTCGCAACTGCGTTTCCCTTCTCATGGTACTGATTCTGTAACCCTAATGATGCAACAGTTATCTAACCGGTGCATTACATTACCTGCCCAGCTACATTTTTTCTCATGATGTCAATTAGAATATTGTCTACACCCGTTTGCTCTTTGACCCAAACCGCTCTGTTTCTGTCTCTTAACGTTATGCCTAGCAGTCTTCGTTCCATCGCTGTTTGCGCCGTCCTTAACTTGTTCTCAAGCTTCTTTGTCAGTCTCCAATTATGTGCCCCATATGTCAGAACTGGTAAAATGCTCTGCTTGTACACCTTTCTTTTCAATGTTAATGGTCAGCTTGCAGTCAGGAAATTACAATGTCTGCCGTATCCGATCCAACCCATTTCTATTCTTCTATGATTTTCCTTCTCATTATCAGTGTTCCCCGTGATTAATTGACCTAGGTAAGCGTGCTCCTTCACAGATTCCAGAGGCTGACTGACGATCCTGAACTCTTTTTCCTTTTCCCGGCTATTCATCATTATCAATGTCTTCTGCATATTAATCTTCAACCCCACTCTTACACTCTCTCTGTTAAGGTCCTCAATCATTTGTTGTAACTCGTCTGCATTGTTGCTGAATAGAACAATGTATCGGAAAACCGAAGGCTGCTGAGATATTCGCCTTCGATCCTTCCTCCGAAGCCGCTCCTGTTTAATCGCTTGAATACTTCTTCCAAGCTGCAGTGAATAGCATTGAAGAGATTGTGTCTCCCTATCTGACACCTTTCTTTAGAAGTATCCTTCTGCTTTTTTGTGTAGAATTAGGGTACCTGTAGAACCTGTGTAGATATTTTCGAAGGTATTAACATAAGCGTTCTGTACTCCTTGATTACGTAATGCCTCTAATACTGATGGTATCTCTACTGACTCAAATGTGTTTTCGTAATCTATGAAAACCATATAGAGAGGCTTATTGCACTCTGCGGATTTCACGATAACCTGATTATGGACATGAATGTGATCCATTGTAGAGTATCCTTTCCTGAAGCCAGTCTATTCCCTTGGTTGACTAAAGTGCATTGTTGCCCTTATTCTATTGGAGGTAATTTTGGTAAATATTTTATAAAATGCTGGGAGTAAGCTAATAGGCCCATAATACTTCAATTCTTTAACATCTTCCTTTTTCTGAATTAATATAATGTTTGCATTCTTCCAGTTTATTGGCACCCTTGCAGTTGACAGACAGTTCATATGAAGATCCGCCAGTTTTAGAGCGCAGCTCTTTGGCGTCCGTTCCTGGGTTTCGCGTCGTCGTCGGCGTTGTCGTCGGCCTCGTAACCAGCTCCGCCCCCCTTTCATCACCCCAGCGCTAGCAGCGACCGACTGATACCGCTGGATGCCGCTGTCGCCGCTAGAGAGTCAAGATAACGTGACTGCATAGAACACCGTCGCCGCCATGCAGAAAGAGGAGGAAAGGGTCCCCCCCCCCTGTTCTTGTGTGGCGGATAGGGTGCTCTTCAGTTGCCGACGCGCCGGTTATTTCACGTAGGCCCCGGCACGTCGACGAATACGTGACCACCTTCCCACGGCTAGACCTGGTTCTTAGCGCTGCGGAAGCGAGGGTATCATATTGTTTGTGTCGGCATCGGCGGCGTTGTCCCTGAAACCAACTCCGCAGCTGGGGTTGACTCACTATCGGCGTCAGCGGCATCAGTCAGTCGCTGCTATCTCTTCCCTCCTCCCTTTATCGTGTTGTCCGCTTGCTGCGCGCGCTTCTGCCCCCATCGTTTGCCGCTGGGTGTACACGCCGCCCCCCTCCCCCCTCTTCCTGCGAGTCTCCGGTTGTCAAAGCGCCGGCTCGAACTTAATTCCTTTCTTCGCTCCTCCTCCAATGCAACCCCTGTGCGGTGGCAATCAGAGAGCCAGATCGGTGGCGGCGGATCTGTATATGTGCACCGCCCGAGCCGAAATTGCCGCTGCCGTTCGCCCTGTGCGGTGGCAATCAGAGAGCCAGATCGGTGGCGGCGGATCTGTATATGTGCACCGCCCGAGCCGAAATTGCCGCTGCCGTTCGCCACTGCGAAATTATCTGCCAGTTCTTTCTGAGCCATGAGCGAGACGACCGATGGAAGTCCTCCGTCTGCTGCTGCTGCTGCTGCTGCTAAACGAGCTGCCAGAGCAGAGGCCCAGCGCCGTCGCCGTCAGAATCCAGAGGTGCGTGCCGCCGAAGCAGAAGCTTACCGTCGCCGCCGTCGAGATGATCCAGGAGTACGGGAAATATAAAAAAAAATTCTGTGATAGCGCATACATGTGTTGCTCGATTTCTTTGCCTCAATCTATCGAAAAGGTGAAACAGCTTATTTGCTGCGCTCAAATTTCGCATTAGGAAGTAACGTAATCGTCGGTAATTTTTTCAAACATTATGTCTCCTCCAGATTTGATTAAATCAACTGTTATTGTATCTTCCATATCACAGGATGGTAAGATCTTGAATTAGCCTAGGCTTTAGGAGGGAACGGAAGAAACTGGCACATTAGAAGTCGATCAGTGAGTTAGCGGTAAGCGAGAAAATGGAGGAAAGCGAGAAAATGCCGTATCATATTACATGACAGGTATTAGCTTTTAACTCAGGAAGAGGACCTTAGTGTTGAAGCAATGAACGACCATCTGATGGGCGTCATTAAGGAGTGTGCAATAGAAGTCGGTGGTAACTTCGTTAGACAAGATACCGGTTAGCTATCGCAGGAGACGAAAGATCTGATTAAGAAACGTGAATGTATGAAAGCCTCTAACCCTACAGCTAGAATAAAACTGGCAGAACTTTCCAAGTTAACCAAGAAGCATAAGATAGCTGAGACAAGGAAGAACAATGTTATCAGAAAAGCGAAGTCTGCTGAGATATTCGCCGCCGATTCTTCCTCCTAAGCCTTCCCTGTTTAATAGCTTGAATACGTCTTCCAAGCGCTCAGTGAATAGCATTGGAGAGATTGTGTTTCCCTATCTGGTTGTGTCTCCCTATCTGACCCTCAATTCTATCTATGGATAGAATTGAGCACGCTCTCTGGAACGGAGGAAGCCTAAAAGCAGTGAAGAAGAAACTAGGAATAGCAAGCATCAAATGTAAGCGTTAAGAGACAAAGCCGGCAATATTGTTACTAATATGGATAAGATAGTTCAAGTTGCTGAGGAGTTCTATAGATATTTATACAGTACTAGTGGCACCCACGACGATAATAGAAGAAGGAATAGTCTAGAGGAATTTGACATCCCACATGTAACGCCGGAAGAAATAAAGAAAGCCTTGGGAGCTATGAAAAGGGGGAAGGCAGCTGGGGAGGATCAGGTAATTGCAGATTTGTGGAAGGATGGAGGGAACCTTGTTCTAAATAGACTGGCCACCCCATATACACAATGCATCATTACCTCAAGCGTACCGGAATCTTGGAAGAACGCCAACATAATCTTAATCAATAAGAAAGGGGACGCCAAAGATTTGAAAAAAATATAGAACGATCTGCTTACTGTACGTTGCCTACAAAGTATTTACTAAGGTAATTGCACATAGTACGAGGAACACCTTATGCATCTGTCAACCAAAGGATCAGGCAGGATTTCGTAAAAGCTACTCAACAATCGACCATATTCACACTATCAGTCAGGTGACAGAGAAATGTGCGGAATTTAACCTTCATATATAGCTTTCATTGATTACGAGAAAGCGTTCAGTCGAAACCTCAGCAGTCATGGAGGCATTACGCAATCAGGGTGTAGACGAGCCGTATGTAAAAATACTGAAAGATAGACAGCGGCTCCACAGCCAGTGTAGTCGTCCTTAAAGAAAGCAACAAAATCCCAATAAAGAAAGGCGTCAGGCAGGGAGATACGATTTCTCCGCTGCTATTCACAGCGTGTTTGCAGGCGGTATTCAGAGACCTGATTTGAGAAGAATTGCGGATAAGGGTTAATGGAGAATGCCTTAGTAACTTGCGATTCACTGATGATATTGCTTTGCTTAGTAACTAAGGGGACCAAATGCAATGCCTGCTCACTGACCTTGACAGCTCATGCCTTTTATTTTAAATCTTCTCAGACTCAAATAATAAAGTGCGAAACAGTAACAGGAGATTATCCCATGCAAGAGGCCGCGTTTCTACCAGAAAGCCCACCTTCGCGCGTAGCCTTCGCGCCAGCGTTTCCAGGTAAACATCAGAGTTAAATAGGCTGCAGTTGGCGCGAAGCGTAAAAAGGAGTCAGGAATATTTGATTGCTATCGGATTCGACTATTAAAGGTAAAGCTTGAGCACTCCCCAATTGTTATTGAAGTTACTAGAATAGAACAGCCACAGCAATGCTGTTGAGAGTTCATAAAAAAATCTCCACTGAAGCTTAAGTTTCTATACATGAAATGCACGAAACAATATCTTTCTATTTACTGGAAAAAAAGAAAGACGCCTATAGACATGGGATATTAAAATCACCAAATCCTATGCAGAGAGCAGATTGGAAGCCTAGGCATCTATCATGCTTACTACGTCGTTATCATGAAGTTAGCTGCCGCCAATTGCCAGACCGATATATTTCTTACGCATTCATTTTTCGTACATATAATGTGTGGATCCTTTTCCTGCTTATAATTTGTGAATAGAAGTACACATGTATTCGCACTAAATTGTAATTTCATCTTTAGAATTGCTAAAATTGCCACATGGCATTCTTGCACCTATTGTTTAATATATACAGGTGTTACAAAATATGCTGTACTTACCTATTCAGCAGGGCTGCTGTTTCACTTATTTTGAAACAGCAGCGAGTTTCATTGCAGTTTGGCTTGCAATTTCTCGAAACTGGTGCCAGACAGAATTTATGGTAAATTGATATGCTTTCAGTACTGGCTGCTTTAAATATTCAATGAGATGTCCCCTAAAGAAATAAAGAAAACTCATTAGCAAAATTTGTCCCTATATTATTGTATTGACATTGGCGCAATTTCTGATGTCGGTCGCCGCTATAAAACTTTCACAGCAACAAAATGTCATTGTGTCTTAAGACCTCAACGTTCATTGATTTTAGACAATTAGTCATGTGGAAGACTTTTCACCATAGTCCGTCCGGCCATATTTAGGAACCTTTATTTTTGTGATCCTTCATATTTCGGGCAGCAACACGATTACACCACTGCCAAAAATTTACACCTGGAGCAAAGTAAAATACACCTGGTTGCACCAGTCTTTGCTACGTGGGTCTGGTTGAGCTCTGCGCCACCAGACACACTTCTGGGCTGCCAATTTGGGGGGGCTGCTCTTACACGAATGCGGCCTTTACACGAGTGTATCAGTAGTCACCTAGCCTGCTTCAGCTAATCAGGTTTACGTATACGGCAGTCCATTTTTTCCTATCTCTTCTAGACTTTCTTTCTCTTCATTAAAACGACTAAATCTGCATTGTGCCCGTGTATCGACCCCGGCTCTTTCGATTTCGTACCGCCACCAGGTGGCTGTAGCATGCAGGCCGCTCACGTTTACGCCCCAACGCCAGGGGGCCTGCAAATATCCAAATACTGGACAAGCGAAAACTATTGGCCAAAGGGGTGCCATACCGCAGCGGAGAAGTTACGACTAAGGGCCTTAAATACCTATATCTTCAGAAGAGAGTATCCTCCTGACGTTGGTAACTAATAGTTCTTGACATTGGGTTAATGTATTGAAATGGAAATTTTATCAAGTGCTGCTCAGTTAGGCTAGTTCATTGCGGTGACGTTTGTTTAATGCATGAAGAGTCAGTGTCCTAAATTCATGGGCATGCGCAGAAGGACGCGCGGGTGAAGACTTGCAAGACTGCGTATACGAAAGGTTACAATACAGAAAGGCTAGGTGTGCCTATATTACAGGCTACTGTGTACCTTTTAATTTATATGTGCAAAAAATTTTGAGTACAAGCCCCTTGTTTAAACGTGACTTGAGTAAAGGAAACAATGTCATTGCTACATTATAGGTGCACAAATTTGTAATATGCCCCCTTATTAACGGGGACTGGAATAAAATTTACTATGTAACTTTTATTTCTAAGTGCGAAAAAATTGCGAGAATATGCCCCTTCATTCAATTATTACGTGATAAGAGTGGAGAAACTTCTCGTCGAAGTAAGGTAATAGGGTAAAGTGCTTTTAGCAACATATAACGCCACACAATAAGCAAATATTAGCCGAGATGGGCGTTTTATCGGCATGTCAGCCCCAAAACCTCCCATACGCCAATCACTTACTCCGTCGTAGTGGAGTGAAGACGGTATATGTCATCATTATACTCCCGCCGCTAAGTAACGGAGTATAAAAATGATTGACCTGTTTATACTTCCCACGGAGTTTCAGGTAACGTAATTAGGAACTCCCCATGGGAGTTTTAAATACAATTTTTTTTGTAGCGAAGGCCGTGTGTGTGAGAGCGCGCGTCTGTGTGAAGCTCCAGTGCCTTTGCTGGTGATATCAAATGAGCTTTTGCCGAGTGAGCGAATCATCACTGCACCGAGCACCTGCAACGGTCGATTAGTGTTTTGAGTGAACCTGTCAAAGTTGTTTGCGCCGCTCAAACGCTTCGGACATCTTTCGTAGATTCTACGCTTAAAAATCCGCCATAACGTTTTCAGTGTCCCATGTCCCATAACTCTGTCCAGAATCTCCGTTCAGCCGTGGAGTAAAATGTTTACTCCACCTAACAGGAGTATATTAACCTCCCATCGGAGAATGCGTTACAGGAGAAGTCATTTTCTCCCATCTCGGCTCATTTTCGCTTACAGTGCAAAGGAATAGAAAATAAGTCCCGCAGAAAGCCTTCTGGCATTTGTCTACGTATGCGTAAGCATTGTGCCGCTTGCTCGACTCCACGCAGCCCGCTGTCATTAGGAATGGTATGAAACTTCATTCGACAAGTATAAACGACAGCGCTGCCATGACACGAACACCTGCGGACGGCAATGCAACGCCAGTCGAAGACGCATGCAAACTACTCGAGGATGCGACGCCAGGTGCAATGACGACTTTCCGATCACTATAACCCATTATCGCTCTTTAGCGCCTTATCCATCCACATGAAAGCATTATTAATCGGAATCAAGCACACTCCGGCGCCCGCTGCATATGGCGCGGCCACGCGGGCCATGTATTGAAAGCGACGTGCGAGGAGACAGTCTCGCGTTGAAGCGCGACGCTAGGTCTCCTGCCTTGAAAGCAATCTGCGATGAGGGTCGAGAGCAGCAAGTGATGATAGCTTTATGAGGTCTGTGTTCTCACCGCTTAGTTCGCGTTAAAGCGAGAGGCAGCATGAAGATGAAAGAGCTCGCTCCTTCGGGCCCTATCTTGAATGCGATCGTCTTACGGGACGGAAGGACTGTTTTTACTGTTGGGTAAGCATAGAAATGCTTACGCATATAAAAGGGATAGGAACACCGCTTGGCTTTCACAAATCTAGCATTTTGCCTTAGAAAATGAAGGTGCCTAGTTCCGCTGGGTTAGATTGAAGATTGCATGAGCTGCAAAGAAAGAGGAGTGGAGTTGAACGTCGCAGAAGTTTGAGTCAGAGAAGTTCAAGAGTTTTCTTTGGGGATTGGGGAATAAAGTAGATCTCAAGCAACATATCACAAGGTATTATTTCCCGCATTCGATCAATTTTGTAGTCGGCATATTGTATGAACGTTATTCCAAGTTGCGCGGACTTTCCAATTATTTGAAAGCACACGCAGATTTCTAATGTGCGTTAGGGCACGGGTCTACTTGCTCCAAATGTTATCATAATTGCATGTCACACAGGCTTCGTTCAGTTACTGGTGAATGGTAGTGGAAACCTGAGATACAAAAACACAAGTAGGGGAAGAGCTGTCGTGCAATGATTTCCATTGTGTAGATTTGGCATCGTCAAAACAACAGTAGATCTAGTAGACGCTGTCTGTAATGACTTTAGCTATGCTGCAAGCATGTCAGAGTTCCGTCATGCGCTAACGTGGACAATCCGTATTATGAAAGCAATTCTATGTCGGAATACCTAGAAAGCGTTTATTCGCCTCCATCCAACATTCGAGAGTAAGTGTAAAGTGAGCAGGGGTTGTGCTGTCTGAAAGCGCAGAGCCTGCAGTCAAAATTTTATTTCCTTTGTTTGAAAGCCCTCCAACAACACTCAAAGGTATACAAGCAGACCCTACGCCATCAAGAGCAGGCGATGTGGTTCTCCTTCCATATTGGCAGAAAACGTATGTCGAATAGAAACAATTGCTGAAATACAATTTCAACATCAACAACAGCAGGCGATGTGGTTCGCGTTCCATATTAGCCGAAAACTTATGTCGAACAGAAACAATTGCTGGTGCATATGGTCCAATGCTAGTAGTGGGCAACGAGATATGGTAGAAAACTGCAGTGATACACGACATCATCGTAGTGCCACAGAAAGCAAAGCCCCGTCCACAACTGCCTTCAAGCGGCACCTTATCAGAAACCCCGACTACGGACAGGCCGGTCAGTGCTTCAACAACCGGGCAAGGCAGCACAATAATTTCGTTCGAAAAGCACACAGGAGCCACCCCGCTGAATACTGCCAGAGTGTGCATAAGTACGCGTATTTGCTAACACAAAGTTTGTTTCAATGGACAAATTTAAATCAACCATGCAAGCTGTGAACTGTGGTGTACTAAAAGACCGTATCCTAGGACCGTACCTTTTTAATAACTATATTAATGATCTGGTCACCATATATGGTAATGGTCGTTTCATAATATATGCAGATGATATCACAATGCTCTTTAAAGGCGATAGCTTTAATAACTTGGCAGTACAGTTTAGAACCTTTCTCAAAAAACGGGAAACTTTGTGAGACACAAATGGGTTGAATATTACTGTTAGAATATCAAAGGCAGTCTGTTTTCCCACAACAAATAAAAAATGTGACCTTACTGTTAGATTATCGCACAAGAGAGAAATTACTGAAACGGCAGTCTTTTAAATCACTGGGAGTGTATTTTTCAGAAAGAATGTGGGACATAGAGATAAATGATATCGCCATGAAAGCCTCTCAAGTTGTAGGTCTTGTAACATGGCATAGATATTTCCTGCCGCATAAAGCTGCTTCTGCATAGTTCCCTGTCCTATTCTTCTCTAAATTATTGTTGATTAGTGTGGGCGACCACCACTATAAAAACATAAAACGGACGTCTCTTCTAGACAAAATAACTCTTCGTACTGTGTACGATGTACCTTACGGACATACAAGACAATTGTTTAACGAACAGAAAATGATAAATACATTCAATTTACATGCCTAAAAGTTATTGTGCAAATATAGAACAGTAAAACATCGCTAGAGAATATATCACAGATAACGCCTTTACATCCTTTCAACTCTCCGTATCCACTCCTACAGATTACAGCCTGTACAATACCTAATGTGCGGAAAAATTACGGCTGCAAGTTGATCTGGTTCCAGTTGCCGGAGCTTTTAAATGAACTGAATAACTCGACTATTTCCATTAAGTACATTTGAACTACGCACCTACGCAGTTACATTATTGGTTTTCGCGTACCCTTAGGAAAATGGTTATGTCCTTTATGTTTACTGTATGTTTCCTTGAGTTCACATGAGGAAACGCCCTTTATCTTTCCTACATGTTGAAATTTGGCCACTGCTTTTGTTTCCTTCATGTGTCCTCCCTTTATGTATCCCTTATGTTACCGTACTTTATGTTTCCTGCATGTTCAAATTTGGCGACTGTTTTATGTTTCCTTCCTGTGTCATACCTTTATGCATCCTTTATGTTACCGTACTTTATGTTTCCTCCATGTTGAAATTTGGCCACTGCTTTTAGGTTTCCTTCGTGTGTCCCACCTTTACGCATCCTTTATGTGGCCCCAGTGACTAAATCCTGCATTTTATGTAGACATGCACAAATGAAGAGTTCCCTGTACGCATTTTATATTTAAGCATTTTTTTATTTTTAAAGTTTTGCTTGGTTTTCATTGTAAGGTTACTGTTCCCTGCATGACGCAGCATACAGATTAGAACACTGCTATGGCACAGAAATTCATGCTAACTTGTTCTAAAATTACAAACTAATTAGACTTCGTAGAATATTTCAGTATAACACTTGGAGTACCATTGTACGTTCCTCACTGCAGTGCTGTTGCTGTTCTAGTTATGTCTTTCTTACTAATATAATATGTAATGTTTGGATTGAAAGATCAGGCTGTATTGGTCTTTGCACTTTTAAAAGAAAGTTTTCACTGTGCTTTGTAAACGTTTGTCTGAAATTACGAGTAGTTTATTGGACTATCTGTATGTTACTTCAATTTGCCACGTCTGCTCACAGCAGACCTCTGGAATGCGGTGCTTGGATGATAGCTCACAGGGCACCTGAAAAACAAAACAAAAGGAAATATTTTTCACTTATTCAAACATATTCCTATAAGCAAGAACAGCTTGGCCTGTATGCACACAGCTAAGAAACTTGCAGCAGTCAGAAATAGCACATATAAAGATCAGGGCAACAAACAAGCTTTTAACTAATTGTTGTTTGAAATATTCTGCGCTGTTATCTGCCATACCACTCAGGTATGAAACTGCTCATAAATTATTTTAAACATTACTGCAGCAGCTGCTAAGTATTACATGAGCTTTAGGAGTAGGCAACTGGCCAATAAATCTTTGTGTGCTACCTCAAGCATCGAGGTTCCCAAAGTTGAGGGCCTCCGTATGCCGTGAGCAAGAACTTGCCAATATTTACCAAAAAAGCTTGCTAATATCACAGGCCTCCCATCGAGCAACACTACTGTCTATGCCATATGGTGCTGTGGTTAAAAGTTAGTTGCGCACACATTCTAATGCCAAATTTAAAGGCGTTACAATATCCTGTGCATTTTTTCACATTTTCACAAAGTTTTTGTAGTTCTTACACATCTTTATTGTAAGTTACAGGGTGCAGATGTGCATTCTACTGAACGTTTAGCACAACACTTTACTGACTTCAACATGCCACAGAAGGTGGCAGGAAAACATGCTGTGTATGTGTACCTACAGCAAACTGAATGGTAGCAGCATCTGCTTCACAAGCATGAAAAGGTGTTATAGCATGGCGAGTTGCTGAGGCTTTATCAAAATTGGACACACAATCAATAAACTTCATGTGAATACATTATTGCAATCTTATGCTTTCTGAACAGAAAAATGAGTTGACTGGTGTTTAATCTAAGAGAAACTGCATTATACTTCATCACGTGCTCGTCATAGAGCAAAATGTGGGAGGCGATCGACATTTGTATTAAGCAATCACCTTCCATCAATGCTGTATCCTTTAAGAGTTTTCAGTTGCGTTGATATCCTGCAACTGCTTGCTCCTATTAGATTCAGCGGTGGTGTTTAACAGGCTGGCGTGATGCTGGCACGTAAGGGAGGCGGGCTAGCTTAGTATGTAATCAATGATTAGCTAACTTCCACTACCAGCGAATAGCATACTCTAGTATCTGCACTGCAAGTGCAGGAACTGGAAGCTCAGATGTCATTGTTGCTACCTTAATCTGATAACACCACAGCGGTGCAAGCGAAAAGCGTTACCATGCCATGCCATCATTGGTGTGCTTTCCCTAGTAAGCTACATAGCGCCAGCCCACATGCCCCAGCATGCCTGACAATATTATTGTGTATATCTTGTGTTGCTAATAAGCACAATGGCATGATTGCCTAGCCCGGTATACAGCTTTGTATCCATAAGAATCCGGCCAAAAGCTCAACAAATCAGACAGCAGTCCAAGACAAACTAAGATACAGGATGCCAGTCAAAGGATCACATTGTGCAGTGCAGAACATGCCATGAGCTCTCATTTGATCTATAACCCACCACAATCAAAACCAGTACCAGTTGAAACCCAAACTGCCAAGTCACACGTACAGCAATCATCAAAAGAAACAACCACTGTGTCCATGCTTTCAGCTGAGTCTGGGACATCTAGTTGGCCTTGAAGCCGCCACCATTGCAGTAACAGTCAAGAATGCATTGGCATTAACAAGACATAGTAAGACCGATTGGAGTGCTTATATTAAAGACAAAAGTCTGTCACTACAAGAATAGTGGTTAAAAAGCAAGATATTTGTTGCACACGCAATTGTGTTGAAAACGCTATGGCCTGAAAGCCAGAAATTTAGCTATGTATCGATCTTGCGACATAGCGCATTGTTATACAACTTTTGTGTGACAGCATTACTTAGACTTTCTGCCTAAACCAATTTCTTTAGGTGGTTAAAACCTTTTCGTACAACCACCGCGAGCGCATTATTCACAGTAGAAAATCTCAATTCAGTGAAAGTGCAACAAATAATTACACTATGTCAAAAAGTGGCTGTTTCAAAATTGCACCAAGTGTAGTGTGCCTCGAGCTTGAAGCAAGCCTCCTTGTAACATATCGAAAATCTGAGGTGGTAAGCGTATGGTACCACAAACCACAGATGTATGCATAAGTTCTAGGTAGTACTCCGCATTGTTTGCGTGTCACGGGAAGCTTGTGTATTAGGCAATCGATAAGTAATAAAGAAGAGGTAAAAAAGATTCTCCACATTTGAGATAGATGACGGCATATGACCAGCTTTGTCTTATCAGCTGAACAAGAGCAGCGAAAAAGAAAAAAATGCAATGCAACAGAGAATGCTCCGTTTTCAGCTGTGCTACCATGGTGGGCTTGCAACTACTTTACTGGGCTGTCTTTTATGATTCAGCAGCATTCTATACCACATTACCAACAAGTGTAATTTCTGTTACATATAAAAGAGACCGGCTTCCACCCTGAAGCCCACGATCTCTTGGGACACACATTGAACTTGCCACATTAAAAGGTTAATGGCTTGTGGTTCACTTGAAAAATTGAGCGCTCATACTGTGACTAGGAATTTAGCAGCTACCTAACAGAGCAGCAAATTTTATTGTCTTGATGGGGGTATTTTTAGGAGATGAATTATGGTATGCAATATATAATTGTGCTCAAGAAAAGGGAAGAATTTAGGTGTGCAGGTACTAGTGCGAGAAATGACTACATAATAATTCAGGTAACCACAGCCTTCTGTTTCTCTCGGGTGGCTCGTTGACACCTTCATGCTCCTCAATGATGTTCCTAAAAAAGCAACCTGGCTCGAATAATATAGTCGTACAGAGAATATATTGCATAGTCACTCCAGCTTTGTTTATATTTGTCTCAGAAGAACCAAATTTAGTTACAGTGCTTAAAAGTGAGGGCTCCCCGGATAAATAAAACATTGTGTCCTGGAAATGGCACACGTACACAGTAAAATGGTTGCATATTGCACAAGCATATCCTACAAATCACAGTGCAGTGACAGTTTTTTACGCACCTTGTAAAAGCATGCAGGTCAAGTGCATCGTTGTGCGATCCAATATGTAGCAGTGCAGCAGGTTCCTACAGCTCGTAGGCTTGACTCCAGAATCCGCATAACCTTCAACAGCAAGAAAGGTTTAATTTATTGCGATGTGAAGGTTCAAACGTGTGATTTACAGTGTCATGTGGAATTGAAAGAAAGACTCACACATAAATCTGTGCCTGTTTGTACAGATGTCATGTAGTTATATCTCATGTGCTTACATTGTTATATTGTTAAATTCAGGCGGGAATAAAACCAGCAGCTAACATCAGACTACCTGGGAAATTATCACCAAAACCTAAATATGTAGTGAATCGAAAGAATCGATTATGAACGGTCTAAAACCTAGGCCGCGATTTTGTAGCGATGCCTTTTCCGATGCTACTCATTTTCCTCAGTGGTCGGACTGACATTCCGCCATCGTTATTGACTAGAACAGCCAGCCGTGGACGGTGGGTTATAAGAGAGGCAAACATCGAGCGGAAAGCATCGCAACAAAATTGCAGCCCTTATTTACGCAGTGCTACAACCCACATATTTTGAGAAAAATCGCAGGAGCTGACATCCTGTTCTTCAGATGAAAATATTAATGAAAACGAGCGCCTGATAGACATGCCTCGATTAAAAAGAAATTTTGCTGTTGTAATATCGGTCTATATATTTGCCGTGCACGTCGAAGAACAGAAACAATGCAGACAGGTTCTCGCGAAGCTGGGCTTCAAACTGAACTGTATCAATAAAATAATCCTCACACATGCTAATATCTGCTGAACTGTCAAACACCGCAGTCGCGTTCCAACTCGCGATGCCCACGACACACCTACATGCATTACACACGTAATTTGCGGAAACGATATCCACGGAAGAATTTCTTGCCGGGAAACTACCGAGGAAACAAACTTTCAGCGTTTACGTAAATATTTGCCTATTAAGTCTCAACAATCAGCGGTGGTAACACATCACTGCAGAAAGCAAGCGGTAAGAAATAATACTTTTCACGGAAACTCCCATCGTGAAACGGTTTGCTAAATGGACACAACAACATGGGCAACATACGCTCCGAAAGCGCTCAGTTGTCGTTGCACAAAGTTTACTCCATGAACCATAAGCTGCGAGAATGCGCGCAAGCGTCAGACCTGCTTACCTTCAAGATGTGAACAGCAAGCGCTCCTTCGTCTTGCAGGCACCACGCGACGACGCTCTTTCCAGCGCGAACACTGTCCAATTGCCCATGAACACCAGCCCACAAAAGCACTTCAACAAAGTCTTCCACGCACCATAATACGAAGCCACAGTACAAGGTACTTCACGAGCCAACGCGGACAGGCGAGAACAAAGGCAGCTCGGACGGGCGCTGTAGTACACGTACGACACCGGCGTATCACAGGAAACATAAGGCGAACTAATAGCGTTAGACGAGTCCAGAGGTTTCCTGATGGTTAATGCACACGATACGGATTACAGTTTGTTTAGGCACTTCCAAAATATGATTCAATTACCATGGAACTGTGACGAGCACTCTCACCGTTCACACAAACGCAACGTGGCCCAGCTCAATATATCATCCAGTAATATTACCGGGCATAACCGTCACTAGGGTGCCTAAACGCGAACACCCGCTCTCCGTTTAGGGTGAGGACAACCACGTCGTCTGCTAGCGCGGCCGCCATTTTCTTGTGCGCCTGCGGAGAGCGGGCGCACATCGAGGCGACCTAACTTTCACTAGAATCACTGAAAAAACCTTCAACTGCCGCAGCGCCGCACTGCGGCTAACAAGTCAATTTAGCCTGCGAGATCTACATTTGCTTTCAGGGCGTGCAGTTTGCAAAAGCACGGCCTTCAAGATTTAATTTTGTTACTCAGGGTAAGTCGTAGCTGGATGGAAGGCTGCTATTTAAACACAGCTCATCGATGTTTGAAGTGCCGTAGTGTGCTGCCTTGTTTTTTTTAAAGCATATACAGATATAGTAGACGAACTATGCGCGAACTTTTGCCGGCGGACACGAGACAATCAGCACGCAGCATGTGCAACTCTGTCTGCTTGGGATGGCGGACGGTGTACGGGAAGCCGCGATAGCTGAGAGACCCACCGATCAGAAATCCCGAATGAGCACACATATACACGCTTCTTATGGCGCCCAGTGGCGTGTTTTTAAGAATGTGAGGCCTTATCTTGAATAGTTGGAACCACATTTCCTCGTAGCGTAAGGAATAAAGGCGACAAAACGTGGCGATGGCTGGCTTACCGCGGCAGCGGAACTTCGCCCAAAGTGAAACAGGCGTACTGCTTGCACGCTCGCGTAATCAAACAAATACGGCCATGCTCCGCACACAACTTTCATACTCAGCCAACTGACAATTATAAATTATTAAGTTGTACGCCCAAGCAAGCATTTACGGGATCCGCGCTGCCCTACTTCTACCCCTGCCAACTTCAACAAAGCAATGACTCGTACTTGTGGTCAGCACGAAAGCGACACGGACAAAAGGAAGAAACACAGCAACACGGCGCTGCTTCTTCGGAGTGTTTGTTCCTTGTTTCCGCGTTGCTATTGCGCTGTTGCTAAAAGTACGATGAATCGTAACGAACTTGCTATCTACTTTCAACAGCAAGCGCACGCAGTTTTGAAAAGAAAGGTGCTTTTAGACCGCAGGTTCTGCATTGGTTAGTGAGCGAACTTTTGTGTATAATTTGCGTGTGTAGTAGAGAAAACGTATCATGACAAGGCCGACGGCTGAAAAAAGAAATAGCGTAGAAAAAGCAACATGTTACAAAGTGCTTCGAAGACCACGGTAGGTGGAGCCGTGGCAGCGTTTCCCAATGTTCAAGTTTTTTTTTTAAGTTTAGAGTATCAGAAACGTTACAGATATTCAATGTCACTAGATTCTTTTGAACTAGGCGTTCTGAAAGTGAGCGGCAGCTCCAGTTAGCTTTGGAGGTGGCAGCGCATGCATTTTCCGCTGACGACTGCAAATAAATCCTACGAGCGTAATATAGAGACACTCGTAACGTACTTATTAGATATTTACGTGTAATGAGGCTACCATGAAACAAATATAACACCGCCAGCAGCTACTTAAATAGCAGGTTGTAATACATATACGCTCGCCGCAAAGCGGTGGATTGGCCCCGGAGGGTACCCCCCCCCCCCCTCTTTTTCGGTTCATGTAGCGCAAACTATCCAACACTGCGCGTCGTGCCACCGCGTCTCCAGCCGCCGCGCAATTGTTATTTGTCGTGATAGATAATTCGCTGCATGAGCCTTTGATGTACGTATGTACTGTTGATGACGCGCGTCGCCGTCAATGCGGCCAATATAGATAGGGCGGGCGCCCCCCCCCCTTTTCTTTTACTTTGATACGTCAGTAGCTAATACATCTTTCAGGTAGATGAGCTATTGGTAGCATGTGTTAAAAGATAATTACTGGGTGTACTCTGTTTCCTGGATGTTTACTGTTTACTGTTTACTGGACTCGAGAAAGTACACCGCCAGGTAACACGGAGTGTACACACAGGTAACATCCTGCTGGTAACATATGTAACATAGTGCTCATATTTCTGTGATAATATTAATTCCAACTAGAAGCCATAATGCTCACTTTCTTCGACTGAAAAAAAAAGGTGATGTCATGAAGTTTACAAGGAAAAGCATTTTACAAACTGCATAAGCCACAGTGCGCTCTACCCGCCGTGGTTGCTCAGTGGCTATGGTGTTGGGCTGCTGAGCACGAGGTCGCGGGATCGAATCCCAGCCACGGCGGCCGCATTTCGATGGGGGCGAAATGCGAAAACACCCGTGTGCTTAGATTTAGGTGCACGTTAAAGAACCCCAGGTGGTCAAAATTTCCGGAGTCCCCCACTACGGCGTGCCTCATAATCAGAAAGTGGTTTTGGCACGTAAAGCCCCAAATATTAGTATTATTATTTATTACAGTGCGCTCACTGCCAGATGTGCTAGTGCATAGCTGTGTGGTAAAAGTCGCACTGCACTGTGCTAGCAGCAAAATAAATCATTCTCTTTTACCAGCAAGCACACCATAAACTTGCAATCATCCCCAATAGCAAAAGCCCTGATGTCTGCACTTTTGAATATGCCAGATATATAAAATAAGTAGATTATTTCACAAACTGCAGGCGAAGCGGAGCATCCAGGTGATCTCCTGCGATGAACATGAAGTACGCTTGGTACGAGAACCGTCTTAAACATTCAATCAGCTTTATTTCATAGCCTAGTTGGCACAAAACTGTCATGCAATTCTTGCATATTAGGTTAAATACTTCAGATTTTTGCATCTGACTTGCTACTGGAGAATAGAAGGTTGAAAAACTATTAAATACTTTATATATGAAGAGAATGCATGACATAAGACACTATACACCATCCTATTTCATGGCATGCTCGATTTTTCGCACAATATAGCCACAATTAGTGCCGGTCGGCATGCCTCTAGTGTAAGGGTGGCAAGCTGTGCCTCTTCCCTGAATCTACCAGTGACTAACACACGGTACAGATAGATCTGACTGTACAATTTGCAAAAGATGCTCACTGCGCACATTGTTACCTACGTGTGCACTCAAGTGCACATCTAGGTAACATCCCGCCGTAAACACAAAGGGCACATCCTACAATAACTGTAAGAAGGGTTGTTTTGTTGGGGCAAATGAAAGGATAAGTCAAGATTTAGTGCTTACCATGACTCTGCTGAGCGACACGCAGTACAGATAGATCTGCCTGTATTATATGCACAGACAGCTGTTATGTGCACTCTATGTCACCTACATGTGTATTCAAGTGTACACTCAGGCAACACATAGTGCACATCTAGTTAACATCCTGCCGTAAACATAAAGGACACATCCTAGAGGTCTAATAAAGGTCACTTCCTCGAGGTATACGTTAGGATGAGTAAACACGTGGTACACACAAAGTTGGCGTCCCGGAGGTCACACAAAGGACAAGGAATCATAAAGGTCACATAGGGCACAAGAAGGAAACATAAAGGAAACATAAAGGCAATGGCCATTTTCATAGGGGTAACAGGAATATATTCATAACGTCGCCCATCGACATCGACAATGTCCCTCTACATAAACAAACACAAACATGCTACAATCCCTAATATACGTGCAGAGTTATTGCTCAATCGTGAAGTCTGAGCTGGTCCATTAAATTTGTATGTTTTTTCAGGTCTGTACAACTTGTATGAGACGAAATTGTATTTCAGCAATTGTTTCTATTCGACATCAGTTTTTTGCTAATATGAATGCAAGCTTATGATGTTCCCTGCTGTGGCGTGCAGTAAAAGGTGCGAGACCTTCGTGAAGCGTTCTTCTCTTTTAGTCTCACAGTTTCCATCAAACCTTGTATTGATGCGAGAATAATGCGACTGTTATTATTAACGTGAAGTGCGATTGTCATTTGTCATGTTCCGTCACGTCAGCTGTTTTCAATCTATCTATCTATCTATCTATCTATCTATCTATCTATCTATCTATCTATCTATCTATCTATCTATCTATCTATCTATCTATCTATCTATCTATCTATCTAGCCAGCCTGTAACGCTGAAACAGTAACAGAAGTTGTCTACCTGCTTGGGCCACTAGGTATGTGCTGATGGTCGCGATTCCATCGTGCTCCTTCCATCTTCATGATTGCAGCTTCGCGATTTGACTGTCGTCATGCCATAGTCCTCAGGCCTTGTGCCCCGGCGCACTGGCACAAGTTGTCTAAAATATGGAGGACGCTTAAGTTTCGCCTTTAAGATTGGAACGAGATAGCACTCAAAGATCCCTGACTGCTTTTCAGGCTTTCTGGCAACTGCAGCTTATATAACCGTATTGTTTACCGGGAAACGCTGGCGGTGAAAGCTACCCATGAAGGCGAGGTTTCTTGTAGAAACACGGCCTCTTGCGTGTGGCCCGCTGTTACTGTTTCGAACTTTTAATATTTTCGTTTGAGGAGATCTAACACAAAAACGTATGTTCTGTGGGTTTTTTTATATGCGATCTATTTTTTGGCTGTCATTCTGATAATTTCGAGGAATAACTTTAGCAGTAACCGCATCGCATGCGTAATGCGAAGACGTGGAATTATTCTCCACCTGCAGCAAGTTTTTTGCGTCCATTTTGGTTTCCATTTATTTGTCATTTCTTCAATTCATGTATTAAGTAAAATAATTTTTCTTATGTTATCCACGGTGTCAGTATACGTCGGCTTCTTATGATATATTTGTAACGAATGAAAGACAACCTGTAAAAATTTTGGTGATATAAGAGTAACTGAGTTTGCGTGGTTCGAAGTAATATTTACTGAAACAACGGTCGAAGCTTCACGCGGGACGCCGACGGGGGATTTGGTGCTGCGACCCGGGGACCTTAACCCTATAGCGTTAAAATAGATTGGGCCACTAAGTATGCATTCTTGGTTGTTTAATTATGGTGGTCGTTGCGTCGTAGTCATTGCAGCTTTGTAATCAGACTCTTGTCATGCAGTCGTCGTCATGACATCGTGGTCAGCCTTCGTGCATACGCTGGCCCAACGCCATCGTCATACCGCCATGGGCGTTCCGTTGTCGTCATTCTAACTTCGTCATCCGACTCTCGTGATGCCGTGATCGTCACGTAATCGTCGTTAGTGAGTCGTCGTCACATATTCGTCTTCATGATTTTGTTATCAGCCGGTCGCTGTGCCATCGTAATCGCTCTGCTGGCGTCATCCCATTGTCGTAAGGCCATCGTCATCTACCGCCCCTCGTAGTTCCATCGACATCAGTCTTTTTTCGTCATTCTATAGTAATCATACTGTTGCCATTCGATCGAGATGATGCCGCCGTTGTCATGCCATTGCCATGAGATAAGCCCTATATTGTGCGTGTTGTCAGACCACCGTCGTCATGCTGTCATATCGTGCCCTCATCATCACTCCAGCTTTGTCATTCGACTGTCGCTATACTGTCATCTTCACGCCATCATTGGCATAAAGGCTTCATAATACAGTCGTTACGCGCATTGTCATACACACGTCATCCCATTATACTCATAATGTTGTCATGCCATCATGGTCATTGTGTAGTGGTCATACAGTCATCATCGCGCATACGTTATCATGCTGTCGACGTCAAGCTGTCGCGGTCTTTCCATCATCGTCAATCTAACTTCGACTTATGACTCTCGTCATGCCGTTATCATCACACAAGGGTCGTAATACCATTGTCACCATGCCGTCTTCATCATACCACTTTCATTCATCTATCCACATTATTCCTTGTTCGTCATTCTATCATAATCATGTGTTTGTCCTTCACTCCTGATTGTGCCTCCGTAGTAACGTCATCGCCGTCATTGCGTCATTGTTAGGAAGTCCCTATCATCCATGCGTTGTAACGCCGTTGTGGCCGTGTCGTGATAGTCATACCAAATTTGTCATTTAGTTCTCGTCGTACTATGGTTGTCACACCATCGTCGTCATCTCATTTCCTCATGTCATCGTCGACCCGCTCTCGCCGTTATACTGTCATCATATACCGTTACCACATACGGGTATAGTAAAAAAAACAATTCGGAACTATAACAAGGGTGACTATACTACCATTAATGCTGACCTAGACATTTTTTTCAACAATGCACTTCTCCCTTCCTTTTACAGTAGAATGGTCGAGGAAAACTGGGTACTCTTTCGAGACAAATTACAGTCATTAGTAAACCAGTACATGCCATTAATCAAAATATCCAACGATAAATCGAACCCATGGTTCACCTGTTTCCTTCGCCGTCTTCGAAACAAAAAGAAACGCTTATACACTCGTGCTAAACGATTTAACACCCCATGGGCTTGGGAAAAATACAATCAATGTTTAAAAAACTACAACTCCGCGTTATCCGCTGCTAAAGATAAATATTTTTCACATGACCTTCCCTCTCTTCTCAAATCCAACCCTAAAAAGTTCTGGCAAATTATCTCTCCGAACCGCGACAGTAATCACATTTTTTCACATGATAGCGACCATGTGCCCTTTCAGACAATGAGTGTCCTTCATGCTTCAACACATATTTTTCATCTATATTTAGTACTGAAGATCACTCCACCCTACCTGACGTTCCCGATTTAGACTATCAGTACATGACACTCATCGACATTACTATCGACGGCATTGTATCTCTTATAAACAATCTTAAGTTATCTAATTCTTGTGGCGTCGATGAGATTAATTCCAAAATACTAGAGAACACCGTTTTGACTTCTAGCAAAATAGTATATCACATTCTCAAACAGTCACTAACTTCAGGAGCGCTCCCGTCAGATTGGAAGACTGCGAAAGTAGTTCCCATATTCAAAAACGGTGACAGATACTCGCCAGATAACTACCGGCCAATTTCGCTCACGTGTATTTGTTGTAAAATGCTCGAACATGTAATAGCTTCTCATATATACAACCATCTGGAATCAAACAACTTTTTTTTCACTAATCAGCACGGGTTCAGGAAGCGTTTGTCATGTGAGACACAACTTTTAGAATTCACGACTGACCTGCATTTAGACATGGACCATAGTGTACAGATTGATAGCATATTCCTTGACTTTTCCAAGGCGTTTGATCGCGTAGCCCATTGCCGCCTAATTTCAAAGTTAAATGCACTAAGATTGGATTCACTGACAGTAACTTGGCTCCGGAACTTTCTTTCTAATCGCCGACAATTTACTATCGTTAACAACCTTTCTTCGCCCCTTTCCTATGTCACTTCCGGCGTGCCACAAGGTAGCGTTCTTGGGCCGCTACTATTCTTAATATACATTAACGATCTTCCTATATATAATAACTTAACATCCCGAGTGCGAATATTCGCAGATGACTGCATTATTTACCGCGCTATAACCAGCCCCGATGACCACCTCTATCTTCAAAACGACCTTCATCTCATATTCTATTGGTGTAACACTTGGTTAATGAATCTTAATTCGTCTAAATGCAAAGTAAGTTCTTTCACCTGTAAACACTCAATCTCTTCCTTCCAATATAACGTAAATAATAAGCCAATTTCTGTAGCTACTTCCTACAAATATTTAGGCATTAATCTCGCACCAAGCCTTTCCTGGCCCATTACATTACTACTATATGTGCTAATGCTTCAAAATCACTGGGGTACTTACGCCGAAACCTACGTAATTCGTCCTCTAACATCCGTAAGCTAGCTTATCAGACGTTTGTTCGCCCCCAGCTCGAATTTGCCTCCCCAATCTGGTCACCCTATCATAACAACCTAATCAGCTTATTAGAATCAATTTAAAATGGGGCCGCCAGGTTTATCTCGCGTAACTACACCTGCAATTCAAGCATCTCACAAATAAAACTTGATATTTCACTTCAGCCACTAAGTACTCGACGAGATTTTGCACTCATATCATTATTTCACAAGTACGTTCATGCGGATAGGAAATCTTCTTTACGGCTTGAAGTCGCACCTTTCACATCTCGCAGATTACATAATCACCTCAGCTTCACACGCATCTACGGGAACACACATGCGTTCAACTGGTCGGCGCTTCCTCGTGCCATTCGATTGTGGAACGCTCTTCCTGATTTCATCGTCTCCGAACCTAATCCCGATAAATTCCGCCAGCTCATCATTTCATATTCAACCGCGTAACTTCAATGAAGTGCACGATGCTTTCTTTTTCTCTTTTTTTTCAGTTATGTGCTTTCTTGTTTATGAGCGCATTTCCCTTATTATTCTTGTATTCTTTAGTATAATATAGTTTTTGTACTGGAAGTGGCAACATTATTTTTATTGTTTATTAAAGAAACTGTATTGTTTGTTTTTTTCTAATATGTACACTCCAGACCTCGTTATGTTGTACAATGCTTTTAATACTTGTATAAGATAGGCATATGTTTGTTCAGTGTCAATTAATAATGTATGTCTATTATGTTTTTTATATGTTCTATATACTCTGTTAATCTTATTGTAACGCCCCCCTTACCCAATGCCTCATACGACGCCTGTAAGGACATTGTTAAATAAATAAATAAATATAAAATCGATACGGCATTGTCATCACACGGTTGCCGGTATACCACCTTTGTATTTCGATGGATGTCATACCTTCTTCGTCTTTCCATCGTCGTCGCTGCGTCAGCTTCACGCAGCCGTCGTCATGACACCATGCTCATGGATGACCTTTGCAAGCGACGGTCATAGAAAAGTTCGACGATATCCGAGTACGTCTTACATAGCCGAAGAAGTGAACGTCACAGAATGACCACCGCTTGTAGTAATAAATTTGACTTCAGGCATAAGATGGGTTACATCATTGCTCGAATGCTAATCACTGTACCAACAACAGTCATCGTGAGATGAGTATATTTGAACGAAAGAAAACTAAGCCGTCCATCTTTGGCACCGAATGACAAAAGAGGTGATAGAAAAATTGTGCAATATAACCAACCTTTATAAATAGCTTTCATTCATTACGAGAAAGCGTTTGATTCAGTCGAAACCTCAGCAGTCATGGAGGCATTGCGGAATCAAGGTGTAGACGAGCCGTATGTAAAAATACTGAAAAATACCTATAGCGGCACCACAGCCACCGTAGTCCTCCATAAAGAAAGCAACAGAATCCCAATAAAGAAAGGCGTCAGGCAGGTAGATACGATCTCTCCAATGCTATTCACAGCGTGTCTACAGGAGATATTCAGAGACGTGGATTGGGAAGAATTGGGGATAAGAGATAATGGAGAATACCTTAGTAACTTGCGATTCGCTGATGATATTGCCTTGCTTAGTAACTCAGGGGACCAACTACAATGCATGCTCACTGACCTGGAGAGGCAAAGCCAAAGGGCGGGTCTAAAAATTAATCTACAGAAAACTAAAGTAACGTTTAACAGTCTCGGAAGAGAACAGCAGTTTACGATAGATAGTGAGGCACTGGAAGTGGTAACGGAATACATCTACTTAGGACAGGTAGTGACTGCGGACCCGGATCATGAGACTGAAATAATCAGAAGAATAAGAATGGGCTGGGGTGCGTTTGGCAGACATTTTCAGATCATGAACAGCAGATTGCCATTATCCCTCAAGAGAAAAGTTTATAACAGCTGTGTCTTACCAGTACTCACGTACGAGGCAGAAACCTGGAGGCTTACGAAAAGGGTTCTACTTAAATTCAGGACGACGCAACGAGCTATGGAAAGAAGAATGATAGGTGTAACGTTAAGGGATAAGAAAAGGGCAGATTGGGTGAGGGAACAAACGCGAGTTAATGATATCTTAGTTGAAATCAAGAAAAAGAAATGGGGGGGGGGGCATGGATAGGACACGTAATGAGGAGGGAAGATAACCGATAGTCATTAATAGTTACGGAATGGATTCCAAGGGAAGGGAAGCGTAGCAGAGGGTGGCAGAAAGTTAGGTGGGCGGATGAGATTACGAAGTTTGCAGGGACAACATGGCCACAATTAGTACATGACCGGGGTAGTTGGAGAAGTATGGGAGAGGCCTTTGCCCTGCAGTGCGCGTAACCAGGCTGATGATGATGATAAAAAAGAGGCGTCATTGCTTTCGAGGTATCTGGACGCGTGAATATATTGACTTGGGCAGTATTTTGTATCATGATGCATGCCTTATGTGCCCGATACACAGTGTGTATATAACAGCTGATTTTGTTGATGTAACCATAACCTTGTTTTAAGAACAGCATCTGAGGAGAAACTTCCGCAGTAACAGATACGACAGCATGTTCCGTTGTTACGATCAGAAAGCAGCAACCGAAAAAGATGTTTTGCTCCTGCCGTGATCTTATCTCGAGAACAGACAAAAAAAATTTTAATTAAGAGCTCTGTAAAATAGAGTGGCCGCAAGACGTGGGTAAGTAGAACTCGCGGCCACTCCGTTCGCGTTGATAACAGCGCTTATAGCAGACACGTCCCTATTTAGTTTTGCTTTATGTTTGTTTCAGATCCGCTATGTTGCCTTTTTCATCAAAAGGGATCAGAAGAGACGTGGCAGGATATGAATAAGGATGTTCGATTTCACATTTAGCAGAACTACTGAAGGCATTCTCTACCAATGGCTTATATTTAACTAGAGTATAGGTTAATACTAAGATGCCAATATAGCCCTGCCCCCCCCGCACTGAATGTTTGGCATGAGTAATATACAAACGAACGAAAACAGGCTGGTCAGTCGCCTGCCAAGAATCACCGGAACTTATGAAATATGCCAGTCATAGTGGAGTTAATATATTTCATTTATGGGCATAAGTCTCTCTCAATGCTGAGAGCAGCGCGTCGCTCTACACTACTAAAGTTTTCTCAAGAACACGTGGACAAAACTAGCACACACCACTAAATGAACTGACGCTTGCTAATTCTTACATTGTGGGCAAGATGTTTTTTGTAATAGCCTCCCTGTTTCGCAAGTCGTTGTGAGCAGTTGAAACCAATAAAATAATGCAGTTAGCTGAAAGCGCATAGAGCAATTCAATATAAAGAAAAGCAAGGATACAGGAAAAATTCAGAATCAATCATCGTCCATCCACGTGCACTGCAACGTCTTCATGGCCAACTCCAAAAAAATACTGGACATGCCTTGCGGTGTTCTTTTTCTTTTTTTGATAAATTCACTGCTACCACTTTTTACGCAACCAAGCACAAAAGTTAAATGTTGTACTGTGGAAACAGAAGAAAAGAAAACGAGACGCATTGGTACTACAACAGTGGTGTGGACGCCACACGGCGTCGTCATATTGCACAAGAGGGCTCGTCCTGGCGAGGCAGTTTGCACCGGGTGCCGTTTATTTTTTTTTTTAGTCGGAAGGAACGAGTTTTTCGATAGCCCGAGTGCCTATACACTCCATTTAAGTCCTCTTCACCGCCCCTAGGCGTGCGTCTCTTTTTTCTCAGAAGAGAATTCTCTTTCGAGCCAAGAGAGCGGTCGGTGAAGCTCAGCGTCTGCTTATCGCGACGACTTTGGGAAACAGAGGAAGGGAAGGAGGAGGTAGCGGGAAGCTTCTCATGCTCCTCACCGTAAACAGAAACGCAGAGATCATTGAAATGCGTGGCCACGTTTCCCTTCGACAAAGGACGTATTTTGCGACCGCTTCGCCACACGTATTCTTCATCTTGTGTAAGAACGTTTTTTTATTATTATTTCCTTCGTTATAGCATTTCTGTTCACGCTAAAGTTATTTTTTTCCATAATAAGAGAAAACGCGCGTTCGCTCGAGGAAGTTCCAAAGGATCCGCGCCAGATTCCATGCTTGGAAAATGAAATCCGCGTGAGCGCCGATGCGTGGTGCCCGCTATGGCTGTGACAACGAAGCGCTTCCTTTGTGCTCGAATTTGCGCTCGAGAAAGTAGCGCGAGATTGGAGGCGCACTGAGATCCCCGCTTGCACTGTCCTAATTGAGAAGGGATCTGTGCTCGGCAGCGGAAACCCCGCACAAGCGAGGTGGCGGTAAGGCGGGCGCAGCACACTGAGTCGAAGAGCTGGTCAGACCTCGTCCGCGAAGGGGTTCCTTTCACAAATTGCAACGAGCTTACGCGCCCGGAACCCCATGATAGAATACGAAACATGCTTGCAGTGCCTGTAGCGCCATCTAAAAGATCACCCTATCGCCAGGTGCGTGCACAAGTACAGTTTTCCTACATGAGGAACACATATACTTAGACAAAGCAGTTGAAACAGATGCTTTTCTGGGCAAGCGACGCATTTGCGCGATGCAATTAGAAACGCTATCGGAAAAAAGACGTTAAACCACGCAGAAACAACTGGATGCCACTGCTGTTATGAATAAATTCCCATTTTCTCTGCGTGAGTCTACAACTTGAAACGGCGCAATCCACGAAGACGTGCCCCAGCAATGTGCCACAGGTCCCTGTACCACGCTGCGGTTTGGCAATATTTCATCGCATAGATACGTCAATATTACCTTAGTAGTATCAGACATAATATTACTTTAGTAAATGAAACCGTAACTAGACTGATTTCAGAAGCAGCGATTGGAGTGAGAAGATACGCACCAAGGGAACCAGTAAGTAAGCCCTCGCAAACCTGTAACAAATGACCTAATAAATAAACGAGAAAGCATGAAAATGTCCAGCTCAAGAGGTCAGGTAGAATTCACGGAACTAATAAAACTGATCAACAAGGAGAATGTAAGGGATATTCGAAATTATAACGTAAGACTGAGGAAGCAATAAAAAGTGGATGCGTTATGAAATCAGACAGAAGATAACTTGCCATGAGAAAAGCAAACATCTATGCTCTGAAAGATAAGCAGGGTAATATCATCAGCAATTTGGATGATATAGTAAAAGCCGCGCAAGAATTCTATACTGACCTGTACAGTTCCCGGAGCAGCCACGCTACCTTCATTCAAAGCAGTAATGAACTGGTTACAGAGGCTCCTTCTATAACTTGCGATGAAATTAGCAGGGCCTTGCAAGTCCAGCCGGGGAAAAGGGGCAGGATGAGATGGACTACCAGTCGATTTAATCAAATATGGAGGAGACATAATGTGTAAAAAAACTAGGGGCATTTTTTACGAACTCTCTATCGACTTCAACGTTATACTAATCCACATAATAGGGAGACGCTAAATAACTGACATATAATAGGTCCATTAGCTTGTTTTCAGTATTGTGTAAAATATTAACCAATATAATTTCCAATAGAGTAGCGGCAACACTTCAGTCAACCACGAGAACAGGCTGGCTTCAGGAAGGTAAATTTTGCAGTGGATCATATCCATGTCATCAATCTTCTAATCGAGAAATCTGCAGAGTACAATCAACCTCTCTATATGGCTTCCATAGGTTATGAAAAGGTCATAGATTATGTCCATTTTACTTGACATTAGGAGAAAACAATGAAGTTGAGTAGGTCATCTAATCCCTAGCATGGATAACCGGTGGACCATTAGAGTTACAGAATTGGTGCCAAGAGAAGGAAAGGGCACTCGAGGGCGGATGAAAATTAGGTAGGGTGATGAAATTCGGAAGTTCGCAGGCGCAAGTGTTAATTAGTTGGCGCAGGACAAGGGTAACTGGAGATCGCAGGGAGAGGCCTTTGTCCTGCAGTGGACATAAAGATACGCTGCTGTTGCTGCATCTGCTCCTGCTGATGATGATCGCCGTTTACTTTTCTTTCTATGGGTTAAAGATTATTTTGTATCCTAGAAAATCTTGGTAGTGAGTGCTATGAAAACGAAAAACTAGTTTTAATATCTCAGCAGGTAAATTTTAACACTTTCTACATATCACTCGAAATAAGAGGAAACCTGATAGCTTAAAATGCTACAAATAAATTTACATTCTTATGGCCACTATTTTTACGGTCTCACACATATACGCCCTCGACTATTGAGAATTTGGAATCACATATATAATCAAAAGCAAAACAAGCCGTCATTTAATAAGCGGTCGAGATTAACCCAGTGATAAAGACCGGGGCCGCACCTTTAAGTTTCGCTGGTTAACCATTTTGTAATTTGATGCGGAGCACAGAAATGTCCTGCCATTTCTTCTACTGGACATGTAACAAGAACAGCTGGTTTGACCATTCGCTCACTTGGTTGCGACAACAACACGCACAACAGACCGCAAAATGTTTCAGTATCTGCCCGACTCCCCCACTAACCTTGGGAATTTATTTCAAGAATTGGGTGCTCTTAGAGGAGCATCCACGGCGCCTTTATATTCGGAGGCGGTACCAGTTACCTCGATAAAAGTTTCTTTTTCTCGGATTTCCAGCTCCAAGGTACGCGACACGGTATATAATATACCTTGGGAAACTGCAACAGTGCAATCAAATTACGAAAAAAACACTGTGAATTATTCCAAGAGGTCAGCAACGAAAGATGGTATTTTCTCACGGAAAAAGAGGAAAGCTCAGCAAGGATAAGTGCCTTCAGCAAGGCTCGCTCATGTTTGGATAAGTGCAACTACAATGTTGGCTTTCGGGACCGTTTCTCAGCCTGCCAAAATGTGAGTGAGACTATCCGTAGCATTTTGTCCTCGATACGCTTTGCCTTTCCCGATCTGAAGATCTCGACTTCGCACTATTAGGCTAGGAACGCCTTTCCTCTTCGCTGGAAGTTACAGCTAGATACAGGATGGCCTACTTTGGGGCAAAACGCAGTAAATATCCGAAATTAAATGGTACTGGCAAGGTTAAAAAAGTCCAATATGACGCTTTCATAAAAAAAGAAGCTGCGTATTGTCCGGCCCGCCATATAAGTATGGCAGCCTTCCACTGAATACAGAGGGATCGTTTAACATCTGGGAAAGTTATTCGCAACGGATGAATATAAGGTTTTCACCAGCCTGCAGTATTTTTATCACGGATATGAGGGTGGTGATTGCAGCGACAAGTATATATGGTGTCCAAGCTAGCATTAGGCAGAGTTGAAAGATGTGCGAATGCCTCGTAGCTGGACAGAACCAACGTAATGTTGTTTGCCGCCACTTGGGGAAAACTCAAATTATTTTTTTGCTTTCCGCCTAACTAGATCATTATTCTTAGTTAATCAACTTCACAAATATATTTAATTGGATAGAAAGTGTCAGTGAGAAAATTGTAGAGTGCCATGAAAAACTCCCGATGCAGTTTCTGTTGCTCGTTACGTGCTACATAAAAGTGTTTCCCGAGAGTGAAGAAAGCTGTGTTCTCGCGAGCCACTTTCACGCTCGGAAAAACACTTCAGTCACTCAAAACAGCCACCCTCACAATCCACAACTGCCTTGAGGTGGCTCGAGAATCTGACCCACGTGAGCTGCTCAATCTCCCGTGGCAAAATCCGCCTAATCTAGTTGATCAGCAAGGCCTCGGTGTTACTGGCATTGGGGGCTGGTTACCTACCCAAACTGGCCCCTCACGTAATAATTCGTGGGATTACAATCAGGGTAGTTACGGGCTCAGGCGTTGGGACCAGTGAAATAGTAAAAAAAAAATATGACTCGCCATCCCGGCCCAGCGAAAGCCGATGTCTAGCGAATCTGCTGAAAACCACCACTGGGCGATTCCACGAGAGATCAACACGGGCCAAAAAATTCATATTTTAGATTTCATTGAATATTTTATATTTTATGCGCATATCACTCGGTAGCACTGAAGTGAACGTGGTTCCTTTTTTAAATGAATAATTTAGGAGGAAAAAAATGACCAGATTCTTCAGTGTGGAGGTGCCTATTTTATGCCCAAGGCATTTTCACAAATTCACAACGATGTGAAATACAATATGTTACAGCTACAAGGAATACATTCTTGTGTGTAAAGCGTAGACGTGAAGAAGGGTCAGCTAGCACTGTTTGAGCCTTCCGTGGAAAGCGGAAGTGTTTTAGAAAAATTCCTTAATTTGGTACAATCTTCAAAAGTTGTTATATTTACGATTTTTTATCAACTAAACCAATCCATGCAGCCTCTTGAAATTCGCTGGACCGTGAGACCTTAACTTTGTAAATAATTGTGCTGAATATTCTTGCTGTATCGCAAATTACCATTTCTAGAATTCGCCTCAAATTTGAAGTTTTGACAAAAATGAACGCTGTTTAAAAATCAAAATAAAAAAAAACCCATCGTAAATTTTTCTCAAAATCTCGTAAACAACTGTTCACAGGCACGTGGAAAAGAATATTGAAAAACATGTTGCATTATTTTGTTTGTAATCACAATACAGCTGGTAGAAATGAGAGCTTTGCCAGAATGCAGCAAGGTTCTAAGAAAAAGGGACATCGGGGTAAAAAGAGCGTGCATAAGGCTCTGACTTGCCTAAACTTGACCGTGATTGCGACGTAAAGGCAGTTTTGACATCATAATTAACACTTCTGCATAAAAGTGCGTTTAGTACACTGCATATTCGCTTGTATGGGAAAAAAAAGCGTCAACTTAACTATTACGTGGCTTATCTTATTTAACAGCAAGTGCCTGCACCTTGCAGCGTAGATAATTTGTGCCTTGTGTTAATGTAGGTTTGTATTTATTTGTGGGCTACAGAATTAACGGTTAACTCTGTATGAATGTACACAGGTAACAGAATGTACAGCAGGTAAATGGCTCTGTAATGTACTGGTCATTACATGAACGTCATTATACAACTTGAGAGGCGGTGGTTGCAGTAGCGATGGTGTTGGTTATGACAGGGTTAGCTGGTAGATAGTGCCAGCGATTGCTTATTTTACCGCCTCTGAAGAAAAAGAAAAAAAGGAACGGTTAGATTACTATATAATGAAAAGTTCACAGTTCCTAAGGATCACCACTTGTCGGAAAGTTCAGTTTCTTAGAAAAGCTGGAAAGAAGCCCGACACTTCCTCTTTCAGATACTTGGGTCTTTTGGGAAACATTACCTGCTTCGCGCACTCATAAGGAAATTGCCTTCTGTGCAAACCTCAAGTAGAGCATTTATTTCTTCATTGAAGTATTGGCAGGACCAGATGAACTCTCGGCCAAACTTGCTGGTATACAATGCATGGGATAGCTGTTGAACCACCACTGACGAATGCTAAACGATGATAGCGTGCTGAGAACACGTCCTCAGTTTACGACACGCTGCAGTACTAGCAGCTATTTCTACATTTTTCTATGGGACCAACTGATCCAGAGGGCCAAATCACGCAGTTCTAATGAAGCGAATCCAATACGCAGTGGCACAGTTGCTTGCCTGTTGACTTACTGACCCGTCGGTGTACACTTGTTGATGATCCGCATATGCCTCATTGAAGTGCTCTAACATGGAGGCAGGTAGAGGGCACAAGGAACTTCGAGCATAGCCGATGTATACGCTGAGAAAGGCGTGATCCCTTTCCAATTACCTGCAGCAGTGCGAGACACTAATACAACGCGATCGCAATTGCTGGCGTCAGGCTCGCTTAACCAAATGTGCCAAGACCGTATGCCTGGAACACGTGGCAAAGATTTCCACTGGTTCTTTTTGAGGCGGCGAAAATTCCCTACTTCCTCCGCGTCTGCATAGAGCAGTTTTACGTTTTTCAGCGTTGCGGTCATCTGCGCCACCATTTCAGAGGCTGACCTAATGACGGTAGTGCTGTCTGCTGTGAGATTATAGAGCGAGGCTTGGTGCTTTACTAAGCCACCAACGCCATCGCAAGCGTTTTTGCCACGTCCTGTGGCCAAAAAAAGCCACTTCGTTGACGCGTGCTCCTTCTGTGACAGCTCGTAAAGCTGATACTTGTTTTTGAAATGGCTACTGGCGCCGTCAGACACGTATGTAACATGTTTGTTAAGCTGGAGTTCTTCTTTCATGCACTCACAGATTTTTTCCAGTGCAAAGCAAGCGTGCGCAGCATCATGACATACGTCATCACTGATGACAGCAAAACACTGAGTGGATCCTCTACTCGTGACGACACACGTAAATAGCGAGACCTGCTTTTTGGGCCAATGGTATGATTGTACCTCGTTCGGTACAACAGCTGTCCAATTCTCTGCAAAGTCAAAGTGAAAGACACGGGATCCGTGCTGTTGATTCCGTTTGGCATCGTGTATTGCTGATGCTTGAGTTCCCCTTATGTAATCATGGGTGATCCACTTGACAAGCCATACTCCAAGCTCCCGCAGAAATGTAGTAGCCTGTGCTGTCTTTTTGACGAGGTCGCCATTTTGCCATACCGCATAGTTTACCTCTGTCTCTTCAGGGATTCCCAAAGTTGTAGTAGTTAAAGCATCCTCATTTGCACAATAATCACAATCGCCCAGGAAACAATCAGTCGTGGGCGAGGTGCAAAGACATAGTTCTTCGAGGTGGGTAATTGTGTAGGCACCTTCAGTGAGCTCTTCTAGCGCGGAAATACACTGTGTGGCATTGGCACAATATATGCAAAGGCACACTTGTTGTTGTGGAGCAAGAAGAACCCATTTCGGCCGGAGAGAATAAAACTTTGAGAGCCCAATAGGTGTATCTGGATTGGCTTCCTTAAAGAGACGATATGTCTCCCGTACCGAGCGGGTCATGAACCTCTTGGCAGCATACTGTTTGTTCCCATCAATCGAAACAGATACTACATCCTTTTTGTTGGGACTCTGCCGAGAACATGCATATTCGTCTTTGGTATAATAGTCCACAGCGGTCTGGACGTCTGATGGGTTCAACCGTGATCTCTCAGGTGCGTCTGGTGCTGACCATATTCCACGTTTCTCACGCCAACGTCGGGATTTGTATATCATGTAGGCTGACAAATTTGGAATGAGAGCTTGAACTTTTCGGCGCTCCAGTTGGCTTGGCAGCAGAATCAACAAGCGCATTCGCTCTTGATACGAAGAGCACATGTCATAGGCTTTTTTAAAGTTGGTAAACCATTCAGTGCACCCGCCGCATTTCGTACCTGAGGGGTCCAAATGGCGCTTGCGCTCTACGAAGTGAGATTTCGACCTTGCAGTGCCACCGAGTTGAATTTGCTTTAGCACCGGGCGAAAGTTCCTTAGTCGCGAATCCGACTTCTGCTGATGGATGTGAGGCAAAGTTTCAAGCGGATGTAGGCACTCCTTTCTACCTCCCAGTTCGTCTTCTTCCGGTAAGAATTCATCAGCTGTTTCAGCAGGGGAAGCATCGGAAAAATAGCGCATTTCTTTTAGTCGCCGGAAGCAATTTTGGCATAACTGGTCGTCATCCTGTGCATGGCGGGCAGCTCGCGGCAAGAGTTTCTGCAGTGCAGATACACCAATGTCTCCAACCTTGCGGAAATTTCTTTGAAGTGGTATTTTCTTTTTGTGCACCTTCAAGTAATCTGCGCAAAAGTCCCTATCACTGCTGTAACAGTGAGCCATCGCACCTCTACTCACATCGCAAAACTACTGCGAACACTGTTAGCGCTTGTCTATGATGAATGACGACTGTGGGATGTGCACAGAACCCTCAGCACAAAACTGGCCTGTCGTCTGTTTCGAGGTCGTTCACGCCTGATACAAGCAGACGTAAAAATAAGAGCTCCTACCTGAACGAAGTGGAGGCGAAAATTAAGGTGTACTAGATTGATTCCGTAGCTAATCCAAATTCCTTTTTTGATAATATGTAACATAACTGTGCCATCACCTATAGGTGGTGTTTAAGGGATGGTACCTACGACATATTACTGGCTCCCCGATTGCTTCCGGCGGTTGCAATCAGCAAGAGCATGACGTTCCAGATTAGCTTGTGTTACCCAAAGAGCGCCATCGCTGGGGCAATAATTTGGACGCCAACTATACCTGAAAAACCATAAACTAAACCATTGCTTCCGAAACAGGGAACACGGTGTCTAATATCGGAGTTGTCGAGCAGAAGGCAGCTCTTGAGTAGACGGCAGACGGCAGCGCATCCGAAACAACGGGAGTGTTCATAGCTTATTCTGGTTAAGGCGGCGGCCGCACTGCCAAAAAATTTCAATGTATTTACTTCACTTGATTCTTCTGCCACCGCCTCCCGTGGATTCACTACCTATTCTGCTACACTCTACCAACACGATCAAAAGCGACGATTTTTACAGCCGCCGCATCTGAAAGCATGAACTAAGTATAGGCGCCAATGATGGCCGAGGAGAAGCACAACTCCACGAATTTATGTCGAAAATTCTGATATCTTAGAACGGCGTGGTTGAAAAAATAATTCTAGTTTACCAAAACTGCCTTTACATCGCAATCACGGTCAAGTTTAGGCAAGTCAGAGCCTTAGGCACGCTCTTTTTACCCCGATGTCCCTTTTTCTTAGCACCTTGCTGCATTCTGGCCAAGCTCTCATTTCTACCAGCTGTATTGTGATTATAAACAAAATAATGCAACATGTTTTGCAATATTCTTTTCCACGTGCCTGTGAACAGTTGTTTGCGAGATTTTGAGAAAAATTTGCGATGGGTTTTTTTTATCTTGATTTTTAAATAGCGTTCATTTTTGTCAAAACTTCAAATTTGAGGCGAATTATAGAAATGGTAATTTGTGATACAGCAAGAATATTCAGCACAATTATTGACTAAGTTAAGGTCTCACGGTCCAGCGAATTTCAAGAGGCTACATCTATTGGTTTAGTTGATAAAAAATCATAAGTATAGCAACTGTTGAAGATTGTACCAAATTAGGGAATTTTTCTAAAACACTTCCGTTTTCCACGGAAGGCTCAAACAGTGCTAGCTGACCTTTCTTTACGTCTACGTTTTACACACAAGAATGTATTCCTTGTAGCTGTAACATATTGTATTTCACATCGTTGTGAATTTGTGAAAATGCCTGGGGCATAAAATAGGCACCTCCACACTGAAGAATCTGGTCATTTCTTTCCTCCTAAAATATTCATTTAAAAAAGGAACCACGTTCATATTAGTGCTACCGAGTGATATGCGCATAAAATATAAAATATGAATTTTTTTACCCGTGTTGATCTCTCGTGGAATCGCCCCACTACAACTGCTGAGAGTGGTATGGAATGCTTCAGAGTAATGGTATTAATGATAATTTAGAGCAATGGTAGTAATGTGTGTAATGATAATTGTGGCAGCACGCGCTGGTCGCGCTGCCGTTTCTTTTCCTTTTGCCGCTCCTCGTATTCGCGCTGCTCCTCGGGAGTACTAACTATGCGTTGCCTACCAGAAGCGCTGCTGCAAAAACACTGAAATCAGCTGATTCTTTTATATAGGAAAGGCTAGTGAGGTCACTTTCCACGCTGCAAGCTGCAGTCACCGCGACACCTTGCGCAACAGTAAAGGCGCGGGTACAGCCCGGCGTAACGCGGGCGCACGCCACTCGCGGGGCAGTTACGCTCCCGCGGCGAAATGTGGACGCCCTCTGCCGCCCAAAAAAGCATCACCGCGCCACCAGCGTAACTGGCGTCGTTCGGCGAGCGCCGGCATGACCAGCGCGAGAATAGAGCACGTCCTTGTCCACATCGCTAGACCAGAGTGCTTCGCGCGCTCCTTTGGCTGGCTGGCCTACAGTGCGCATGCAATGAAGAGTTCAGGCTGTCTGAGCCTTTGATAGAAGAAAAAGCGCTCATTCTGCACGCACTTCTGCGCATGCGCTGCGGCAACAGCTTTTCGCTGCGGTGTTGCGGGCCACGATGAACGTGCCGTGCTGCAGAGGGTGCAAATTGTCGGCGATCCTGGCAAGGTCCATCTAAATAGGTCGCGAAGCTCGTAGCGAAAAGCGTGCCCAAACCTATCGTCAAAGACATCAGTTAGCGGCGCACGATTGAAGCGTGACTAGCTGATGGGGGGACAAACAGAAACTAGAAAGGCCTATTTGAAAAGACGATGTTCAGAAATGTTTAATCAGAATACTGTGATATGAGTAAACATTCTGTTTCAATTATTTTTCCTGTACTAAAACAGCAAATGTTGATTTTCTCCTATTTCAAAATTTATTAGTTCGTTCTTGGTTACCCCTACCACCCAGTGATCCTGGCGCAAGACTTGACAAGACTGCTCAAACAAGCTGTTATGTCGTGCGGAATGGCGTTGCTCACTTCAACGCGTCGGTTCCACCAAAGTATTTCTTTTTTCCATGCTTGTTTGTTCAAAATGTGGCGCGCGCTTTACTTAAACTTTCGCGTGACTTAGCGCACGACATTCATCGGCAAAAGGTGTCAGATTTTTTGTTATCTTGCAAGTTCACGCTGCGGCACCGATGTGCCTGTCTAGTCATCACGATAAATGTGGAACGTTCTGCGAAGGAACGTCGCGCTATGTTCGTTTACTCTCCGTAGCACAGGCTTTGAGTGTCCGATGGGCTGCAGAGAAATAGGATGTCGAATGTTTTCTAAATGATAATGTGGGGCAATGTTCTTTCGTCTGACAACTGTCGCGTATGAATACATGGTTTCTCAAGGAATTACGAATGATTCTGTGAAAACAACCCGCATATGTTGCTATACATTATGACTGTCTGCTGGCCGTTGTACATTCCATCTATCTAAACATGTTTTGTTTGGTCAATTGGTTGCAATATTCTAGACGAATGAAAGTGAAATTGCTTGTTTAATCTTCTGTGGTAGCGTAATTTATTTCCAACCCATTCGCTGACTTTCCCAAGGAAGCTACTGGAGCAAATGCTGTCAGTAACAGCCTAATCATGTTCACATTAAGACATACGTAACTCGTATTGTTAAAGGACACGCTGACATTTCTTGTGAGGCGAGTCGAAAGCTCGCCTCAGCCTAAAAAGAAATATAACTGCTGGTGTAGTGGTCGAAATGCTGGACGGTAAAGAAATTCAAACATAAGCGCCAAGCAGCGTAAGATCTTGACGTCACTGCCATTTCTGGTTGTGACATCAGTTTTTTTTTTATGTTTTGGTTAATGTTTCTTGTCCCCACGACACGTAAATGGCGACGGTTGCAACGACCCGCCATTTTCTTGACATGTCTGCTTTTATGGAAGCTTCGCCACCAGTTTACATGTACACCTTGATCCAGCGTGACCGGGCACTGCCAGCCACGCTGGCAACATCGCACTATATCCGTGTTTTATTCTTTATCGGGAAATTGATGAGGGGAGCGTTACGTGCTTCGCGTGGTTATCAGGAGCGCCTTGTTTTCAATTATATCGTTCGAATGCTTCTCTTGTGCTCGTGCTTTATTGAAACGAATGCTGCGCCGCGGTATGTTGTAGGGGTGATATCAAAGAATATAAGTACATCCAGCCTTCTCGCAAAATTTTTATTTGTTTGTTCGCTGAACGGACTTTTTCCTCCGTAAAGACGACGCCACGAAAAGTACTGACCAGCTAGAGGCTAATAGTTTCGCTGAAAATTTGTCAGAGAACCACTTACGAGTTTTCCCAGCGGTATGGCAGTGGGCTGAGTCAAGCTGCCCCCGGAGGGTCATCCAACATCCCGCCCACTTCACCAAAGGCTTTACAACAGTCTACAACTGCTCCATATACCTATTCACATCTTACCTTGAGTCCCAGAATAAAAAAAATTTATGAGGCAAAAACATTACCCTCAAGAAAACAAACCGATGGGCTAGTTGGTACTGCATAATATTTTGGTGACTTTCTTGCGTCCATTACAGTTCCGTTTGACGCAATGGATTTATCAGAAAGAAATAAGAGAATAGATATGTAAATTAAAGCAATATAATTTACAATGACAATTTCTCGCTTAGTACGCCAACTGTGAAATGTATCCCAAACACCCGACATATATATATATATATATATATATATATATATATATATATATATATATATATATATATATATATATATATATATATATATATTTAACGCTTGTATGAAGTTCTAACGTGCCTTGCCGACGCTCGCCTTCAGCTCAACACGAAGAAATGCCGTTTCTCCAGCGCATCTATTAAGGTCCGAGGACATGTCACAAGCAAGGACGGCATACGTCCTGACCCGGACAAGACTGCTGCGGCCCTTCGCTTCCCTAGACCAGTAAGGCAAGCTTCATTGGCCTCGCTTCTTATTTCAGTCGCTTTATACGGAACTTTGCCTCCATCGCTGCGCCCCTACACAAGCTACTTACTTCCGGTGTACCCTTCCTCTGGTCTCAACGATGTGAAGGAACCTTCAACAGGTTGAAGGCCGCCCTCACGTCTGAACCTGTGCTTTCCCATTTTGATGACACCGCACGGACTCTCTTGCACACAGACGTTAGCGGCCGCGGCATCCGTGCCATTCTTCTACAACGCGATAACTCTTCACGAGAGAGAGTCGTTGCATACGTCAGCCGTGTGCTCACCGTTGCCCAGAAGAACTGTAAGATCACTGAGCAGGAATACCTGCTTATTGTTTGGTCCATATAGAAGTTTCTACCCTATCTGCACGGGTTTCATCTTACAATTGTTATGGAGAACCACACATTATGCTGGCTCTCTATGCTCAAGAACTTGACCGAACGTTTGGGTCGCTGGAATCTCCGCGAACAAGGGCGTTACTTTGACATTATTCAAAAATCTGGCAAAAAACACCAAGACGCTCACACTCTTTCACATTGTCCGCTTCCTACGCAGCGGCTCGACATCTCGACAACTTTGTCACAAAGCAGCTCTTCGCATGTGACTTTTACGCCGGTTTCCTCCCTAGCCTCAATAGACCGCCTCTCTCCAGACGACGCTCTTACTTTCGCATCTCGCCGACAGGCTGATCCATATTGTAGGCGTGTGATAAAACACCTCTATGACCGCGGTATATATTCATCCTGGCCACAAAAATTGGGGCAAGCTTCTACAGTTTGTCACCTTCGCCTACAGCACGGCCGTTCAGCGCACCACCGGCTACTCGCCATTTTACCTAGCTTAGGACGGTCGCCTACTTCCCTTCTCGTGGTTTCTTCAAGGCGCCTGTCAACCCATCTACATTGTATAGCGAAGAATTCGTTTCACGACTCGATCAGTATCACCAGCGTGCCCACGTATACAGAGGTCAGACAACAAGACCGGAAGATCATTTATGACACATTCCATCGCGTTGTGTCCTTTAGACCTGGTGAAAATGTACTCCTATTGACGCCCCTTCGTACAACTGGTTTGTGTGACAAGTTGCAACCGCGATTCATCGGGCCATACATAGCCATAGAGCAGACATCACCCATGAATTATCGCGTGATGCCTGTTGTCGCCCCACCGAGGTCGTTCACCTCTCCCGCATGAAACCCTTCACGTATCGTGCTTCATCGCCTGGACTTGCGCCCAGGATGACCGCTTCCAAGTGGGGGGATTAGTGTGGGCATTTATTACCATCGACTTCTTCACCGGTATATTATCCATGTGTGATCATCATCGTCGGGCATGTGCCTGTGCTGGTTCAACGCCGAGTACTTGGGCCAAGTAAACGTCGCTCCAAAAGAGGTAGCATAATATATATATATATATATATATATATATATATATATATATATATATATATATATATATATGTATACATATATATATATATAACGTTATTGTGGGCGATTGTTGGCTGTTGTACAGGCGCCCAAAACGTTACAACTTCCACTTTCATTTGTGTGCGTCCGTGTTTTTCATGTTCAACTTGCAGTCTACGAACGTTTGCCAAAACTGCGATGAGGCCAGAGTACTATTAATGCTTTTGTCGTCCACTCATTAAACAATTTGGTGCTGGTGGAAAAACCGACGATAAAATATCTGCCAACATTTCTACTTTCATCGAATTAGTCCAAATAAACATACGGACGAGCCAGTTGCTTAGGCTGACGTATATAAACCGTTACCATTTTTCCTTTGGGAAATACTTTATTCGACGTTTTGTGCAATACCTAAATCAAGTATACAAGTCTTCGTTGTCTTAGAGTAATATATCTGGTCGAAATTATAGTTGCGTCTCTGTACAGCTTTCTGCTAGATTTAAAGCCTTGAAACAATGAGAATAAAATATATGTAACTTGTCCCTGAAAACTCAATGCCGTTTTTCATTTGAATATCTGCTTTGTTATATCATTTTCTGCTACCGCTTTAGCACCGGCCATATATTTCCCGCCCCTTCGACTTGAATAATATAGTTACGCCTGAAACTTACACATTGTTAAAATTAGACTTAATTACGACTTCCTTACTGCTCCTGTTATTATATTGTGACGATGAATCGCGTTTCCTTACAACATCAAGAAAGCAAAGGTCTCGCCCCAAAAAAGCAGTTCACAGCGCCACAAGCGAGCCAGCCCAGCTTCGTTCTCCTCTTCATCCAAACTCCGCTCGCACGTTTCAATATTGTGCCGTGTAAAACTCCTTCGGTATGTAAGAGCAGCGAAACAAGACTACCGCCATGTATTTGTAGCTCGGGTGCATCGCAGAACGAGTTAGACTTTTAACGGATGACTGCACGCTTTATACACTTACTCTGTGGGCACTCGTTGTTCTGAGCAACGCATCCGGCCGGACCAAATAGATCCGATCGATGGCGCCTCTTCTCGCGCCACTGCACGGCATTCCACTTACCGGCGGTAGACTGCTTCAGTGCGAAGGGACGTGGCCCGAACACCGCTGGCGTTTCTAACCAACCACCGGGACGGCATTTCGTTGCTTGTTGCGCCTGTTGTCGCGCCATTTCTTCGCGCGTGCTGTTTATTGAATCTCGCCGTCATGAATGGCGTATTGAACTGGCACGTGCGCCAACGCACAACTCAAGGCTGATTCTCCAATCCTTGAGGTCACGTGATGTGCTGCTGCAATAGCCATTCTGCTGCTCTCGCTATACAAATTATCTGCTACCTACTCTTGCCAGGAAAAACGGGATGCGTCGAGCAATGCGTGGGAAACGAAACGAGAAAATATCCGCGCATACGCACTGCCTTTTATCTGTGTCTCTGCTTATGCGGCTCTGCTATTGCTTTGCGCCAAGATTCCTAGACGTTCAACTAATAAGCTTACAAGTGAAAGGAACGTCCTATAACTATATCAGACACATGAAATAACAACTTGAAGCAACCTGCACTTCTCGGCTTTCTGAAGAAGGAACCCGAGAAGTATGGCACACCTGTCTTGCACTATGCTCCGGGCAATTTGCTAAAATGTGCGCAACGGCAAATATCCGGGAAAGGAAGCAGCTCTGCAGCAAAAGGCCCACGACGAGCTTCATCGCTTTTTAACAGGCGTGATATGTGAATTACCGCTGTCCCGTGGACTATTGGACGCGCGGGGTTCTGCCTCAATGCTACTAAGCTCACACAGTATTGCTCCGTTCTAAAAGCGCAAATGGCGGGTGGACACTTAGACGGCCGTTGCCGAAGACGCCGCTACACTGCGCAGCTCACACGTGAACGTGTGCTACGTAATTAGACACGAGAACCGGGAAGGTAAATATTGGAGGTGTTCAGTATTCATCAGCAAGTACATAAGTGCGTAAGCATCGCCTCAATATCCCCATAATGGAAAGGAAGGTACGCTACCTCCATCGAGTCATGTCTGGTGCCCATGCGCAATCGCATCTCTGCTTTGTTGTTCTTCAAATTGTCTATAATGTGCTTATAAGATGTTCCTTTCACTTGGTAGCTTATTGGCGGAAAGTCTAGGATTTGTCGCTTACATATTTACCCGGCGTTAGTTTTTAGCAGTAGTAAACATACATTTGAACCGAAACCGAATAGATCAACTTACAACCATTACTAATACAGATCAAGTCATGCACGGTGAAAGCGCAAGTGGTGATTCCCGTACGGCTAAGAAAAGCCGCGGCACGCGTGTGCCACTTCCATTGCCAATTGAGAGTCCGTCACCACTCGAGTAGGCGGAGAAACAGCATTGAGAGCCATGCCGCTCCCGTTTGCTGAACATGAAGAAATTCACCGGAAATTGCTTTGCCGAAAACTAGGTTTTTCGACTATAGTCCATTTCTCCGTCCGCAAAAAGCGTCCAGAAAAAGTGTCTCGACAGATTGTAAGGAAACGAAAACCGAATCGAAATGAAACGCTGCAGCAATACTGGGGCACTCCATGGCCACTACGTGAACATAACAAATGATGTTCCTATTCGTGGAAGTCGCAAAAAGGTATAGAAGTTTGTGCATGAAACGCAAGACCTACCATATCATTTTAAACGATCCCTGTCAAAAATCTAAAGGCCAGTTGGAATGTGTTTTTGAAACTATGGAATGCAGACACTCCAAACCATAGTGGAGAAGTCATGGGCAGAACAATGAAATTATAAATGCCACGGAAAGTGGAGCAGTGCTCAGCTTACAGAAATAATGACATAATGGCTGTATCAATACAAGAATACAATTACCTGTTCATAAATGTAAGGGAATATGCATGCTGACTATAGAAAACATGGAAATGTACAACCCCTTTAAGGCATGCACAATAAATTTACAAAATACAATGAGACGTGTTGAAGGCTTAAAGAACACAATCACTTGCTTCACCAATAACCAAAATAAAACACCTTCAGTTAAACTCTCGTTATTGCAAGTGCGAGTGCTGAACATCTCTCACGAAACAAACATATTTTTCGCTTTAGATAAGAAGATATAACCTAACATTTTTATATAGCCCCCAGTTTACCTTGATGGCATAGTGAACTTCATGGCCGTGAAATTTCGTCTGCATCTCGCAAGTATGGCTTATCTCTTAACAAGCAACATCAATGCTTGTGACCTGCCAACAAGCTGATAATATCGCTTGTCCCCACAAAACAAAACAAAGTACGCAATAAGTACGACCACTGCCGTGAATTGGCTGTGCTTGTCTTGCGCTCAGCAAATATTTGCTCTCGAATCAAGGATCGTTAGTGAAGCGCCCTTCTCGTATCAGTGGCCACCGAGCACTAAAATGAACTAAAGCCTGAATGTGCGTGATCAATGCCACAGAAATTGATCGTTTATTGCAGATTTTAAAAAGATTGCGGCAAAGACAGTTATAGTAGAGTGTATAAGCGCGACTGTACAAGCACGTAGGAAGCGCTGTGTCTGTGTATCTGTTTCTGCCTACGTCCTCGTACAGCCGCGCTTATACAATCTACTATAGATTCTAACCAACTAGCCCACCAACGTGGTTTAACCAAAGACAGCTATAACACCTGATCAGCGAAACATGTCTGACAGCGCAACATATGGCCATTAAATGAGCGGTACCCGAGCTAGAAGGGAAACAAAAATATTCAAAGCGAACGAGACCTTCAAAGAAAAAGAAAGAAAATCGGCCGTAATGATGGGGATATATTCTTCTTGTTATCATGGACACAAAGTTTCCTCTTTTATATGTCAGATTGTCATTTATCTGACACATTTTTTCGCGGTTTCCGATATCACACATTTGTGGAAGCTTCTGACGGCATTGAATGCTGCGTTGTAATAATTTTCTAGTAATGAAAAATAAAAATATGGTATCCTTCGGACGGTGGAACTGGTTGCTTGCATAGAAAGAGCGTGAACTAATTCTGAATTATTCGAAGATATCAGCTTTTTAAAGAGTTTGTCATACTTACGCAGTAGCTGTTTTGAGCTTTCCAGACGATTAATGCAGTTTGTTTCTTTAACTATGTTGAGTCTTGAATGTGTAGGGTGAGGCGTTGCAATTTTCAGACGCTCTTCTCATTTCCTATTAGTCCCTCTGGTCTCGCTAATCTTGATAGTAAAGTTTATTGCGTTCTCAAGGTTCCTAGTTCGTCTTATGGCCATACCCTCTCGCGCTCAAGGTTACAAGGAAATTCGTGTACACGACTGCGAACTCGAATACAAATGCGATCAAAGAAACTGCAATTGTAATTTGTACAATAATATTTATGATCTGATACTCACCAAAATATTTGACACGAGGGTTTGACAGTGAGAGCTAATATGCTTTCTTTGAAGTTCTTTTTTGCCGACTGATACAGCAGTTATGATGCTTACTTGTCACAAAAAAGTCGCCAAGAAGCCTAAATTTTGCCCATCGTTGAGTCTACCTTAGTCCTCAAGTATGGGGGTGTTATCCATGGGACAAAGTGGCACCTTTAAGTGTCCAACAAATTTTGTTGTTTATTGCCTGCCATAGAAGTGAGAGATATTGAACCACACCTGCATTTCTGCTGTTGTCTTCGAAGCTGAGGATTAAACGTGAATAAAATATATTCGTTGACATGCAATGGGCCAGAAAGGAGCATGTGCGAATAGACAGTCCGTCATGGTTATCAAGCGTAAGAGCCACAGCGTGGGTCGCACTTTCCATCGGAATGATTAGGCAGATCCGGCGTACGCTTCGGAGTCTATGTGAGGCGAAGCATTGATGAAGCGGTTAAATAAATGCTACAAATTTGCCGATATCGTTTCTAAATAATTGGTGTAAAGGAAGCTGGCGCGCACGCATGTCCTCTCGCGTACCATGCTAGGCAATTTGACATTTCTTATACTGTCTTTCATTGGCTTATTCCTTTCTGTTTATTTCAAATGTACCCATCGCCTCTTTCCCAGAGCAGCCGGCCCGATTTCGAACAGAATGTACATGTAATTCACCAGTACAGGACGCTCTTAATGGCTTTTTTTTTTGCCTTGCATACTATTCTAAAAAAAAGAAAAAAAAAGACAACGGTTGAATTATGATGGAGCAAAATGCGAAAAAAAAAACGTGTACTTAGACTTAGGTGCACGTTCAAGAACCACAGGTGGTTCAAATTATTCGGGAGTCCCCCACTACGGCGTGCCTCATAATCAGATCGCGGTTTTCGCAAGTAAAAAGGCCATAGTTTATTTCTTGAACTTACATACTCTTCTAGGCAATCAATAGGCGGCGCCTTTTAGCTTAATATATAACGGCACACTAAACTACATTGTGTTTCTGCAGCATGCAGTCAGCGTGGAATGCGCAGTAAGAGACGTCTGCCTGACATGCGGGCTAGTAAGCTTGCGTCGCATAAACTTTATATTGCCTGCATTGCCTTGAGGTACTAAATGCGAGACCTGAAGGCAGTCATTTTGCAAGATGCTTTCGTATTCAGACTTTTTGAGGTGAGTTAAGCCAAAACTTATCGATCCCCGAGCATAGCCTTTCGTTTGCGTAATTACGCACGCGCACACGTCCCCTCGCCAAGGAGCCTGGTAAGGCACAAACATTGGTACCGTACTCGAGGCCTAGTTAGTGAGAACGAACTATCAGACAGTTAATTACCTGAACAAAAAAATGCTGAATAGGGTTAGCTGGCCAGCGAGTGGATAGCATAGAAGCAGACCCTGTCAGCGAAATAGAATGACTCTGAATGCTGAATAGATAGTTTAAAACGTATATCTAGGGATCGAATAATACGGAGGCAATTGAGAGCATTAGGCCAGCCGCACAACGCGATTCCCTTCGAGAATACACGACTTACATTTTACCCTCTACTCATCGAATAAAAGCTATTTGTTCGAGCTTTCGCCTTTTTCTATATATGACTTCTCGAGGAATCATGTAACGTGGACGTTAGTAGGTGCTTTTACCGCGTAATTATCAAACACAGCGTGATTGACTCCGACATATGAGTTCATAGAAAGACAGGCTGCCGATATGCGGAAACAAAAATTTTCTGAAGCTTTGCGTGCCCAACCATGATCTGATTTTATGGCAAGCCGTAGCACTAGGCTCCAGATTAATGTTGGCCCCCTGGACTTCATTAAAATGCACGTAATTGTGCAAACAGTACAATGACTTTCTTCCACTCCACGGCAATCTGAATGTGGTTGCCGCGGCCGAGATCGAACCCGCGACCTCGAGCCGAGCATCTGTAGTCCGAAACCACAACCACTCGACTACCACGGCGGCTGCAAAAACGCAAACGTATTGTTTGAGCTTGTAAGTGGGGTATAACAAGTATGACAATTGTGAGATGCCATTCTATGGAAAGAGTTACTAACCTCTGAAAACAAATGACACCGGTTATTTCAATTTTCTTTTCTACGGCACAAGTTACCACATAACAGAAGAAAAAATGAAGCCCTTATGTGTCGGTAGAGTTGCAGGTAAAGCCTGCATGCATTATAACCAAAAAGCCGACATGTCGATCATTTAATAGTTAATATTCTCTGTAGCCTTCTAAGTGTGGCACCCAGCCGTATGAATCTTAGCTCTTCATATTTTTATGACAATGGCAGCGTGATGGCAGCAGGCTTCTTAATTTTAAGCATAGCAGTCTCGCGGAAACAGCCTTTCACGTCAGACCAAAGAAAGATTTCAGCGATCGTTTACTCTTCTTTCTGGACGCTGGAACGCGCCATTCTATTCACTGTTTCGAATTCAGCAGCCGGAGAAAAAAATTGCTGATTCCACGCGTGTCACATAGCAAGTCTTGTTGAAGCCATTCGCGTGTGTTGGCGACGGTGCCATTTCCGTCAGATCGACGCCCAAGGTTGCTCATGGCTAAAAAAATATTTATGCCTGCAGTGTTATGATAACAACAAAACCGAAACCTGTGAAACTCCGGCGGTGGCTACGCGTGGCATGGCTGAGCAGTCTAAGAAGAAAGAGAGTAAAAAGTGAGTCACGGCAACTTGACTTTCTTTTTTCTTCCGAAGACCCATTTTTGCGCGACTATAGTCACAAAACAGGAGTCAACATTTGTGCATGGGTCGTTTGACTCTCAATAGCAGGCGAAGAGTCGACATGGAAGATGGCGACTCCTCTAATATTCGAGATGAGTCTGGCGAGAGAAAGATTGTAATGCAAGAGAAGAAATACCAGCTAACGTTTTCTGTTTTAGGCAGGCCCTCCGGTTCCTGTCCTGGTTGTAATGCAATGTATCAATCTTCCATTCTTGTCATGTTCTGCAATTACTTCGAACTCTATATATTGATTTTCCTTGACCATGTTTCCTAATACTGCACACGCTTAAGCGACAGCTGGTTTCCTATGCTAAGAAAGACCTGGATTTATCACACTGGATTCTGACCATAAGCAAATCTAAAGAAAAGTATTGGCTACTAAAGATAGCACAGCAACGAGATAACAAGTTCAGTAGGCGCACTCAACAGCGTCGATTGTAAATGTAATTCCGAGACGTAAAACTAAATTTTGAAGATTCAAGTTCCAAAATCAAGATCTTGTTATGAGTGCTGGGTAATGGAAGACTTCAGATTTATTTTCAGCAGTTCGGGTTATTTAATGTGTACGGAATGCACGGCATACGCGCGTTTTCGCATTCTGACCCCGTTGGAATGCGACTGCCGCGGTTGTGATTGGATCCGTCACCTCGAGCTCAGCAGCGCAACACCAAAGCCACTGGGCTACCGCAGTGCGTTGCGTTCCGCGACCAGAAACAAACATTAGCGTACGCAGCACCGCTCTTGAACCCCCTAGAAATATAAAAACAAAAATGTAGTTGTTTCACCCCAATGCTGCATGAACCACTGCACGAACAATTGCACGAAGCAAGGTTCATAGTTTCATTGGCTGAATAAAGGGCAGTAAACCTTCGCTTACTCCCTGAATTAGCAAGCACTGGATCACGCGCGGACGTGCAAACATGGACAGATCTCACTCAATGACCGCGAACACTCGCTGTCACAGGGTTGGCGTGATGAAAGGCATAACAGAGCGCACCGAACGCTTCTGCTGCCTGTTCCTTCAAAGCGTCTCCGAAACTTGAAATTGCGCTATCTGAGCGCAAGCGCAGCCGCACCGTTATAGCTAAGCAAATTAAGCGCAATTGCGCCGCGTCTTCGCACTTCGAGCACGCTCCGGCAGCCCAACCATGTATATTTCAAGCGTAACCACGCTCGGACGAGCACATTTTGCTTGTGCGAAGTGAACGTAGCGGGTATTTCAAGACGCGTGTTAAATTCATCGCTGTTTCATTCGTGAACATTACTTGCGTGACGCAAAATTATCAGTCAGCAAAACAGTTTCTATTTCAACAAGAGGAAAGAAAACCCAAACTTGAGCAACTGTTTTGCCAATTGGTTTTGTGCAGTTATACAGGTACAAAATGATCCAAAGCCGAAGCCGTCAATAACATGACGCCATTTTGCAGCTACGTTGCATCACGCGCGAGTGCGTTGTCGTTGAGTGGTTCTGAAAGCTCAGCGCTGGGGGCGACTGCAACCAGTGTTGTGGCTAGTTACGCTGGCAACTTCTTTCCGAGCTGTGTGATTGTGACTAGGAGTTCCGCAGCCAGCAGCAGCATGTCGCTGATGTAGTCTTTGCCGACATCTAGCAAGTGTAGCTCGCCGCACCGTCCCAATGCGCCCGAAGTGTTGCGGTTTGTACTGCGTCTTTAATTGTCATATGGGAGATCGCAACACACAGAGATGACCAGATGCATACGAAAGACTACCTGCGGGGTGTGACCTGTGCCATATTTCTCTTAACGTTTCAGGTAAGCATATCAGCTTTTGTTCCGAGTTTACGAACGGCGCGTACTCGGCCCTTCCGGTATGTCTACAATAGGAGTTATAGCAAACCTGTACTGCCAGGAGAAACACCGTTCTTAACGACTCTAGTCACGAGTGGCCTGTCGCATCGAAAAAATCCGCAGGATATCAAGTACTGCGTAACTTGTAGTGTAGATGCAATACTAGCACCAGTGTGACTTTTGGCTGGCGAAGACAGTTTGTCGAAAAAACAGCTTTTGCATTCTGAAGATTTACTTGCGCTTTAGGTATATTACAGTGAATAATAAAAGCGCTACAATGCTGTATGGCAGTGTCAGGCGATGTGGCAGCAGCACAAGTATTTTCGTAGGGGTAAGGCGGCTGCAAGCTCAAGCGAACAGACACAACGCTTTAACAGCGCTGAAACAGAACAAATTTAATGTGCATTTGGCTGCAAATAGAAAGCCCATTGGCTCACAATCTAAGCCGATGTAAAACGTATTATTTTTTGCGTAATCTTTATTTTCACTGTTGTAAATATTGAAAAGCATGAATTTGCTCCAACCTTTATATAGTAAATCCTAGAGGCTTACGAAAGCAGGGTGTCTTATGTGGTGAATTTGTAATATTGCTACAAGATTTTCTATCTTGAGTTTGGTGTTTTAGGAAAGAAGGGTCCTTTTATGTGTATATTTATGTTAGTGCGCAGATTTGGCAAGCAGAAACGAGTTGATTGCAAAGTTGTAACTATCAGAGAGCAGCATATGAACCCAAATTTATCCTGTTTTGGCTATCGTAATGTGCATATAACAATTTCAAGTATATACAGCTGGAGTTTGCTTAGTTGCTGTAGCATATTTTGTAAAAGTAGAAGGCTGTTTATCATTTTACTGCTTCCATACAGAAATACCTTTTTTCTTGTACACAGAAACGCTGACAGCGTTGAATGAAATGAAGTGCGCTGTACTTTTCTACTTACACAATAAAGGAAATTTTAATATTTTATTATAATAAAGGAAAATAAAGGAAAGAAGAAGTTTAACTTCTTTTACTAAACAATGCGTTATCTCCTCTGCTACTGCTGTTGTCATGTGTGTTCTTGAAGTTTTCAAATATATTTTCTTTTAGGTATTCAAGAAATGATAACAGCCAGAAGAAGTCGCCATCTTATTTAGCACTTTTTACGTGAGACAAATCGTTGCAGGCACTTTTGCATATCTGATTAGCATATGATGCTATTTGTTGTAATTTTTGTGTCCACTTTCCTGCCTTTATTCATTTTAGTATTATTGTGCAAAGGGTAATACTATTACACCGAGATTGAGCAATTGCCCAAAGGCGAGACATGGCTGGAGGAGGTGACACACATACGCCTCCTTTGTCTGCACCTCGATGCTGCCCAGTTACTGTGTCGTTATCTACCAACAAGCCCAAGTTCTTCATCAGCAACATTTACTAATTCTCCGGTATTAAAATTTCATTGACACAGCATTGAAAGTACAGAGGTACATACGAAGACAGAGACTTGAAATGATGAAGAGCCGCAGAACAAGGAGCGTCGCTCGAGCCAATGTTTCGACAAAGAGAGGAGATGTTTCCTTGTAAAAATGTTGGCTCCAGTTAAATTTCTTGTTTTATCACTATTTACGGGTAAAAGAAAGCAGTATTGCTCTTGCTGAAGTATTATGCATTATGGAATAAAAATTAGCAGGGTGAAATGTCAGGAATGTCAAAATTCTTGTGTATTCTAATGCTAGAGCGAAAGCCAGAAAAACAAGATGTATAAGACCACATTGTTATTTTTCACTGCCCAGCTTGGCCAGCTTCATTTCCAGCTTGCACGTTGTAGCATACACGACCACTGGAATTCTTTAATTGAATTAGCTTGGGGATTTACTTGTGTTAAATGATATTGAACTTGTATAGATTCAGCTTCAAATAATGCATTTAAAAATACAATGACATTTTAAGATGGCAGGCTTGCAGTTGACTAGCAGATGAGCTCAGTTTTCAACCGAGCTTCTATGCAAAATTTGGTTGCACATTCGTTTTTGTGATTAAACATAAGTACCGTAAGTAACATAACACGACGACGAAGTTACTGGGCTCGGTTGCTGGTTTTCTTCTGGTGCTACAGTTTTTCTCTATTCACATTAATTTCGTGCATCAGTAATAGGCAACGACGTTTGTGCTGAACCCTGAAGTCTTCTAATCTGCTGGGAGATCCTCCCCGCGGAGCTTGGCATGGAAGGTATAGTCTTGGACGCGTCTGGCGGTCAGCATAGACCGCCCGTGGCTCGGAAGCGGCTCAATTCGGCAGTAGGATCCGACAGTACTGATTCCGAGCGTTCTGACTCAAGATCGGAAGATTCGGATGCTTTCATACCTGTTAAGCACCGCCACCCACGACGGACGTCTCCGGCATCGTCCTCAAGTGAAGGGACTGTCATATACAACACCATCAAGACTACGACAGCAGCTTTCATTCCCGTCGACGCGATGGTAAGCCTGAAGGCTATCTCTCGACAGAAACTTAATGATTTCTTTTTCAAATTTGCCCCTGGATTAATCCAAGAGGTTCGCGTGAACCCCTGGAAAAATGTCATTGCTGTTGACACAACTGGTGAGAAGATGGTGCAAACTCTACTTGGTTTGTCTGAAATTTGTGGGGTCCACACGCGTCCCTACATACCACAGGGTACAAATATAGCAGCTGGTGTCGTTTCTGATGTTCACTTGGATCTCAAAGACGACGTTTTTAAGAAACATGATCGTTTGCATGCCACCATGCAAAATAATTAGCGTTCGAAGGCTGGGCTCGTCAAAGTGTATGGAGATACTTTTCGCCTTTGGAAAGCTGCCTAGTCATATAAAGGCTGGACTTGTGCGCTATCCTGTTCCAACTTTAGTACCACGGCCTTTGCAATGCCATAAATGTTTTAAGATTGGCGTGTTCAGGGCTTTTGCACCAGTGATCTGGTCTGTGCCAAATTCGGTGGAAATCACCATGTAGATTCCTGTGGAAGTCAGGCATATCGGGGCCCTAACTGTAATGGTGAACATTTGGCAGCGATTAAAGGATGTCCCTCTTTAAAGAATGAACTAAAGGCACTAAAAGAGAAAGCCAAAGAGAAGCCAGCAGAAGATGAAAGCTCCCGTCGCCGTAGTGCTGTCCCAGCGACTGGAAAAGCAGCGCGTTCAAAGAGTGTCAAAGACACAACGCATCGGAAAGAAGGGGGGCGGACCTTCTGCCTCTGAGACACATGGTGGCCAGCGCTTCCATCGAAACCGTCGGAAACAGTATGTACAAAGACTTCGACCACAGTGCAAAGCACTGCAAACACAGTACCAAAACCGGTATCAGGCAACGACGATGTGCAACTTGCAAATCTTCTAAAGATGCTTGTCAACGTCATCAGATCGCTAATCGCCGGTCGCCAGATAACAGCAGTGTCAGCAGCAGAGCCGCTTTTGGAGGTACTCGTTCCTCTCCTCGACGGCTTTCGCTAGACGTCTTACCGGAAACAATTCTAACAGTTGTCAGCAGCCTCGCCACATTGTGCTGCAAAGGAATGTCAGGTCGATGCGACCGCGGCACGCTGATCTAGTCCTTCGGCTCATCGCTATGAAGACTCCACCAGACGTTATAGCGCTTCAGGAAACTAACGTAAGGAAAGACGAATATCGATTGCCAGGCTTTATGGGTGTCCACAGTAACACTCGATGCGCGGAACCAGCTTGTGGCTCTTTCCAGTACGCACAATGCTTCAAAAGCATCAGTGTACGTTCGTGCTGACTTGGACTTCGCGGTCATTGACACAGACGGCATCTGTGGCGATGAATTTGAGTGTGTAGCTGTTACTGTGAGCCTCAGAGGTGTGTACGACGGTGGCAAGCATATACAACAGGTCTACACGCTCTTCCGATACCTCGCTATTTGAGTGCTTAGTGTCTCGGTGTGGTGCACCGTTTGTGTTATGCGGGGATTTTAATGTCCAGCATCCACGATGGTGTAGCCGTCCCCAAGACAATCGTGGGGCAAAGATTAACGAGATCATTATCAAGAACAATCTCCAAATGATGAATGACGGTTCACCTACATTTATAGATAGAGGAAAGGAGCATTTACTATAGACCTTGCGATATCAACGAGAGATGTGTGCTTAGCCTGGTCATTTGAACCCGAACCGTGGGGCTCAGATCGCCTACCTATTTCGTTAACACCAACCCATACTGCGAGTCGCCAGTATATCGTTTATACAGTTAATAACTGGGACAAGTTCTGACAGCTGATCTCAGAGGCACCATCTCAAGACAGCCTATTTAATCTTATGAGTGAGTGCTTACACAAAGCTACAGTACAACGACGACGGAGTATCGGCCAACCAAATCCCGATCGAAAGCTTTTGCGGCTCCGCGAATGTCAACGGTGCGCTTATAGACGGGCACAGCGCTCTAAACGACGCACCAACTGGACTATATACAATCGAATTGATGCAGCCAAACAGCGGCATACAAAACAACTTCGTCGCAAGAGCTGGGAAGCTTTGTGTACTTCGTTGCATACTGGAAGTGGTTTTGGAAATGTATGGCTCATACTGAAGGCTCTCCGCACTCCTGAAATCTGCAAGAATCCTACTGCTGCATTGAAAATAGCGACTGGCCAGTCCCCAAAAGTAATAGCGGAGGTATTTGCAGACATTTTCGTCTCTCCTGCATCCAGTGACACCATAATTAGCGACCTTCCGTCTTTGACAAGTCGCAGCACCATAACCGCTTCCTATGGCCCAGCCTGCCAGATGGACGAGGCAGACTTCACTCTTGAGGAGCTGGGACACGCGCTGCGCCTCTCCAAACGCCGCACTGCTCCACGCACAGATGGCGTGACGTACCAAGCATTGCGGAATGTTGATAAGAGTTTCCATGACCGTATATTGGACGAGTATAATGAAGTATGGAGAACCGGTGTAATCCCTGCTGAGTGGAAATTGTCCGTGGTAATACCAATTTTAAATCCCGGGCGTCCTGCAAGGCTCCTCAAGTCCTACCGACCAATATTCCTAACTTCAAATGTCATCAAGTTAATGGAGCGAATGGTCTTGTTTCGCTGTGATGTCAGGCTAGAGGAGCTGAAGTTTTCCCCTTATGTCATGAATGGCTTTCGTCGCCGCCGTTCGGCTCTGGCCAGCATATCAGACCTTTTCTCCCCCCCCCCCTCAGCACTCGAATTTGCTCAATAAAACAAGCATTCCGACTACATGCTCTTACTAGACATACAGCAAGCTTTCGATTCAGTTCCGCATAAGGCCATTATTTTCGCTCTTGCAAGAGCGGGAATTTCGGGCCGTCTGCTCCAATTTGTGCACAATTTTCTATCGGAGCGCCGGATGAAAGTGCGTGTCGGAGGAGTAACTAGTGAATACCGAAGTGTGAAGTGTGGTGTTCCACAGGGCAGCGTATTATCGCCGCTATTGTTTAACGCGGTACTCGCCGCGCTTCCAAGTCGTTTGCCTCGAGACACTGACTTCCCTGTCAGCATAGCTTTCTACGCAGATGACATTGCTCTGTGGAAAAGCGGCCCTTCGCACCTTGGTCCGCGGCTTCGTGCAAGCTTGCAAAGGGCTCTCAACGCTACTTCGGAGTACTTGGGTGAAGTTGGCCTGCATATCACCTGCTAAGTCGGCTGCAATAGCATATCACCCTAACCAACACGCTCGTCGAACAATGAGCCGACTGTATCTTCACGAAGCGCCTATAAACTGGGTGCGATAACACCGTTATTCGGGGTTAATTGTGGATGATCGCATCTCTTGGCGTCCTGCCGTTAAATCTTTACGACGCAAATCGCACTCCCTCCTTAAGTATCTGGCCGCCTTGACTGCTCGAGGTGCTGGCTGCAACCAAACAACGGCTCTTCATATGTACTATTCATCTGTACTATCAGGCATGCTGTATACATTACCAATTTTGAACATACCGCCTAGTTTGATGACCCAACTGGAGCGAGATCATCGCGTTGCCCTTCGACTAATGCTTGGATTACCTCGTAAGGCGCAATCTACTACATTACTTACTGAAGCGCATCAGTTACCCCTGAGGCTGCAAGCAGATCCGAGAGCTCTGTACCATATTGAGCTTCGGCACCGCGCATCGAGTGGTCAATCGCTCCTTGATGGTCTCATTCACCGCCCGTTATCTCGCATGAGAAAAATGGCGGCATTATTTATGCATATCATTACCATTTCTGAACATGCTGCTTCAGATACGTCTCCGCCTCCAAAAGGTATCACGAAACACGCATTCCCCATTTACCTCACAATCCCTGACATGCACAAAAAGTCTGATATGGCTGTTTCGACAATATTCCAATTGGCTCAATCTCACACGATCGAAAAGTTTCCAGATTATCTTCAAGTTTTCACAGATGCCTCTGTACACAACGACGGTCAAGGCGCCTCTGCGGCTTTTTTCTGCATTTCAACTCAAGTACGACTTATCTTTCAAATATTTCATCCGACTTCGTCAACAACTGCGGAACTAGCAGCGATTTATGTTGCACTCAAATACGTGCAAGAGGAGTTAATTACATCGAAGGTTGCCATCTTTACGGACTCCCGTGCTGCCCTTAGCAGGTTACAACGCAGTGAGATTGATTGTCCCTTTGTGCGCAGGATTACTGACTCTGCGAGCAAAATACATCACGTGGCGTATCTCTCGTTGCTCAATGGATACCTTCCCACGTAGGAATCGCCGGAAATGAAGAGGCTGATCGGCTCGCTTCATGTTGCGCTCATATCAACTGTGACTGCCCATAAATTTTGCTCAAGCTTGATGACGCTCGTCTGCTGATTCGTCGCCACCTACTCAACCAGCATCCAGATCAGCGCATCGCAAATGGAACGTTACCGCCCCGTGTTCGTGGTCGAGGCTTGCCTCGTCGCTCTAGAGCACAACTGCTCAAGCTGAGGGTTGGTTGCGTGTACGTGCACGAACGTTTATACAGACAAGGTCGTGTGGCAAGCCCATTGTGTATGTCTTGGGGCTGCTACGAGAGACTTCAGCACCTCATATTTGAGTGTCCTGCTTTCAGTGCGCAGCTCATGTCGCTAGTGAGAAACTATCATCTCCTTCGCCTGCGGTGTGCGACACTCGAGGAATATTTATACCCCAGTGGTTGTTCATCCAAACGTGATCAGGCCCATCGCACCCTACTAACCTTTCTAGAGTTAACTAACTTAGGTTCAAGGTAGTAGTTCTGCGGAAACCCGGAAGGTGGAGAGAAGTAATTAATAAAGGGAAAATCAGACATCCACCCGTTCGTAGCAATTGCTACAAAGGAAACCCATACGGGTTCCTCGAAAGAAAAGCTTCAGAGTTGAAGAAAAATTCGTCCTGGTCCGGGACTCGAACCCGGGACCACCGCCTTTCCGGGGCAGCCGCTCTACCATCTGAGCTAACCTGGCGGCTAGCAGATGGGTTTCCTTTGTAACAATTGCTACGAACGGGTGGATGACTGATTTTCCCTTTATTAATTACTTCTCTCCACCGTGCGGGTTTCCGCAGAACTACTACGTCAAACACTTGCCTTTGCTTCGTGTGTTGTCGACAAATTCGACTTCGCCCTGCCATCTGCTAGCCGCCTGGTTAGCTCAGATGGTAGAGCGGCTGGCCCGGAAAGGCGGTGGTCCCGGGTTCGAGTCCCGGACCAGGACGAATTTTTCTTCAACTCTGAGGCTTTTCTTTCGAGGAACCCGTTTGGGTTTCCTTTGTAGCAATTGCTACGAATGGGTGGATGTCTGATTTTCCCTTTATTAACTTAGGTTCACGTTTGTAGCATGAACATTCAACATTCTGTTGAAAAAATTCTGTTGAAGGATAAATTTTAGAGCAATATAGAGTACTTATTCCAAGCGCCCATTATTTTTGAGAAAGTCAAGAATATAGGAGCACAAAAAAGAATATATTAAACTAGAGAAACATAGGTTCCCCTCGATCATAAGTCTGGTAATAATGTTACTACCTTTCACTGCAAATATACGAGTGGTACTCTCACACAAGGTTTGAGACATGAAAGCTATGATGTCCTAGGAATTCCTCAGTGCCTATTTGCCACATTGACGAACGTCAACGGCATCGTAGGTTTGATGCACACATTGGGTGTCTGACACCTTTTGAGTATTGCGTTTCTCAAGCGCAAAGGCTTACAGCAATGATTCAAATGGCAAATGTATTTTCTAATTTTCAGAATATATTAGTGGAAGAGTAACGGTATAGATCATGTAAAACAAGTTTACAGACCATATTTCCATGAATAAACACTTCTTCTGATGACATAGCAGTGACATGTGGCCGTGAGATGGATGTCTTTATTTGAGATTTAAATAATGGCTTTCAAGTCTTTGTTTGCCTCCTACACTAAATATTCTAGGTCAGAGTCCCTTTACTAGAGGAAAGTGAATTAAAATAGAAATTAGAAACATCAAAATAGCTGGTTCGGGAGACTAATGTTATAATCAGCAAGGTTATTTGTGCATTCATTTCCGAATTTGTGAGGATATACGTTATGACTCGTTTCATCAATGCGAGAGCCCCTCTACAGGCTAAAATTCTGTGTACTGTTACGCTGTTTTTGGTATTGCACACTCAATGTTAATGAATGAAAACGGGGACATACATTAGAATCCAAAGTGACTAAGGAATGCAAGCAGGGCGTGGGGCTTTTTAGGCAGAAGCGTGCTTGTTCCATTTATAAAACTCCCTGTGGTATGGCTGAAGGCATTTTCTAACACTTTGGTAGAATACACTGTCAACTATTTATTAAGGGAAATGCTCCTCGAAACAAATTCTTTTAATTATTTGTACTAGAGATCTGAATATACGCCATTCATAGACTGTTTTATGTAGATTTGAATTGTGATTGGTTTTGTGTAGCTGCTGTTTTTTTAGTTATGTCCTACACAGTGGCAAAATATTTTTGTGGGCACTTTCTTTTGTATAAAATTTTCACATATACCTTCTTGCTGTATCTTATTTAGCTAGTTGTATACCGCAAAGTGGCGATACCCATCGAAACAGCTTGTACAATTACTGGAACTATGCAACAAAATATTAGGCCACATTAAATAAATGTTACAGATCGCAATTTCAATTAGATATCAGCATTATGCATATCTTTAAGAGTATATATGCCAAATTTCGTTAGTACAGGACAGCTATAAGTGCACAAGGTTATTCTCATGCTATTGTGTGTAGAAATCATTGAAGTATGCTCAGTAATTATTTTTCACAATAGCATGCGAAGTATGCAAGATTATAAGCAGGCCTACCTGCCTGCCTACTAATCTTGCATACGTCTAGTAACTTTACATGCTGTTGGAGTAGATATTGGCACTTTGCAGTCTGCAAACAGCTAAGTTAGCTACAGCACATTGCTTTTTATGAAAATTTAATAGACAAATTGCCCGCAAAGATCACTGTATTTTGCCGTTGTGTAGGAGATAACTCAAGAAGCAGCTATTCAAAAACTAATGACATATATGATATCTGCATGAAGAACTCTGCCATTGGCTCTCTTTCATACCTCTAGTACAAATATTAAAACTATTGCGACCAATATTCAATAAGCAAAACGTGCCCCTTGCTATAGTGACCTACAACATAGCGACGCAAAGTTGAAGGCATGTCCTCTCGTCTAAGCGACTCTGGGCTGTCTCCCAGGGGCTGCTGCTAAACATTGTGAATTTTTCTGCATTTGCCATAAGTGCAATACTAAAACGTTTGTGAATGTGCCATTGATACGAGCAAACTAACAAAAATAAAGTTCTGGGAAATGCAGAATCGACTATAACTTTGTTCAACATTTACAGTTTCACTCCATATCTTTGCTTTGTGTTTTGTACTGAGTGCTTCAGCGGTGACTGCAGCTAATTAATGAGCTTAACTGCTTCATGACAATGTGAGAATTTTCACTAACAGAAATTTATAGCAGTGAGAGGCATTAGAATTACAGTAAACAGTAACGTCTACTTTGTAAGAACTCATACTAGCACCAGTTTTGAGAGATAGATCCCCAAAAAGCAATGACCAAATAGATTTCTTTTCCACAGAGAATTGTCCCACAATGCTTACAAAAGGCTTTGTGCTAATGTAATATCTGAAGCAGCAAAGCATGTTCCACCAAGTATGGTGACAAATATTTCATAGCTGCCAGTCTGAGGACTCCTACAAACTAACTATATTTTCATCACTGACTAGATTCAATAATGGGATGTCACAATTTTGCTGAAAGTAATAAAACTTCAATTATTGCGATCTTGTTTAAGAAGACATTTTCAATTAACATGCAGGTCTAATCTATGTCACTTTTGTAAATATTTTCCTATTATTTTTTTAGGCCACAATTTTTAGTAATTATAGAAGTATTCATTGCAGAAGGAGCTAGTACATGGCATTTAATAATAAATCTACTGGTCATTGTAGATTTTTTGTCTTCAGCATTTATTCTCTTCCACAGCTGTTTCTTGAAATCTGAAATGATGTACACCCGTGAGCATAAGTATACGGACCACGGGAGCGCGTGCCAAACTGCATCGACGCGCCGTCTACCGACACGGCGCCTGCTGTCGAGAGGGCCGCTAGAGCAGCGGTGCGCACGCGCGTCCCATCATATCTGCTGGCCTGACATGTAGCTTTGCCTGACGTCGCTGTGGTGCTCGCAGACCAAACGTCCACTGGGCGTGTTTTCGCTGCTCCATCGCATCTGGGCCATTGTTTTACGCAGTGGCTGCGGCTGGGCTGGCACGCGCGTCCGCCGCGCTTCGCTTTCATTCTTTCTTTGGGGGAATTATCGCACGCCGCACTGCCTTCTCTGACGCCTTTAGATGACTCGCACAAAGTGGCCTTCTGCGGCTTTGTGTTATCTCGAACTGTTCCGATGCTTGCTGTCGCAGGTAGAAGCAAGGTTTTGCAATCCGTGTCCGCCGTCGCGTTAAGAAGCAGAACTGAGCTGCAGGGGCTACTATGCTCCGCAAGCAGCAGGATGCTAAAAGGAGAAATTAGCGGCACCGTACTACCTTTATTTCTTCAAACCGTTCAACAAGGCTTGAACAAGAAAGCAAGCGAGGGTGCCACTACAGACAGCAGCGACAACGCTGACACATGCGCGAGAATATACAACCAGGTTCAGCTGTGCGGTGCACGCTGCCGTGAAGTTCCAATTACGGTTGCCTCCTTGCGAATTGGGTCAGGGTGACCGGCCTGAATCACTAGTCGGGGTGACCATCGACATACTGCGGTCTTGAGGGCACTTAGGACGAGCCAACGTGTTGCTGTTATTTTCGTAGATTATAATTTTCACAACTGTATTCATGATTTCACTACGCTGTCAATTTTCCATAGGCGGCGATGACGCCTCGAAGGTGCCGTGGTATCCGCTCGTAACGCGATGCCATGAGGAGATCCCAACCAGTGATTCAGGTCCGTAACCTCGACTCGATTCGCAAGGAGGCAACCGTAATTGGAACTTCACGGCAGCGTGCACCGCACAGCTGAACCTGGTTGTATATTCTCGCGCATGTGTCAGCGTTGTCGCTGCTGTCTGTAGTGGCACCCTCGCTTGCTTTCTTGTTCAAGCCTTGTTGAATGGTTTCAAGGAATAAAGGCAGTACGGTGCCGCTAATTTCTCCTTTTAGCATCCTGCTGCTTGCGGAGCATAGTAGCCCCTGCAGCTCAGTTCTACTTCTTAACGCGACGGCGGACGCGGATTGCAAAACCTTGCTTCTACCTGCGACAGCAAGCATTGGAACAGTTCGAGATAACACAAAGCCGCAGAAGGCCACTTTGTGCGAGTCATCTAAAGGCGTCAGAGAAGGCAGTGCGGCGTCCGATAATTCCCCCAAAGAAAGAATGAAAGCGAAGCGCGGCGGACGCGCGTGCCAGCCCAGCCGCAGCCACTGCGTAAAACAATGGCCCAGATGCGATGGAGCAGCGAAAACACGCCCAGTGGACGTTTAGCCTGCGAGCACCACAGCGACGTCAGGCAAAGCTACATGTCAGGCCAGCAGATATGATGGGATGCGCGTGCGCACCGCTGCTCTAGCGGCCCTCTCGACAGCAGGCGCCGCGTCGGTAGACGGCGCGTCGATGCAGTTTGGCACGCGCTCCCGTGGTCCGTATACTTATGCTCACGAGTGTACCTGCGGCCTTCATCATCATCATCAGCCAGGTTACGGCCACTGCAGGGCAAAGGCCTCTCCCATACTTCTCCTACTACCCCGGTCAAGTACTAATTGTGGCCATGTTGTCCTTGAGTAGCAGAGGGCGGCAGAAAGTTAGGTGGGCGGATGATATTAAGAAGTTTGCAGGGACAACATGGCCAAAATTAGTACATGACCGCAATAGTTAGAGAAGTATGGGAGCGGCCTTTGCCCTGCAGTGGGCATAATCCGGCTGATGATGATAATGTCCCTGCAAGCTTCCTAATCTCATCCGCCCACGTATCTCTTGGCCGCCCCCTGCTACGCTTCCCTTCCCTTGGAATCCAGTCCGTAAGCCTTAGTACCGTCGGTTATCTTCCCTACTCATTACATATCCTGCCCATGCCCCCATTCCATTTTCTTGATTTCAACTAAGATGTGATTAACCCGCGTTTGTACCCTAAACCCAATCTGCTCTTTTCTTATCCCTTAACGTTACACCCATCATTCTTCTTTCCATAGCTCGTTGCGTCGTCCTCAATTTAAGAACTCTTTTCGTCTGCCTCCAGGTGTCTGCCCCATACGTGAGTACTGGTAGGACACAGCTGTTATACCCTTTTCTCTTGAGGGATAATGGCAACCTGCTGTTAACGATCTGAGAATTCCTGCCAAACGCACCCCAGCCCATTCTTGTTCTTCTGATTATTTCTAGATTTCATTTCTAGTCTCGTCATTCGGGCTCCTCCACGTCCACTTTAGCCTATCCCGCTTGCGGAGGACGGTATTCATTATCCGCATCATGTTCTGTTCTGCGAAGTCAACTAATAACTCTCCCCGGCTATTCCTAGTGCCTAAGCCATATTCCCCCACTGCCTTGTCTCCAGCCTGCTTCTTTCCTACCTTGGCATTGAAGTCGCGCATCAGTATAGTGTATTTTGTTTTGACCTTACCCATCGCTGATTGCACGTCTTCATAGAAGCTTTCGACTTCCTCGTCATCATGACTGGATGTAGGGGCGTACACCTGTGTGACGTTCAAAGGTTCACAACAAGACGTGCCACCCACTCGTTAATGCTACAGAATTCCTGTACGTTACCAGCTATATTCTTATTAATCAGGAATCCGACTCCTAGTTCTCGCCTTTCTGCTAAGCTCCGGAAGCACAGGACGTGCAGGCTTTTTAGCACTGTATATGCTTTATTTGTCCTCCTAACTTCACTGAGCCCTATTTACTGCCCTCTAATTCCTCCAATAGCACTGCTAGACTCGCCTCACTAGATAACGTTCTAGCGTTAAACGTTGCCAGGTTCAGATTCCAATGGCGGCCTGTCCGGATCCAGGAATTCTTAGCACCCTCTGCTGCGTTGCAGGTCTGACCGCCGCTGTGGTCAGTTGCTTCGCAGCTGCTGGGGTCTGAGGGCCACGGTTTGATGGTTCTGTTTCATATGGAAGGTTGTGGCCAAGTACTGCGCCAGGGTGGCCAATCCTGCTTTGGTGAGGGAGTGCGTTAGCGGTTTTAGTTACCGGGATTAGGCTGCACTCCACGTCTGTTACTGCAATTTTATCAACACGTGGATTTTATTTTAAATCCTCTGGGGAAAATTGCGCGGCACTGGGATTCGAACTACGGTCCTCTTGCACGCGAGGCGGATGCTTTACCTCTACGCCACCGCTGCACAGGATGACTTGTGATGAGTAAAAGAAGCCATCCAAACATCTTCCTTTGTTTCTTTTGGATCTTTGTGCACCATGTGTATTGCTACAGCAGCGTGCATGCAGCTTTGTATAGTTTGTTTCTGTGTTGTGCTTCCTCTTTTGTCCTCATCATTCATGCACTATCTTTGCCATAACAAAATACATCTACCTGTGCTACATATTTTGTCAACGTTGTTGCAGTTTGGAAGTTTTGTATTAGTGGTTACTGCAATCTGTGAAATTGTCTGTGTCAGCTATTATAATTATTCTTGCAAAAGTATGGTTGCCAACATAACTAAACGATTAGTATAAATGTTCCGATATATATTTTTGTAATATTGTCAGTTATGAAGTTTTTATACTGTTGCATGTTGTTGACTGAAAAAATTGATGCAAAACTTTTTAATGTCGTGTTCTTCAGATCAAATTCTCAACTCGTGCTAACACGCACAAGTTGTATGGCAAAAGTGCCAACAAGAGTACCATAAGGTAAGACAGCTGTTTTTACTGTTAGATTGGGTGATCAATTGCCAACCAGTTGTTTTCAGCAAGCATAGTATAATGCATAGATTATGTAATCTAAGCTGAAATATTATTTTTATTGCACGTCATTATATGGGTCTCCTTTGTACATAAGTGCAGCCTCTTTTAGTTGTTATGTGTAGCTTACTTGCTTAGAATGTGAAATAGTAAGTTCCAAATAAAAGTATGTCTCTGAGAACAGTGAAATAGGTTGAGCATATAAATCTCTTGACATACTATAAGAGACTTGTGTGGTGGTGAATTGAAGATCTACATGAGTTTATTATTTTGTGGTCTCATTAAGGTTCTGAGTGGCAGTGCAGTGTCATGCATATGCAGCTGCAGGCTACACATTGGATTTTATTTGAGACTGTTTTACTTCGTTGGCTATTGATTCCAGTTTATTAGTAATGAGAACTCTCTTGCTTTCATAGTGATTCTGTGCTGACTTATACAAGGAAATTTTTGAGAAGACAATAACAAAATTGATGAAATATTAACTTTTTGCTGCTAACCTGCCATGTGCTTTTTTGCAAGTTTGCTATGGATTCTTTATCATCCTATGTCTTTTCACAGCAGTCATTTTGAGAACTAGCCGTAGGCGTGTGTACTTACAGCAAAAGTTGTTGACAGATATTTGAAAAGCGGCTTGACACTGCCATCCGAGAGTCAAACGACTTGCATGGATTAGTTAATTTACTATAGTTGCAAGAGACCGGCACCTCGTACTAAGGGTAACTTGACACACACTGCTGGAGTTATCAAGAGAGTACCCGAATCCTTGAACAGTGTTCGTATGACCCTTTATCTGGCGTCATCGGACTCATCTAGAATAGTTCACGGACTTCCTCAGCACTATTCTTGTAACCCTTTTGAGAGGGTTAGGAGACTACTGCAGCAGCGTGTGCATGACTATTGTGTGCGGAGTCACGTAACCACCTTGTATCGAGCAAAGATTGTCTCGGGACTCTCTACCGCAAGAGAGGTCGGGTGTCTCCCACAAAGTGTGTTATATACGTGACGAGTTCAGATTCTTGGAAAAGAGTAAGGGATGCTCTTTTTTTTCATAGTGTGAGCGTGGCCGCGCGGTGCCCATAACGAAAGTCTATTCCCACCGAGCGCTGCTAGCTTAGTGTGTGCTGCGTTCTCGCCACTTATTTCGCGTTGAATCGAGAGGCAGCACGAAGGTCCATTTGCTCACTAATGCTGCCTCGCTTTCACACGCCAGCGTCTCGACAGTGAGTGCTTGCGGTCATGGAGTGGGATGTGTTCATGCATGTATGCCGGTGCCCGCGGGCTACCAAGCGTGTTAATTTAGCTAGTGCACGAATGTTCACTAACTGGATAATGCGCAAAATAACGCGCGAAATCATTCATCTAAAGCGCCGCGTAAAACGACTATCGTCTAAACACCAGAGAGATAGCGGCACCTTGGCTGAGCTGCGATCGAATTTGCGTTCAAAAATAAAATCGTCCGGATTCACTTTTTTAACGTCAAAATGCACAACTTCCTTTCCAGCGATACGAGGAAGTTCTGGCTTCACTTGACGCAAAAGAAGGAACCAGTTAATAAATTGAACATACACGACAAGGACGCCACTGACCCAACCTGCATAGCAACGGCATACAACGACTATTTTTCGTCCGTTTTTCTGCGCAGTGCCGATAACAATATAGATTTCACCCACGCAACTATGTATGAACTTCCAGAGCTAATAATAACAGAAAAAGGTATTTCTTCAGCACTGCTTATCTTAGACATTAGGAAATCTTCGGGATCCGACGAAATCGCAAATGCATTTTTGTTTAGATACGCGGAGTGGTGTGCAAAGTATCTTTATATTATTTTTAGCAAAAGTTTGCAAAAAGGAGAACTTCCTTCTGACTGGAAAATAGGGAAAATTATACCGATACACAAGACTGGCGATAAGCCCACAGTAACTAACTATTGCCCGGTGTTGTTGTGCACAGCTAGCAAGGTACTAGAAGATTTTCTTTTAAAACATTTAAGCAGCTTCCTAGAAGGCAACAATTTTTTCATGAACAGTCAGCACGGATTCAAGCGTGGCCTTTCAACAGTGACACAGTTACTCCACATTACTAATGATTTGTTTTCAGCTCTTGATAATAGTGGCCAAGTCGACATGATCTTTCTAGACTTTGAAAAAGCCTTTGACCACGTGTCGCATTCCAAAATTATATTAAAACTAAGGTATCTCTTTAGAAATGAGCGTATTCTGAGGTGGCTTGACTCTTCCCTAATGCAACGCGAAGAATATGTTCAAATAGGTGACTCTAAATCATCAATGGTTCCAGTCCTTTCAGGCGTACCTCAAGGGTCCGTCCTTTGACCATTACTTTTCTTGTTTATCTGAATGATCTCTCGTTCGACACTGCTGTACAATGCCGATTTTTCGCGGATGACTGCGTTGTTTATCATGCCATTCAAACTGAAGATGATCAATTACTCTTAAGCAATTCTCTAACTGCAATTTCTAACTGGTGCCAGACCTGGAAAATGAGCCTAAATATCCGTAAGCGCTCCCGAATGAACGTAACAAAAACAGAAGAGTCCACTATCGCATGCATATAAAATTAATGACGTTGGCGTTACTCCTGTCGATAGGTTTAAATATCTGGGGATTGAAATATCTCGCGATTTAAGCTGGAGTGCGCACATTAAAAACATAGTTTCGTCAGCCTCAAAAAGACTATGGTTACTTCAGCAACGTCTGAAGCACTGTACAAGCAAGACAAAGCTAGTTGGTTACACTTCACTGGTGCGTCCTCTACTTGAATATGGTGATTAATTTGGGACGTGCACACTAAGACTGATATAGATAGGCTGAAAAAAGTACAAAAAAGAGCACTTAGGTTTAGTTTTCATGCCTACGGAAGACAAGTGTCACTATCTGATCTCCGTTCAAGGTCTGGTCTTCCAATACTGGAGAAACGCCGTAAGCTACGCTGTCCGAAGATGCTTTACACGATACTTAGCGGCCAAACTAAAATGAATATTGACAAATGCTTACAGTTTAACACGCGTGGAAGTACCCACGGAAAGCACGAACTTACCCTTTTTGTACCCCAGGCTGGAACTATCGCTTATCAATTTTCATTTTTTTCTAGAAGGATAAGAGAATGGAACACAAGAAGTAACGAACAAGCGTACTGTCGACTCTTTCTTATCGGCCATTTCTCAGTTGTGAGCGAAGCGCGCAATCTATTTCGTACCGAATTTTTATTCAGCTCGTGTCTTTAGTTTCACAGATATTATTCTGCGCAGTAGCGTACAAGTATGGTCTGTGTTGCACTGTGTGTGAGCTTGCTGTGTTCGAATTTTATTTCGACATTTTCTTTGCTTGTACAGTATCCCTTTTTATTTTCTATGTACCACTCCTGCTTTGGCTGCCAAAAAGCAGCAGGCAGTATTTTCAAATAAATAAATAAATAAATAAATAAATAAATAAGTTTATACGACCGTTGAAATTACTATGCTTACTCCGTATAGTTGTTTAATTGCTATCCTAATCGATGCTTCATCTTTCCGACGAAACTACATTTTCTTTGATGTAAAAATGGAATAATTACCACATGAGCTGCGAACTCTAAACACGTTGATCATTTATGGTAGCTTACTTCGAAGCTTCGGTGCAAAATAGCTTCAGTACGGCAATACATAGGGAGGACAAACCATACATTTCAGCTGCGGTAGCTGCCGTCCCGACCGCAATCCCGCCGATGATTACGACAGCCTGACGTCGCAAGCAGCTTGCTACAAAACAATGGCGGCAACCACGCATGGTTCGCGTCGACAAAAATTCCCCACCGGGTTGCTGTGCACAAATTGCGCCATGCGATGCAGGCTCTCCTGAAGTAAAACTGAAGACTAGCTCCCCGAATATGAAGTAAGTTATCAGCACTGGCTTTAGGACTGGGGACACCACAGCCCTTAAGTGCATCGTGTAGAAGACTGGATGAATGACACTGTTTAGTGGTCTGTTTAGTAGTGGTTGGTTTAGACTGTTTAGTAGTAGTGGTCTGTGAACAAATACGGCACGGGCTACTGTTCATCTCTTCAGTAGTCGGTGCAACATACAGTTACATTATCACATGCAAGTCGAATAGGATCATGACATTGCAAGGATCCTTTCAAAGCAATAAAATCCGAGCATTAATATCGCAGAATACAGTTCCATTCGATAAATGTACTCAAGCAAAGAGTAGAAACACAATAATTAGACAGATACAGAGCGACAGTAAAATGTGAAAAACACCTCTATTCGTGAAGCATGCAACAAAAGCAGCCAACAATGCTTTATCACATTGCGTGCTGCGTCATTCTTTATTATGATTAGACGGAGCACAGATACCAGCTAAGGACAGCTAGTCTTAGTGTATAAAAGAGTTCAGGTAATGTCAGTTAGTTGGTTTCCAAAATGAAAATTAAAAGCTTTAATCACCCAAAGCTGAACTATGAGATATGATGACTTCGGGTTGAATTCGACCACCCAGGGCTCATTACCGTGCGCCTAAATCAACCTACGCGAATTTTTTTCAATGCACTCCCATCGAAATGCGACCTCCACAGCCCGTTACAAAACCGGCGACTGCGTTCTCTTGAGCCTAACGTTGTAGACGCTAGAATATTACACTCAAATAGTTTCGGAAACTGCGAATCCTGGTATGGTTGCCTGGTATTAGTTGCCCTGCAGCCTTTAAGCAGTGAGCCAGAGCTATAATGGAGCAGCAATGTGTCGATCGGTAGCGCATCAAGAATCGGGAAAATGAACCAAGTCGAAAAAAAGACTACAAACCAAGATCGATCGCAAGGAACTCGTTTGCCGGGGATTAGCGGACTCTCCCAGGAGAGCGCCAGAGAATTCGTCTGCCCACTTCTGTAATTCGATATTCAGGGCTGGTGACACCTTATACGCTGCCTGGCAGAGCTGTTTTATTGAGGATGGCTGCTGGGGTGGACAAAGCGGCTCGAAAAACTGGCAAGCATTCTGCGATGTCAGAGTAGGGACCAGGAGAAGAGGGAAAAAAGAAGGCGCCGATGAGGACCAGTTCATTGCATATTTTAGTATGGTCGATTGAGCAAATACAAATAATACTAATAAAGGGATAGACAGGAAGAGTGCCAACTAACAATCGCACTCTTTGGTTGGTGTCAGAATACAAGTTGTGAAGCGTACTGCCGTGTATTGGGTGGTGCGGCCAGGAAAAGTAGAGGCAAACATACAATAGAACTGTAGGAAGCGTATCACAGTGAGAAAATAAGGATTCTCTTCATGAGCGACAGTTGGATGTCGCTATGTAGCATTCCAGCAAGGCTAGGTTCGATATTTGTATGCGCTTCCTATCTGTGGAAGCCTACTGCAAAGTGCCCTGCATTATGATTTACGAAAAGCTGTGGATAATAAACTGAGTAGGTGATTTGTGTTTCTGCCGCCCATTTCTCTTGAGCAGTTGTGTTAATTCCTACAGCTTAATATGATTTTCAGAAATGAACCAAGTTGCCCACTGAGGTGTTTGAACTGAGCATTTATTCATGTCTGTTTCGTATACTTCAGTATTACGCAAGCTATGCCTACGAAGAAAGAAGTTTTCTAAAATAACTTGAAATAAGTTCTGCGAGTTTACGTACCGACTCCAAGATCATATGATCCGTTCGCTGTAGAGAGGACTCCTGATACACTTTTTGACGACCTGGGCTTCCTTAATGGCACCCTCATTTTGATTCTGTGAGAAAACAAGCTCTACCCTGAGTGCAAAAAGGCGAATAAAATTGAGTGCATGACATGAGAAGCGAGTGGGAGCCCCGAAAAGGCTATTCACAACTGTTCTTCTATATGAAAAAAGCCCGCGAATACACTGCAATGGCCGCGCGAGTGGCACCTCGAGGAACTGTGCATATTTGCGCGCTTCTTTCACGCTCAGAAAACTTTTGTGTAGCATGTGGCGAGCAACAGGGAGCTGTATCGGTAGTTTTTCGTGTTGCTCTACATTTTCTCATTGACACTTTTCATCTAATTATAATAATTATTATGTTCATTAATTAATAAAGACTAATGGTGTAATTAGGCGGAATGCAAAATGATAATCTGAGGATTTCCAAGCGACCGCAAACAGCATTACCTTCGTTCCCTCCAGCTATGTGGTATTTGCATATCTTTGTATCTTCGTGTATGATAGTTGCGACACCCTCTATAACATGTGCAGGGCGTTTCACCTAATTTGAACTACGGACTTTAAAAAGGGGTGAGCCGCAGCTGAATTAAAACAAGGACATATGGTTTACGGTAATGTGGCGCTCCTTAAAGTATATTTATTTCCTTATAGTTAATGAACTAAGATGAATTATTCAAAAATTTGAGTATTCACTTTAGGGCCAAATGCGTTTGGTTGCGTTGTAAAGCGGATTCACAAACGACCGACGCAATGTTCTTGTGGCAACATACATGTTCCATGGTTATTTACTTCCGGCCTTTAAAGAAAGCCCGTGAAATACGAAATGTATTACCACGCGATGCGCTCATGCGCTATCGTATTGCAGTGCTCCCAACTGCGCTTCTCGCGAAAGAACCATGCGCGCGGGCCGCGGCGAATTGAGTGGTCACCTGTCTAGGCATCGGCTTCGCAGTGCGTCAGCATCATTGGCAAAGGAAGCGCCGTCGCCGCTAATAAGCGTTAGGTTCTACGCGCGCTTCAGAGCGCTGCAATACGATGGCGCACGAGCGCTGTCACATTGTTTTATTTAATATTTCGCGGGCTTTCTTTAAACCCCGATAAGAATCACCCCGCAGTATGGACGCTACCACAAAAAATTATATCGGCCGTTTCTGAACCCCCTCTACAACGCAACAAAACGCACTTGGCCCTAACCAGAATATTAAAAATGTTGCATAATTTTCCTTAGTTAATTAACTGATTAAGCGCGCCTCATGACGCCAAACCATATGTGGTTGGTTTCATTCAGCTGCGCCTAACCACTTATTTGAAATCCTCGGTTCATGTTACGTGAAACACCATGTATGTATTGTCACGATTCCCGAGTAGCAAGAACTGGGAAAACATGGCAGGACATATTAATTAGGCAAAGTGAAGCATGATTAGGCTGAGACCTCGTCTTCGTTTCTGGAATACCCGAGATCTTCGCTTTTCTTTACGTGCTGCATAGTGGATGTGGCACTTGCCTCCCTCTAGAGACAGCATCGTCCCCGTGCTTACCTAACGGCGGGAAGAAGGGTTGGACGAGGTGTGGACGCTTTATTCCGAGCAATACGGCTTGAAGCGCATAATGTGCGCGAATTCTGGTAGAACTTGGATCGCTCTGGAGGAAGCAGGACTGTAAGGGTTAACCTCGTAGTTCATGTTGCTGAGGCGCCCTACAACCTTGTACGGACAAAAGTACCTCCTGAGTAGCTTTTCTGAAAGCGCTTGCCGACGAATGGGACTCCAGAGCCACACTTTCTCGCCTCACGGATGTGTGACGTATCGGTGCCGTTGATTGTAATGTCGAGCGTCGTAGTCCTGTTGTCGGGCGATTCTGACGCGGGCGAGCTGTCTCGCTTCTTCAGCCCGTTGAGTGAAAGCTTCAGCGTCAGTTCCTCTATAACCGCAGTCATATGGCAAAATCGCATCGACTATCGTCGTCCCTTCACGGCCATGAAGATGGCTAAATGGTGTCTTTCGCGTTGTTTCCTGTTGCGCATTGTTATAAACGAATGTAACGTACGGTAGAGTGTCATTTAAGTTTTTGTGTTCCACGTCTACTAACATACTCAGCATGTCTGCAACAGCCTTGTTCAAGCAGTCTGCTAGGCCGCTATTTTCTGGGTGATACGCTGTGTTCTTTCTATGAACCGCGCCGTGGAGTAGTCTAGCCGTAAAGGCAGTCCACCTGTCCGTTATTATTATCGTTGGTGAACCCTGCCGCAGAACCACGTTTTAAAAAAAGAATCACGCCTTGGTTTCTGCACAGCGTGTCAGGTAATCCGTGGCAACTATTACGCAGTTCTTAGTATTGGAAGTCGGGAATTGTCCCAGAAGGTCCATCCCAGCCAATGAGCAAACGACGAATTGGCCAGAGCGGCAGAAAAGCGAGGCGCGCTAGCTGAAGCGGAGGAGAGTTCCAGGAAGCGAAGCCAGGAGAAGGTCGGCCACCGGACCGGGAGTTGAAGACAGGCCATCGGGTTCCAGACCTGAGCCACCAGGACTTCACCCGACCGGGGCCTCCTGACAACCCGTTCCTGTTCGTCGCCATTCAACCCGATCGTGAACTGCTGCCCGCGGCCGGCGAGCTTCGCTTTTTTGCCGCTCTGACCGTTTCGTCATTCGCTCACTGGCTGCTTCAAGCTTCGTGGTTTCTTCTGATTGGATTGGCTTTTTTTCTTTTAGTTTCTTTTCTTGCGCCACGTGTTCACATGCGGGACGCTCTTCGACGTTGTCGTTTTCCACGCAGCACGATATTTGCCTCGGCGTACTCACTACTTGTCGTCTGCTTCTTGTCCTTTCCAACCACCGCGCCGTGTCGCGCACTACACACATCACAGTACTACCTTAGAAAACTCCTAATGGCGCATAACGACAGCAGGTTGACGAAGCTGGAGTGACCGTGATAGAACGACCACGACAACACCGCGTTGGTGGTGCAACGTCGAATGTACGACGACTGTACGGTGACAATAACATCGCGACGACGGCATGGCGAGTGTCGGATGAGAAAGATGTAATTCCGACGACCTCAACAACACACCACATGCCTAACACGGTCTCAACAACACACCACATGCCTACTCTCCTAAGTTATCGGATAATTTGGACTACTTGGTTGGAGCAGATGGCGTGCCGATGACAGCATGACGAGAGTTAGATCATGAAGCTAAAAGGACGACATTGTACGACCATGATGGCATCGCGATAGCGGTGTGGCAAGGAATGCACAACGACTGTTTGACGATAATGGCGTGACGACGATGGCGTGACGACGACGGCATGACGAGAATGAGATGGTGCAACTGGAATCATGAAGATGGAATGACCAAGACGGCATCACGACACTGAGCCCCGACCTAGTGGCCCAAACCTAAGAGCAACTTGCGCCATTTTGTCCGGGCAGAAGGTGTGACGATGACGGTATGATGAGAGTGATATCGCAAAGCTAGATTGACGACGATGGAAACACCACGCATCATGACGACCATGAGCACATACCTAGTGACCCAAATAAGTACGCAGCTTCGACTACTGTGTCAGAGCAGGACAGACAGACACAGAGACAGACAGAGAGACAGACAGACAGACGCTCAAACGGCGGAAACAGGCAAAGAATGCTATTCGCATAAAAAATATTGCCTAACTGTATAACGCTGTCGAGCGCTTTCGCTGCGTGCGCGACATCGCTGCGCTAGCTCGGCCCCGCCGAAAGCCTATCCACTTCTGCGCACACCTCGCCTCTTGGCAGCTAATTATATAAGAAAAACTGTCAAGTCAGGCAATGCTATTTGCTTTGAAAGCAAAGGAAAATGACCTCCTATAAAGGAGGAGAGCGCTTTATTCGGCTATTCAAACGTTGCGGATTACCGCCTGGCGCTTGCGTCGGTCGGTCCGTATCTTTGACGTCAGAAGATTGCAATATAAACAAATTGGAATGGTTTTACGCTGTAAGTCTCATGATATTATGATATGTACTGATGAAAGCGCGAATGGATAGGCATGCTTATGTGCGTCATACAGTCAATTAATTTCTCTAGGAAGCCGGAGATTCAAGAACCGATCTCTGCGGTTCCATAGACGGGAAAGCTCATGCAATGCCGTGCGCATGAAAGTTTAACTTCTGATATCTTGTGAGCTAGGCAGTTTTTTACCACTTTACATTCGCCACTCTGGCTTAATTGCGTTTAAAGAGTTTATGTATTCTAAGCGTAATGCTATCCAAACTAAACGTACCGGGCGTATTAGGCTGTCTAACCACAAAATTTCATGCCAACAGCTTTAAAAAAGTTTCGCACAATAATTGCAATTTTTGTTGCATACTCCATAAGATAGCATGCAGAAGTCAAGTAATGATTGGCACCATTGGTTTTATTACACCAGATTCCTCACTAAGTAATGCCGAGTGCCCTGACGTTTTTTTTTTTTTTCAGTGAGAGCCGGCAGCACCTTTTTATCATGATTGACTACTATTACAACCAACACGGGCAGGAGGAGACGCACGAAACACCAGTTTTCTTCATATATGAACCAAAGCACGAATTGGTCCAGCACTGCACACGCGCAAACACAAGTAGTGTCCGATCATCAGCAAAAGGGACTTCAGGCCTGGATCCGCGTAGAGTATGTGGAATTGGGTCGCCGAGTTTCATAGCACAATATATGAAAAGGGGGGCATGGCTTCGCGGTCGCGTTGACAGGCGGAGCTGCTTCTCATTAGGACTGCCTCTGAAGTCAGTGCCGTGGGTCGTGCGATGTTCAACCACTCATTGAGATTCAGGCTGTGGTTTGCAATGCAATTGCGAAGATTAGATTCTAACGGGACCCGGCAGGAAATGATCTGCCTGTGCGAGTATATATATCCAGATTATCATTAATGTACTGTTTCAGGTCCAGTTGTTACTCGAATTTGAGCTTAATTTCACTGAGTGTACAAAAGCTTCTCTTATCAATTTGTCTAGTAGCCCGTGCCACCTGAAGTGATGGTTGCCTCTCAGCGCTTGCTGTACAGCGTGTAGCAACTTCACTGGAGCGAATGTGTTACGCGGACCTTAGCCTTAGCCTTCAGGCAGCGCAATGTTCGCTATACCATGAAAGGAAACATTCATTGGCGCCCTTGCTGCTAATTTTGCTCCTCATCATATTATCCCCCACCGGTCCTGTTCGCATTTACTGCCTAATAAAAAGGCCGCCAAAATAATACCGAATTATATAATAGTATATCTCCATGTTGGCTCAAAATTTCTTCTTTGTCGGTGCCCAGATACTCTACGTGTAGAAATAAGCAACTGTGTGAAATTTACTCCCACATCCTCTAACCAGGCGAAATGTCAATTCACTTAAATATTTGTGTTCCTATTTTGTAACTCGTACTGCAAGTGCGAACCTTTCGGTAAGTTCAGAAGGTCTCGCAAACGTTTAGGCTTCGATTGGCACATATTCTCAGAAGCTGGCTGCATAACATTGACTTCTTGCCCTTTGAAAAACGAGACATTATTTTTTTTCAGAACAAACAGCTTAAATGGTAGCGATGTGCTTTCAGCATGAAATTAGTGGGACACGAGAGTTCAGACAACAATTCAACTCAAGAATGGACCGATAGCCGAGATCCTGCCGGTCCGCTATGAAAGTCCGCGGGATATCCGGCTTCATTCAGTTGTGGTAGTAATCCCCCCAGATAGATCAACTGGCAACTTCGTAAGAACAAACCAGCTGGCAAAAGTTACACAGTTGTTTTCCCCCTGGCGGTCGTCCCCCTATAATTTAGAAAGCACAAGGATACGTGCAGCTCTGCTTGAAACCAACACCCCAGCGCTAGAAATTGAAAAAAAAAAAATACGGCAGAACTGGTCTCACGAAGACTCTCGAATGTAATGCGAATAACAATCGAGCAACGTAGCACAATAACGTACTCCTGGAGTAACTTTTACTTAACACGTGCAGTGGTGATTATGAGACTTTCGTTGATTCGGCCCTATGTCACGTACTCCAATATAATTTCACTTTACACTAGCTTGCGAAGGTCGTCCATGAATATAGAGGCATGACGACGGCTGTATGACGTTGATGCAGCGACGATGGAAGGGCCAAGGAGCGATATGGATTCCAGGCAGAGGTGTATAACGACGATGGCAGGAAGACAATGAGATGTCGTTTATTAAATGAGGGCGATTATATAATGACGACCACGTGACACCGACGTAATGAGGATGATGTTAATACGACGACTGTAAGACGACGATGGTGTGACGACGGTATGACGACCACCACTTGAAGAAGCCGAAATGACGACGGTAACATGACGAAGGCGGCATGACGGGGCGGTATGCGAACGGATGCCTCATGGCGACTGTGTGGCGACGACGCAATGACGACGGCGTGACAATTGCGATAGAATGAGGAACAAGAATTGACGTCCGCAGACCGACGAGGGTGGTTTGCCGATGACGGCGTGATGACAACGTGGTAACGATACAGAGGTGTTGGTTGCAGTGAAACGAGAGCGTGACAATGACGGTGTGACGACAATCGCATGGCGATGGTGGTATGATAAGAATCGGATGTTGAAGTTACAATGATGGCGATGCAAAGAGCGCGACGGCATACCGATGACGGTATGACTACGAGTGCCTGACGACGACTGTATGACGACAATTCATTGACCGATGGCATGACGATGGTATGAGGACGAGTTTATCATGAGAATAACGTGAAGATAACTGTACCTCAAAACACCTATGACGACGATGGCGTAACGACGACACATGATGATTGTCAAATTGGACTGACGAAGCTGGAGTGACAACGACGGCACGGCCATGGCAGTAGGATTACCATACAAGAAGAAGAAAGACTGACGTTGATGGAACGACAAAGGCTGCACGAAGACGATGGCATGAGGACGATTGTATGACGTTACTAAAATGATCACAACGAAAAACCGATAGCGTGATGACGACGTCTTGAGGATGACAGTGGGATGGCGATGGCGTGATGACGTTGGCATCGCGTTAGCCAGATGAGAAACCTGGAATTTCGGACACGCAAAGACCACGACGGCATCACGATCTCAAAAACATGCTTATTTGCGCAACCTATATAAAACATCGACCATCGGCTGGGAGTAAAGACGTGACGATGAAAGCACGGCGGAAGTCCAATCACGAAGGTGGACTGAGCACAACTGAACGAACACGACGGCATGACGACTGCGACCCCATACCTAGTGGCTGAAGCTATACGACAACTTTTGCCACTGCATCGAGTACAAGGTGTGACGAAGACGAGGGTATGATAAGAGTAAATCACGAAGTCGAAATGAGGACAATGAACTATCAGATAGATAGATAGATAGATAGATAGATAGATAGATAGATAGATAGATAGATAGATAGATAGATAGATAGATAGATAGATAGATAGATAATTGACTCAACACGGCTGAAGTAGACTAACAGTGCCATTCTCAGTAATACTCTATCAGCAGAAGTCATGATAACTTAGCTTTGTAACTCTATGTGAGGTAGTTCTGGTGGTTTTGCTTGTGAACGAAGTAGCCGAGCTCATACATTATCATGAGGTAGGTCTATCTGCAATAAACTGTATGCTATAAGACGTCAGTTTGACCAGCTAAACTACAAGGGCTCCTACAATAGGCACATATCATCAACTATACATCGGTGGTTTCGGGAGCGGTGCGTGAAAATAATCCTGCATTCTTCAGTATCCACACTACTTTCCGCTTTACACATGGTGGCATAGCAAACAGTGCCGCGTATTTTGGACATTCAGGATGCAGGTTAATATTCTTAATAAGGTCAATAAGTTACATTTACAGAATAAGAAGCAACACATAAATATTTTTATTGCTGTGTTTCCATTTGAGTACGCAGTTCTGGGCTAAATGTTTCCCGCCTACAATGAACCATAGACAGGAAGTGTCGTTTGTTGGGTAAGAGAAAACACGAGGAGCTAGACAGAAGGTTGACGAGCTATTGTCTTTTCGATTGAAATTACTGTCAGAAGAGAAAGACCGACGCAAAATTCCTTCACGCGGGTGAAGGAATCAAGAAGGTACTAATGTAGAAGAAATGGATTGTACGCCTCTCTTTCCCATCCAAATAGGCCTGTCAAGTTATCCACGCAGCCATAGGTGGGTTGGAGTGAAGCTCAAAGTCTCCCTGTCGTTATCAACAGGCAGCAAACTAACTGCGAGTAAAGCTTAGACACAATAGTCATAGTGCATTCGCATTCTACAGCTACTCCAAGGAGGGACCATTTCTAAGTCTGTGACCGTTTTCCCCTTAACTCGGGACTGGGTACGCGCCGGTGTTAGGTGCCATTAGCTATGTGCTACTGTGTATGTGTCTTCAATGAACTTCATTGACGTCAACTTCGGTCACTGGGCATGTGCCACAGAGTATGTACGACTCCTGAATGAGAAAAACTCCTTTACAAATTCACCGTTGCTTGGCGAATTCAAACCACGTCAAACGTATTCGGACGATCTCGTCTATCTTCACACGCGTGCCCTGCGCGGGCATCGCGGCGGCAGCGCCAGATGACCCAGCGTGTACACTGGGCAGCGCGAGAGGGAAACATGGCTGCACTACACGCCTCATATATGATGCGTTTCGGCGCTCACGTTGCGGTGTGTTCGCGCGCTGCTTTCTTGCTAATCGCATTCAAACGTCGACAGCCAAGCTCAGATCGCTTTTGCTCGAATTTTATTTTCGTTCACTTTCGTACAGTTGGTGTATTTTGTACAATTCAATGAAAAATAAACATTTTCTTCAGGTGCAGGTATATATCATCCTTAAAGGGGTTATAAAGGAACGCCGCAAGTGACTTCCTCGGTTGCTAACATGAAAGCTACACCTGGTCATATGCGGCCCTTGAGATTACATTGACTATGGCATACTCTTTCGACAAACAAGCTTTCTCGGTGGGATGCGACTGAACAGTGAGGAGAAAATTCCGACAAGCACAATTGTAGAAGTTATCTGAAACACCATTCGCATCTCCTTGCCCCATACGAGTGCACTAAAGAGTGAAGCGATATATGAAAAAACAAATTTGGGGTTCAGGCAACAGTACCTGATGCAAGACAGAAGCGCCAAACCAGCCAAACACTCCTCAGGACTGAGTAAAAGACATCGCTTTTGCTGGGCTCGCGCACAATGTGGTAAAAACGTTACACCGAGAACACACAGCCAGCACCCTCATGGCTTCGATGGCACAAGTATATCGAGGCCGCCTGAACAACGGACGAGCGAGCCACCCGCTACGAACCCCTGCCGCTCGGGAGGCACCGGAGGGAGGGTTGGTGAGACGCGCCTGTCCGGTGCACGACGGCGTGGTACAAGTGACGTAATTGGGAGACATTCGGTCTGTGTACGTGACTCGCTTCGCCCTACTCCGATAAGCTGCGCAGCCGCCAGCGAGAAGTGGATGGCAGGCTGCCAGCCGCGCTGCCGTGACTGACGAGGGCCACGAACACACTCCTTTGCCTAGAGCTCGGTGGCAGCGGCGGCGTTCTCATTTACGAAGAGACATACGCTCAACCGAGAGACGTCGCCGGAGGCCAGCCGAGCTTTGTGTGTTACACTCAGTTCTTGCACCGAACTGATGAGAGGAGGGCACGAATCAATTTTTCGGCAGGCTGTTGCGAACATCTTTTCAGAGTTCCAGATTATTGTGGCTGTGTTCGGCACTCGGTTGTTAATTATTTTTCTTCTCAGCTTCTGTTTGTCAGTTGAATTCACCTAAGCACCTAAATGATCATATTCGTGCACTAAATTTTCCATCATATGTGCATTATTCATCGTCAGTGTTCATTTCCTTTCATTTATTTTCACCTCAAGAACCCGAAGACATCACTTAAGGGGAGGGCGTATATTTGTGATTGACATGGAATACAACCGCAATAAAAGATAGAAACAAAAAAGAAAAGGCCATTGTGAACGATGTGCACGCAGATCTAAATTGATAACCAGCAATAAGAGCAAAAAAGAAGGCGAAAAAAGAGAAACAGGCGGACAAAATGGAAGGAAAGTAAGCTCACCGTTTGGTGCCCGTTTCTTTTTTTGCATGTCGGTGGGTTAGGCTCCCTCCACGCAGGTATAAGCTTGTCCCCCCTGCGTAGAGGGAGCCTAACCGATTCTGCAGACATTTTTAATAAAGTTGTTCGCTCTCTCTCTCACTCTCTCTGTCGGTGGGTTATTGATGGCTATGAAAAATGAACCGTTAGTCTTTCATAAAAAAAATGCGTGATCAGTGCTCTCGGCTATGTAATCTGGTAGGGCATTCCAGTGTTTCACTGATCGGTAAAAAATTCACTGGAAATTACGATGCGAAATTTGAGGGAAGCTCTATATGTGTTTTCATTTTGCGATGTATTGGCTGGTGCGGACGATCTGTCTCGAGCGGCACGTTGCGAGCGAAGTATAGTGCGTCTGCATCGCTAATCGGGAGATCGCGAAAGGCAGCGCGTGGGTAACACGTGCGTGCGATTGACAGCAGCCGCCGCAGACAGACCTCCGTTCATGCAATGCTTTGTTTCTTTGCAGACGACGAGCCCTACTCTGGTGCCATATCGTAGCCATCATCGCCACACAGCGCGTCATGCCATACACTACGATTTTCTTCTCACGCTTTCGTTCCATCAAAGACAAGAGGGCCCCTTATTCGCGGGGAAGGAATGCCACCAGTGTCAGCGGCTGCAACACCCAAGGGATCGTAAGATCGAGCCTTACTCGTAGCCGCTCGCCATCACCCCTTAAAGGAGCAGTCATCCAGATCACACACGCTGGTACCAAGGGCTGACCTCAGCAGCTGACGCCGAGGATGAGCGCATCCCTCCCCAGCTCACGGCAGCCTGGAGCACCCTCGGAAGCGCAGATGAGATCGACCACGTGGCTGTGGGTGCCGCGGTCCTCGGAAACTCGGCGCATTCATTGTCAAACAGCCGCTTTTGAGAACACAGCTTTTGAGGCACTTTCAGTAATGCGTGTCGCGATATGGGATGAAATTAAAGGTGTAAGTGGAATGCAGAGGACAGAGGCACGATATTATGCGATGTGATGCGAGATTTGGGAGGGCGACGGATTGCTTCAGTTGGGTGACGCTCGCTGGTTTTGTTTATAGTAAAGTGATGAAACGTGCAGCGCGTTTCTGCAGGGCATCGACATCGTCAGCGAGATATGATATGGTATGGTGAAACTTTATTAATAATAATAATATTTGGGGTTTTACGTGCCAAAACCACTTTCTGGTTATGAGGCACGCCGTAGTGGAGGACTCCGGAAATTTTGACCACCTGGGGTTCTTTAACGTGCACCTAAATCTAAGCACACGGGTGTTTTCGCATTTCGCCCCCATCGAAATGCGGCCGCCGTGGCCGGGATTCGATCCCGCGACCTCGTGCTCAGCAGCCCAACACCATAGCCACTGAGCAACCACGGCGGGTGGTGAAACTTTATTGAGGTACGCATCTTCCATCTCGCTTTCCTTGCAAACATATCTCGTTGCATGTGTCAGCGAGATGTATTTGCACGGAGTGCCAGATGGAAAACGCGTTCTCGAGTTTTCGTCTAGAGTAAGTCTGTTACAACACTTTTTCAACGTCGTATGATGCAGGTTTGAAAGTCCGTTTAAAATACGCTTGGGGCCCGTAGAGTAGTATAGTAAGCGTAAAGAATGGACACTCCCGAAGGCGCCTGCGACCGACTTTGACTCTCGGCGCACATTGCGAAACGCATCAGCCTCCAAGATGGTCACCGCACGCTGCCGTACAATTTCAGTTTCGTTTTTTTTTCTGTGACCCATAACGTTGCTTAAATCGAGTGGTTTCATGCAGGCGCTTGGGCAGCTATTTATATGCTGCGACAACGAGCGCACGAAGGTGTTTCATTTTATGTTAGTATTATTTAAATTATTATTTGCTGTTTGAAGCTGTAACTTAGCGCAACAATCATGCCAACTGTTATCGATGTAGAACTTTATCGCTTGTGATATTGTTACGTCTAGTAACTCACGCCAGAAGAAGTATCGTAAATAAATGTGTCACGTTCCTTAAAAATAATACAACTTACTGCACAACCAAGAACACAAAAATAGTAGACAAAAATTTATTGCAGCAAGATTGTAAGAGGCAGACACATGAAAATAGGAAAAAACTTTGAAATGCAAGCAATGGAAAATAGTCGGAAATTAATAGCATGATGGAAATAACTTTAAACAAGCGAAATACATACAATATATGCTGCAACTCTCCGGATAATTAAAAAAGAAAAGGACTACACAAACACGCCAGGAATTAATATGCTCAAAATGGGATTTCTTTACAAGAAAAGAAATATGACGCCTTTTCTTGTACTTCGCCGAAGGAGCATGAATTAAGGCAGCAAAGATATGTGAATGGTAGCATGCCAAAATAAAATGGCTACAAAAATAATTGCGCACGCACTAACACTTCCATCTCGAATGTGTAAACCAGTGCGTCCGTCATTAAATCGCTGCAATTAAGCACTTCGTGTTGGGGGTCTTCGCCTGCTGTTTCGGAAGCTTTGCAAACATCTTCTAACACTTGGACATTGGCCCTTGAATATACTTGATGTCCTTTGGCTGTAGAATGTGTTTTAAAGAAATGGGTGAGATTCCTGCCATACGTTGAATGACAGGCAGAAAGTAAGCAATACTGGAGGCTTCAAAGCAATTGAATGTAGACGCTACGTTCCTTCGTATGAGCAATACTGGACCCTTCCAAGCTTTAGAATTGAGATACTGCGTGCATTCGTTTTTATGCATATTTTTCTGAGCTAACGCCAAGGAAGCACTGTTACAAATGCTAAGAGACAAGGAAATTTCCACGTTAAGGACTCGATACACAATTAAAACTTGGAAACACGTATCTGCAGCCCAATGCATAATAGCTAAAAATGCTTGAGCGCACATAGCCTGCTACAGAGGTTAACAGAGCACGCATTCTTGCCATACTGCTGATATTGCACGTGTACCGCTTTAGAAACAGCTACATTTCTTTTGCAAAAGTGAAGCATAATACTTCTTCAGAAGCCCTGCACGGAACGGCATGTGTTCATAGGCCGCGTTTGTCAACGAACCATATTATTTTCTAACTTCGTCACTGCATCGAACGTGCCTCCCAGCTCGGACGCTGCCGCGTCGCCTGTTGTCGCTAGCATAACCGCTCATTGCTGCGCATAAAAAAAAGGAATGCGAAATGAAAGTAAGTAGCAAATGGGCAGCAGCTGTTTATGGCTTCAAGGCCGCCGTCACTCATTAATGCGGCTAACAGTGACATAACGAAATACGAAAAGAATAAGTTATTAACAACGTGTAAAAGAACTTCCTGTGGCCTTGGTATGAAACGGTGACGAAGCAGTAATGCCAGACGCTGACAGAAGAACCCAACAACTATCCTCGGGCGCATTTTAGAGAAAGATCATGGCTACCGGGCTTGGCTAGACTTCGCAAGCTGCTAGCCGCAGCCGCAGGCACATCCGCATTTTTCGTGATGTGCTCTGCCACATTGCGGAACCGGCATAGCTCCATAGCTTGGCCCCGAAACGGTTCGAGTGTCCACTCTTGTCGTTTACTGTGTTAAGGCGGAACCGCATGGCGCGATTTCAGGCGCGATTGACGCGCGGATGGTGGAACGCGCGCGTCATTTTGACGCGTGCCCAGCATGTTCCGTCACGAAATCGCGCCGCCGCGTGCTGCTGCTCGGAGTAGAAAAAAACGCGTCGCGCGGCGCGTCCACCAATCAGAGTTCAGGTAAGTCACGTGGCATTTGGTCACGTGGCATTTTGGTTCTTTTTTCGCCACCAGATGGCCCTGCTCTCTGCGCATCTCGACGGAACCTCCTTGGCGGAATTTTTTTTTCTCGGCAGAACTGGCGCGCGCGTCAAGGAAAACGTGTGCTACCGTGATTTCGTTCGCGCATCGTGTTGGTTCCCGCATCGTATTCACCTAAATGAACAAAGCAATCTTCAACGAGGCCCTAATAACTAAAGTGGAGAAGCGTCGCGTCTCATCGCTAATACTGGCAAGACAATTTGCTAATAATATTACCAGTGTATGGTGCTCGCTCTCTTCTCAACCAGGCAGGCTGCACCCACATGTACCTCCTGACCCGCCTTTTTTCTTGCTACAGTATCAGCATCCCCCTTAATAGTAGCAATCGCCTCTTCTGCTCGGTAGTAAGCGGCCGACCCTCCTTTTTATATGTGAAATTGTAAGCAAGAAGCGGCTTCTCAGCATGCGGAAGGTACATAGTCGCAGTTTCGCACACAATATTGCTGCTTAAAATTAAGCTTGATAAATACACTTCGGAAAGAAATGCCGCTGTCTAATTACACTCAGATTATTTTTATTGTAGTGTTCCGTAAGTTTAAGGGCATATTATATATGCGGTAACAGAGACAATACATGTCGTTGAGAGTTATGTTGTCTGGCAACCCGGAAAACGCGGCGCGAAAGCGCCGCTCCTTTTTTTCGTACGGGTGCCCGCGCGTCGGCGGCAACGCGGGCGTTTGCCGCCCGTCGCGTTTTTCGCTCGCGAAAAACGCGCCATGCGGTTCCAGCTTTACTCTGTGAGTGGCCTCTCAAGCAATAGTTTCAATATGTGGGGCCCATGATAGCAACCATGTTAGCTGCAAGCGGAGGTATCTATAAGTAAGGGTTCTGCCAATCTGAGTTTAATATATGCAGTAGATAAGGCGAGGAATGCTGTGCTTTCGGGTAAATGAGATGGGCGCGCATTTTTTAGGTTCAGCGGCATGTGTCATTTCTGTCACCATGTTTGGAGTGTTAACGTCGTTCTGTAATGCGATGCAGTCCTCGGGGTAATCGATATGGGCGTAGAGGTCAAAATAATCAACAAAAGTTCCAGTTTCGTTTAAATATTTGACGCTAGGTCATTTATTTATTCATTTATTTATTTTATATATTTTCAACGCCCGTAGGCGCTACAGAAAGGAGTGGTACATACACACAGAAAAAGAATGCAGACCAAGGAAGAAAATATATATTTTTTAATTGGCGTGGAAAACAGCAGTCCAGAACCTCGATGAGTCTATAATAGTAGCGATCGATGCGGGGAGTTGGTTCCAGTCATTGCAGGTGCGAGGTAAAAAAGAGTAATAGCAGGCGTTCGTGTGACAAGATGGCACTAAAGCTTTATGAAGATGATCGCTGCGGGATGAAAAGTAGGAAGGAGGAGTAAGAAGTGTTTCTTTTAATACCGGGTTGTGGTAAATCTTGTGGAAAAGGCAGAGGCGACTGTATGCACGACGTACTGAAAGTTCCGGTATGTTAAGGGTTTGCTTCATGAGTGTTACGCTAGCACGAGGAGAGTAATTAGATAGAATACAGCGGGACGCGCGGCTCTTAATGGCTTCGAGGGAGAGGGTTAGTGACACTTGATGGGGATCCCAGATGGCTGAGGCATATTCCAATTTTGATCGAAGAAGTGTTCTGTAGAGCGTCAGTTTTAAAGATGGAGGAATGGCGTAAACGTTTCTGCGTAGATAGCCTAGCGTGCGATTAGCGTTAGAAGTTAGAAATTCAACATGCTTGTGCCATGATAGATCGTGAGTGATGTAAAGGCCGAGATACTTGTAAGAATTACCTTGATAGAGAGGAGCGCTATTCAAAAAACACATGCGTTTGTCAGTACTGTTAGAGCGGCGTGATATGCGCATATATTTACATTTATTTACGTTTAGTTTCATGTTCCACGCATTACACCATATGGATAAATTGTTAAGGTCTTCTTGTAGTTTAGTGGAATCGGCGGGGTCACTAATCTTATGATATATTACGCAGTCATCGGCAAATAGGTTAATCGAAGACGATTTCACGCAGTCAGGGAGATCGTTAATATAAATTAGAAAGAGCAGAGGCCCACGGACGGATCCCTGCGGGACCCCTGATATAACCAATGAAAAAGCAGAGGAGTGTTATTGGCAGTTGCGTACTGAGTTCGATTGCAAAGGAAGTCCTTAATCCAAGCTAACACTAAATGATCAATGTTAAGGTGATGGGCTTTAAGGCTTAGTAGATCGTACGTTACGGTATGAAAGGCCTTAGCATAGTCCAAGAAAATACAGTCAACGTCAAGGTTATTGTCAGATGCAGCAAAAAGATCATTAGTAAAGCAAGCTAGTTAGTTGGGTTTCGCACGAGTACATTTTTCTGAAGCCATGTTGACAGGAATGAAAGAATGAATTGCTTTCCGAAAATACAACAACGTGAGAGTAAATGATGTGTTCCAAAAGTTTGCATGGGATGCTTGTCAATGAAATGGCACGGTAGTTCTCGGGAGTATGCGCATTTCCTTACTTTGGGACTGGAACCACCTTTCCGTTCTTCCAGTCCTGCGGGAGCGAAGAATACTGCAACGACCGAGCAAGAAATTTTAGGAATAATAACAGATGAAAACAGCTCACTGCATTTCAATATTTTTTGAAATAATACTATCAGGCCCACTGGCAGACGAAATCTGCAGATTATTGATTAGCCGGCTAATACCAACCCAGTCAATTATTATGGGATCCATCACAGGGAAGTTTGAACTTGGTGCACTCGGTAAATTGACGATGATATTGGCATTGAGGAAAGAGACAAATGCCTCATTCAAAATGCTGCAACATTGATTAGGTGGAACACTGGCGCCATCAGGGTAAGTTAAATGTATAATGTTAGTTTTAGTGCCATTAGCAAGACTCCAAAACTTGCGCTGACTCGTTTGAAGAAACGAGGGCAGTGTAACATTCAAGAAGGTAGTTTTAGCGTTACTAGTCATTTGGATGTACTCAGTTCCCACTTGACGGTACGTTGACCAATGAGCAGGGAGATTTGATCGCTTGGCCCGGCGGAATAACCGTTTCTTTTTGTTGCGAAGGCGTTTAAGAGAGTTGTTCAACCATGGCGATCTAGTGTTTGAGGGTATCTTTCGTTGAGGTATATGACTGTCAATTAAACATAGTAGTTTATTTTTTGAAAAGTTGCCAGTTATCCTCAACTGAGCTTTCGTCAAAACCGGGGATGTAAGCAGTTGTGGATGATTCCATTTCTGCCGTGATAGAAGGCGTATCGACGGGCTTGTAATCACGAACAACCTTAAAGCTCTTTTTAGTAGAAACATGGGCACGCAAAGTGAAATGAATAATCAAGTGGTCACTTAAACCAGGGATATAAGTAAGTTTGGAAACCACATCAGGTGTAGTAATAAAAATGACATCAAGGATATTAACGGAAACTGCAGTAGTACGAGTAGGTTCATGAAGAAGTTGTGCGAGGTTGAAATCGGAACAAACACCAAGAAACTGTGCGCATTCCGAATAATTTTTTCTGATAGTGGCGGTACCAGTGTGCCATGAGATCTTTGGAAGGTTGAAATCTCCCAACAGAAAAAAGGCAATGTGGGGTATCATATAACTATATTATTTACGACGTCATGGAGTTCATCACAGAAAGAACGGAGTGCAATTGGCGGTCTGTAACATACGCAAAAAATTCAATCCCTATTGTCAATGGTAATACGCACGCACACCTCTTCTAAAGCTGACACGACTGGGACACTTGAGGAAGAGAACTCTTCATTAACAGCGATCAAGACACCCCCACCGATACGAACATCGCTGTCATATCGATAAACCGCGTATTTATTTTCACAGTAAAAGATTTCACTGCTTTGAAAGCCAACTTTCGGATAGAATAACAATATCAGCGGAACATGAATCAATATGAGCCGAGAGTGCCGCTCACTTGTTGAGCACACTGTTTGCATTGCTAAAAAGAAGAGACACATCATTTGTGTGGCGGGAAGATAGCTACGCAGACGAATTGCCAGTATTGCTTAAAGGTGGGTTGCGATTATCATGTGACTCAAGAGGGGAGTCAACTTCACAAGCGTTATCAGTGGATGCGCAGTAGATGTAGTGCTTTTTATGGATGATAAGTTTGTTAAAGCGCAGTGAAAGAGGTTGGCCGCTAGATTTTCCGTATTCATTTAGTTTTTTTCGTGACAAGTGTGTTGATATGCAGAAGCCTTCGCCTACAGAGATGCCAGCTGTTTTCAGCTTAGCATTCTAGGAAAGAACTAACTCTTTGGTTTTAAAAGACGAGAACTTGACGATAACTGGGCGTGTCTTTAGTTGCACAAAGGAACCCAGCCTGTGCGCTCTGTCGATAATATTATCGGTAACGGTCAAGCTTAGATGACGCGACAGATCTTGATGACGCGACAGCAGGTTAACATAAGTTAGGAATACCATGGGAGACAATCCATTCCCCTGAGGCATTCCAGATGTAGGACTGCTGAGGTTAGAGATGCGGTTGTTAATAGAGGTAAACTGTGCTCGCCCTGTAACAGAATTTTCGAGCCAACAGATTAGACCAGAGGGCAGACCGAGTGCAGGCACTTTTATTAGGGGGCGATTATGCGATACACCTTCGAAAGACTTCAAGAAATCTGAACACATGCCATCAATCTGATTAGTCTCCGCGTACCTGAGGACCTTTTGGGTAAAATCGGGCTTTCGCACGAAATGTACTAATGAAAGGCGTGTTGATGGGGATAGAAGTTCCGTAATTCTATGCGGGTCATTATGTTCTTTTATATGCTGCGCTCGACTAATTTACAAGGAATGCAGGTGAGCAAAACGGCACACAAATTAAACTCAAGTGCTCGGTTACCTGACCTAAAGATGGGGATGACTTGCGTTTGTTTTCCAATCATAAGGAACGGATTCGGTTGCCAAGGAATGAGTGAATATCAGCTGTAATGTCCTACTGGGCAATGACATGGTACAATTGAGAAGCTTAGCGTCAATTTCTTCGCAACCAACTTAAGTGGAAGGCCTGAGAGAATTCAATGAATTCTATCTCTTTCCTTCTTCATCTTGATTTCTGGCATAGTCAATGCGGAAACTTCCATTGCACCAGCAATCCTGTAATCATTACAGGGTAAAGAAAAAAAAACAATTTGAAGTAGTTGTTTCACGTAGTAGCACATTCCTGCCCGTCAAGTCGCTCACGGTCGGGTTTAGTAAGCCCTATTTAATTGGATTGTGCCTCTGGAATGACAGTTCGCGAAAACTTCCTAGGGTTTCCATTAATTGCTTTGTTTAGCGCAAAACAACGGACACAAGACAGACGACAGGACAAGCGCCTTCTCCTATCGTCTCTCTTCTGTCCGTTGTTTTGCCCTAAACAAAGTAATTATGGATTCACACCAACTAGCCCCCCCAACTCATTGTGCTTAACGTCCTAGGGTTTGTTTTGAGGGCGGCTAGAAGGTGACAAGAAAATTTACGGTTGGCTCAGCTAGTCTTTTCAGGTATTTTTTAAGCATTCTCCAAAAAGTATTTAAAGTATTCTCCAAATGTTCTGGCGTTGTTAGTGAAAGACACTTATTTTTATTTAAAGAGATTTAGGTCGTTAGGTGAAAGACTGGTTATAATAATTGGATTTGACAATGATACGAAGAGAGAACCTTTCTTTAAGTTTATCTATTGCTTTTTAAATAACCCTCAGCTTGGTCTCACTGCATCAATACTATAAAGGAATTTTTACACATTCGTTAACACTGTGGTAGTTCCTTAATTTTTTCAGAGTCTGTTCACTTGCAATCTGATTATTTTTGTAGGGAGTGACTTTTCTTTATGGCTAAGCAAATGTCCAAATGGAGTAGATTATGGTCCTAAATCCGTCTAAGCAAGTTTGGTTCCATATGTCGTCTAGGCAGGCTCTTACCAATCAGTAAGGGATATGGTCACCCCGGACTCGGCATATTATCACTTGGCTCAAGTTAAAATTTACTCGCGATTCGGGGAATTGTATTGAATCGTGTCTGGTTTATTTGTTTTGCATTACCAGTAGAGGCCTTCTATGTAAGGAAAATTGAAATACCCAAGGATATATATAGAAACATTGGCAACTGCTTTATTTGTGGTTGAGACAGAAATAGTAGGCCTTTAGCAACCTTCCGGCTGCAAAAGCCTTAATATATCCGGGTGCTGAGCAAATACCAAAAATGTTCAGAGGGACTTAAGTCTTACGTGCAGCGAATGCGAGAGCAGTATGACTCTCTGTATGACTCTCTTTCACGACCAAGTGAAAAGTAACTACATTTCAGGCCGCAGTGGAACTGTAGAGGGCTCTCGACGAAAGTGGGGGAGCTTTAATCCCGTCTACGTATGAACAAGCTACAGGTGTGGGCCTTGTTACTACACAGACTAACGCATTGCCTGCCATTCCGGGCTTCAGTGGATACGTGTGTCCTTCGATGAGTGACCATCGCGTGCACACAGCTGCCCCTCCAGGAAAGGCGGCAGTGTAAGTTGATACGCGCTATCCTCAGGTGTGCCTTTCTCTTGAAAACTGGTGTAACTCATATCAGGAGGTAGTGACAGTAGCTGTGAAGTTACCCAAGGTAACTGTTGTGGTAGTGTCATACTACATAACACTAGCCGGTGGCTCTTGAAGAATTAACCTGGGCTGGTTAGTGAATGTCCGTCGCCAATAACCAGCGTGTTTTAATGTTAGTCGGTAGTGATTTTAACGCCCCTCAGCCAAAATGGGGGTACCCTACTTCTAGCCATCGAGGTAGGCGTGTGCGGGACGCCTTCGCGGATGCGTTGTTTGTACTACTGAACCATCCCGATTCAGCAACGCGGGCTGTGCCTCAAGCTCGACGTACAACATAAGCACCGGATCTTACGTGGTGGTCGGGTCCGGCACTCCCACTTGGCACCTGCAGCCCGACTGCTGGGGTAGTGACCACCACCCTATCATCATCGGCCTTCATCCGTCGCAGGCCGCCGATTGCGCCGCAAGTGTTCTGTGGTCTACTGGGACACCTCCTTTCACCCCGTTCTCCAAGATACCTCTGTGGACTCGTCACCACTACTTGTTGACCGCATACAAAGCGCGCTCGATGAAGCTCCAAACATCAGCTGGGTAGACGCCGATCGACCGGCACCGGATATCGGCCCGCTAAACTTGTGGGCTGCTCGCAGACAAGCTGACCTGGCAGCATGCCGAGACCACACTTCTGCACAAGCATGCACAAGACTGAATTTCCTTACTGCTAAGGCACGCAGATATGAACGCGACGTCTCGCGGAGGCAATGGCATACGTGGTGTGAGCGGTTTTCATCCAAGACATCGAATGCTTCTCTCTGGCGAATGTTCCGTGCCGTGGAATACGGTTGCCGCCGTCTAGACCCGGCAGCCACAGCCTGCTTCGTTGCTGGCTTGTCGCCGGATGATATCGCCAGAGAAGCAGCCCGGAAGTTTTTCCCGCAGTACGACGTGTTGCCTCAAACAGCCAATGGTGCTTCTTTGGCAGGCATTCGGACACATATCGACAGGTTACCATCTACAGCAGACTCAGAGGGGATTGCAAGCTCTTTCACCATGCCTGAGTTGCTTTCAGCGATAGGTGGAACCAGTCGCAAGACAGCACCCGGCCCAGACTCTACTACTTATGAGGCCTACAAGAACCTGAGTTACGCTGTGCTGCCTCAACTCCTCGACACCATTAACGATGTAAGGCTAGATGGCGTTGACCCTCCAGGCTGGAAATCAGCTATTGTGATGCCGATTCCAAAACTAAGCAAGCCGCCGACTGACCTTGGCAACTTCCGACCCATTTCCCTAAGGTCACCGTTGTGCAAGATTTCTCAGAAAATGCTACCCACACGACTGTCGTGGTGGCTAGAGCACCACGGTTTCTACGACCCTGCTCAAATTTGCTTCCGTCCAACGATAGGTAATGAAAATGGGCTGGCTGTCTTGGCATCCTCGGTTTTATCGTCAACTCGTAGCCAGCGTGTCCGTACTGTCCTCGCTATGGACGTCGAAAAGGCGTATGATAACATCAGTCATGCTGTCATATTGTCTTCAGTTGACATGCTGCACTTTCCCCTTAGAGTACGGAATTTTGTCGAATATTTTCTTGAAGACGGACATGTTGCAATGCGCCCCAGTGGTGACGCCGTCGGCTCATTTGTCGCTCTTCAAGGTATACTCCAGGGATCTGTATTGTCACCCACATTATTCAATATTGCTTTCACCCCGCATGCATGGCGCTTACAGGATGTACCCGACATAAAGTTTTTGTTGTACGCTGATAACATCACGGTATGGAGCACTCATCATGACCTGCAGACTCAAGCCGCTGCCCTTCAATCAGCTTAAGATATCACGGCGACTTACGCTTCTTCGGTCTGCCTTAGGCTTTCCGTGAGCCAATCTGCTTACATGTCAGTCGCCAATCGCTGGGGCCGGCGTAAACTCTTTGCAACACCCATTCGTCGCCACAATCCGGAACCCCTCTTGAACAATGTTCAACTATAAAAATTCTGGGTATGATGGTACACGAGTCGGGAACCGGAACAGCTTGGCTCTCCAGCGCTAAAAAGCAGGCAATTCAGACGCTGGGTCTCATTAGGCGCATTGCTCCTAAAACGGGCGGCGCCCGCTCATATGTTGCGCGACAATTGGTGAAGGCGGTAGTGCAACCACGTCTTGTTTATGAAGCCCAATTCCAGCATTTGACGAGGGCACAATGGGATCGCCTTGAGGTTGTTAATCGCGAGGCAATGAGGGTCATCACTTGCCGTCCCCGCATCACCCCGATCGTGGATCTCCAAGAAAATGCACAGCTCAACACACTAGATGAGCTGGTGCAGCAGCGACGTGATGCTCGCAGGCTTAAGGCCAGCTTTTCATACGCAACGTGTGCTCTCAGGGCTTACGCTTTCTCGAACTCCCTTCTACCACCACCATCGCCAGTTGTTCCTTCCTGGACTTTTGTACAGCTCAGTGATAACAAATCAACTGATATACATCACCCGACATCAACTCAAGCGGCGGCGTCGCTTCGTGACCGAATTATAGCTCAAGATGCCCACCCATCGCTTGGCTCCATCGTCCTTTACGTTGATGCAAGCATTCAGGAGTGTGAATAAACCACTGCAATTTATTGCCCATGCGCACCTGCCCTTAATAAGACGACCCGGTTTCAAGTCCAAGAGCCTCCTTCCTCCCTTTTTGCTGAGTTCCGTGCTGTCCGAGAAGCGTTGTGCTCTGTGGCCGCCTTTCCCATGGTCCCCACCGCCCGCATCGTCATCCGCACTGATGCCCTCCAGGCAACGCGGCTTCCGCGACGCGTCATTCGCAGCCCTGACATATCCCAACAGATCCATCTTCTGGCGGCAGGCATCTTGCAGACAATATCTGTCGAGTGGATCTCACGCGACCTTCTAAGCTTCTAAAGCCGCGCGGATTCTGCGACCCGTCTACCGACCTCTCGATCGTCCCTGCCTCAACCCTTTAACCTAGATGATGCCACCCTCCTTTTAAGAAAGGAGCACCTCCGGCGTCGCACACGTGCTCTCATACCTCCGTGTGCGGTAAACTCCCCCGCGGTCTTACCCGTGCAGGGGAGGTTGCGCTTTGGAGGATCCGGGTCGGGGTTGCCCTGACTGCTGCCGTGACTAGGAAGTGGCCGCACTTTCGCCCGTTATATCCTCGTCCCGAGTGCCCACTCTGCTAGTCGCGAAATTCTGAAGCCGACATCCACCACTTGTTGTGGGTTTGCCCTGCACTGAAATCGACGAGGCTCTGGCACCTCGCAACAGCAGGACTCTCGCCGCATAATCCGAGCGATTACACTGCTTGGACGCAGGGACCGCATTATCGATCCCTCTTGGACTTCATTAGGTCAGCAAATCTTTTTTTCATTCATTTAATCATCCTTATTCACCACCATCCCATTCCTCTGTATGTGTGTGTGAAAACTTCTATTGGATGATCAAGGCACTCATTCAGGACCTTACAAAGGCTTACAGAGCCCACTCTGATAACATTCACAGACGTCTACATATGATTGACCCAGACGGTAAATTCTGTTGGCCCCCGACGCTTACACGGAGCAAAACATCATTGCTACACAGGATTCGGCTCGGCGTTGCTTTCACCCGTCGCTACGCACACCTCATCGGCCAATCGAACAGCCCTGATTGTGTACACTGCCAGATGCCCGAAACACTGCAACACGTACTGTGCGACTGCCCAGCATATATGCTGGAGCGAAGGACGTTAGACCGTTTCTTAGCCAGTGTTGGCAGGCAACTACTGTCGGAGGAAGCTATCCTCGGCCCATGGCCTGACACTGCAATTTCAATGCGTGCAACAAAAGTATTGTTGGAGTTTCTGCAGGACACCAAGCTCGACGAGCGGCTCTAGCGAGGCAACTGTCTCATGTACATAAGCACTCACCACTTCTCTTATCATCATCATCAATTCCAATACTTTCACTCCCCTTCCCTCTTCCGCAGTGCAGAGTAGCAGACTAGAGCGCACTAGCTCAGGTCGACCTCTCTGTCTTCCCTATCAATAAATTCTATTCATTCATTCTATTGGAATGAGATACGGAGGCTCGACGTCTTAAGCCAAGGCGGGCCGCTCCCACGTTGGCACTGTCAGGCCAAGGCTTTCAGCGACATCATGGGCCCTTTGGACTGCCCTTAGTTGGTATTGAAACAATGATGGGCTTTGAATCCTTTTCTCCCACTGTGTCCATTCTTCAACGAGGTTGGGAAGAGCCACGGGACACCCCGCCAGCATATGTCTGATTCCAATGATGCCATTACAATCATTGCAGTCCATCTTAATCTCCCTCTCTGGATATATTTTATTAATGCTGTACGGTGGGGGATATGTACCCGTTTGCAATAAGCACAGTGAGACTGCTTGAGCCGTGTTCACTTTTGAATGTGGCAATGAGAATTGTCTGCGTCCTAAATAGTAATGTTTGGTAACGTCATTGCATGTTATAAAATGATCTCTCGATTCCCTGGTTTGATGGTAAACGGCTTGGTTGTGACTGTCAGGGTTAGCAAGTCCTCGTACCTAGTCATCAGCAACCTCATTGAGGTTTACCCCAGTCTCGTCCACTTTCCCCATATGCGCAGGAAACCATCGGATTTCAGTTCTCATAATCCCAATGTTTTGAAAAAGTTTAGCTGCAACTCCAGCTACGTACTTTATCAAAACACTTTACAGCGGATTTCGAATCACTGTAAATGCAGGCCCACTTATTACTCCTGATGGCTAGAGCAATTGCCGCTTGTTCCGCCACCATGGGGACCTTAGTAAAAATAGAGAGAGCGTCTTGCTCCTTCCCTTGATAATTTGATGCAGTGGCCGTATATGCTTCTTTAAATTTCACCCAGGCAGCATCAACTATAGCTGTCAGTTGGCTCTGCTGCTCTATTGAGTGTTTACCTCGTGAGCATTTATTATAGAAACAATTGCATGCGATGACGACTGAGTTGTGATCTCATAGCCTGCATGTCAATTTTTGTGCAATGTCCTGAGAAATCGCATTGGGAGAATATAAAAATTATTATTGTCTAATGGTATTAAGCCTGGCTTTGCTCGGTTTAGCGGTGCGTAATTTCCTCCGTTAATCCACAGGCGTAACGTAAGTATTTCGAGCTCTCTGCTTTTCTGTAATATTCATTTCAAACTGCTTTTCCATATGTTATCCGCACATATTATTCGCAAAAAAATGTCTCATATTCCATCTGATGTACTATACTGCCGTAAGCAAGCTACGTAACGTTGATACAATACCCTGGCTGGATAAACTATTGAGATGTCAAAGGGAGCGCAATAAAGATGTGGTGAAAACCGCGTTAGAAAATAAAGGTTCTTCTTCACAGAAGCAGCGAACCGTGGTTGCGTTATACGAGTTGTGCGTTGGCGCACTAATCAGCCTGGGACGCCATAAATGATCTTCATTTGGGCCTCGGAAGTTCCCCATAATGAGATCTCGCAGCGCTGCCTAGAACGCTCAGCCGACTTTGCGACGCTGCCATGTGCTAAAGTACCACGCCAGACAGCCATGCAAATTGGCGCATTCGTTATGAAAGACAACTAGGAGCGCTATCTCTGATGTTCTAATCATTGCCTTGGGGAAGGTTTTTATTTGTCAGTTTTCTTCTTTATGCGTGCAGTGCAAAAAGCCGAAAGTGTAGACAAGTAAATGAAAGTCCGCAAAATGAAATAGACAACGGAACGACTAAGACCCCGAAGAATCTTTGTGGCCGCCACTGGCTATATTTTTTTTTTTATGAAGCTAACGAGCATGCCATGTATCCTCTGGCACTGCGCTTCGCTTTTCACGAAAAGAAGCAATGCACACTTGGTATTTGCCATGAGTTAAAACTAATTTGTCCATTCCACAGCAGTAATGGGGTTCGTGTAAAAATTTTGCCCGCACCTAATCTTCTTGTCACTCTCAGTGACAGGTTTCAGGATTTACATTTATCCCGCGAACTGGAATCACATTTATTAAACACCCTACTTCTTTTTTGTGTGCCCTGGCTTCGGAGTGGTCCCCGCCAATTCTATCCGAGGGGAAAACTGCCTTGGCCGCACAAGAGCAAGATTCGTAAACAGACTGCTGTCCTTAACGCGGGTGCTCGAAAAAAGGTAATCCAAGACGGCCGCCACGGACCACTGTAGGGACAGATTCGCTCGCACAAAGCCCCTTATTCCCGGCAGTCGATTAAAATCGGGCCGTGTTTTGTATAGAGGCAGAGTTCCCAATATAGCTGGCGTGGTGCCAGTCGTTCCGCGTATTCGGTGGGAGGATTAGTGCGAGGATGGCAAAAATTTCTCGCTTCTAGCCGGCGGAAGACCAGAATTCAAAATAATGGGACGTAATGGAAGGCTTGGGATTGAAGCCTCGTCGAAGAAACGTAAGCGCACATAGCCAAGCAAGAGAAATAAATCCACACTAGGGCTAACATTGAGGTACACCGTCTACACCGGAGACTTCATTTGCATTGGAGATGGGTATTTCGCAGTTGCTTGGGGCGTCTCGTTTGAAACGAGGAAAACACGTCTCGCCTTTATCTTTTAATGCAACCGTAGCTGCTTGCCAGCGCCAGCAGGTTATATGTTACAAATCGACTGTGGTGATATATGGCCGGATGGTTTGTTATTGCCTTTGCATACGGGAACCATTTACGTGTTCATACGTGCGTGGGTGTTAAAATAAGACAGAAATTTGTCTGGTCGAGGAATAAATGAAACAATAATTATTCCCAGCTGTTATACTTGAGAACTGGCTACCACACATGGAGAAAAGATGACGAACTTGCGTAAAGGTTTAGAGCTACTTTTTAGTCTCTTGAAGTGATGCTGTGCAAAACAGCACCTTACTCTAAGGACTAGCGCTTAACCCAGTTTTCCATAATAAGCTTGTCTCTAGATGCAGTCGCTCGGTATTATGTTTTTTAGATGTCACATTAAGCATTTGGGTTCTCATTAATAGGTCCCCAAAGAGAAGCGAATCCTGCTGTCTCGGTCGTGGTTGGGCATCGCTTTTACCAACGCCTACGAGTTCCGTATAGGGATGGCCAACAACGACTCCTGTGGCCACTGTAGCGACGAGGAAACAATACATCATGCTCTGTGCCAGTGTCCGCAATACAGTGTGCAGCAATTACCTCCGCCGTTCTTAACTAGTTCGACGACCGTTCTCCGTCGGGGGGAAGAGTTCTGCAACACTGACGAGAGTTCTCATCACATCAGAAGTGCTTGCAAGCGCGACTGCTCTTCTTGCAATTTAATGGTCGGTGTTAGCTCCTTTAACCGACACGTATTTCCCCTTCTTTTTTCCACGAAAATGTTTCTGTTGGGCGCTTGACATAGTCGTCAGCATAGTCGCAGCATAGACATAGTCGTCAACTTTATTTAGTCTACGAGCGTGCCCGCGTGGGGCACATGCGTGTCGTCAGGACACGCGTGTCGGGAAGAATTCTAGCAGAGGTTCGCCAGAAGTGGAGCTGTCAATCAAATATCGCTTGTGATTCTCTTCGCGGTGCTCCCGGTCCTTGTCAAAGCCTTGCACTGCGAAGGCTACAGCGGAGCGGCGTGGTGCCCACTCTGCCTACTGAACGTCGCCGTGGTGCGCAGTTCCAATTTCGGATGCTAACATAGACATCACTACTTACAACTTGGCACCTACGAGGTGTCTGGGCCTCAGCTTAAAGTTGAGGTAATGGTGCCTCATCCCTTTGATGTGCTGTGGTGTACTAGATACCTAGGAGCGGCTGATCACGCACCGAACGACACGAGTAGCACATTTCCTTTCGCACTTATCTGTACGACATCCACGCAATTTCCGAGGGTCGAAGAAACTCCATGTATGCTCGTGGGAGTACCTCGGCAGCGCGCGCATGTCTAATCTGTGGATGCCGCACTCTGGACTGGCGTTGAAATGGTTCCCAACGTAACGACCTTAGACCATGGTGGCGACATACCTCGAGGAAGTGGAACTTGGGAAACAGATTACCTGTTCGTCAGATGTTGGCACTCTACCCAGGAGTACGTCATCCAGAGATACCAATCAGAGGACGCTGTTGTCCACAGCGAGCCGCAGGAGCTGGGCGAGCGCGCTCGTCTCGGTCACTTGTCTCGGCCCCTCACTGCGGCTCCGATATCTAAGCTTAGCTTGCGACTCAGCGATATGGAACTGTGCGACTGTAGTGGCTAACTATGTGCACGACAGGGCTGGAGTGAGCACGCACGATCATGCCCTGGCCGGCTACCAGACTCGGTCAATCCAGTCTGGCCATACTATGTAGTGGGGACCAGCTCTGTCCAGCACAAGCATCAGCGGCAGATAGTAGCCACATCCCAACTGGGCATCTTTTTGCTACAGCTAAATACGAAGCATAGTCTGGCAAACATCTGGGCAGCAGCGGCCATGGGTGAGCGCTCACTGGCAAGCGTGTGCCTCGTCTGACCTGAAGTTTCGCGTTGTTCGAGGCTACTTTAGTGTTCAAAAGTAATAGAAGTTAGTTAAGCAATCGAAATAAAAAGCCGTGCGACCAAACCTTCATTGCTAGTCGGGCGGGTGCGGTTGAGCGCTAGCAAACTATAGTCGGTGATTGTATTATATTTGTACTTCCGCAAGTACTTAATTACTATCGAAATTCGAAACGGGAATATTTCCGCTTGCTTCGGCTTGCGTATTAAACATCACTGCATATACACAATAACAGCACGAGGAAATAAGCGCACTTATCCAGACACGCTTCTTGATTGATTTCAGCTATTAGCCAGTAGCATACGTATATGGGAATATGCTGTATAAAGAGAAATCATCATCATCATCAGCCTGGTTACGCCCACTGCAGGGCAAAGGCCTCTCCCATACTTCTCCAACTATCCCGGTCATATACTAATTGTCGCCATGTTGTCCCTGCAAACTTCTTAATCTCATCCGCCCACCTAACTTTCAGCCGCCCCCTGCTACGCTTCCCTTCCCTTGGAATCCAGTCCGTAACCCTTAATGAGCATCGGTTATCTTGCCTCCTCTTTATATGTCCTGCCCATACCCCCCCCCCCCCCATTTCTTTGTCTTGATTTCAAATAAGATGTCATGAACTCTCGTTTGTTCCCTCACCAAATGTGCTCTTTTCTTATCCCTTAACGTTACACCTATCATTCTTCCATCCATAGCTCGTTGCGTCGTCCTCAATTTAAGTAGAACCCTTTTTGTAAGCCACCAGGTTTCTGCCCCGTACGTGAGTACTGGTAAGACACAGCTGTTAGACACTTTTCTCTTGAGGGATAATGGCACCATGCTATTCATAATCTGAGAATGCCTGCCAAATGCACCCCAGCCCATTCTTATTCTTCTGATTATTTCAGTCTCATGATCCTTATCCGCGGTCACTACCTCTCCTAAGTAGATGTATTCCCTTACCACTTTCAGTGCCTCGCTACCTATCGTAAACTGCTGTTCTATTCCGTGACTGTTAAACATTACTTTAGTTTTCTGCAAATTAATTTTTAGACCCACGCTTCTGCTTTGCCTCTCCAGGTCAGTGATCATGCATTCAGTTGGTCCCCTGAGTTACTAAGCAAGGCAATATCATCAGCGAATCGCAAGTTACTAAGGTATTCTCCATTAACTCTTATCCCCAATTTTTCCCAATCCAGGTCTCTGAATACCTCCTGCAAACACGCTGTGAATGGCATTGGAGAAATCATATCTCCCTGCCTAACGCCTTTCTTTATTGGGATTTTGTTGATTTCTTTATTGAGGACTGCGGTGGCTGTGGAGTCGCTGTGGATATCTTTCAGTGTTTTTACATACGGCTCGTCTACACCTTGGTTCCGTAATGCTTCCATGACTGCTGAGGTTTCGAATGAATCAAACGCATTCTCGTAATCAATAAAAGCTAGATATAAGGGTTCGTTATATTCCGCACATTTCTCTATCCTCTGATTGATAGTGAGAATATGCTCTATTGTTGAGAAGCTTTTACGGAATCCTGCCTGGTCCTTTGGTTGACAGGAGTCTAAGGTGTTCCTGATCTTATTTGCGATTACCTTAGTAAATGCTTTGTAGGTAACGGACAGTAAGCAGATCGGTCTATAATTTTTCAAGTCTTTGGCCTCCCCTTTCTTATGGATTAGGATTATGTTAGCGCTCTTCCAAGATTCCGGTACACTCGAAGTCATGAGGCATTGCGTATACAGGGTGGCGAGCTTTTCTATAGCAATCTGCCCACCATCCTTCAACAAATCTGCTGTTAACTGATCCTCCCCAGCTGCCTTCACTTTTTCATAGCTCCCAAGGCTTTCTTTACTTCTTCCGGCATAACTTGTGGGATTTCAAATTCCTATAGACTATTCTCTCTTCCATTATCGTCGTGGTTGCCAGTGGTACTGTATAAATCTCTATGGAGCTCCTCAGCCACTTGAACTATCCCGTCCATATTAGTAATGATAGTGATGGCTTTGTCTTTGACGCATACATGTGATTCTTGCCTATTCCTTGTTTCTTCTTCGCTGCTTTTAGACTTCCTCCGTTCCTGAGAGCATGTTTTATTCTATCCATATTATGCTTCCTTACGTCAGCTGTCTTACGCTTGTTGACTTACTTAGAAAGTTCTACCTGTTCTATTCTAGCTGTAAGGTTAGAGGCTTTTATACATTGGTGTTTCTTGACGAGATCTTTCGTCCCTTGCCATAGCTCACTGGCACCGTGTCTAACGGAGTTACCACCGACTTTTATTGCACACTCCTTAATGATGCCCATAAGATTGTCATTCATATCTTCAACACTAAGGTTCTCTTCCTGAATTAAGGTCGAATACCTGTTCTGTAGCTTAATCTGAAATTCCTCTACTTTTCCTCTTACCGGTAAGTCATTTATCGGCTTCTTTTAACCAGTTTCTTCCATTCCCTTGTTATGTCTAGGCTAATTCGAGTTCTTACCATGCTATGCTATCTGGAGCGCACCTTGCCGACCATGTCCACATCTTGTATGCTGCCAGGGTCAGCGCAGAATATGAAGTCTATTTCATTTCTAGTCTCGCCATTCGGGCTCCTCCACGTCCACTTTCAGCTATTCCGCTTGCGGAAGAAGGTATTCATTATCCGCATAATTTTCTGTTCTGCAAACTCTACTAATAACTCTCCCGTGCTATTCCTAGAGCCTATGCCATATTCCCCCACTGACTTGTCGCCAACCTGCTTCTTGCCTATCCTGGTATTGAAGTCGTCCATCAGTATAGTGTATTTTGTTTTGACTTTACCCATTGCCGATTGAATGACTGAATGCAGGGCCGTAGACCTGTACGACCTCAAATTTGTACATGTTAATAAGTTTCACAAGGCCTGCCTCTCTCGCGTTGATAATATAGAATTCCATTATGTTACCAGCTACATCATAATTATTCAGGAATCCGTCTCCTAGTTCTCGTCCCTCCGCTAAACCCCGGTAGCACAGGACGAGCCCGCTTTTTAGCACTGTATATGCTTCTTTCGTCCTCCTAACTTCACTGAACCCTATTATATGCCATTTACTGTCCTTTAATTCTTCCAATAGCACTGCTGGACTCGCCTAACTAGCTAAAGTTCTAGCGTTAAACGGCGCCAGATTCAGATTCCGATGGCGGCCTGTCCGACCGCCATTGTAACGGGCGCATGTAACGAAATTGCGCAGCTCGCAAAGAGTGACGAAAAGTTTTTTGCGCAAAATAGAGTTTTTGAGGTAACTTGGCGCTCCGCTTGCCAGCCTCACACATTGCGCACGACTGCAAAATTTGCCTGAGATGTTCGCAGCAGCGTATTATGCTGCAAGCGGGCTTTTTCCGCTGAACCGCAGGGATGATTAAGTTCCCCTTTAATGTCGGTGCCTAGGGGTAACGGCGTTCCTGGCGCATCGGTAGCGCTTTTTCGAATGCATTCCTCGACAACCGGTACCACTAAGTGTTAATGCGACGGCTCAGCTTCAAACACGTGTATATGCGCACGCGCGTGATTTCGCAGGATTTCTCAAGACGCAGTTTTGCCACATGCGCAATCACCGTAGCGTCGGATATACCTATGGCGGCTTGTAGTCTCCGCGTGGCTGCTAACGCTGCGCAGCAGCATACACGTGTCGCCTCCTTACTATCGCCGTCATTGTTTGCCTTTTGAGCGAAATTGTACAAAATAAAATCCGATGATACCTAAGCACTTGCTACGAGTTGTGAATGTGAAAGCAATAATGTCCAGTTGAAAGCCGCTGAGGGGTACATCGAGTATTTTGCTGCGAAGTTTGCTATCGAGTTTCCTGGTTAAATTGGTGTCGTTTTATTTCGCGAACTGTTTCTACTTCCGCACTGTACTATGGGTTCGAGTATTTTATGCGCATACAATTGAAACAGAAAGGTAGGGCCATGCAGAAGTTCTGCTAGGGCTGAATGTGGCGCCCGATGACATCGGCCCGCACATGCAAGCCTTGGGAGAGCAGAGCGGGTGAAACGGTATAGCCCGCGGTAGCCCGCGAGGTGCTGCGTGAGTGTAGAGGGCGTCGCATTGATGCCTTGACATCGCCTCTTTGCTCGTTTCTCCGCGTTTTTCCGCTCCCATACTTCGTCTGCCGTGTACTGTCGTGGACGACCTCGTTTCACTACTGCCGACGTTGCGGCTGCTGACGATGTAGATCTTCCAGACTGCGTAGCAGTATGAACTGCTCGAGCCAGCAAGCTGCAGCCTGCGGCGCCACCACATCCCACCGCCGTCCTGCGCGACGAGAAACCGAGAAAGCAGCAGCGGCCTCCAAGGCGCGCACAGCAGCTAAGCATAGTGGGGGTGAGACAGAGGCCCGTCGCAGCAATGCCCTCACCTCTCACGCAAGGGCTGGTGCGGTAGTACGGCAGCAAGTGTACCGTTTCGCCCGCTCTGCTCCTATGGGGCGCGCTCGTGACATATCGTCGCAGCTGATGGGAATTTAGGTGCCATTTCGCTGCAACAAGCACCGGCCTTTTCACTCAATCGGTCATTTGACGATTTCGCACCAAATTAGGTATCTGCAATGGTAAATTGACTTCTATTTGTCAATGTGCTATAACACTGCCACTAATTTTTACAATAAAGGTTCCCTTTCGTGTTTCTTTTACTTCTCCCTCTCTCTCTACTTTCTTTATTGCACCCATTTCCCCCATACCAGTGCAGTGTAGAAAACCGGGAACTGGCACCTGAACGAGCACCTCTACTTCCCCTCTTTTTCTCTGTCTCTTTTCTCTCTCTCTATTCCTCTTGTGCATTGTTCAGTTGACGACGTGCTTATCACGCACTGGAGAAATCTTGGTTAGCTGCGGCGAGGGCGCGTGACGTGACGACAACGTAACGATTTGGCGGCACACATGCGCTGACGAACACACTACCGGTAATCAGTTCTTACGCCGATCTCGCCGCCGCGGGAGAGCAACCGCGGTGCCGGAATTTCCACTGCTTTCGCGGTATTACATCGGGTGTAAAAAAACGTGGCCGAGGAGGACGAATGGCGCTTCCCGGCTGATGCTCAGATTCGGCGCGTGCTCTGGAGACAAAGAAAATTGTGAGGAGGTGCGCTCCATGGCACGCTTAACGTGCATTTACCATGGCATCAGAGAGCGAATACCCTTGTGTAATCTTCGATGGGTTTTCTTATTTTAGCCGTACACTGATACAGGCCCGCAACCACATTCAGATCAAAACTACGCTCGAAACAACCGATTTTACTGAGTGAAACTATACAGTGAAGCTTCCTTCCCATACATTCGCGGTACAAACTGTAGGACCTTCTGGTCGCGGTGTTATCGAGTACAGTGTAATAAAAAGAAGTTATGTGTTGCTGGCAAGAATTTCAACTAGGATCAGTACGCACAACAACTTTGTGCCTCTGATGATTAATTAATTCGCCTGCCAATTTTCTAACGCACGTTTAATTCTAGCGTTTACAAACTCTTCGCTCGTGGCGGCTAGCGCTTTGGCACAATTACGACATAGACATCAACTGACACTTAGCAGGAGCTAACACGCCAAAAAGTGCGTTTACAAATTAACTTCACTCATGAACCAGCAGAGAAGAATCATAGGGGTGACAGTCGTGTAGCAGCAGGTGATAGAATGAAAGGAAACAACCAGCCATACACACTAAATTTTGGACATTGCCCCTTCGGCAGTCTGTTGCAATTTGAAGCTCCACAGCAGCGTAACTGAATAGGCAGCGCATTAAAACTATAGTTCGAAACATTGACCTAGTTTTAAGAAGTTTTTTGTCACCAACACCGATAATGTACTTCGTCCTAATAACATACGCGTGTATGAGATTCATTAGCTTATGAGTAGTGGGCACTTATTGCTGCGACAAAGCAGTGTTCTGCTCAGAAGAGCTGTACAGAAAAGGCTAAGCTAGGATAAGTGCTGCAAATACCAGAATGTTATTCAAATGTTACCAGAAGGAAGTACCTTCATGCAATTGCAAACTGAAACTTGTTGAAACTCGGCCAATCTTTCTGCAATATATTATTTTCGAAAATGTTTATTACGTTTGTGCATTATGGTGAAGTTGACCATATTTTGGAACGTGCACTCTCAGAAATTCGTGGACATGATTTCACTACAAATTTGAATGGTACACGACTGCAACTTGCCCTTACCACTGTTCTCTGCTAGTGGCGGAGAACCTTGCGAAAATTGTAAGGATAATTTACCTTTACAAGCGCGGGAACGCGCATAATATATGTCATGAGTCATGATGAATTGTATCCATTGACAGACTTAGCACTTAGTAACTAGTGCTTTGGGACAGTTGAATCACCTATGTGATGAGAAAAGTTAGTGCGAGATATAACTTGACTTAGGATAAGTCTCACAATGTAGAATCTGCCATAAATTTTCTTGTCGTAATAAGAACAGCTTTGTTGACGTCTGTTACCATGCATAATTCCTCCGCATGGACGGTTGATTTGCTACCGGCATGAATTCCGAGACTATAGAGCCTAGTCAGCAAGGACAGGTGTAGTTAAAGGAAGTGAAGTACATAGAGTACGCACGGTATGCATTGCCGTAATATCGCATGATCAAAATTGTGGATAAGTGGTCTTTATGTGATTCTTACATAACTATGACTCCCAATGTTCTATATATAAAGAAAACAAAAGAACGCTTAGGAAGAGCAAAAGCTTGTGTTTCCTTATATCTCAGCTGGATCCGACAACGTGACTTTAGTTTTTAGAAGAGCACCTTAGTCGAAACATCTCAGAAACGAACAACGAATAAAGAAGATGCCGCGCCGCACTGAGTATGCGCCACACTGCGTACATTACTTCTTTTGGCACACCATCAAAAGAAATGCGGTAGCGAGTGCCACTTATTTTGTTTTTCTGAGGACATCTTTTATTTTCGCGCGTGTTACTGCTAGTTTGCACAAGGGCAAAAAATTTCGCACTACTGGCGCCAAATACTGGCAACAGGAGAAGAAAGCGCTACCGATTTGTCATCAATAGTGTGTGTCTACTCTTTTGGTGTCTGGTGGTATTGGCGTATGCGGGGTGATCGTTTCTATAAGTTCGGCGGATTTTTTAAAGGTTGCCTCTGGCAGATAGCATAATTGCGCTTAAGCTCGATTATTCGAAGAGGGGAACATTACTAGCACGACAAATCGAAACAAATATTCAACGAATTAACAAAATTTTAACAAGCAACTTCCTAATTAATAACCTTACCGCACATATTGCAAGTTGTGAATTTTAGCCGGTGAGCTTGCAAGAGGTATCGACTTGAAATGCATTTTCATGTTGACACCAGTTTCCACATATTATTTCCCAAAGTGCGGGACAAAATACGTGGGCGTTCCACTTACTTTCACGCTTCAATTCCTAAAAATGCTCTTTCTTAAAAAAAGTAAATGGTACAACAGTCCATATTTACACATCTGATGGTGTATATCTCCAAGTTTCTGTCATTCTGGACATTCATATCACGTCTATGCGCCTTGCAAACTCATCGGCTCCTATTATTATATTTCAATATGGGACCATAAAGTAGCAATTAAGATGTTTATTAGTGAATATTTGTTAATTATTTAATTATATGTTTCGACTTCTCATGCAAATAATGTCCGCCTCTTTGAATAATGGAGCTTCAGAACTAAAACTATCTAAACCGCATTGGCGTTTTCTAGATTCCATAAAGCACAAAAAATGATCACCCCGTATATGGATCGCATATGATGCCGTCTTGAGCTCAGCGCAATACCTGTTAGCCATCGTGCACTTCCATTGTCATGCTTTTATGGTTTACAGCAGAAATAGCATCCAATATATTGAATGGCTCGAAAAAGGAATGCACATACGGAGGAATAACACTTAGACTTTGGGTTTGGGGAAAAAAGTAAATAAAAAGCAAGACGTGGACATTTTGCTATTGTACACGAGTCAAGAGAAAGATCCACCATATAGTTTTGCTGGACAGTTTTTAAGACAAACGTCTTATCATGGCACGAAGGCGTGCTCCTGAACTTTTTCTTGCGGAAGTGATGGTAACACAGCTTATGCTCTCATTATAAGTACATAATTGTGGTTAAAAAGCAAACACAAAAAAGAAAAGAAAACAAACTAGTACTCGATCATTGTGGATTCAATGCCCAGAAGAATTAACTCCTGACCTGCTTGTCGAAACAATTATCGACGCACAGGACGACCTAAACGCCATCGCTGCATTCTCATCTATTTTAGACGCGTGATAAGAGGGTGCCTTCAGCTTGAACAATTCTTCAGATGGAGAAGTTCGAGGCCCCGAAAATGGCGAGGATGTCAGGGCGCTCCTTTTGTGAAAGAGAGATTTGAGAACGAAACTGGAAATAAAAAAGGAAAAGTGCAATTTTGTGGAAGTGTTCAGGGCAATGTAGGAGAATACCGAGCCCCGGAATAGGAACAGGCACGTTCGATACGAATGCGGAATGAAGCGTCATGAAGTCGGATGTGTGCGCTTTATTCGAAAGGCGCCAAACCTTAACACTACGAGACAAATCGTTGTTCGCGCCGATGGAAGTTGTGGAGTCAGCAAGACAAATTGTGATCGCAAGCCAAGTAAAACGTTTTCCCCTTGCTTCCCTGGATGTGTAATATTTGTCAGCTAGCTGTTTTTTCAGTCTCCGGATTTTTGTTTATGCCGAAACAGTTCCTGTATTGAAAGGCTTGCTTTTTTCCATATTCTTAGTCTATGGCGATCTCTTTTCTCGCTTTATAGAGAAATAAAACAACAGAAGCTCGGTAGCTAAGCAACCTTACTTGGTCAATGCTAGAAAGCATTCGGCAGAGGCTATCCCGCAGAATATTTATGTTGTGTCTAGCTCCACATCTTTTTTTGCAAGTACCGTACTTTTTAACTGTTAGGGAAACCAGCTTGGCAACCTATTTCCGTCTATTTACTTTTGAGCATTTCCAACTCCATATATCCTTGCAAGACACGAAACGGGCAAACGCCACAGAAGACGGAATAACAGCAGATTTAATCAAAGATGGAAGAGCCATAATGCTTGCAAAACTAGCGGCCCTCAATACGACCTCTCTATCGCCTTCAAGGGTCCAAAAGAACTGCAAGAGTGCCAACATTATACTAATCCACAAAAAGGGAGACGTTAAAGAATTGAAAAATTATAGGCCCATTAGCTTACTCCCAGCACTGCATAAAATATTCGCCGACGTAATCACCAATAGAATCAGGGCAACACTGGACTTCAGTGAACAAAGGGAACAGGCTGGCATCAGGAAGGGATACTCTACAATGAATCACATCCATGTCATTGTTCAGGTAATGGAGAAATCCACCGAATAATATCAGCCTGTCTATATGGCTTTCACAAATTACGAAAGGCATTTTATTCAGTAGAGATACCAACAGTCATAGAGGTATTACGTAATCAAGCAGTACAGGACGCTTACGTAAATATCTCAGAAAATATCTACAGAGATTCTACAGCTACCTTAATTCTCCTTAAGAAAAGTAGGAAGATACGTGTAACGAAAGAAAGAAAGAAAGGGGTCAAACAGAGTGAGGGGTTCGAAAGGAGGGATAGAGAGAGAGAGAGAAATAGAAGACGGGAAAGGCAGGGAGGTTTTTTTATCTTATTTTCAATACTGCTGCTCTCCTTCGAGAGCGTGGCAGTTGGGCAGTACAATAATTCAGCTGTACAATGCAAGGAAATCAAAGTATAGATTATACAAAAAGTAAGAAAAGGACCTAAGAAGTGCAAGTTATACATAGTACCATACAAGTAAACTATCTTAAGATTATACGGAATAGTAAATAATAAAAAAAAGATGTAAAAGAGCAAGATGCTTTATAACAATAGCACAGATATTACTAAGGGCAAGTAATAAAACAGAAATAACTAAAATAAACTGCGAGTGTTAGGGAATCATTATGGCAAACGAATAAGCTGTCGAAAATTAGAGTGTTTATTAAAATTTCCTAACGAATAAAGCAATCTGTGCCGGTGTCCCTGCATGCATAATAGGTACTGTTATTCACACACAGTTTTTTCTATTTGTGAGATAAATTCGGATAATGATTCAATGTTGGTGATAGTAGGATCAAGTTGGTTTCATTCTGCTATCGCGAGCGGGAAAAAAGAATACTTAAATGCGTCATTTTTGCATGTGTATTCTGTCAATGTGTGCGCATGCTTGTTACGTGTAGGTCGAGCCTCGGAGAATGAAATGTATAGGGAGGTATCGATTCTGTAGTTATTTTTTAGTAGTTGAAACAAGAATTTTAAGCGAGCGTGTTTCGCTCTTGTGGATAGCGTTCGCAAACAGGACTGGGTTGAAAGATGTGTTGGCGAGTCTTTACGTCTATATTTGTTATGGATGAACCTCACAGCTTTCCTTTGTATTGATTCTAGCTTACTTATGTTAGTCTGTGTATGTGGAAACCAGACTGTGTTAGCGTATTCGAGAACAGGCCTTACAAATGATGTGTAGGCTAGCAGCTTCGTTGACTTGGTTGCGAGCGCCAGGCATCTTTTTTAAAAAATAGTTTCCGCAGCACCTTTGAGATTATATTGCTGATATGTTTGTCCCATTTGAGCTCCGAGGTTAGTGTAACGCCTAGATATTTGTGTTCTACAACTTTGTTAAGTGCAGTGCCGTCAATTGTGTAAACAAAAATTGATGATACCGTTTTCCTGGTTACAGACATGATCGCGGACTTTTGTATGTTTATTTGCATCTGCCATTTGGAGCACCAATCAGCTATGTCAGCTTGAGAATCATTTGATTTAATATGATCATTGTAATTGTTAATTTCTCTGTATATGACGCAGTCGTCTGCGAATAGTTTTATATTGCAATTGATGTTAGCTGTGATATCGTTAATACAGAGTAAGAAAAGCAATGGTCCAAGCACAGACCCTTGGGGGACTCCGGATGTTACTGCGACTGTGTTAGGAAGCGTTTTTTCGTAAACCACAAATTGCGAGCGGTTACTTAAGAAGCCTTTTATCCAAGCAGAAAGTTCTCCTATACCAAAAACCTTTTCAACTTTAGCGATTAATTTGCTGTGACATACACAGTCGAAAGCCTTGGACAAATCGAGTAGAATCAAGTCAGTTTGACCACGGTTATTAACTGTAACAGCAAGGTCGCGGACTAGTTCAGTTAGTTGGGTTCCTGTCGATAGACCACTGCGAAAACCGTGTTGGTTGGGTGTGAAAAAATTAATGCGCTCTAGGAATACGGTCATGTGCTTTAAGATTATGTGTTCTAGAGGTTTACATGACGTGCTAGTTAGTGAAATGGGTCTGAAATTTGAAGGTAATGTTGTGTCACCTGCCTTGTGGATCGGGATTATACCTTTGCAATTTTCCAATCATGAGGTAGTTGTGAAGTCTTAAGTGATTTCCGAAAGACCACGCCAAGATATTTACTGCACCACTCTGCATATCTTTTGAGGAAAGTATTAGGTACGTCGTCAGGGCCACTACCTTTTTTGGGGTCAAGTTCAAGCAGTAGATTGAAAATACCGGCATCCGTAATGCCTAGTTTAGCGATTTTCGCGTGATGTTGCGTTGCAACTGGGGGAATTATGTTATCATCTATAATGAACACTGACCGAAAAAATCGTTATATGCGTTAGCCTTAGCAGTTTTTTCTTCGGGAAGAGAATGTGATTTAGCATTTTTATTAGTACGAAAGTGATTGCAGAACCTCTGAGGGTTATTAACAAGAAAATTGGGTAGTGTTATACCAAAGTAGTGCTGTTTAGCACGTTTAGCTTTAAGCTTGAATTCCGCGATGGCATCCGGTAATTTCTGAATTCTGGATTCTCCACCACCTTTTGTTTCTAATGCCCTGCGTAACCTTTTCAAACGTCGCTTTGCTTGAATAACTTCTCGCGTGATCCATGGATTATTTTTTGGAGGACGCTTTGTTTTTGTAGGTACGTAGTGAGTGATGCAGTAAAGTACAACCGATTTGAAGTGAAACCAAAGGGAATTTATATCTACTGAAGCATCGGACCCAATTTCTGAAAAATGCTGGAATTCTTGAGCGAGGTGCATTAGTATGCTGGTATCGTCAGCGTTTTCGAAGTCTGTTACTATACATACAGAAGAATAAGTGGTTATGCTGCCACCAAGAGGCACGATGCACACTGGTACGTCGTGGTCTGATGCACCATGAATTACATCAGTTTTTATGCGATTTATGTCGAAGTGGTTACTGGAAAAGATTAGATCTAGTATGTTCCGAGTATTGCCCTGTGAGCGGGTGGGGCATGAAACGATCTGATGAAAATTGAAGGTTAGCATGAGGTCAAACAATGCATCCGAAGTTGATGATGAGTAGCGCATACTATTCCAGTTAATGTCTGGCGGATTAAAGTCACCCAAGAGGACAACGCGGGAACCAAACACGTGGCGTTCTATGTAATCATGAATGACATTGATAGAGGCATCATCAGAGTTTGGGCTCGGATAAACACAACCTATGAATGTGCTTGTGCCGTCACAAAGTAGTTTACAAAAAATGGCCTCTGCGCCTTGTACCTCTGGAAGGGCTATAAAGGAAAGGCCCTTTCTTATCAATAACGCCACTCCACCGCCACGTGTGGGGCGGTCCTTCCGGACCACAGAATAGTTGGGCGGTGCGAACTCGTGATCAAAAATATCAGGTGTGAGCCATGTTTCTGTTATGGCTGATAGGTCAGGTTCATGATCGATGATCAGATTTTCAAGTGATTCAGTCGTGTTGATGACGCTTCTTGCGTTCACCGTGAGGAGTGTTAGTTCGCTAATTTTGCAGTGCGACGAGTAGTAGCTCCCTTTTTGTTTGGTCGCTGGACGCACTCACCGCTTTTGCTGTACCTGCAGTAGCTACTTCTACGTGTTTTTCATTAAGTGGCACCTTGTCCCCTTTCTCATCGATCCAAACATATGCTCGATTATTCATATAGTTGTAGTCTATTATATAGTTGTAGGTATAGTTATATAGTCTGGTTAACCTATTTATATAAGTTAACCAGACGCAATTCCGGTTTTCTACCCTGCACTGGGGGAAGTGGGTACGGGGATGAAGAGAGAGAGGAGAGAGAGAGCACAGTTTCGCGCACATTGGAAGGTTCGCACCGAGTCCACACACGGTTCGCAAGACCTGTCGACTTGAGGTATTTCAAGACGGCTTTCGTGACCTTCTGTGCCATCGACGTGAACGGCCAGGGTTCAAGGATCTTCATTTCGGAAAATTGTCTAGAATCCAGCTGCTCAGTGCTGTGCGGAAAACGTCGCCTTCGACGTCGTATTGGAGACACAATCTCTCCAGTGCTATTCACTGCGTGCTTGGAAGAAGTATTCAAGCTGTTAACCGGGGAAGGCTTAGGAGTGAAGATTAACGGTGAATATATCAGCAACCTTTGGTTTGCAGATGACGCTGTCCTTAGCAGTAACACCGGAGACCGGTTACAAAAAATGATTGACAACCTTAGCAGATTTAGTGTAACAGTGGGGCTGAATAATAATAGGCAGAAGACACAGATAATAATGAATAGCTGGACAAGGCAACACGAGTTCATTATCGCCATGCCAGCATCTAGAGTCTCTGAAGCAGTACGTTTATCAAAGTCTATTATTCATAGAGGACTCTGATGATCAGAAGAAAATTGACGGAAGAATAAATATGAGTTGGACCGCATACAGAACACACCGTCCGCTGCTGACTGGATGCTTACTATTATCATTCAAACGAAAGGTGTTCTAGCAGTGCATTTTACCGGTGCTGACATATGGGACAGAAACTTGGAGACTGACAGAGAAGCTTGAGAACAAGTTAAAGACCGCGCAATGAACGATGGAACGAGTAATGTTAGGCGTAACCTTAAGAGACAGAAAGAGAGCGGTTGGGATCAGAGAGAAAACGGGAATAGCCATTATTCTTATTGACATTAAGAAAAAGAAATGCAGCTGGGAAAGTCATGTATTATGTGGGTTAGAAACCGGTGGACCATTTGGCCTACAGAATGGGTGCCAAGAGAAGGGGCACACAAGAAGAAGCAAGCGAAGAGCAAGAGGAAAGGCACACGACACAGGGGCTGTGTCGTGTGCCTCTTTTCTGTGTCCCGTTATTCGCGCTTTTTACTAAAGAATGTATTCGTGCCTACAAGCCTGGCTAGCCACTATTCTGAAGTTAGAGAGAAGGGAAATGCAGTGGAAGACGGCAAAAGAACAGGTGGGGTGATGAAATTAAGAAATTCGCAGGCGCAAGTCGGAATCGGTTGCCCAGGGAGCGGTAATTGGAGATTGCAGGGAGAGACCTTCGTCCTGCAGTCAACATAGGATAGGATGATTATGATGATGATGATAATAGCCTATAACCTTGCCTTATTGTTTTCTACTCGCGCCGCTTTATAACTTCACCGCAAAGAGATGGGAAGATGGATCGAACTATGTTGTCATGGGGCTGGAAAAACGACGCGGCTGCGCATTTCTATTCTTACCCAAAGAGAAAAAAACGTCTGTCCGTCCCTCCATCCGTCCGTCACGTAAAGGCCAGAACGAATAGTCGGCGTTCGACGCCCGGCGGCGTGCGCGCGACGATCGGCGGCGGTGTCGCCGCCGATCTAGCTGGCGCAGAAAAGTTCGTCGGGCGTCGACGATACCGGAAGCGGAAAACGAGCGGCGCCCCAAAGCGAGCCAATCAGGTCTCACCATCCGCCCCGACTTCTGGCTAGACTTCCCCGCTTGTCCGTGTATCCCGACGCCGCTCTATCGTTCACACCGGTCTTCCGCTTTTCGTATTCATGGCATCCAGAGCGGCGCGGCTGGAATCCGGCGGCATAGAAAGCGGCGCGGCCACGCGCGCGTTAAGCCACAGAACCGAGCCGCGGAGTTGGAGGAGCCGAAAGTTGTTTACTTGCCCAGTGTTGCCACAACGCATAGCATCGCCGCTTTCCTTAAACTACATCGGCACATGAATGCCTCAAACACATAAAGAACACTAGAAATTATTTCTAAACAAAATTTTACGCTTGTTTAGAGTGTTCCGCAATTCAAAAGCGATAATAGTTGTCGTTAAAATTTTTTTGTGGGTCGTGTTTCACTACAGCGCATTTGGCTTTTCTAGCCACACTGATACCAACGCAGCGACTCGCCGTCGGCGGCCGCCGTGTCTTCGCTCTATGTAGCGCAGCCCGACGAACATACGGCGACGCGCTGCGGCAGATTTTCTGCCGCCCGAACTTCGTCGTGAAAGTTCGCTCCATCTATTCTGGCCTTAAGGCGATCGCTTTCAAGGTTAATCGCGAAGCAGCGAGCAAATTCCCCTTCGTGCTGTCTCTTCCTTCAACGCGAAGGAAGCGGCACAAACAAAGCGCTAACGAAGCTCTCAGCATATGCCGGATCCTACCCCTTTCACAGATCGCTTTCAAGATATGGGACCAAGCATCTCGGTCCAACTCGTAGCGACGAAAAAATAGAACGTCTAGCTATGCGCTGTCGAAACTCTCCGTCCGCACCCACGAGAGCCTTCAAGATATGGCCTGCGCGGCCGTGCCATACGCAGCCGTCGCAGGAGTACGTTTGATCACGGTTCACTGTGGTTCGACGGTGATGGATGAGGCGCTAAAGAGCGATAATGGCTTACAATTATCGGAACACCATCAGCGCACCTGGCGCAGCCATCTGCAGTACTTTTCTTGCGTTATCAATTCAGTTCGAGCCACCGTCCGCACTAGTTCGCCTCTCCGCAGCACTGTCGTTTCTATTGGGTGGATGAAGTGTCATAACACTGAAATGACACCGTGTTCTGTGGAGATGAGCGAGCGGCACACTGCGTGCGCATGCTTGGGCAAATACCAGAGGAGTTCCTGCGTGAAATTTTCTGTCGATGCGGTTTGCTGCATGTTTCTGGATTCTCAACTGCGTTCTCCGAAGGGCTACCAAGGAAGGTACAACGCCTTCCGTAATTTTGAATGTGTTTTGTACTTTTGCTTACAACACACGCAGGTGCTTTGAAAACCTGTTTCTAACTCACGGTGCTTGATAGCAAAAGCATGTGAGTGCGTGTGTGTTGTTTTTTTCTTTATTTTTTCTCCCTAGCGAGTCATTGTATTTGCTCAAGCAGGGAGCAAAGATGCAAATAGGACGCGATTCTAGCGTGCAGAACGAACCACGGTTTTAAAGGATACCCACACGTCACGTTCGTAAAAACCCAAGCTTGTGGCGACTTGAATGGTCGCTGCCTACGGACACTACCCATCTTGTCTACTAGCTTTATTTCGCACACTCGATGACTACGTTACTAAAACTCGCACACAGGATCAACGGTTGCCATTCGATGTCTTCCGAATGCAGATGAAGATCTCAATGCATGTCCTTAGACGTCCGCTAACACCGGATTCTTCGTTGCACGTAGCGTGGCGCCGCTGCGTGTCTAATCACTTGCTCACCGACAACTCTGAATGGCTTCAAAATTAGAAGAAAAGTGCTTATCACTATGTTTTTCCGTTATAAATAAGAAACAAAAGTAAGGCAGATTAAAGCGACTATATACCGTCTTGTAAGGAACCTTTCTTGCACTGTAGTAGAAAGCTAACCATTGGAAGTACTTAACGTGCGACTAAAAAAAAGCGACTAGAAAATTCTAAAACATAATTTTTTCGATCAGCGTTGTATCCTCTTAAAACTGTGTAAGGACGCTGACAACATCGACGACTACACGCTGCTCTATTTCTATGCACATGTCCTCAACATTCGTTATCTGGAAACCAGAAAATCATTACTCTTTCAGGCAAAACAAAACAAAACAATTTTGCCAGAAGCGTCTGAGTTACTATTTCAGGCAATACGTCACCGTATGCAACCAAACTTAACTTTCAAGCACGGCTTTTTGGTTACATCACAGTGCACGGATCGTTTTCACCAACGGCGACGCCACCTGTCATTCTTGCGCCACTTTCAGAGTCAAATTAGGAATATAATTATTTCTTTATGGCATAAAGCATGCTCGTTCCCATCAATATGACAAACAATCTTCTTATTGTCACCACATGTTCCTGGTGATAGACATGATCCAAGCAGTAGACAATCCCTTTAATTTCGGAAGCAGGCGTCCGGACGTTCGTTATGAAGAAAGCGCTAAATTTTCGTGAGAGCGGGTAGTTGCCATCTCCAGCTTTTTTATCTTCGCCATAGTGGAGGGTTCTCCGTGATGCGCGGTTGCTTTTGGAGCCACGTGACGTCATGTGATGAACGGGATCGCGAGCGGCGAATGGGAAGCACATGTGCAGGTCTGGCGCTGGCCATCTCAAGTTTATTTACACATGCACAGTGCAATGTGTTGAAGGTATCCCCGGCAAGATAGCTTTAAGAGTGCAGCTTGATGGGGCAAATGGGCGAACACTACGCAACAGCGGTTAACATTATGCAGAACCATAAGTGCAGGGAAATGATAATTCCATATAGCACAAACAAGCACATTAGATATTCCTGGCTTATATGCAATTCGCTGCTCATGAATACATCTATATACATGTAAGTATTACGCGCACATTCAAACATGCAAGTTGGCCTAACGATATTCGCTAATTGACCAAATCACAAATAAAACAAATACAGGCATGTCGATTAGTTCTAACACGACTACAACAAAAACGCAGTGCGCACACCACCAGACGACAGGGACCTGCATCCTCTGTATACGTTCCGAGGGCTCAATTTTATGGCTATCACGACACTTGTCCGGCCTCGCTCATTCGCGTCTTTCGCTGCGTTGTGTTTAAAGAAGGTTCTGAATTTTCTGGGAACGATAGCGCCATGAAAAAAAAAAGAATTTTCGCAAGTGCGGCTTCAACGAGTAACTTGCATAAACGACATGTGTTTTGGCGCTAAACACTGGCACAAACTACAGATATTAGTTCCAGACTGTGTGCCGATGATTCGTAGAAGTTCAGTTTATTTACGAGAGAGAAGAGAAAACAAGGATATGAAAGGCAGGGAGGTCAACCAGAAGAGCATCCGGTTTGCTACCCTGCACTGGGGGTGGAAAGAAGACTTTCCGCTGGAGCTATGGAAAGAGGAATGATAGGTGTAACGTTAAGGGATAAGAAAAGAGCAGATTGGGTGAGGGAACAAACACGAGTTAATGAAATCTTAGTTGAAATCAAGAAAAAGAAATGGGGCATGGTCAGGACACGTAATGAGGAGGGAAGATAACCGATGGTCATTAAGAGTTACGGAATGGATTCCAAGGGAAGAAAAGCGTAGCAGAGGGCGGCAGAAAGTTAGCTTCCCTGGCAGTATCTGACCTCGCCAAAGGTGTTGGATGCGTGGTTCAGAAATAAACAACATGTGGTCTTGGTATCTTCTTGGGAATACCGGGCAGCCTTGTGAGCTAGGTTGTTGCCGACAATGCCACAGTGAGCAAGAATCCATTGAAATATAATGTGGTGTCCTCTTTCCAGAGCTTGGTGGTGCACTTCCCTGATGTCAGATATCATCTGCTCGTAAGTTCTCTGGTGTAACGCAGATTTTATACTGTGAAGAGCTGCCTTGGAATCACAAAATAGGACCCACTTCTCTTTTGGCTGTTCGATGATGTACGTCATAGCGGCATGGAGAGCTGCTAGTTCTGCCGACGTAGATGTACTCATGTGTGACAATTTGAATCTAACTGTAACATGCCTAGCTGGAACGACAAACGCTGCAGTTGAGCTGGTACGTGAGGGCGAACCATCGGTATATATATGAATGTGGTTATGATACGTCTGGTGCAGTAATAAGAGCGTAAGTTGCTTCAGAGCCGGCGCTGGATGATTGGACTTTTTTGTAATTCCAGGAATAGCAAAATTCACTTGAGGCTGTCGCAGGCAGCACAGGGTACATGAAGGCTTCGCCGCCGGTGTAAAAGATGTCGGTATGCACTCTTGATGAGCGTTAATCACTCGTGAAAAGGTCGCTTGAGGTCTCTCGGCTGGTAGGGAGGCCAAATGTTGGTCGGGGATCCTTGACAGATGGCGAATATGCGCTCTGACAGAGTCGAGAGCTGCATGTGTCTGGATTATATTGACTCCCGCGATGGCAATTGCTGCTGCTTTTGAGGTGCACCGAGGCAGCCTTAAACACATGCGTAGGGCTTGACCTTGTATGCTCTCCAAGGCGCGAAAGTTTGTCTTGCACGCATTTGACAACACTGGTAGACTGTAACGTAGGAGTCCGAGAAACAATACCCTGTACAGCTGCATCATAGAATGGACTGGTATACACCAGTTTTTCCCGCAAAAAAATTTGAAGTCCTGAGCAATGGCGACTAACTTCTTCTTCCGATGGACGCAGTGAGGGCTCCACGAGAGGTTGCGGTCAACGATGACGCCCAGAAAGCGATGCGTCTTGATATAGGATACAGCTTGACCATTGCTGGAAACAGGATACAATGACATTTGTTTGCGCGTAAAACCAAGTAATGCGCACTTATCAGTAGACACACTGAGGCCTTGTTCTCGCAGATAAGACGCCGTCATGGTTGCCGCCCGTTGAAGCCTGGCTCTTAGCTGAGGACGAGTCACCGCAGAGGCCCAGATGCAAATGTCGTCATTGTATTTGAGACATGAACTTTCTGTGGTAGGTACTCCGCTAGTCCTACCAGGAAGAGGTTGAACAAAATAGGGCTCAACACTCCACCCTGCGGCACACCACGGCAGGTGTAATGGTCTGAAGTTGGGCCGTCTTCGGTCTGTAAGAAAAAGCACCTCTCAGTCAAATACCCCCAAATACATTGATATATCCGGCCGTCAACTCCAACAACCTCAAGTGAGTTCAGTATGGCCTCATGGGAGACGTTGTGATATGCTCCTTTTATATCTAGAAAAAGTGCTGCAGATAGACGCTTGAGGCTTTCTTGACTTTGGACCCAGGTTACGATGTCAATGACGTTGTCGATGGACGAGCGACCTCGACGAAAGCTTGTCATAGCGTCCGGATAGATGTTGAATCGTTCTAGGTACCATTCCAAGTGAACAAGAATCATTCTTTCCATCACTTTTCCGACGCAGCTCTAAGCGCAATCGGACAATATGATGAGATCTCAAGCGGAGACTTTCCAAGTTTCAGAATGGGGATCAAGCGGCTTGATTTCCATTGCTTAGGAACGGCGCTGTTCTGTCAAGACTCATTGTAGTAGTTGAGCAGCTCATCACGTGCGTCGCGTTCAAGGTGGCATAGGGCAGCATACGTGATGACATCAGGTCCTGGTGACGAAGAACGCCTGCAGGTCGCCAACGAAGCATCGAGCTCTTCGAGTGAAAATAGCACATTAGTTTCTGGTACACGTACATCAGGGATTTCATTTAATGCTGCCTTAGTATTGATGGCCATAGACCCAGAAACCAATGCACAGAACTCTTCAGCCACTTGAAGTTCCGAACGGAGTTCGTAGAGGGCCAGAGCAGCAAAGGCCTCCCTTTGATGCGGAGATGAGCGAATACCCCTAACCGTTCTCCATATGTGCGAGAGCGATTTTCGGGGATCAGGCGACTGACATAAAGTTTTTCATCGCTTATCTTCCAATTTATCCATGCGACGCTGGACTTTCTATTGAATGCGTCGTGAAGCCCTGAGATCCAAGACGGACTTGGTGCGCCGATACCTCTTCTCCGCCTGTCGGCGTGCCGCACGCAGCCTCTCCAGTTCCATGTCCACGTCTGTCGCTTTGCTGACCTTGTAAGCGAGCAGATTGATGATTTCAATGCCTCCGAGATTGCTTCTTCGATAGTGTGTGAAAGGCCTTCCCGACATGTGTCATCCATATCCTTCTTAAACTTTGACCAATCAACTGTACGCAAGACAGTAGAGGAGCGTTGCTCAACTCCTCTAATCTTTATGTATGATAGAATTTGGTCTCTTCCATGAGCTTCTAGGTCCGTAAACCATTCGACGCTCGAGGCAAAGCGCCGTGACACCAAAGTTAAGTCCAAGCAGCTACTATAGGTCGTGCCTCGCAGAAATATAGGGCTGCCGTCATTCGCACAGCACAAATCGTGGTCGGCAGCAAATGAGGCAAGACTCCTGCCTTTGGAATCAATTTTAGTGCTTCCCCATAGCTGGTGATGCGTGTTGAAGTCACCCGTGATAACCCAGGGGCCATTGTTCATTAGTAATATTTTCTTAAGTCGTTCGCCGTCAAAGTGACCCGCTGGGGATATGTAGGCTCCAATTAGAGTAAATGACGCATTCTTCTTTTGGACATTTAGGCAGACATATTGGTTGTCGTCATGAGGCTCTACCACTTTAGCGGCGTATGTTAAGTCCGTGCGGATGTAGATGATTACTTTCGTGCCCGAACCGCATGTGGACGAGACGAAAGATTCGCAACCGGACAGTCTGAGTGCAGTTGATGTATTTCGTTCACAAATGACCAGTATGGGGACCGATTTGTAAAAATGAATTGGCGAAAGTCTGCTATAAGGGTCCTTAGACCCTTGGCATTCCACTGAATGGTCGACGTACTTCTAACTTCAGTGCGGAAGGGGACTATTGGTCGATCCATGATGCTTAAATGATGCTAGCAAGCACTGCATTTAGTGCATCCAGTATTTGCAGAGCACTTCGAGCTGCTGGTGTTTGCAGCTTGTTCAGTATAATGCGCATTCTATTAATTAGCGATTGCAGCATATGAGCCACCTGCCTTTCTTCGTCGCACAAATCACCGACAGTAGATGCCGGGGGTTGTCCAGCGAAAGTTTGCTGTGATTCTGTTGGTGAATGCTGTCGTTTCGGTAGAGCAGGCCAAGATTCTGCAGATGTGGTCTTCTCAGTGGCCTTGTTCTTCGCGGTTCTTTCCACAGTGTTTGGCTTGGGCGGCAAAGGAGGAGGTGATGTTGTAGGAAGTGGCATGCGCGTCGCAGAGACAACAGCCTTCCTTGAGGAGTGCCGGCGGCGTGAACGTCGCTTCCTGATTTTATCGGCGGCATCGCAATGCGATGAATGATCTCTCGCCATCTCTTTTTAGATTGCCATTTCCTTCTTAATATGTGGACATTTCTTCAATGGAGCTTCATGTAATCCTCCGCAGTTTGAACACTTCATTACAGTCGCGCCACATTTATGTGTAGCGTGGGGCTCGCCGCCGCGGGGGCATGCTGCCTGATTTTCGCAGACGCTGTTCACGTGCCCCAGTTTCATGAATTTGCGGCACTGAAGAGGTTTTGCAATAAAAGGCCGCACTGCATGTCTGAAGTGTCCCACTTTACCATGCGAGGGTATATGTTTACTCTTGAATGTTATTTTCACGCAGGGTGAACTGTCCAGCCGCTAAACATCACTAATGACCTCATCATTGGCTGGCTTGATAAGAATCAGCAAGTCGTTATTAGGGATGGCGACGTCTACGTCGTAGATAACGCCGGTGACTACGTCAGATCCCACAGGGATGTAAGAGCGCACCTGAGTGCCATCGAGGTCCGTTACGCTGCGTAGAGTGGTCAAAGCAGCCGCATGCTGGACATCAACCGCCAGTAGATGTTTTCGGGTGTTCACTCGTATGTCCGATATTTCATTTGGCACCAAAGCTTCCAGTGACATCGACACAGATTGCCTGTTAAATAGCCTCATGTTGACGGTGGGAAGCAGAGGCACAAATATGATGGTATGGGCGTCCGGCCTCTGCGTCTGCCTCACTGTTTGCGTGCTTGACGATGAGGACTTGCGGGTGTTCGTTCTCTTCGCTCTGCGGCTCTGCACAAGCTAGAAGTCGTCATCGGAAGTGTCCTCAATGCTGAGAGAGTAGACATGAGTGTCCTCGCTGTCGCTGTCGCTCTGCTGACCAATGCGCTTCCTGGAGGCGCCCGCCGCTGACGCCACCATCGCCGGCAGACGTGCGGGGTCGTCCACTTCCATCCCGACCGAGCAGGGAGCGAGGACCAGCGGATGAACATAGGTTTTCACAGAAATAAAGCGGAGCTAGAAAGAACAGCGCTGTATCAAAAGACACTTCGTCGTCGTGCTCAGTTTGTTTACGAAGCCTTCGTGTCGCCAAGCGTTCTAGTTCTAACTATCATGCACCGGTATTTCAATATATTACAAATTCCACGTATCTGGACTTAACCAAGGTAATGTTGTTTTCCGTCGTTTGTACATACTCCGATTACTTTTTGCATTCCAACTAATTGCGTAACTAGTCTTAACTGCCGCATGACTGACCACTGGAGCGATTTTACGTGTATTCGTGGGCTTCTCTCAAGCTTGGAAAAATACCTTTATGTAGCACGTATTGGGCAAGATAAAGCTGTATTGGCAATCTTTAAGGTTCCCCTACAATCATCTCATTTACATTTTTCATCTAATTATAATGTTCGAGAAGTTCATTAATTAAGTAATGTTGAGTACGTAATTAGGTGGAATGCACAACATCTGAGTGTCTCCAAGCGACTACAAACGACATTACTTTGGAAGTAGCGCTACTGGAGGTAAAGTTCAGCTACTTGTTATTTGAATATGTCTAAATCTTGGCGCATGATACTTGGGACGCCCTTTTCAATTGAAAGGCGGAGCATTAGGAGTCACGTGCTTCCAACTTATCCAACATATGCCGTTGAGAAGTCTGTCTGTCTGTCTGTCTGTCTGTCTGTCTGTCTGTCTGTCTGTCTGTCTGTCTGTCTGTCTGTCTCGATCGGCCAATCGAATTTGTCGTACCTGTCTTTATCTGTACATATACAGATATGTTTACGCTTGCAAATGGGAAACAAAATCTGCGCCCATACGAAGACGAGTGCTTTCAAGGACCTGCGAAAGTATCTGGCTGCAGGCACGCGTACGCTGCAGTGTTGTCGATCGCATAAAACGGCGCTTTATCCTGCGAGGTCATTTATATAGAGACTGACTCACTGAGTAGGCGACTCAAACGGGATATGCATGCCGCGCCCAGCTCGCTGATAAAGCTAAGCTAGTCACGTCCAGCTCGCATCGAAGCGAGTACGTGCGAATAGGGCTACGTCCGCAGCGTCGGGGACACGTTTGATTTACCCTGATCTGAATTCAAATCGGGGGAGATGCTGGAGGAAATCGAGTGCCCTGCGCATCGAGAGAAAGGCGCACGGCAGTGAAAGTGGAGTCCGGAAATGCCGCACTACAGCCCCTAGACGTGTCCGCCACGCTACCTGTTTCCGTAAAGGTGGGCTTTATTCCCTTTTCTGATAGTATCGGTTTTGAGACTTTTCCTATATAAGAAAAGGCCAGCTGCAAACATTTCGGTACCCGACGAATAGCGTGTGCGGTCACCAATTGCGACATGGATGCGTGCCCTGAATTCTTAACGACGTTTTAAATTACCCAATTCCCCCGAATAGTCGTAACGTTGACCTATCATTTTCAATCCTTAGTCAGCCGGGTGGAAACAAGACGCAGAAGGCACGGGATAGATGCCTGATGGCTGCGTTAGAAATTATGCGGTAGAAGGAAATAATTACATGGATAGTATTGTTGAAGTTGAGCTTGGTGAAGTTTATGATCTTGGGCTTTGATAGAACTTATACCAACACGTGCAGAAGTTTTCTTCGAAAATAGTTTCTTCGAAAGCAACCACGCCTTAGAATTTTTTAGACGATCACGTCACGTCCAAATCTTTGTGTTTCAAGCAGTGCGCGTTTCAGCGCGAGGGGTGCAAGTCTTCAAAAATGATTAAATATGTATTTTTCCGTGCCTGCCTCTACAGCAATAAACAACTAAATGTTCTCAATCGCGCAAACTAAGGGAACTCACCAGACGGCGTGGTTGATGACAACGCTGTCGTCTAAATTTTACGATGCACACTGCACAGCTTCACTGACCGCGTACAAGATCCAAAAGAGGAACACGCCGGCACAATGAAAGCACCAAAGTGACTGCACGAGGTGTAGAAATCGTAAAATAGAATCTATCAAAAATTATCCTTGGTAATCGATTTATGAGCGTGCTGGTTAAAAAAAAGCAAATTGCGTCTGCCAGTAACGTCACTGCTTCTCATGTACGCTGCAGAAGCCGTTCTTTATTGCAGGTAGCTTGCAGTTGGGTATTTTGTTGGACATCGTATTGCCACGCTCTAAGTGGCGCCCAATAAAGCGGGCGCCACGTAAAGGGGATGTGTCTCCAAGTGCACTTCACGATTTGTTTTCTGCTGAGTATTTCTTTCTTTATGGAAAGTATTTTGCAACAGTAACAACATAAGCGTCGGCTTTATTGCCCCAGCGAATAAATTTATCATGCGTGGAGGGTTACAGTTGCATCCTAGGTTATCGTAAACGTATTGTTCGACGGCTCAATGAACCGCAGCTACCATGTGTGTCCGTTTGGTCCCGCGGACTGGTGCGGTATCATTTGCTTATCTCTAAAATGAGTTATCTCTAAGCGATGTTCTTCCACTCACATTCCGCAATTTGTAAAGTGTATCGCGTAATCCCTCTACGGAATGTCGTGACTGACGTAAAATATATTTAACCAGGCGCTCATTTTTATGTGTGCTATCCCGAGGCGAAATTATTGTGCAACGAGAATCTATGAATGAACCAAGTATACCTGACATATATAATACTGCCTAAACACGTTCAGAACTGTGCTTGTGCCGTGCCAGTATAGTGCCCTCTAAAGTGTCGACACTCTCAAAAAACTTATACACATATTCAGGCGTATCTTGTCGCCAAACAATATTCGTCATCTGTCTTGCGTCCCTTTACTTGCTTGAAAACTGTGCGCTCGCAACTTTCGCGTCGAGAATTCTACGTCACGCTGACATTGCGCATGTCTATCGTGTCATTAAAACACCGGGTGCGCAGCGTTGAAGAAAACAATGGCACGCGACATAGATTGCGATTGTTGTTTACGGACAAGATCAGCCTCAAACGGTGCAAACTCTTATTAGAATCCGGAGCAGCCGCAATAATAAGTGCTCGACTTGTTCTATCGCAAATTAGATATATGGAATGAGAACGGCATCGAAGAATTATCGAAGTGTATCAGCTCTGTAGAGGGAACCAAAAAATATCCCTTTATGTTTGTACTTCTCTTTGAATGCTTGTTTCAAGCAAATAACTAATAACCCTAAATATATTAGCAACGCCTGGTCCTAGGGGTGCACTTGCACGGCGTCTTTGAACTATTAAGTGTTGCCGCAAACCTGGCGTTTCTATTATTTTTTTTATTTAGGGGAGGGGGAGGCATCTTAAACAAACAAGTCTTGACAAAATTACAACTATCTGCGGTTGGCAAGCCTTTAGTTTCTTCAAGGCTACGCTCTCGCATACTGTCGATGAGACGACGCAGTCAAATCGGGTAGCCCAGAACACTTTAGGGACGCAATCACAAACAAAGAAGATAATATAAAACTTCTGGAGTGGAAGTCCCAGCCAGCGCCTACAGGAGCGAATGAAGCCCGCGGCGGTCGTATTGCTGCAGGCAAAAAGCGCGGCTGCAGCGTAGGCGCGCGTGGTATACGCGCGGCACTCGCCGTGTCTACTGTTCCGTGATTAAAAACAAAAAACAAACCTTTAGATAGTATAACAACCCGCTTGTGTGTGTCGCTGTTGTTGATAACAAATATTCCTGCGTCGATTTATTGTCGCACGCTTTAAGAAAAGCTAGCGGGGAACACTTCGCCAATCTTGCTTCCTCGCTTGGCGATATTATGAATGTTCACTCCATATCAACTAAGTTTGTGTGAAGTGAATGTGTGATGACCACTCATCAATAGTTATCCACTATTTGACGTGAAAGGTACGATAGGCGCTGTTGTGCGTATCGGCTAGTGAATGGTCTTCGAAGTCGTGCCGTGCATCACCGCGCGATCCGCGTAAGGTTTTACCGTGCTCGAACGTGTAAAGGGCACTTCTCAAGTGATATTTTCCGACAACCTTGGCGAGTGTTATGGACTACGAAGCTCTTCTCGTCATCAGGGATAAATAAAAAAGGCGCCGCTAGTTAAGCGTTTTTAGCATCCGGAACAACTTGATAGTCGTATGCCGCATCTAGAATTTGCGTCATGAACTTTCCTGTTTGCGTTCTTCTGTATTTCATATGCGACCAGAAAAATTGGCACCATACAACCATCCCGTCTAGAACTTCTTATTGTAACACACACGACAACTGAAACACTACACTATACACTATACACTATACAAGCTAAGCATGTAGTTCAGGTTCTGCGTTGATTAATGTTTAAGCTTCACACTCTTGAAAGCAGTGTTCCCGCTTTTTATTCACAATTCCTTCGTTTAGTATGTGGTTTACACGGGCACTCTGAAATAATTTTAAAAGGGCTCCCACTCTTGTGCTCAAGCTCCGCTTTTACAACACAATTTTGTAGGGTAGCCAATCGGGCTATGTCCTGGCTAACCTCTTTGCCTTTCAATTATCATTTGCTCTCTCTCTTGCTGGGCTAGTTGGTGGAAATTATTGAACAGGAAACAAATGAAAGGTAAAGTCGCACCTGCGCAAGAGAAGGGGTCAGAACGGGCACTGAACTTACAACTCTTCCTTTGTAAATCCAGCGTTTTTCCTGGCCACGTGTTATCCTGTGTACTCGATTTGTTCCGCTGGTTTGTCCCATTAAAGCACAGTCGCTGCATGGAACGTACACACAAGCACAGCACACATGTATTCAAGCACAACGCAGGAGTGCTGCAAGGCAGCGCGGTGAAATCCCGTCCGCTACTTCTTACATGTAGCTTCCGCATGCGCTACATAAAAACGGCACTCAGCGACGTCCCAATGGTATTCATAGGGCCTAACATAAGTTTAATATTCAAATATACGTATCCCGAGCACATTTCCTATCGTTGCCAACTGGAGCAAACGCAAGCACAACGTACTACAGTCGTGAGTAGATGACGTGAGTTTATGTCACAAGTGAAGCGTTACACCCACCGTCATCTTCACACGACTGACGCAGCTTTGTCCTGCTGAGCTATTGCACTGCCCTGGGAAAGCATGCTACAATCAGTTAAACACTGCTGCGACAGCGCACAACCAATAAACCCAACGAACATATTCTGCGCTCTGCAACGGCTGCTACCATGGCACGGGCTTCTTGCCTCGAGCAAGATGACGACGACCGACTTCACTTTTGGAGAGTCATCTCCACTCTGGTAGTTTACGTACATAACTTGCATGTCACAAACGCTCCTGCGTGCTTGCTTCGCATTCATTACGACCAAACCGTTTGTGTGCCGGCCCTTCAAGCTTTTAAATAACGTTGAACGATTGGCAACGCTTGGCGATTGGTAGCACTCGACAAACTCATTTCAGGGCGTCGTGTCGAGGGGTGGGCGACCCGGCGCGTCATTTGCGCCGGATGACTCACTGAGTGCGGGCTGGCGCACTACTCCACCTTGCTGTACGCGTCGTCTTGGTTGCCCGTCAAGTGCTGCGCATCTGAACGATGACACATTTTACGGATAGGAGACGCTCCGGTGTAGCAATTGCTTGAATTCCTTGCAAGGATACATGTGCAATAAGACAACATTCGGTCCTGCTTTAATCAAGTCTCTAAAAATCAAGGTGTCAATTTCGTTTCAATATAACGAAGTAGTCTTCCCTTCTACTCCCGTACAGTATTTTCATAGATCGGCCTGCTTCCGTTGTCTTAGAAGTCTGCATTCTTCTATAGCTGAAAATTCCAGAATCTATTTCCTCTAGGCTATTATGGCAGCAGTGATTACAATACTAGCAATTCGCATGGCTCCATCTTAAAAGCGTCGCCTACAATTCGCAGCTCATGACTTAATTTCATACTTTCTGAATAAAGTTACCAATAATGAATCCAGCAGTCATTTAACCAATGAACTGCAACGTGTGTCACCAAAAACAAAGATATTTGCTTCAATTCTTGCCATACTGTGGGGCAGAAACTTGCGAGACCTCTTTGATCCTATCCCTTATGTCACCAAATTTGCAGAGCATACCAACGCAAGAACGGTAACATCAGAAAAATGGATAATAGAAGTTTTACTGAACGTTTGATCCCTCACGATTCACATAGCCCAAATAGCCAAGAAAGTGGAATACCCAAGAAAGTGAATGGGGAAACAGTGCCGCGGGTGGCTCAATTGTTAGAGAAATTGGTAGAGCCAAATGCGGAGGTTGTGGGATCGTTCCCCACTTTCGGCAAGTTGTTTTTTTTTTCATCCACTTTCGTTTGCACTCATTTGTCGTTTCTTTATTTAATTTATTAAGCACAAGTAATTTCCCCTATATTGTCGTAAGTGTGAGTGTTTGTTGGTTTCGGATGATATGGCTATATATACATAGATAGACTTGAGGTTACCTGCTTGTGGTACATAAAAGAAATTTAAGTTTTCTATTGTTCATATTTTCCTCTGTTTCCTTTCTTCCGTATCCAATAAACTGGGCAGTCAGGCCAAAGCACTGCCCAGTCACACTTCTAAGCATCATTGCTTTGGCGGGCTGGAAAAATAATTTATATGTATATTTTCTGTTCTAATAAATAAAGAAAGGAAGAAAGAAAGAAAACAAAAAAGATAACGCTTCCTTTTTCCATAGATTTTTTTATGGATCTGGCGTGAAAGAGGGCTCATTGGTAAGCAGCAATGGAGGCTTACACTTCGTAGACACTCATCGCCCTTCCTATGTCAGTGTCCGTGTGTGATGTGTGGTGCGCGACATGGTGCGGTGATCGGGAGGGTCAGGAGCAGACGACAAGGAGTGCGCGCGCCAGGCAAATTCCGTGCTGGAAGGTGAAAAACGACAACGCCGAGGAGCGTCCGGCACGTGAACGCGCGGCGCAAGAACAACAACTAAAAGAAGAAAAGCAAACCAATTAGGGAAGACCACGGGGCGTCAGGCAGCCAATCGGAGAATGCCTAATCGGCCAGAGAGAAGAAAAAGCGTGGTATTGGCGTGGTGCGCTGGCAGAAGAGGGGAGACGCAGGGGAGACGCCAGGAGAGTTCCAGGAAGCGACGCCAGGAGGAGGTCAACTACCGGAGCGGGCGTTGAACACGGGCCGTCGGGTTGCGGACCCGAGCCACCAGGACTTCACCCGACCGGGGCGTCCTGCCAAGCTGTTCCTGTGCGTCGCCCGTCTACCCGTGCGTGCCGCCAGCTCCTCAAGGCCGGTGAGCTTCTGCGCCCGTGGGCAGGACGAGAACAGTCGGGCTACGGGCCCGAGTTCTACGCCAGCTGCCCGGCCAGAACGTCGCCCCGTCTGCCGTCCCGCCTGCTGCCCTAGGCCGGCGTTCGAGCTTCTGTGCCCGTGGGCAGGACAAGAACAGTCGGGCTACGGGCTCGAGCTCTACACCCAGCTTCCCGGCAAGAACGCCGCCGCCATCTGCTCGTGCCACCAAGCCACCTGCTTTACCTCTCCAAGCCGGAGCTGGCCAGCTCAGGTCGCCCGGTCAACCAACTTACACCACGACCTTTCGTGAGACCGGCGCCACTCCTTTCGTCAGCTTGTCGCCGCGTCGCCGCGTCGAGATTGTTGTGTCCCTGCCGTCGTGGCAAGCCCGGACTCGCGCACTAGTTAGCTCCATGCTAGCCCTAAGTGTGTTTCTTTCTGCGATTATGTCTATTTGAGTGTTTCTTTTATGTTTTCTATTTACTTCTATTTGTTTTAAGCCTTTTGATTTCCATTAAAAGTTTGTGTGTGTGTTCAAACCAACGGCTTTGTTCTCAATTGGTTTCTCGGAGGCTCCGCCTATGAGAACAGTTAAAACATTTGAGTGCACGAACCGTCCCCATATTAGCGTCATCACACCGTGACGTGTTCCTGCAATAGCTTGAGATTTGTTTATGCGTCATGACGCAACTGATCACCGCGTTTACTTTGATTTATGAATGATGACGCAACGGATGACTGCCAGTTCTCGCAGTGTTGTGAAGCCGACATGGAACCCAGAAGTCGTTCGGACGCTTTCGAACGGACCAAGGAAAGCCTGTCGCTGACTGACATTAACGGAATGATAAAAAACTAAGGTGATTCGTGCACTTCCGCTTTCCCAGGTGTACTAACAATATTAGTAAAAGCGTTCCAAGACATTCTAGTGTTTGCCAGGTGCCTGCGCCGAGATCATTTCTTTCCGGAGCACATAGCGTACAGACTCCGACTACACGCTATCGGCGCATCTGGGCTTAGGAATAAGAAAGTTTAACGAGAACAGATCATTTCATATTAAAGCTTTCGCCTTCTCAGATAAACCATATTTTTTGTGTATGTAATTGCACATAAAAATTATTTTTATTTTAAAAGCACACACACATTTGACAGGAAAGGGAAAGCAAGAAGAAAGGTGGCATCGGTCACCGGAAGGGTCACAACGCGTGCCCACTCTTAAGAAAGGAGGAGACGGAAAGATAGAAACGGTAGATACGAAGGAGCGATGAGCGCTGATGTGACGCATTATAAGGATGCGTATATGTGCTGTCGCCGAAGGCTGCTAGCCGCACGAAGGCACGCTTCTCTCACGGAGATATATGACCACAAAGAGATGTCGATTGAAACGCATTGCTGAATTGATTGCCTTTCCCTTACGCGAACAACAAGAAACGGATATAAAATTCGCCAGTAACCGCAATTACGGTGTCTCAGATCAGCGTTTCATGTAGAACTTTTTTAAAATTAATATACTAATGGCGAAAGAATATCTATGTTATCGCAGTTGAAGCCACGTTATTTGATACGGAGAACAAATTTTCGTTCTGGCAACGGCGTAAGGTTAGTTGCAAGGCGATAGCCCACCTGTCATGTCTGTGCTAAAGTTAAACTGTGCCTGGCTGTGGACATGGTAACTTATTCAGAAATTAGTATGTTCGGGCGTGATGTAGCAGTAAACCCTTTTATAGCGCGCATCTCTTGGGCGCCAGTTTATGCGTTGAGCGTCGGCGTCCCTTGGCGTAACAAAACTAACAAGCACAGGGAAGGTTGAAAGAGCGAACTCGGCGCGCAGAGGTGCATGAAAGACAGCGATAGCGAAGAGATCGCGAGCAGGAAAGCAAATGAGAAGGGTATGGCGAAAGCGTGAGAAGAAAAGCCTACTACCGCGCATGGCGCCCTTTGCGGCGACGACCGCTACGAAGTGGTGCCATAGTAGTGCGCTGTTGTTTGTTCCCCGACGTCGCCATCGATAAGGCATACGGCGAGCACGTCCACCGATAACGTATATGGAAACAAAGCGCTGCATGAACATAGCTCTGTCTATGGCGGCTGCAGTCAACCGCGCCCACGCGTCACCCGCACGCTGCCTCTCGCGATCACCCCATTATGGACGCAGCCGCGCCACATTTCGCTCCTTTTGCAATGACCCGCACGAGACAGATTGTAAGCGCCAACCGCACCACTCCCTGCGTTCTCTTCCTAATATATACCTTGTACATATATATTCACAATGCGAAATATTAACACGCAGAATGAAAAGACGTATAGAGCTGCTCTCAAATTTCGCGTTAGAGGCTATCGTGATCGCTGTTGAACGTTTTTATCCTCGTGGTCCTAACTCGTTTCTCTCCTTCTTTTTTATTGCAATGAATTGTCCTCTGTAGCTTTCTTTATTCAAAAATGATATGCGGTAACCAGGCACGGCATTTTTGTCGCTCTAGAGCTTCTTTTCGCACCAGTACCGCATGCCGCGCTAGTCAAATATCGAAGGTGGGTTGGTGACAATGGTGTGACGATGACGCATGACGACAGTCGGTTTATGATGCCTGATGATGACGAAAGTAAGATGATGACAGCACGGCCACAATGGCATGACCATGCTCGACTGACCACGGCAAAGTGATGACGATTGCTTGACGGAGACAGAAAGACGATGACGGCACGAGGTAGACGATATTGCAGTGACGAAGCCGGAAAGACGACGACGCAGTGATGGCCACCGCATGACGAAGACGGACGGATGCTGATGGTATGAAGTCGACGGCATTGGGATGATGAAGCTGGAAAGAGCACGAGGATCCAATGATGATCGATTATGTGATTACGAAAGTCTGACGTTGACGGCGTAGCAATGATGGCGTGATGGCGACGAAACGAAGGCAACGATCTGATGATGACGACAGAATGACGACGGCGCATTGGTTCCCGTTGCATGACGGCGACAATGTCGCCAAGACAGAAATGATCATGATGGCATTGCAATGAAAGAATGATGACGATGAATTGAAGGAGACAAAATGACGACGACTGAATGACACTGACTGTGCGTTTGGGTTTGAACATCGTGCCTGCATTTACGTATACCGCCTGCCCCGGCTGCCCTCGGTTCGTGCTATGACGGGTGCCAATTTGCACTATGTGTAGGGCCAACTAATCGTTTGAAGATGCAGTCAGCATCGGCCTAGGGGGGCAATAAAGGATACACGAGAGTTTCGTTTTATTGTAGGTAGCATGCGCTGTTTCCTTCAAGTGACGGTGATCGGTACTTAGATGCCGCTTGGAGTACGGTGCTGTTGTTCGATGCGACAAAAATGAAACCCTTTTTTGAGCAGTAAAGACTAGGGCGGCTCATTCTGCGTTCTGCGACACTCGTGCCGAACAGTAATTTCTTAATGATACGTACATTGTGGCTACGCTATAGATATGCTTCTTCACAGAATGCTGAGGCGATGACCCGCTCATTTCAGAACTGTGATTCATTGCTGCCTAAAGAAAATTGACCCGCTCATTTCTAAACTGTTATTCATTGCTTCCTAAAGTAAACTGTTTGGTGCAGCTTCTGAAAATGGAAGTGCTCATAACTGCACCAACAAGGAAAGCAACCAGATGAATTCTGTCGCAGGGTCTTACATGCGGCGATTATGACATGTCAGCGCATCGATTCTGGGCTACGCTTCTGTCCGGGCATTTCCGACCTCAGTGTACGGGCAGTGTCGGACCCTTACGACAGCGTAGGACTCTCTTGAAGATCCGGGAAATAGGAGTAATTGAGATTTCTAGTAGAAAGTAGTCCAATGCTCTATTTTGTCCCGAACCACACCTCAATGTGCCGCGATTCCGCAACATTCGCAGGGCATTTATTCATATGCGGTCAGAGAAACGACAAGCTCCAACACAAATAGAAATCCCACATTAAAGACAAAATATGTGACATAAAGGATTCGGACAGCGGGCATAGCGTTCAGTTCCGCATTCATATCAATTGCCATGAGAACACCAGGGTTCACGTTAAGATTAATTTTCGGCCATCGGAGCACACTAGCGTTCCATAGACGCTGTTGCTCTCTTTGTTAAATATGGCAATTTATGGCGTATGGCCTGTACAATAACGATCGTTGTATTCAAGAAGTGAAGAGCTATATACTTGCTAAATGCTAGCTCACTTTGTTCAAAGATTCTTCTGGTATCTCTCAAAAGAATTGAATCTTGTTTTCTTTGTTTTTTGTAATATTTTCTTGTACACAATAGATCACTGCGAACAATCTTGTTGTTCTGTCCTTTGGATCGTACCGCGAGTGTTTGTTCAGCAGTCTTTACTCTTTCTGCTCTATATTAATGATATTTTTAACCACCTTTAGAGCTTGTGCCGAACATTTTGTTATCTACCGGCAGATGCAACCAACGCGGCAAAAATATGTCTTGGATCGGCAAAACAGCAGTTTTTCTTTCTTGAAAACGCGCCGTCGGCGGGAACGTCGTCTTTTAACATTTGTTATCCCTTCCTTCCATCACAAGCCGTCCTTGACAATTTGTCTCAAAATTCTCTTCTCCTTCTTGATTAGTGGGCACATCCTGCTTGGAAAATATGAAAGCAGGATGTGCCGATTCGCCTCAAAACCTAACTGTGAATAAATATAATGAAGTGCATGTATCCCGTAATATAATCGTCCTTCTCCTTTCGTCTGCGCAGTTAAACATCTTGTGTACTGTTAAGCGCTCGTATAAATGCCTCGCCTTTCACCGCCACTAACCATCTTTCATGGCAAACAAACTGGCTTCGTGATTAACCACTGTAATCGCACGCTACGATTCCTTCATCGCAACTTGTCGTTAACAGCTGTTTCTCTAAAACTACTGTTTTCTGAGGTGTTCGAAACATCTAAAGCAAAAATGCTGCATGTGTTTGGTAACCACATTTTACATGTCCAACCTCATCCCTTGATCCACCTTAACTCAAGTAAGTGAGTCCCTCTTTCTAATTCAATATTACCGGACTGGCTTCCAGCAAAATTGATCTTGACTTTCCTAACCTTAAAGTAAAACAAAAGATCGCACAAAGTGTTTTTCATAAGGTCTACAAGATCAATTATACCTTAAGAAGTACAACGGACGTCATATGTGATGTCGACTTTTATATTCGAAATGTTGACCTTCCTGTCCTAGGGATATTCTGTAAGAGCTCACCTAGTAGACTTGTGCATTTTGGCTCCTGATGAAGTGCTGATTGGGTGGTGTGCCTACCTCCTTCTGGTGCGTACTCTAGCCTAGACGATAAGCATTTCAGCAGCATAGGAAATGAATATATCCACTAGGTGGACTCTTATAGAATACCCTCCCTAGTCAAGCCAGCTGCTAACACTACCGGCATAGTGCAAGTTAGCCGAATAGGCAACTAATCGCTGTGTCAAAGCGACCTGCAAAGCAGACTGCCTTCCTTCACATCTGAAGGTTGGTCTTTTTCGTCGTGTCTTTCGAGCCTATATTCTGAGGCCTCTTCAATGGCATAAAGGCCCGCGAACGGGCGACGTGAGTGGCGTGTGCAACATCAACCCAACTTGCCCGCCATTGCGCCCAACCCCACAAAATGCAGTCTTGCAAAGCGACTGCCCTGAAATGCGGAAGCTGCTGTGGAAATCGCGATGCGACATCAAACATGTTGCCGAAAACATAGTGCCATACTTCTGACATCCGTGCCTTTTGACATTCTATTGAAGTATGGAACGCACTTGATTTGTTCGAGGAAAGGTCGCAGTGGTTGTGGATGGCAAGCCTTCTTCTTACTGTAGACCGCAAAAAGTGATTCAATGGATTCCAGGGCTTGCAGTGCGTCACTAGGTGGACTCTTTCAGAATTCCCTCCCTAGTCAAGCCAGCTGCTAACTCTAAGGCACAGTGCCACTTCGAAAAAGGTATAATCAAGCTGCCCAAGATTCCCAGCTCATTACTGTACTGAGATCGCTGGTAACTGTTATTCGCGCACTTCTGAATAATATGGAAAGACCGCCTATATGGAAATACGCCCGCTAATCAAGAAGTAGAAGAGAATATTGAGACATATTGTGAAGGACGGCTCCTTATAAACGGAAGTGACAACGGCGCGTTTTCAATAAAGAGAAAAGTGCTGTTTTGCATCCAGAGCGCTCCATAATCGTGCCGTCATCGCCAAGCACGCTACACCTACATCGTCTGAATACCACAGAGGCGCGGCAAAGAGAATCTGATGCTGCTTGGCCGGCACTAGCGCAGACACAATTCTCCGAGGAGCGATAGCATCGACTACCGCCAAGCGCCACTTCGACAACATATAATCAAGCTGCCCAAGATTCCCAGCTCATTACTGTACTGAGATCGCTCGTAAGTGGCATTCGCGCACTTCCGAATAGTATGGAAACACCGTTCGCTAAATGCGCAGTGCAAGCCCTGGACTCCATTGAATCACTTTTTGCGATCTGCAGTAAGAAGAAGGCTTGCCATCCACAACCACTGCGACCTTTCCGGGAGCAAGTCAAGTGCGTTCCATATTTCAATAGAATGTCAAAAGTTACACATATCAGAATTACGGCACTATGTTTTCGACAACAAGTTCCCCTTTATCATCATTTGTGAACTTCATTTTTCAAAGACAGTTCGAATGTCGGGTTACGAATCATTTGTTCGGTCATCGTGCATTAAACGTAGGTAAGGTTTTCTGTAGATCCGCAAGGAGCTCACTTACGTCCACTAAATCCTGCAGCCTCGCGACAACAATGAATACATATGTCTCCGTGTTAAAAGGGAGGTTTCATTTACACTGACAGGCGTCCACCTATCACCATTACGTCGACTTCATCGACGGAGACTGCACGGCATACTCAGGAAAACTCCAGGCTCTTGAATAATCATGGGTGACGTTAACGCACATCATACACCCTGGGACAGCTTCAGAGCAAATCAACGAGGCACGAGTCTAGTTGATCGCGCTGCCGAGCACGGACTCAGCGTATTGAGCCATGGGAGGCCAACTTATCTCTGAGGAATGACTTACAGCAGCTGTTTGGACTCAGCATTAGTACCGCATAGTTTAAGTTGCAAAGTTGAATGGATTACCGACATTAAAACTCACCGACTAAATGGCAAGCGTACCAAATTTCGATCGAGAACAAGGGCAGATAAGAACATCCAAAGGCCCTTGAAGGCATGATTATACAAGCGCTGCAGGTTTTTACGCGTCGTAAATTGCATCTGCAAGGCGCACAGTTTCGGACGAAGAATCGGAGTGGCTTCGGGCAATCCACCGACGGGCCGAAGATGATACTGGCGTACTAAGTTCATTTATGAGCTTAGGGAAGCCCGACACATTCAGCAGCATGTCCAGTGTCAGATGAACAAACTTCAGGACCAACGATAGAAGAGCTACCGTGATTCCGTAGCCACCTCTTTCCAATTTAAATACTCTCAGACTGCCACGTCGACAGCAGGAGTACTTCCGGCTGTTGAAGGTGCACTCAATTACGTGCTCCAGCAGTCGCCAAATTGTTGGGCCATTTTCTGCTATTCGAAAGCAGCCCTACAATATCTACAGTTTGCCCCACGTCATGAGTTACACGAGTAGCTAATGTAGAAAATAAGACACCCTCATCACCCTGCGCCCAAGAAAGGGAACGGCATTGTTTTTCAATGGTTGCCGAGCCAATGTGGAACTGTCGGCAACGACAGCAAAGAAGAAGCTGCTCGCTTGGTTCATCAAAAACATCAATGTGCCTACACCACTCTGAAGAGCAGATGTTGCGCGACAACTTCAATCAGTTGCTGGCCACATCGTGTGGTAGCGCGCCGTATTTACAAATGCCTATTCATTCCTAATAGGAATGACCAACAATGTGGCGCGCAATTTGTGCGGGTGCGATGAGACTCTAGATCACCTACTGTATCCCTGTCCGACCTTCTACACTCAACAACGTACTCTACAAGCTAAACTCAGCCTCTTAGGTAATTGAGCGCTCTCGGAGGAAAAGATCCTGGAACCATGACCTATGCATTCTTGCACGCTAAAGGCTACAACATCCCTGCACTTCTTGAGGGCCACTGGACTTTAAGAGTGCTTGTGACGGTGGACATTGCTTTGTGACAGACTCTACGAATGACTGAATCTTTAATATTTTCTTCTCTCTCCATATCTATTCTCCCCATTTGCCCCTCCACAAGTGAAGAGTAGCCAACCCGGAACGTTCTTCGTTAACCCCCTACCTTTTCCTTTTCCTTTCTCTCTCTGTCTCTCTCACTCAGAAAATTATAGTTCTCAGAGTTTTGGAAACTACGCCTCTCCTTGTATAGGCTGCAATCTCAACGCCCCCATCCCAAGCTGCCATATAAATTTTCATTGAAACCATGAATTGCTGCGTCCAGCTCGGATCGCCTTTCCATGGCTTCACTGTAAGCAATCCAGTCCATTCATTTGGAACCGTCATCTATATTATACATTGCGATAATCGGTTTTCCCTTTAGCGCCTCCCCCCCCCCTCTCCTGGCATTCAGGCTAACTAACCAACCGACTACTCACTGACTACTATCCGACTATACAAAATACATAAATACCAAAAAAGTTTGCAAATCCAGCAGGCGGCGCGTAGCCATAATCAAGCAGACTGGTTACCTTTGTCTCCGCTTCGTTTTGAGGTGATATGATAATAAACGTCGTCGTCATCATCATCATCATCATCAATTCTCCGACACTGATGTAGAATTTCGCTGGAATGCAGTTTAAAAAGAAAGGCGAACTACTATTTCCATAGAATAAAAAAGTGGAGAGCACGAAGTTGTTCGGGGCCGCTTAGATTGAAGATAAAATGAAGCGCCGAGATTCAAAAATAATAAATAAATTGCGAAGCGCGTTTTGCTCGTGGGTGTCTGGGGCTCCAAAAGCGAGGTTTCATGTTTGCGCAGACGCGTCCCGATCAGTCGAGGCCTTCCTTAGCGGAGATTTTTTAGTCGCACACTGTCGGGCTAGGATCGCAGCCATAATGCTCTCGACGCCGGGCTTTCGTAAACGAAGCTTCCATCTGGAGCCGCGGCAGGCATCATGACATCCAGACCAACGATTTACGATGTTGCCTGTGCATAGTTAGCTCCGTATATATATATATATATATGTATATATATATATATATATATATATATATATATATATATATATATATATATATATATATATATATATATATATATATATATATATATATATATATAAAGAACACGCAAGGCCTCAAGAGGAAAGGCCGATTCCAAATTGAGTCATTTAGACGTGAGGAGAGAGGGCGTCTACGACGCGCACTTTCATCTCCGAGAAAGACGATGCTCGTTCCGTTGAAAACCCGGTGCAGCGCGCTGAGGCAGCACACACATCCCAAGTAGAGCCGAGTCGTTGTTGCGTGCAGCATGCAGTAGGGTAAGCATCCAGAGTTAGATAGCCTTCCAGCATACGTCAGGACTGAGCACCAAATTATGAGGGCAATGAGTTGCACGTCTAGTTAGTTACTCGTTCATTGATTGATGCATGTGGATTTTCGCAGAGCCATACGCTGCACGGGTGTTGAACGAAATGTGGACGCTATCAGTTTTTTTCCTTCCGCGTTCCACTTTTACTGTATGTGCAATCGATTACATACATGCTGATCTCAAGCATCGTTTTCACTTAGTGTTTTAATATTTAAGCTACGCTTGTACGTGTGGTGTTTTTTTTCTTTCAAGTTGCTCAGTTAAACAGCCTTTAAATATATGTGTGTTTAACTTGAGCGACTGATGGCAGAAGTGGTTCTGGGTCTTTCTGTCGGGCAACATACTTAACGTAAAATTTTTTTATCGCGTAAATTCTGCTTTTTTCAACATGTTTACATTTGCTCACTGCCACCACAGGGAAAGGATCTTGCACCACAAACATTCTCATACATAATGTTGTTATGTACATTACGTAGTTCACAAATAACGTCAAAGTAGCCTGTTTTTCGACGCAGATGTCTCCATTGCATACCATAATTTAGTTGCGATGAAACGAGGGCTGAATCTGCAGGCAGTAAACGCACGACCCCACATCTGTAGTAATACGCAGCAGGTGTCGGCTGTTAGTCATATGCAATAAAATTTCAATTCCGAAGCAAACGTAGGTTGGGAGTCTTTTATTCGAATCTTACACATTTCTTTACACCCATCCCGGCGAGTAACCAATGCCGATGATAACGAAGACGAAGCGTTTTGCCAACCAATTAAGAAGCACAAAATAGAATCGAGATACAAATAATCGCTAGATGACATGAACCCCGGGCCGGGATGATGATGATAATATTATATCCCCATATTCCTTCTGGCATTTCGTCAGCGCCCATACAAACGCTGCACTCACGCCATCAACGAGCTCGGCCGGTCGTGAATGGTGGGTGGAATAGAACCCACCGAACGGAATCCTTGCATTCTACCGTCCCATGAGTCGAATCCCCCTAAATAAAACTGAAGACCCTTGTATTCCTTCAGTGCACGCTGTTTGTGGGACCGTCGAGGAGCGCTCGTACCAACCAACGCTGCGCAGAAAACTCTCGCAGGCTCGCCGTTGTCATGACACTCGTTGTTCTTCATTCTCTGCGGGCTGATGTGTCGTATGCAATTTGCGGCAAGCCTCAGCGTTCATCTCGGCGTCCTCGCTTTCCACCTTTCTTTAGGCATTTATTTATTTATTTTCCGGTTTCTCGTTTCATTTCTCGTCTTTAGCAACCACGCTCCGAGTTTAGTTCTGCAGGTGGTACGTGCCTCAAGGAACTCGAGGCTTGGGCACAGGAGGAAGCAAGAGAACTCTACGCCGAGTCTCGAGTTGCAGCCCAAGGTATTCTCTGAGAAAAAAGCAGGCGCTGACTAATAAGAAAAAGCGTGATTTTCCTGGTTCTATTACAGAGTGATAGCAGAGATTTCTTGTTCTCTCTCAGAAGCGGTGTGCGTCCGCGAAGTGCCGTAACTCCTTTAGTCACATTACTGCAGTACCACGAAACTTCCAACGATGCTGTTTAAATATACACGATTCGTTTCCGGACAAGTGTTCATTTTCATCACACATTATTTTTTTATATTTTTGTGGCCAGGTGCTGGTAACCTCTTCAACCTAGATAAGTAATGCCACAGCACTCCGTTTCGGGAAATCACGGGCTCAGGGAGAATGCCGGTCGTGCGAGATGCTTTCCCTGTGGTGGCAGTGAGCAAACGTGCACACATTAAAAAAAAAGAAGCTGAATCTACGCGATAAAAAATATTGCGTTAAGTATGTTGCCGACCCAAAGGCCCCGACGCACTTCTGGCATTAGTGACTTAAGTTAAACTTAGATTTACATAAAGGCTGCTTAAATGAGCAACTTGAAAGAGAAAAAAACCACACGTGGAAGCATAGCTTAAAAATCAAAACACCAAGTCAAAACGATGCTTGAGATCCGCATCCGTTTTAGGCGGTGTGAATAAGATGGTCGTAACGAGACTTACAATTCACAAAGTAAACACTGCAAACACTTCAAAACAAAAAAAAAGCACTGCACAGGTTGAAGACTTCTTCCAAGGTTCCAACTGTGCTCA